>NW_027104390.1:1121537-1728256 GCF_902728285.1 Clytia hemisphaerica | reverse complement strand
GCACCGGACTGTCCGGTGTATTTGTCCGGTGGCAAAAAGTATCCTTTCGCTACACCGGACGTAATAAGTCCAGTGTCAGTCCGGTGTTGCATACAGGGAATTTTGGACGCCGGACATTTATGAAACAAAAAATTAAGAAACACCGGACGCACCGGACTGGTCATGTCCGGTGTTTTGATTGTCCGGTGGAGAAAAAAATTTCCTTCTCCGACACCGGACATCCGACTTCCTTAAGTCCGGTGTAGAAATTGTCCGGTGGTAAAAAAAATTCTCTTTTACACCGGATTTTCGCATGTCCGGTGTTCGTTAAGTCCGGTGCGTCGGCAGGGTCCTAGTTGGAGCAGTTGACAGTAGTTTCGATTTCCTGTAGAAACTATGCAATGAAAAATCCGGGGGTCAATGAATGAAGACTTTCTTTTCCGCACAAGTTATCTTTGCTTATAACAAATTATTACTTTTCAATATATTTGTTAGATATAATTTTGATCACAAAAATATTTTACATTGTATTTTAAGTTTGAAAAAGTCAAATCTACTTAGTCCTTTGTTTTTATGTCTAACCCCCGTCTTAAAAGAAGTCCGAGAATCCCGGCATTTCTATTACTATTCGATAATTTACAGGAGGTTAATTACAAAACCTATTCTTGCAAAATATTATCTAGAAAAGAATAAGGTAAATAAATAGTGATAAAAAATATATGTATCTGTCTTAAAAATAAACTTAAAATTAAAAATTGCATATAAAAACAAGATTTATTTACTAAAAATAAATATAAAAACATCTTAAAAGGTATATAAGGCTTAGTGAGTAGAGAGATTCCAAATGATTACAAGTATTTTGGCGGTCGGGTGATCAAAGCAAAGGCGCTTTTATTCTTTCCGCCCAATACAAATTTTTCTTTGAAATAGGCATATAAAATATCAAATTTTAAAATAATAGTATAAAACCTTATTTTTTACCATAATCATTCTTCTTAACCCTTATTTGGCCTAGGGGGGGCTCTTTCTGTTCGGAGGTCAAACTATTGGTAATAGCTCTGAAATAATAGAGCTTTCGCCGTGAAATTTTCTGTAAATTCCTAACTTTTATTTAGCGTCAAAATAAAAAAAGATTTGACACCTAAAAATTTTCACACCTTAAGTATGATGACATTTCTGACAGTAAGGTGTCACAAAAATTGACACTTTTCCAATACAAATTGATTTTTAATGTCAAATATATCGTTTAAACCGTAATTTATTGAATATTTAGGATAAAATAAGCATTTTAAAATCAGGCAACTTTTTCCTAAAACTTTTGTTAGAATACAATAGCTATTTATAAGAACAAAGGAAATTTTCGGTTTTTGCTCACTTTGGGCATGGTGAGTGACGTCATCAGAAAATTTTTTTGAAAAGTTACCTTACGTGACAAGGATCTTGTGTGCCAAATTTCATTAAAAAAGACCCACTAGATCAAAAGTTAAGGGGTGGTAAAAGGAAAAGCCTCCCCCCCTAGTTCTGAACTGCCCCTAAAAGCCTAGGTTGAATAGGGTTAAACGAAAAAACAAAATATATTAGAAAAATAAAGAAATCAAGAGTGTTATCAAGCCACTTTCATTTGTCACGTCATATCTAATTGTTGTATACGTCACGTCACTATTGTCAACCATTGTCCAATCCCGTAAGCGATTGAAGTGCCGTCAGTAATAATCTGAGAAGAGAACAATAACATTATGAAATCACACAAATAAATTACGCTAGGAAAATCCGCGAGGGACAACAGGCGGTCTTAACATTTTTCCCTTGCAATTTTGGGGGAAAAACGAAAGTACTCTATATTTTACGTACGGGAAAATGGAAGAAAGATTTACAAAATAGAAAAGTTTCGTTTTGGGGTAAAGAATCAGTTTTGTGAATATAAGCGAGTTTCTATTTTGCTATTTTTCTACAGAGCCAAATAAATATTTTTTCTATTGTTCTAGCTTGATTGCCTCTAAGGATAAGTTCCGTAGGTATGAGGTTATCGAGACAAAATGTCTGTCTGACATCTGTCCGGTCATTTTGAATGAAAACAAAAAAGTTTAAAAGGGCGCGCTATCAGTGAAAGTTACCGTGACAATGTTATGACAGAAAGTATGATTGATAAACTTGATGGAGTTATCCAAACAAATTTGTCAAAGAGATTTAGTGAATAAAAAAAGTGAAAATACAGGCCAGATATCAACAGTCCCATGTTTGGACCAATCGTCCCAAGTTAGAGCAGTTGACGGTATTTTGTTATCCAAAATTTCCAGGGGGGTTAGTGAAAAAAGTTTGTCAGTACCCCTGTCAGTCAGGAGTAATCGCCTACCCTGAAGTCGGGTAACTTGCATTAGTGGAGGGAAACTTGCATAGCCATCAAATAACTGACAGTAAAATTTGTTCTTAGGTTAGAACAAATAAAGTTATCACGATTTACTGTAGTAGTAAAAATAATAAAATTTCAGAAGGTTGCACAGCCTAATTCGCAAATTTTTTATTCTTATCTAGGAGTATTTTCAGGGCGGAACATTTCTTATCATATCTTAACCACCCGCCCATGAAGTTGTCCAAATTTCTTTATACATCAATTTTGATTTTCTTGGTTTTATGGTCATAGCTAGAAGATGCGACAAGGCTGCAATGGTTGGCAGTTTGACTTTAAAAAATCTGTTCTAGCCTAGGAACAAATTTCATACCTAGATAAGTACTTATATCTTAGATAGGAGTATTTTTGAAATTCAAAAGTGTATTCTTATCTAGGGGTTACTCCTGACTGCATGTACAATTATTTTTTGGAATAGCCCATTGGAGCAAATTTGAACTTTTAAATCCTAAAGGTTCTAACCCTTAAAAAGTCTCATGTTAAAACTCAGAGTTAGAACTCTACTTTCCAACTGTAGTTTTTAATGCGTTTAAAATCATTTGTGGTGTTTAATATTTTACAGGGAAATCCCCTTTGCCTCAAATGTTTTGTCCATGATGATTGTCTGAAAGATTGAAGAATCCCAATTTTTGCTCAGCGGGTTGTCTAAAATTACAAGAAAACCCTTTAAATGTACATTTCAATGAAATTTGGACCATTTATTAGAAGCATTTTCACTTGGTCAAAATCATTTTTTTTGAATATTTCACTTTTCTGCACTTTTTGAAGTTCTAATTTAGTTACGTATGTAAATGCAAAAACTAATTGCTTTTTTTCAAGTTTTGGGCTCTAAAATTCATGAAAAGGGGATTTGGACTAGAAAATTCTCTTCAAAGCTAAATTTAGACTTCCCGCAGAGCAGAATACACCGTTTAACAGTCTAGCCATCTCCACCGTAGAGGCGGTAGGTAAAAATGCTCACTTTAGTACTGTGGAAGGTTAGAGAAATGTAAACATTGCCATTTTTTTCTTTTCTTTAAAGAAAATGTTTTAGATATTTCAACATGATATTAATAACAATTTTATGTATCTCTCCTGAAAATTTCACAAAAATTCATCTAGAGGAAAAGAAGTTATGATTAAAAGGAGTTCTTTACCTACCATTTCTCTGCTGGGTTTTCTTAAGAGAACTGGATGTTTACCTACCATTTTCTACGGGGGAGAGTGAAGTTTCCAGTGGTTGCCAAAATCAAAACAATGGAAAATTGTTCATACGCGTGCGCAGTCGACACTGTTAAACGGTGTATTGAGCATAATTGAGTTTCTCAGACAATCGTGGTTGAAACATTGAGATTTTAGTGTATTTATTAACATTTTTCAGAATTTAAAGTTCCGATGAGAATTACTTTTTTAGCACTTCCACTTTCTTTCATTGAATACTTCTATTTTGGAGGGGTTTGATGGTTTCTAGGCTTTATTCCAAGCCTTAATGGAGCAATTGAGCTTTTACATCCTGAGCCCTAAGTGGGAACCTATGTCAGTCTTACATAATACAAAATGTCAGTCTTTATGTGTACATTTTATGCTTCGCTTTATTTTAGTGTTTTTTATCCATTGACTCTACAACATATACCTACAAACATATACCTGTAAGCTCGCACTTAATATTCTTTTGTCTTTAAATTCCAAAAGATTTCATTTTATTATTTCCTCTGATTTCAGATTTTAA
Organism: Clytia hemisphaerica; assembly: GCF_902728285.1. Classification (NCBI taxonomy): domain Eukaryota; kingdom Metazoa; phylum Cnidaria; class Hydrozoa; order Leptothecata; family Clytiidae; genus Clytia; species Clytia hemisphaerica. Next base: position 1,724,162 of record NW_027104390.1, on the reverse strand, counting down.
AAAAGAAAATTTGAAAAAATTAAAACATCAATTTTATTTTCATTTTTTTTTCCATCCTCCGGAAAATAATAAATTAATTGCCTAAAAACTAGAATATTTAGAAATTAAATGATGCCTTGTTTTTCTTGTGAGAATGAAGCCTTTTATTAAACTTGGTTTGATATTTTTAGAGTTACATGGGTTTGATTGGAGTGAGCGGGTGCATCACCATATATGCAGTACAAAGTCAAGTATCAGTATTTGAGCTTTTATATACAAAATTTGAACATTTCTTGGGCTATGAAAATATTTATCTCTGGTAGATTTTCTTAGCGTCACTCGATGTAACCCACCCAGCCTATAGCGTCAGAATACAAAAGATACACTCATTAATTGATCATGTTTTGGAAATGGATAGTTCTAGTTCTAGCAGGTTCTAGTGATGTATTCTGTTTAGTTAGAATTTCTAAATTCAAGAGTTAGTGAAGTCAAATCCATCACTAGATTTTTAAAAACACTCTATTTTTCCAATTAAAAAAAGTGAAAAAAAAAATTAAAATGTCAGCCAAATCTTCACGCTCATCGTTTCGATTAGAAACCAGAAGTCGTGCCAAAGATGAAATCAAACGTGTTATGATGACTATAGAAAAAGTTCGCAAATGGTATGTTAATTAGATCCAGTCTTGTAAAATTAGGTCAACAATTTGATAATATACTCTCGGGTACCTAATAGCCGGGGGGTTTGGAATAAGCGGGGGGTTGGAATAAAAATGTCCCCCCCCCGGCTATTAGGTACCCGAGAGTAGAAAGTTAGCACATAAAATTGAACCAATCAATCTAAATTTGTTTTTTATTTGATGATCATCTTCTGTAAGGATTCCCTGAACTTCTTAAACTTCTTAAATTTTTATTTCCTTGCAAATTAGACTTATTGTCGGTTTAAATTCAATTTCATGTGATTTCTGGCTTCTTTTCAGTTTTTTCTACTGTATTTGTTACATCTTAAAGATCTGTAAAGATGGCACTTTTTTGAAATTGAAAAAACAAAATTATCTCTTTTAGATGTTGGTTTTATATATACCTTTTTCCCTTTCCAATTTCTCAGCTTAAATATTTGATCCATCTATCTTTTTTATAGGGAGAAAAAATGGGTTCACGTAGGCCCACCAACTTGTACAATGAAAGTTTTCAAGTGGATGCCTGGTATGTCATTTAATATGCAGTTGTGTCACTGACCTTAAATAAAACTCTGGACTAAACTAAATCTGCTATCTCTGAACAGAGCAGATTGGAGTTCTTTTTAACTTGGTATACATGAAGTACCCTAAGTTGGTCTAATATTGACATCCCTTGTCTAATTTCGACACCCTTTTTTTGAGCTGGAAATAATATAAAAGTTTGAATTGCTGATGAAAAATATATTCCTTTGCTTAGTGGTCAGTGAGGAAAAAATCTGTTTTTGTCTATTGATTATCCGACCTTCTTATTATTCTCAACCCAAAGAAAGGTGTCGAAATTAGATGACATGGTTTCAGCCCCCCCCCTTAAAATAAGGGGTGATTTAAAATTTAGAGAAAAACACAAGGGGCAAAAATGTTAAAAAGTGAGAAATAAGGGGGGACTTGGTCTCAAGGGTCAAATGGAAGCCCTTGCTACTTGAGGGGGGAGTATTCTTGTTCCTTTCTTGCAATTTTTTTCGCTCGCTTCGCTCGCAATACAGTTCATTGGTAACTTCTTTGCAATCTAGCTAATTTACAAGTTTTTTGTGTACAATATAGCATTATTAAATGAAAATCTAACTGCGCCCCAAGACCAATATGCTGACAACAATATTGAAATCATAAAACATCAATTTCTTCGCACGCTTCGCTCGCATTACACTTTCTTTCTTTAAGTTTCTTTTCACTCTAGAAAGTCTCTAATTTGTCTATTTGTATTTAGTGATTTAGGGTAGCTTGGCAGTCGATTTAAAAAAAATTTCTAGTCGGCCCCAACCATGGTGGGGCCTGTTGTACCCTTTTCCATTCATCAAAGATAAATCTACTCTTCTCCACTAAATATTTCCTTCCTCATTATGCCTAGGCAAATGAATTAGTAAAAGTTTAGAAAATGGTGGGTGGGGACACCACTTTGGAAAATTGACTTTGGCCCCTCCAGAAAGATTTTCCCACCACGCCACTGCTTGCAAAGCATCTAAGGCTCCAATCACATTTCAGCTATGGAATTTTCTATTTCCATTCGAATGTTACATTCTAAAATATTTTTGTTTCCTTGGTGTGCCATCATCCTACACTACATCTAATGCTCCAATCACATTTCAGTAATGGAATGGCCCGTGATTCGAATATTTACATTTTTTAAAGACATTCAATTTGGAATATTTTTCTGTTCTGCTTCTATATGGAATAGTTTCGCTCAAATGCTATCAGTTTGAGGAGAAAACGATTCTAGAAAAGTGTATTGTAGGGATTTTTATATCAGGTATTTTGTTTATTACAGTTTATCATTCTCTACTAATATTTTAAATTTGCTGGTTTAGAAAAGTATATAATGATAAAAAACTTTTTCACAAAAGAAAGAAAGAAATATCAGTAGAAGAGCTTAAGGACTAATTTCTCGCTTGTCTCTACACCCCAAAAATTAAGGGCATGTATACATAAGAGTCTTGCAAATTTATGGGTGGAGTAAGACTTAAGGGGCACCTCAAAACCATCTTTAAGCTTTAAGGGGGGATAAATTGATAAGGGGTGATTTGTGTTTTAAGGGGGGACTCAAAATCATGGATGAAACCATGCTAGACCAACTTACTAGCAAATACATATAACTTCTCAACTCTTGTAAAAAAGATTTCTCTATAAAAAAAAATCAGAAAATGTTACTTTCGCTTATGTTATAGTTGAGCAAAGAGAAGGTGACAAAAACAAGGGTCAAGCCATATCTCCAGATAAGAGCAAAAAGAAGACACAAGGTATTGACGATATATTATTTAAGATTTACAATTTTTTAAACTCAACTAACTTAATTTTAAATCAACTAGCTCAACTGCCAAATAGAATTGCTTCTTTTGATCAGGGTTATTAGAAATTTGATCCCTATGATAGCTCTACATTCATGCGTAATACTGTTCAGAGAATAAAATCTACATTTTAATTACAAAAGTTATGGCAACAAAACAAACTATAGCCACTCTACATAGATCGAAATGCCGTAAAAGTAATACTGAATTTGAACATAAAAACATGCAGAGATACTCTGAGTATATTCTTTTGCAAAGAACTGAAGTTAAAACCACTTTAAAAACAAGATTCCAATCAAACAAATTCTCTCTCATGTTCGTGAACTCAAAGATCCAAAATGTAAACAAAAAACATTCGATTTGTGCAAAAAGAGTTATTTTGCAATAGAATGTCTTCATTTAGAGATCTCTTTTATTCAAATTATTAAAAAATAAAGAAGTCAGTTTTCGAGTTTTGTTATGAAAACAATTTTTTTCGACAAACTTCTATGGTCTTCTATACTTTCTGACAACTCTGACGGCCATTTTGACTTATCGCCTCCGATTTCTCGCCAAACTCCAACAGCACTCCATCGTAGCGGTTGGTTTGAAAAATCTCAAACCAGAAAAGACAATGACAACAGACCCTCTACGGCAATGAATTTTGAAATTAGCCGTAGATATTGGGTTTGTGTACAGACAAGGGTGTGTCCAATGTATAAGGAACGACCTCCAATAGTTTTCTAACAACAAGAATATTGTTTATTATTATTTTGACGGATTTTCTCTTTTATCTTTTTTTCAGTTAGTGAGTTCACAGTGGTTAATGAGGATTCCAACGCCAGTTTCCCGTCGCCTGCACCTCCTTCTGATGATTCCCAAGGTGCAGATGGAGATTCCTTGCAGTCATTCCCTGAGAAAAGTAAAGAAAGAAAAAGAACAGCTAGCGGATCACGTAAGTTGAGATGATTTTGTATAATGAGATCTTTTCACATCTTTAATAGCGACGTCTGTGTTTTACTGAGATGTGAAACATTCGTATTGCCTTAACTTAAGGGAACAAATTTTCACGGAACACATTTCTGCGGAATTTAATTGCACAGTTTCTGCGGAATTTAATTGCACAGTCTTTTGATAAATCTGCGAAACACGATTATTCTCAAGAATTCAAAAATCTCACCTCTAAAATTGTGTACAAATAAATCTCTCAACCGAGAAGTTAAATTCCGCGAAAATTTCTTCCCTGGAGTTATTTAATCCTTCTTACTGTATGATTTATTTTATCCGCACTCTTTTCCATAGACGCACTAACTTTCCAAATCTTGACTTTTGTTATTAATCAGTTGCTTAAAAAACACTTAAGTAAAAATTGTTGCCATTATGCTTTTTTTTATAAGCAAGTGTCTGTCCCCATACCAGTCTCGCATTATGCTTAGCGTTCTATTGTTCTCAAACAATAGAGCCATTGTTTGGGTACCGAAAACTGAGCCTGCATATGGTTATAAACGCTATGGTTATAAAAGAAAAGACATGTATTGGGTGACAAGACTCAAAATTTTATTTCAGATCGATTATATCAATTCTTTGTTTTGATTAGTTCGACCACCGATTCCGTTTGATGGAGATGGCCTAGGAATTTAAAAACCCTTTTTTTCTTGCAGTGTTAAATCCTCGTTTGGATGCGTGTTTAGACGATTCACAATCCAGCGTCACCAACATGGAAGGAGAAGATAGCAACCTCACATATAACAAGTTAGAAATTCTCCATTCATCTTATTGCTTTGTCAACAGATGTCTTAAATTTAATTTAGGTTGTTTTAGGTTCTCCCCCCAAAAAACCCCTATAGTGTGGTCGTGTTACAAAAATACAGGCTGTTTGTAGGAAAAAAATAAGATCTAGCTGAAACTTTCTACAGACCTTCTCTATAGGATGCTTATACCTCAGGAAAAATTCCCCTAAAATCCCACTGGTGGAACATCCATTTTTTGGGACATTTCTTTTTTTCCCAGGCAAAACCCTAAGGGCGAAATTTTTTGAAAATTTCAAACTCATTTTCAGACATCAAGTATACCATTCGAAAGCTCTCGAAAAACTATATAGAAGACTTTTAAACGGTTATAGCCGATTTCCTTACCTAACTCGAGATATTTCATGCGCAAGTTCCACTTTTCGCCACATTTTGGTCTAAATTGACCATAAATAGCATCTTCTGCGTGTATTATCTTGAGAAAAATGGATGTTCCACCAGTGGGATTTTAGGGGAATTTTTCCTGAGGTATAAGCATCCTATAGAGAAGGTCTGGAGAAAGTTTCAGCTAGATCTTATTCTTTTCCCGTAAATTATGCTAAACGACCCCACTACTAGGAAAATTTAAAGGTTTTGGCACTTTATTTTAGGAAATTTTTATAAAATGAACCATGATCATAAAATGCCGTGATCTTGATCATTTAGTTTTTCGAAAAAAATTGCGAAATGGCCCTTTTTACAATGTTAAGCACGCCTGAAAAAAGAAATTGCCATGATTTGAATATTATTTTTATAGGACATTTTAGGCAAACATATTGTTATAACTCAAAAAAAAGCCCCTTTATTTCAGGTTTATTTTCTAATTAAGGCTGGAAACTGGTACGTTAAAATTACTTAGACCAACAAACTACCTGTTTTATCGATTGAAAATAACGAAAGTTTACTTTTCACGACGGAAAAAAAATATTTCTCTTATTAGCGATACCCTTTTTAATACCAATAATCCTTTTTTCACGATTTCAAACATTAAAAGATTTTTTTCGGAGTTGAAACATAGAAAATCTTATACTGTCTTTTTTTTGTAATCAAGTAAAATTTTTAAAGATGGCAGACAACACGTATATCATTCACTTGTTCGTTCTACTCTTCATTTTCATTTCCAATATCCTACTCATCTTCGGTATAAGGAAGACGAACAAAGGACAAAGAATAATGTCAACTTCAAAAAAACTTTTCATATTTCTGTCATGTGTTGATATTTGTACGGGTTTGTTTGGATTTGCAACGTCGTTCAGCATTTTGGTTTTCAATGTTAAAGAACGATCTACTTTGGAGAGAATATTGTATGGATTTGCACAAGCATTTCATATTTTTGGATTCATGGTATTTCTATTGATTTGCAGTCTACGTTTTTTGGTTGTCAGATACCCTTTCAAACGTATCTCGACTTGTAACATACTCTGTAGTCTGGCAGTTGGCTTGGTAATAGCGATTATGAATTTTTGGTTGAATTTCTTTTTCTTCAAATATAATTGGATCAAGAAATACGTTACACTTTTTCTCTGGGTACCCCTATATATCGGTGTAATGATCTTGCTGATTATAATAAACTTGGTATCTTATATGACTCTCAGAGCGCGACAGTGCAGAGACCAAAACAAAAGCAAAACCCAAGCCCAGGAATTTCACCATAACCAAAACAGTGTAACTATCACTATAAAAGATGGTAAGAGTCAAGAAAATAAAACCCGCGCCGTTAAAACTCTCATATACATTACCTTAGCATATATACTGTGTAATATTGGAATGTCAATCTTATCCATTGTTCACTTAATCAATGTGGAGGATGAACATCATTTTGCCAACTATGGATCTATGGTCCGTCTGTCAGGAGTCTTTTATTTTACGGCGTTGGCTAATAGTGGAATCAATGCAATATTGTACACATTCCGAACTAAAGAACTGAAAACATTTTATAAGAAAAAAGTCTCCTCATTGTTGAGTTGAGAAGATGTTACACTGTAATCAAGACTCGTTTTTTTCATGTGGAAATTTTAAATCTTTGGTTTAAATTACAGCTTTCTAAAATATATTCAAAATTCTTTGAAATTCGGTCAAAATATAATAGACATATCTTTTCCTTTAAATTTAAGTCTTTTTGTTGTGAAATCTTGGTACAGTTTACAAAATTATTTTGAAATTTTAGTTTCGTGGGTTTTATTCCGTCGGTAAAAAATTTCGTCACTAATAAACGATTTTTTCGTCATTTTCTTACGGACCAAATTTCTACCGATAAGGTATACCGGAGCGATACGAAAATCTAACGTCTGAACGTAGTCTTAACTTATTGAAGTAAGGTGATTTTCGATTCTCGTCAAACAAATTTTGTCTTGCTCTTTTTCTACAGTAGCGAATATTCGCAGCAAGGTTTCGCCATCAACGAAGACAGTAGTAGTAATCTACCTGGTGAAAGTTTCACAGCTGGTGACTCAAGAGATTCCACTAGCATGGGATTTACCAAGGTGTGTACTCTTGAATGTTTGTTATCTTTTGATAAATTCTTTTGTAGAGTTGACCTTCTCTTATTCGATTGTCAAAGGAAATTGGATTTTCATCGAATAAGTGACCGTTTTGAAAAGAAGAGTGCCTTTTTGACGGTGACTTAACATTATGGAAAAATCGATATCGTATTGTAAATGGTATATAAGTTTGTTATAATTAAACGGCTTCTCGCTAAATTTTTTATTTCAATCCTAATTTGTTTAAGCATGGATATGTTTGGGTGTTTCCTAGTTCTGATGTACATTATTTAGATTTTTTGTTGAAATTATAACTGCTTATTAAATTTTATCTTGACTAAACCTGACCAAAATGTCAAAAAGTGTTTGAATCGTTCAGGGTATGAAAAAAATTAACCATTTCACCTTTGTTCACTTTTACAGGAATTGATGAAAGCGACGGGAGGAACAATCACTAAAGGCTCTGTTTCTTCTTCATCCACAACATTCAACGATGAAAATAGCAAGGTAATACATTCTCTCGACACCATTGCTGGCTGTCAAACCCCTCTTAGCGTGGTCTGGTTAATGTCGTACAATCCCGAATGCCTATAATCTTCAACTTTTGCTTGCAAGCAATTTAAGTCTTTAAGGCTTCTCTTTTGATAGCTATCTACCCGAATGTAGGAAAGGGCGCCATTCAATCTCCCTAGAATACTCCACTTTGCTTTGCAAGCAAAAAGAAACCTTAAAACCCAGGTAACGGTCCGGGTCAAGGGCGGAAGAAACAGCCTTAAATCGATACATAAAACAATTATATTCCCCTACAAAGATCAATGACATAAAACAATCAATACTGTATTTCTTCTCCCCTTCAGGATGATGATCAGCCATCAGCAAAGCGAATGAAAATGGATAAAAAATGATGAGATTGTAAAACAGACATTTTTCGATGTTGTTTAAGATCACTAAGCTATATGCGTGATTCATTGATTCATTGATTCTGCAAAAAAACTCACGGTGTCATTAGGTTTTATGCACCTTGATCTTCCATAGCTCGAACACGCACGTGGAACACAAATTTGTTCGAGTTAAAGAGATGTTCGAGTTATGGAGTAAGGTTTATGAGGAATTGTTAACTGAAGGGACAAAAGACTTTCGAGGTATCACATTCGATTTATAGTGGTTCGAAACTAATTTTGGCGAGCAGCGAAAATCTTAAAAAAATTTAATTTTGGCGGGAACTAATTTTGGCGAATGACAGCGTAAATCTGTTCTATTTTGCCTTATTTTGAGCAATTTTGATGAATTTCAGGGGTTATTTAGGCAAGGAAACAAAAAATTTAATTTTGGCGGGAACTTATTTTGGCGAGTGAGCAAAATATTTAATTTTGGCGGGAACTAAATTTGGCGAATTTCGTCTAAATTCGCCAAAATTAGTTCCCGCCAAAATAAGTTCCCTTAAGGTATTCTCTTTGATCAACGGATTCACTCCCCATTCAGATTTTAAGAGGATGCTTATAAAAAGGTCAGTAATTGAAAAGGTCATCTACTTTTTTCTAGTCTAATCCTTACGAGATTTCACAGATATCTTCAATTTGAAGGTTTCTAAACTGTATAGTCGCCCAGAGCATTGAGATTCAGCTTCAGGTTACTTTTTGCTCCTCAGTGTTTTTTCTGGCACGTTATTTTTGTCAGAATGCGAAGATTTTTATTATCATTTGAAAATATGTTTTAGGTATTTTGTATATATTTATTGGCTAAAATAAGAAATTAAAAACTAAAGACGACGGAGTCTTTCAACAAAACTTCTATCTTCCAAATAATTGACCGAAAGACCATTAGTACCTTAGAGAAGAAATCTTGACGAATGGATCAATTGTCCGATTTTTCTTACAAATTTTTTTTGACGGGAAGAAATTTTGGCGGGTCTATTAAATTTCTTAAGAATTTTTTTTTCAAATGCCCAGAGTATGAGGTAATCTTTGAATGTGTCAGCCAATCAGAGCTTTACTCGACATTTTTTCGTGACTTTTTTATATGGATCTGCTAAAAGGAAATACGTGTATCGTAGATATTGTTTCCCGTTACTTGGTACTGTACAGAGCCAAGGTAAACTATTTGCATGTTCAAAAAATTATGAACAAGGTAAAAAATCATTAACAGTTCTTTCTACAATAAAAATTTTCAAAATAAAACAGCAATTAAAACTCGTTTTTTATGATCGCAGTTGAAATGAGACTGGCAAATATTAGCATACATATTTTGAATTTGAAATCACCTGCCATTATCACTGCAAGGAGCTTTTTAAATTTCAGGTTTTCAGAAAAAATAATCCGGAGATAAAATATACTATAACAGTTCAATTATTTTTTTGCATTTGAGAGTTATTGAAGGGACTTAATATAAATTTTGTGGTGAAATCCATAAAAACTTTGTTCTTATTTTTGTTGCCAAAGTTACACAATAATTAAAAGATGGCTGAACTTTTTAATCTTACCTACATCATCCACCTGGTAATATTGCTATTTGTTTTGGTTTCAAATCTACTGCTCATTTTCGGCATTAAAGAAACAAACAAAGGACATAAGATGACAACATCTAAAAAACTATTCATATTTCTGTCGTGTATTGATATTTTAACCACACTCTTTGCAGCCGTATCATCTTTACTTATGTTCTTTTTTGGTATGAATGAAAGAAGTCTTGCAGTCGTGCTAACATTTGGTTTATCACATGGATTACATATGCTTGGTTTCATAACATTTGCGCTTATATCAGCCCTCAGATTCGTCTCAGTTCGCTATCCATTTAAGAGGATACCAACATACCCTATCTACATCACTTTAGCAGTCGGCTCATGTTTTGGAATCATGAATTTTTGTTTCAATTTCTTCTTTTTTGATGTACTTTGGTTACGTAAATATGCAAGCCTTTGTTTTTGGATACCCCTTTATTCTTGTTCGATTGTCTTGTTGATAACTGTAAATCTTGTATCGTATCGAACGTTAAAAGCACGACAGATTGTTGATAAAACAAACCGATTTGTTGAAAAAGAAAATCGAACGCAGACAACAAAGGACAATTTTACCGAAAAGAATAATAATAAGGAGTGCAGAAGTAATACGACGGTTGAACAAAATAGGATTAGCAAAGTTGATGTTGACATCAAAATGCAAGATGCGAAATACAACAAACACATGATCTTAGATATGAAAGATAAAAAATACAATGACAGTGCAAGGGACCGTGTTACCTGCGGAAATAAGATCATAACAAGCCGTATATGTATAAAAGTTGCGAAGCGTTCCAGAGCCTCCTCGATTCGCAAGTTGCAAGCAAAACATTTTAATGACATACAAACACTGTCAGTCGGAACCACTACATAGAAATGGCAACTATTGCCTTAACGGGAAATATATCCCGAACGGGAAGGTGAGAAACTTCCCGAAATGGATAGAGTTTCCGAATCAGGAAGTTGACCAGTATACCGATCGGGAATGTGACCTCTGCGCACTCCGGAAATGGTCGTGGAAGGTAAATAACTGATGCCTATTGTAAAAGAGGGTAAATAAATACCTTTCACCAAGTAGTTAAGAAATACACCGGGTAATCAATTCTTAATTCTACTTTCCCCATTCCTAAAGAATTATGTGTGATAATGTGTTGGATTTGGAAACTTCTTCTCGATCGGGAAACAAAAATCTGCTTTGTTTACAAAAATTCAACTTCCCGTTCGGGAACAATGAAAAGTTTTTTATCAAAATGGGAAACAGAAAAGTGATGAAATTTTCAATCTGGAAACAGTTTCCTTTTTGGGTTATTTTCACCTTCCCATTCGGGATACCCCGTTAAAGCAATAGTTGCCATTTCTATGTAGTGGTTCCGACTGACTGTATATTCAACGACGCGGCATTTGTGCAGTTTTCCTCTACATTTGCTGCAGTCTTTCCGAATATCCTATCATTTGCAAATTTTTCATAGTCCCTCTCTGTAAAAATGACATCTGTAGATTATCTCTCATTGAGAAAAATGAAGCATCAACCGTTCTATTTTTCATTTTCTAGAATAAAGAAACAACAATATAAGAAGATGAAAACACTAAACACACTCAGGGCATTTTGAACTTAGAAAATAAAAACAAAACTGTACCCTTATAATTATAAAGGTTGGTGAGTCCAGTCAAAACACAGATTTGATCTGTAGCATCATCACGCTTCACCTTTACAAAAAGGAGGATATCATAAAATGAACCAAGGAAAATTTCATAATTTCAAAAAAGTCATTTTGCATTATCATACAGTAATATAACTAATAATGTTAAAAAAAAGAAACAAAACAGGACAAAGCAATTCCAAATTCATAATCTCCAACAGATTGCAAGGAGGGAAAAATATCTTATGGGAAACATTTTTGTAATCTAAAATAATGCCCAAAGTTGAAGAAAACTTCAAGTTGCCAACGAAAGTTTTCCATACTGTATTAGACGTCAAACGTGGAAGAAAATTTCCAAATTGACAAAAAAAGCTTTCCACATTTAAAACACAAATACCAAGTTCAAGACAGAAGTTTCCACATTTGAAAAAGAATGCCAACAAAAATGAGAAAAGAGACTTTTTAATCTAATGTTTCCAGACCATCTAAAAAAGAAAGAAAAATAACTATTAAAAAGCAACAAAATGAAGAACGACAAACCCTAACTACTGTACCGTAAGTTGGTCTAATGTCGACATCCGTCTTCTAATTTTGACATCCTTCTTTATGGATAGGAATATATAATAAGAAGGTCGAAATCACTGATAGACTAAAGATTTTTCCTCTCATCGCGCTAATCAAAGTCAATCAGCGATTCCGACCTTCCTCAGTTTCTATTGTTCCTATCTCTAAAGAAGGGTCTCGAAATTAGAAGACGGATTTCGACATTAGACCGCAACTTACTGTATCAAAGAACGACATATCACACATCGCCATCCACAACCCCGACAGAAAGTGACTGTACCACACAGATTCATTATTCATCATTGTTTATCACGGGAATTAACTACCGTTAGATTGGGTAACTTGCTTGCCATCAGTGGAGGATAACATGCATAGCCCTCAAATGAAAGACCTGGCTGGTCATTAAAATACAAAGTTAAATCAAAACAAAAATTGTAGAGTAAAGATGCGCGAGCGGAGCTGCGTAGTTGTATTTTAAAGACCAGTTCAGAGCATTCATTTGAGGGCTATGCATGTTATGTTAGCCTCCACTGATGCAAGTTACCCAATCTCACGGTACATGTGGTTTAAAAGAACGCAAAACTATGTATGCGTATAAGTCTCTATTAGGGTGAGCTGTAAAGATTAAATGAATTAACTCTCATATAAGCAACTAGCTGGGAGACCCGAACTTCTCTGTCTATGTGGTTTCAAAAAAATATCAAAGTATAGACAGTAGTAGCCGGGAATTATACAAGATGCAAGAATTAATCGCAGAATTTGATTGGCTAATATCTTATTGTTATGATTTGATAAACAAAAGTATGACGTCAAACAGCTCTATTGTTTCGAGAAGTGGCGCGAGCTTTTGAATTGTTTTGAAAAAATAACGGTTTTTTCTTTTGTGATTTGAAGTGATTTGAATCGAGTCAATAATTCCATACTCTGTATTTCAGTGAAGTTGTTGGGATTTTAACAGGATAGAAATATTTTTGTACAGAGTATGGTCTCCAGACTAATAAGCAACAAAAGTTTTTCACATTAAAACAGATAAATGTGGAGGAAATTTTTTATAGTTGACAACAAAAAATTTTCCATGTTTTCAAGGCTTGTCAAAAGTGTGTTGACAACAAAGGTTTTCCACGTTCAAAATGCACAAAAAAAATTTCAAAGTACTGTAAGAAGTTGTGCAGAATCTGGGTTCTGGTCGGTGGGTTCACCTCGATTCAGCGGGTTTACCAGATGAGTTCACCTCCGTTCTTCTTGGTTCTCCTGGTTCACCTTTTTCTAATTCAGTTAAGTCAAAATTGCAGAAGAAGAAGATTTTGGTCTAAGGTTGAGTGAAAACTAACCTAAGTCAGTGAAAATTACAAAATTGTCCTTTTTTTGCAAGAAATTGGCATCTCTCATTCTAACTGTCAAAATGGAAACAAGACATTCGATTCAGGAAAGAATGATAAGTACACTACAACATAAGCCATTTCTTGTGACAATCATACAAAAATCTTGATCCAATTCAACTCATTAATAACATGAACACCAAAGACAACAAGGTTGGCAAACGATATCATCCACCAGGATGCAAGTTGCGGGAATGGTGTTTCGTGACGTCATAGCCCCCTTTAGTCGGCGCCGTAAGTCTAGAAAATATATTTTTTGGCGGGTAAATAATTGCGCGGGAAGAAATAAAAATAAAACTTGGCCAGGGGCAAGCAACATGGATGAAAGTGAAAGTGAAGGACTACTTGGTAAAGATGATGATTATTACTTTGGAGATGATTATTCTTTTTTCCGAATCAGAAGAAAGTGTGTCCTCTAGTAGTGATGATGAGGAAAAACGTGATCCAAATGATGCAGTCGAGGGTACTGATGATGTTAGGCAAGAGGAAATCAAAGTCAAAAAAGACCAAGAAGAAGCCGAAAATAATGGTCGTGATTCTCTTGAAGACAGTGCATATAATGCAGGTATTTCATCTTAAATTATGTAGATACTCTCTCCTTTGATTGTTTGTTATGTTTGCTTGGGGGGCTGGCTTGATATTAAACAATGACTATTTTTTGACTATTTTTGTGAAATTAGGTAGATGTTTTAATCGTGATAAATTAAAATGTTTTAAAATCCGAAAAATCAGAAGATATACTGTTTTCGAATGTTTTAAAAATGAGAATGATTTTTTTTAGGGGGGGGTTAAAATGTTACTAGGGAGTCGCGAACCTGGGTCGCTCAATTGGCAGACAGTCGACTTAACTATTATACTGACTTCCATTAGTACTCAATGAAATTTTATTAATAAACTTATTCCAAATTTAGTGAACAACAAGATACATTATTTGTGCAAAGATGTCCAAGAAGCATTGACGCGATTGAGAGAATATGAATTACGCACAATCACACGCTTTTCATCATTCAAGTCAACTAAAAACTTCGGCAATACAGGTAGCTTTATAAGTATTGAAATAATAGTTTGAATTTGATTGACAGATTTTCTTTATGATTGACAGATTCTCTTTATGATTGACAGATTTTCTTTATGATTGACAGGTCCCTGATTTTTTATGGATACGAACTCAAATAAAAACCAAATAAAAATTTCCTTTAAAATTAAAAACATTTCTTTTTTTTTGAAGGGAAAAATTGTTATTGGAAAAATAATTTTGAGTTGATTGAAGCCTCAAGAATTTTCTAAACATTTGAGCGAGATTCGCTCATTTTTCTTATAATTTTTTTTTTATGAAAAAAGTGTGTATTTTCAGCATTTTATCTACAACTTTTTTTAAGTTGTAAAATTTCATTAAAAAAATTCTTTTGTCATGTAATAGATCTCTTTGCTAAGAATCACAAAGTGTACTGGGAGGCTGAAGGGATTTCAAACAATGGAAAACCATTCGTAATCTTGTCGTCTAAGAGCATGGATTGCCACCACGGACCAGATAGAAACGTCAAACACAAACAAACATACAAAGAAAAAAAGAAAGAGCGTTTGTCAACAGTGAGAATTTTAATTGCCCTTAACGTTCAATAATTTATGTATAACACAACAAGGTTGTGTTCCCTGGGTACATGTTTTTTATAAAAACAGACAATATAAGAACATAAGGCTTCGATGGTCAAAATGTTAAGAACAAGTTAAGAACGTTTTAAGGCTTTGAGGACTCTAGAACACCGAATTTCACAGGAAAATTGACAAAAATACTCAAAAAATGGCGAAAAGGAGAACATGTTAAGAAAATCCCAAGGCTTCAAAAATTTTGGATGTTCTTATAAAAAAACGTGTAGGTGCTGCTGGTTCATTTTTTTTAAGTTTAATTTCTTTTTACAGAATTCAGATCATTACAAAGGGAAAAGTTATCTAATTGTACAAGATACAAAGAAGTTCGATTGCCCAGCAAAGGTTACAATGCAAGAAATTGTTCAATTTCCAGAGTACAACAAGGTAAAAAATTTGGTTTAATTACTCTGTTAAATCTGGATGATACCCTTGCCTCTACAGAAGCGAAATTTTTAACTTAGAAAACTCAGTTTTCAGGGTCTTTTTGTCAAATCGTCCGAGTAGTTTAGTAGTTATTCAAAGGAGCGCTCTTAACTTGTTTTAAAAATTAAACTATTCTTAGGCAAAATCACCACCATCGATTAAATTAGAAACATTCAAACGAAATTCTTCCAAGACTCTTAAGGAGAAGCTGGCAGATAAGAGTCTTGCGAATTACGAACGAAGGATTTTATTGTCTATTGATGACGTTGGTTGTCATAAGTATCATCCGATGGGAAAGGTATATATTTAATCAACTTGAGACTTAGACTTCTGAAATCTCTAAAAGAACATTGAAAAAGAAATGAACTACACTGTTGTAATTCAATTTTTCATTATAGACACAAAACATATCTCAAAGTATGGACCCAGAAATTTCATCCAAAATCGACATGTTCGTAAAAGAGGGTATAACAAGTGTGCGGGAAATGAAAAGGCTGATCAAACTAGTTGTGGCTGATATGTTTGGGAAAGAAAACTTGCCACCATCAAACAGCAGACGTTTTTATCCTTCCATCCCTATCATACGTTCAAAAATGGATAAATCAAAACAAAAGTTAAGGTGAATGAATAAGATATCTTAAGTACGAGATAATAGTTTACAAAAACTAATTCTAATTATTCAAAATATACTTGTATTAATAAATTAGAAAATAAGCCTGCATCTGGTATGGTTTGATATATTTCCGAGAGTTATTTGCGGTAACATTTTTTAAATATTCTTAAAAAAAGGTTTAGCATTCCAATATTTGTATTAACCTCTAACCATTCAAATTTTTCATTGAAATTTATCATTGAAAATATAAACACATTCTATCCACTTGCATTTTTCTCACTTTTAAGGTATTCCATGATCGATCAAGAGTGCTTACAACAGAAGATTGACGAGTGGAAGAAGGCTAATCCGTCTTTAAACACGTTTTATCGACCAAAGGAGGACACAGGTGATGGTAAATGCCAGTCATTTTTGTTTGTGCACCAGGAAAAGTGGCAAAGAGATCTGCTGCAACGATATGGGGATGAAATTCTCCTTCTTGATGCTACACATAAAACGACAAGATATGCAATACCGTTATTCTTTCTGGTTGTTCCAACGAATCTTGATTATCAAATTGTTGCAACATTTGTGACTGAAAATGAATCCTTCGAATCCATTTTAGAAGCTTTAAAGGTAGTTAAATCATGGAATCCGTCCTTGAAACCGCTGTTCGCAATGACTGATTATTGCAAGGAGGAGATCAATTCTTTAGAATGTGTGTTTCCAGGTAAATTTCTTTCTCTTTTTTAAAAAGATCTGTAAATAAAATAGAAAAGTAATAAATAAAATTTCGTTAGATTGTGAAAAACTCGTACTATCATTCTTTATCTCATTCACCTACTCCTTCTGCACTTAAAAAACGTGTCTTTAAATTCATTCTTGTATTTTTAGGTTGCGAGGTGCTGATTTGTGACTTTCATCGCGAACAGGCTTGGGGACGATGGCTTAAGGCAACAAAAAATGGATGCAGCGGGAGAAAGGACGACATCCTACCCCGATTACGAAGAATTGCTAGATCGAAAACAATAGAGGAAATGAATGAAGCCTTAATATCATTGAGAAGTAGTGAATTTTGGGAAGAAGACAAATATAACAATTTGCGTGAATATATTGAAAATTACTGGCTTCAAATTAAAGAAGTAAGTTTATTTCAAATTCTCGACTGATCAGGATGAGGATTGAGAGATCTCTGTATTTTCAGAGGAAAATGAGCAGGATAAGTTAGTTAGAAAATATTTTCCTTAGAAAATGATGGGTATAAGGTAGATATTTTTTGTATTTTCCAAGGAAAATTATTGGTAAAAGAGAATAGCAACAACCTTCCATGTATGTTTTGATTTTTGAAAAAGCATAATGGCATCACTTTCGCTTTGCAATAAATTCAAATAATATCAAATTACTATAACGGAGGTAATTTGTTTTATCATTTCCCGGGATGTTCTTCGTGTTTGTTACCTCCTAAATATTGGCGTCACGGGTTACGGAGGGTTTACTCGTTCTTCGTATCATTCTGACGTATACGTCAAATTTGATATGACGGAGGTAATTTGAGTTACCATTTCCCTGAATATCCTTTGTATTTTATCTCCTTTATATTTTGGTATCGCGCAACTCGGAGATTCGAAACGTTTTTCCCATCTCCTGCCTATAGAGAGTTGAAAGGAATGGATAGTTAAAGGTACGCACACACGATAGCAAAACTGCTTCGCTCATGTACATTCGCTTCAAATTACTATAACGGAGGTAATTTGTTTTATCATTTCCCGGGATGTTCTTCGTGTTTGTTACCTCCTAAATATTGGCGTCACGGGTTACGGAGGGTTTACTCGTTCTTCGTATCATTCTGACGTATACGTCAAATTTGATATGACGGAGGTAATTTGAGTTACCATTTCCCTGAATATCCTTTGTATTTTATCTCCTTTATATTTTGGTATCGCGCAACTCGGAGATTCGAAACGTTTTTCCCATCTCCTGCCTATAGAGAGTTGAAAGGAATGGATAGTTAAAGGTACGCACACACGATAGCAAAACTGCTTCGCTCATGTACATTCGCTTCGCAAAAAGAACTAGCAATGAAAATAACAAAGACATTTCAAAAAACAAGGCAACGGATAAGAGCCAGGAAAATAAAAAACGTGCCGTGAAAACTTTAATATACATCACCGTCGCATATATGATCAGTAATATCCATTTAACTATCCTAACCGTCATTCACAATGTTATTTTCAAAGAAGCTAATTACGATCCCCCGATCGGAGGTTCCGTTATCCGG
This sequence comes from Clytia hemisphaerica, assembly GCF_902728285.1. Lineage (NCBI taxonomy): Eukaryota > Metazoa > Cnidaria > Hydrozoa > Leptothecata > Clytiidae > Clytia > Clytia hemisphaerica. Next base: position 1,705,901 of record NW_027104390.1, on the reverse strand, counting down.
CTTTCAGGAATGCTTTATTTTCTAGTTCTAGCAAATACTGGTGTTAACGCTTTCTTGTTTACTATCCGCAACAATGAGTTGAAAAGCTTTTACAAAAAACAAATTTCTAAATTATCGTTCTTTAAAAAATAACTTTTTTTTCATTAAAGAGTAAGATATTTTACACATTTTATCAAATATGAATTTTAATTTAAAATATATACAATTTTATAACAAAACATGAAAGTACGTAGACTAAGGACACTCTCGGCGAGTTTGCGGCCCGGCGGAAGCGGGGAGACTGAAGTCTCCCCTCAGCTTCCCCAATTTTGAGCAAATTAGATCAAATTACCTTAAGTGGATAAATTTTGGCGTGGACTTAATTTGGCGATTATGGCCAAAATACAATTTTTGGCGGGGATTTAATTTGGCGATAGATCAATTTCGTAAAATTTGATGGGGATTTAATTTGGTAAATTGGAAATTTTGTCACATTGAAATGGGTGAAAATTACTCAAAAATATACTAAAAAGTTGTGATTTTTCACATAATTCTCTTTTTGTTAAATTTGGCGGGGATTTAATTTGGCGAATTGCCGAATTTGGAAATTTTGGCAAGGATTTAATTTGGCGAATTTTGGCCAAATTCGCCAAATTCGCCAAATTTAATCCCCGCCAATAATTTTCCACTTAAGGTAGATCAATTTAGAGCAAATTCTTTTAGCGAATTTTATCCAATTTTGTTCTTTCAGCCTCCCCACTTTTACGATTGTTCCGCCCGGCCTGTATATTTTAGAATGGGAATGGGAAATTAACATGAAAAACAGATTTGAAATAGATTGAAGTAAAAAAAAACGGAAAGTAGAGATTTTAAACTTTTATATGATGATTTAATATTTTGTAAAAGAACAATTAGTCAATACTTTAGGCGTACAAACTTTCGCGAGTAGAAGCTTTTGCAAGGTCGAAAAATCACAAAATTTACGACATTTACTTTCGCGAATTTGACAAAAAGTTATTTTTTGCGAGCATAAACTTTTCGCGAATAAAGACATGAAAATTAAGATTTTTCACATGAAAAAATGGCTTACAGAGAAAAATAGTCTTGAATAGACGATATCGGCTTAACGAAATTCTCCCCGAATGATTACCCATGATGCCTTGCGCAAAAAAATTCAGTAAGTCAATATAGTCCGTGAATTTTTTTGCGCAATGCATCATGGGTAATCATTCGGGGAGAATTCGTTAAGCCGATATCGTCTTTTGGATCGAGACTTTTGTCCTTTGACTTGTGAGGCTTTAACAGGCTAAAAAGTGCCATGAATCTTATTACAATTTATTTAATTTAGAAGTTTTACAGATTTGTTATTTTGTCAAGAATTGTTTTGCGAGCATAAACTTTCGCGAATGGTGACTCCCTCGCCTTTTTGCCGAGAAAGGCGATTTAGAAAACTTTCAGTTATTTTTCTATAAATTCTTTTAAAATTGACTCAAAATGGGTTCTAAAATAGCACTTTTAACACCCCAAGATCCAAAATTTTTCCCTGTTACCCAACCATGATGTGCAGCATCAATTTACCCTAATATTTCGCCCCCTCACTTCAGCCTTCAAAGCCGGGGGACTGTTAAAGTAGATTTCGAACCCCTTGACCGTCTTTTTGCACTGTTTCGAAATTCAATCTATAAATTCGGCGGATGGCAGGAAAATTTAAAACATGTTTCGTGAGTGTTATTAGAGTCCTTAAAAAGCGAAGTATGTTTAAAAAAGCGAAGTATGTTTAAAAAGCGAAGTATGTTTAAAAAAGCGAAGTATGTTTAAAAAAGCGAAGTGCGAGTTGGAGAGTATATAGACCATCACATAGCACTTTGATTGTTCTATAATCTCTCCAGTGAGGTACAGTGTAGACTTTCACATCGCTTGGCATCCCATGATACCTTTCAAGCGACCAACACATAGAATTACGTCCATTCAAAATAAAAGGTAATAAAAGCAAATCAAAGATAAATAAATCCTTTTTTATTAGAAAAACTTTATATTACGTTATCAAAAATACTACAAAAATAATTTTGAAATTCCTAACATACAAAATACGATTATTTTTTGTTCTGATAAAATATAAATAACAAGATTATTTCAGAAAAATCATCTGAGGTTTAGGTTTCACTGGTAGGATACTTTAGACGTACAAACTTTTCACTTTCGCGAATTTGAGGAAAAAATGTTTTTCACGAGTATAAACTTTCGCAAATCCTTGGATAAAAATGTGAATTTTCGAATGAAAATTGCCTGAAAAGTGAAAAATATTCCTTAAATCTGATAAAGACGGTTGCTCTTCGACTTTAAAAAGGCATTAAGGAAAAAAAAATATGCCGAGAATTTGATATTTATTACGATTTCGAGGTTTTATAGATTTCCAATTTTTTTTGGAGAATTTTTTCGAGCATAAACTTTCGCGAATTGCTCTGTTAAGAATTTTCAGAGACATTTACTTTCGCGAAAAAGGCCGAAATCGCGAAAGTTTGTATGTCTAAAGTATAATGGGTTAGTTAAATACACACTATTAATATATACCGTTATATCTTAGTCTGGAAAGTCGAATTTTATGCCAAGCGACGGTATTATCTTAGTTTCAACATGCTTTGGTTGCGCAGTGCGATAGCGCACTTCCCAAACTCTGCAAATCTTGATAATGTTTACAAAATTTGATAAACATAATTGGTGTTAGCTTTTCCCATGCAAATCTGGTCTTCTTTACTTCCAATGCATTCCTTGAATTTTCCATTAATGCATTGGTCACTGTTGCCATAGTAACCATAACTAGATTTAGCGGAGCTCCAACATTCGCCGTAAAATTGAAGACCGATGAATTTCATTCCTTGAATTTTTGTACGTTTTAAACAGGAACATAGCAGGCTAAAGAATAAAACATAATTTCATATCAAAAACTGTGTTAAAAACTAACGGTTTTTTTGTTAGTACCTAAGCTATTGTTGCCTTTATTTCGCCTAAACAAACATGTGGGGTGAACAAATAAAAACTATTTCACAACCTTGTTCCCAGCGATAGTTGCAGCACTTTAAGATTCTGATGATGGACTTCATGCAATGAATCTTTTCGTGAGCGATGTCAGAATCATCAAAGAGGTCAACCTCGTCCCCGTGTATTTCAGGCTTTATTTACCACGTTTCGCCAGAGTAAGCACAAGAAATAAAATGTAAGCATTAAAAAAGCTGATGATACGCAGGTTGCAAAAAAGATTTGACTTTCATGATTCTGATAGCGGTTGTATCATCTCTATGTATCACATCAAACAAAAACTGGTTCGACTGGCTCTGGGCACTAGATTGACATTCATGTTTACTCACGTGTTAAGTGTTGTCTCATAATTCTTCCAATCGATTGTATTCTTATTGTGATTATGAACACTATTTGGTCGAAAACTTTCAATCATCTTTGACAGTGCCGGGTTGGCTGGAGAGTCGGTAAAACACCCAATGGCTTTAATGCGAATACCACACTCGGCGAACAAGGGATCTGTATGTGGAATTAAAGAGAAAAACATACGTAACATTAGTATCTTACATGTTTTTCTATAAGCAAGTGTATGCCCCTTGGTCATAGGCTCGTGTATGCTTAAGTTCTCAAAGCATCCAGGCATAGCTTATACTTATTATATGCTTTATATCTTATCGGATGTCGGAAGGAAGAAAGTGACTTTGAAAAGATGACAAGTTTTTCCGAGGCGGAATTCTTCCTGAGTACATAATTCTAAGCTGGAACCTTTGCTTAGTAACCACATTGTTCTCCGATAATAAGTAACATTGGTATGTTATCAGAGATCGGAATAGAGTGATATAACTGTGAAAAGGAGACAAGTTTTTCCGAGACAACATTTTCCCTGAGTCCTGAAGTGCTTGTCTAAGCCGGAAACCTTTGGCAAAGAGACTCGATTATTCTCTCAACAACATTATAGCGAAATTTCATCCACTTCTGGCGATTAGCCTTCCCTTTTAGATTAGATTAGATTTCATTTCTTAAGTATTAGCCTTCTAAAGAGTATCAGACATACCGGTAGTAGTGGTTGGGGTGGACGTGGTAGTTGTTGGGGTGGTCGTTGTAGTCGTTGGAGTGGTCGTTGTTGTAGTTGGAGTGGTCGTTGTTGTAGTTGGGGTGGTCGTTGCTGTAGTTGGGGTGGTCGTTGCTGTAGTAGTGGTGGTCGTTGTTGTAGTAGTGGTGGTCGTTGGGGTGGTGCTCAGTATCGGAACAAGTGTTTTTTTCTTGGAACATAGCGAGTTAACAATAAAAATATCATCCAATGCAATGTCTCCTTGAAAACTGTGTCCACGCTCTGCTTCGAAACGTATCTTTAAAGAGAATGGTTCTATTTATACTGAAACGATTAATTTGTCTGAGACGAGCAATTTAGAAAATGAGCATTATGGAGGAGTGTACTTGTTTCAATAAATAGGATATCCTCCACAGATCACATTTTATAAACTTCTCGTCTCAGACGATTTTTCCGTCTAAGTATAAATGGAACTAATGGAAGGTAATTATAGTGACTGTAATCTATAGGATATCTATCTTCATTCCCTTGAGAGCGGACCGAGTCCGAAACATGTATATAATAGCAGCATTCTTTTTCACCGTTCAACATATGATTTAAAAGGTCGGCGGTTCAATTGGTCGGGTCTTACCAAGAACGCAAAAATGTTTGTGTACTTAATCTCTGTCTGCTTTGTGCTCAGCGACTTTTGTACGCAATCAAAATTAAAAAAATCGCGAAAATAGGACATAAAGGACATAAAATTAGATAAAGACCTTAAAAGAATATACCTTGTAGTCAAGAAAGATATAAGAATTCCTTTCATTGTAATTATCAGGTTTTTCAGGGATGTCTACTTCAGCTACTTTCCATCCTGGACCTTGTGGACCTATCATTTCCCAAACTTTATTTTCTTTTCCTAAAACGAATGGATGTTGAAAAAATTGATGTCAAGACTCCAATATGATAGACCATTGAAGAATCCCATTTCTTAATTTTAAAATATGTCATTGGGTTCTTCCAGAAAATGTCCGTTCATGGGGGGGGGAGGTGGAGGATATAGTGCCCGGGGGCCGGGGGTAGTGAAAAATCTACAAAATTTGCCTTGTCCGGGGGGGGGGGGTAAACTTGCTCTGTTTGGGGCTAATTTTGCTCAATTTGAGGGAAACTTTTGAATGTTCATGGGGTCAACTGATGCTTGTCCAGGGGGCTAGACCTGCTGTCCGGGGGTCAAAAGTCACAATATCCGTGGGTAAATCTCCAATAAGGGTTATATCCTCCACCCCCATATTCAATTTCTTTCTGGAAAATCCCATTAATAATAATTTAGTTCTGAGGATTTGGCCGAGTTGTGGATTCACTAAGGCGAAGATGGGTATGGGATATGCCCCTTTTGTTAGGATCCCTCTTTTCAGTGTCTGAGTTTGTCGCAAAATTTAATCAAAATCTACTAAATTTATCACATACCAATATTATCTTTCAGGTTCTTTTTTTCTAGTAGGGTCTAATTTTTTCGAAAATATAAATTGATATCTGGCTGAGCTTATTTATTTCAAATCTAGGGGTTATCCTCATCTGTCATCAAGAGTACTAACCCCATCCGTGAGTTATGGCCAAAATAGTAAACTAGTCTGTTAATTATTCATTCAGAGAGCAAAAACACGAGCGCGTGCGGCTGGGTGATTGTTGAAATAGAAGCTGCGTAGGAGAACGAGCGGAAGTTGGTGAGAGGGTGCTAATTAACTTTCACTCCTTCCCGCCGACGCAGATTTTTTTCCGTCAACGGACGAAGACCTACGCTAGCGGCCGAAGACCTTCAAAACTTTAACTTACGGTTTTCCAGTGGCCGAAGACCTACAAATTTAGTATGTGGCTAGAATCTGCCCCGCCGACAAAATTTCTTCCTACGCACACCTAACTCCTACGTTCACTTTTCCCGCGTGATATCGGTCTAGCCCGACTGGCGTTTCAGTGTAGCTAAATTTCAACAGTACCTGAATACGGAAACTTGACAAAAACACGGAGAACTCCAATCCCCATTCCATGCATGCTATAGAAGAATGTTAAACATTTGACCGATGTTGTTGATTTGAACACTTTACTGACCAGAGAAGCTTTCATTCCAAGTCTGGCGGGTGATGATGATTCAGCAAGCATGTAGTGACCTGAAAGAATCATTTGGAACACACAGTTGGCACTCTCTAATTCGATCTTCAAGGGGAATTGGATTCTCATCGAATAAGGGAGCCTATCGAATAGTAGAACGTCGAATTAGAGAGCGTCAACTATATATTAAACAGTAAATTTTGACTGGAGCTCAGCGGTTCTCATTTTTTTCCGAAATTTACAGATTTGAATAATTATATTCTTGAAACCCTTGAGCATGAGATGATATAGGGGCTAAAAGATCTTATCTACATTGAAATGTTTCCAAAACAAAAGGTTAAGATTGTTCTGAATCAGTTTTCAAGTTTTCGTCACATCTCAGGAATCTCACGTTCTCATGCAATCATCGAAGTATCGTTCAAAAAAAAGTGAATATATCAGTTGAAATATAATCTTCTTACCGTTTTTAGTAGTGTTCTGTGTTGTATGATCAGAATCAGGGCCAGTGGAAGGAGTCGGTGTTCCACCGGTAACTCTTTTCCACATGTATGATTTATCATATGATTTGTCTTGCCAAAAACACATTCCTTGCCCGTCGAATAAACAATCATCCGGTTCTAAAAATTTCAAATATTGTCGACATCTTCGTTAATAAATGAATGAATCCAACAAGCTAAGTGGCCAGTTACGAGTTATAGCGAAGATGACCTCCAAAATTTATCAAAATCTCAATAACACGGACAGGGGAACGCAAATTTGTTCGAATTAAAGGAATTTCGAATTATGGAGTAACGTTTTTAAAAGGCATTGGGCTCTTCCAGAAAATGTCCGTACATGGGGGTGGAGGATATATTGTCCGGGGGGTAAATTTGCTCTGTCCAGGGGTAATTTTGGGTTGTCCGGGGGTCAACTGATGCTTGTCCAGGGGGTAAAACCCGTTGTCCGGGGGGTCAAAAGTCACTTTGTCTGGGGGGTAAATTACTGAAAATTGTTATCCTCCATCCTCCACCCCCCCCCCATATTCAATTTTTTTCTGGAAAAGCCCATTGTTAACTGAAGAGACCATAAAACTTGTTCGAGTTATAGAGATTCTAGTTCAAGAGACTCCACCGTATCATATGGTTTTATCACATGGTTTTTGAAATGGTGTTAGACATATTTGAACAAATCTTGGGGATGGTTCTAATATCCTTTTAAAAAGGTTGTTTTTCTAGAGGAAACTCTCGTCGTTAAAGTGACTTTTCCACTGTGCTTGACTTTTAAGCTGGTTGAAGTTCTAAGTTCCAGTATAAACGGCCCACTTTTCGTCCTCCCTATTCTAATTGTGAATGAAAGCGGGCAGAATATTGGCTGTTTAAAGTACATGCATTTCCATCTTTTGACGTCAATGTGCAATGTCTTCTTTCAATCTTTTTCAAGCAAATAACTGCCAACTTTTTGCCCGCTTTTTGCCCAAGAGTGTGGCTGGCATAATGACGTGCCATGGCACTCATTAGGTTTGGCCTCACGTGAACATCGCTCTCCCAGTGTCGTTCAGGTGTCATGTTATACGCCAGGGCTTGGAAGCTTGCGTCTGTCAAGTCGCAGCGTATCTTTAGCACACTTCAACGATTGAATATACAGGGCAGAAAGTCGACCGTCTAAACTAGAGCTAATGCACAAAAAATCTACGATATCATAAAAAAACCTGACAGTATCATCGAATATATCATACCCAATGCGCATGGTTTAATGTAACAATCTTTTGATTGAACAGATTCACCCGGACAATTCTTTCCTCCATTCTTTGTTTCAGGATCATCACATTTTCGTGTTCGCTTTTCTTTTCCCTCTCCACATTGGTGTGAACATTCACCCCAGGAAGACCATCGTCCCCAGTGACCATCTTGTGGCTCTAAAAGATCAAATGTCCAATCTTTAAACTGTGAAAAAAATCTTAAAAGCAAAGGCATCATTTTTTGTTCATTTGTATTAATGATTTAATTAATTATGATAAGATTTGTCAAAAAGCCGCGAAATTAAATTCCGCGAAAATTTCTTCACTAAGGACGTCTACTAATATAATATTAAAAACATTTCTTGAATTTTGTCAAAAATTGAATTTCATTTTCTTGAATAGCGCTTCGCGTCGCATACGTCATAATTATTTTACCTCAAATTTGTACGAGTTGCAATATCCCAGAGTTCATTTCGAACTTATTGGAAAATGGTGAAAGTTATTACTCTACGGATTTTTTTTCGGGATTTTCAAGGTTTTCAAGTTTTTTTTGGTCATTTTTAAGTGGTTTTTCAAGGTTTTTTGGCAAAAACTTTGGCAGTTTTCAAAGTTTTTTGATACTCAGTTGACATGGCTCTTTACAAGAATTTTTTTTCTTTTTCAGAGTGGTAGGTGAAAGAAAAATAGAGGACAGCAAATAAAATTTATTCGCTTTTGGTGCCCGGGGAATTACTTCCACAGTTAAATTCCTATCTCCCTCTCGAGAACAATACCACAAAAAGAAATACTCCAGCTCCCTAGTCTTCCAACTGTAGAAATAAAGAATTAGAAGCAAAACCAATTGTTTACAGTGACCGAGGAGGCACAACCATGGTTTGCGCCGACGAAAGAAAATTTTGATTTGACTCTTTCAAATGGCTAAACAACGCCTTGTTTTTGATTTTTTTTTACAAAAATCAATTTCCAAAAGAGTTGTTTTAAGGAATCCTCGAAATTTTATTGATGAACAGCCATTATTCCAAGACGCCATGAAGTGATTTGAAAATTGGGGAGCAGTCGATTTCTTAGGGCTCATGCAAACGGAAAATTAGTGACAAAAACTCAGCTAACGATAAAAGAATATATGTTGCATTCGTTGTGACTAGAAACAGGGAAATATGGAATTCTCTAAATGTTATAAAGGTTTAGCGCCGCAGGCGGTTTTTTACTTATTCTTACTTTTCGAATGACTGGATAGTGCTTTTCAAGGTTTTTAACGATTTTTCAAGGTTTTCAAGGTTTTTCCCAGAAAATTGATAGTTTTCAAAGTTTTCAAGGTTGGGTGGTTCATTTTCAAGGTTTTCAAGGTTGGGTGGTTCATTTTCAAGGTTTTCAAGGTTTTCAAGGTCCCGTAGACACCCTGTCTTAGGTTCCAAATAAACGAGGGGGGGGGGGGGGGTCGGAAAATGTTCGAGATTGTAATAAACGGGGGACCTAATAGCCGGGGGTTGGAGATTGTACTTCTGAAAACCCAAAAATAAGGTAAACATAGGCTAAAATCAGGCTATCTACAAGAGAAAAATAAGGGGCCTTCTCTTTGACAGCTGAAAATATTCTTAAAAATTAATAAACGGGGGGGGGGGATCCTAAAGGTCCATAGGAGTTGGAAATTTTTTGAAAAAATAATAAGCGGGGGCGGGCCCGTTTATTTGGAACCTAAGAGTAACTTCCTTTTGATATCGTAAGCAGTGGCGTTGTGGGAAAAGAAGTCAATCTATTTGGTAGGATTTGAAGCCAACAAATCCTACCAAAGTTGCGCGGCCTTTAGCGGCTCGCCTGGTTTTTACACAAATGACAGATTGAAACTAAAATTTACCGCTAAATTTCGAAAAAAATATCAATCGTAAACAAAGGAATTGCTAGATTCAATCTGTCGTAAAAAATACTGCGCATTTTTTAAGGCTTCACTTTTTCTTGCCTGAGAAAGGTTAGAGATTCTACTCTAGCCCTTCGGGCTTTAATTAGGTGAGGACCTTATTTTTGCCGCAGAAGCAATACTGTATTTTTTGACTAATGCTGAAAAGTAATTTTGCTCAAACGTTTGTTTAGACAAAAATCACGAAAAAAGACGAAAAAAGTCTTTATTGGGTGAATTCTATAAATCAGCCAAAAATGATCAACGCCTAAATTAGTTCCCTTAAGCCAAATCTCATAACCAGAGCCAATTGCCTCACTTTTTACACCCCTATCTCACAGCCCCAGAGAAACTTTTTCCAACAGTGGGGATAAAATTTTCTACTGAAAACCTAATGGGGATAAAAATTATATTGTTCCGAGGTTAAAAAATCCAGTGGGTCTTGCAGAAAAAATTGACGTGCTACATTTTGCAATTTCTCGCGTGCTTGCAACGCAACGCTAATTGCATTGCAGCCGCCTGAAAAAACTATCAGTGTAGCCTTAGCTTTAGTCTTGGAGTGTAATTTTTAAGCATTGAATTTTGAATGGGGATGAAATCAAAGTTAATTCGCTAGTGGGGATGAAATTGTAGGGTATTCTTCCCACTAGGTACGAGATTTTGGCTGAATTTTCCAGTGATGCTGGGATCCCAGCGAGTCCATGTCTTTTTTTCTATTTTACTGAATCATGAGTCCTATCAGAATTATAAAAAAAGTGACAAAAGGACTGGGCTTGAGTTTGTCCTTAAGCTAGTTAAAATGTTAAAGAGAAAGAAAAAATACCCTCGCATCTGTATAAGGCATTCAACTGAATGATATCTTCTGTTGATAGTTTATCACGTTGGCCAAGCTGTTGATTTGGATCACCAATTACCAAAATGGTGGGTTTATCATTCTTGGAAAATCCCTTTTTACCATAATGCATAATAGAAGAATAATCATATATTGATCCCAAATCGTCAACTCTTTCGTTACTATATTTTTCGAAATTGTGTGCTTGACCTAAAAAATAAAAATAAAAAACTTTGTCAGCAGGCCTATCTCTATCCCAAAACGCGATTTTTTATCAGTCTGTGCTTTGTTTACTGAAACTCTCCTTTACGTTGACAGATTCTTTTGGTTAGTTTTTTTTTACAGTCGAAAGCTACGGTTCTTTGGCTTAAAGCCGAGGATTTTTATCCCCCCAAAGATCTCTGGGGGAATAATTGTAAAAAGCAAGTAACAGACGGAACGGTGTCGAGGAAAAAGCCGTGGTCGTCTGGTACAGGCAAGTCAGCATGAAGACTCTGATAAATGTTTTCTTTAAACAAACTACTGTTGGCGCTCTCTAATTCGATGCTTTACTTTTCGATACGCTCCTTTATTCAGTGAAAATCAAATTACCCTAAAAATCGAATTCGAGAACGTCAATCAGAAAAAAGTCCAAATAAAAAGTTGTATCAAAGGAACAAACTGACCATCAGCAATATTTTCCCACATAATTTGAACATATTGATTGCGATCAGGACGACTTTGCTCATGCCAGAAACCCAATGCATGAAGAATTTCATGAATAATTATCCCATGCTTGAAACATCCTGAGCCAAGACTAATTTTTTGTCCGAAAGACCCCCAAAACAATCGTCCAACAGAGGACCAGCATCTGAGAAAAAGAAATAAGAGAAACTAATTAAAATGTTATTACTTTGACTCTACATTGTGTCCCGGAAAAAGCAGGCAAATTTTTATGTAAAGTGAATTTCTCATAATTTATGCGAAAATTTACAATTTGTGTAAATTAAAGGAAGAAATTTTAGCGAGAATTTAATTTGCCGGATGGCCGAAAAAGTTTTTTCAGAAGGAATTTAATTTGGCGGATCGGCAAGGAATTTAATTTGACGGATGATGGAAAAATTAAATTTTGGCGGGAAATTTTGTACTTGGTATTTCAATCTCGAAACCTATTCGATCATCTTGGATATTGAATATGTATTGACTGAACAGGGAATTTCAATCTTGATGCTCCTCCAAGTACCACTTCGGTACAGGGATTAAATCCATGACCTCGCGCACCATAGCCAAATGCTCTGCCTTTGCACTTCGATTACCGAGTTTATGTATGTGTGCTTTTCAGCGACGGAGACGGTAAGGTTCTAATTTGACTAGATCATGACCAACTGAGGACGACGGTAAATCAGCACTTTTACCGTCCTCGATTTTGCAGGTCAGAAGTGCGGGCTTTTCCAAATTGCTTCAGCCACTCCGCCGTCCTCAAAAGTGCATATACACTACCAGTCATAAGTAAATCATAGTTCTATTAGCCAGCTTAGTTGTTGTCTATTACTTTTAAAGTGTTTCACAAAACATTAAAGTAATGACAATTCCTTCAAACTGTACTGTATAACAGCTTCAAAATTACCGGTGTTTTTCTGCGTCGGAGACGGTAAGGTTCTAATTTTTCTACATCCTGACTGACTGAGGACGACGGTAAATCACTTATCGTCCCCGATTTTGTGAGTCAAAACTGCGGGTTATTCCAAATCGCGTCAGTCACCGTCAAAAGCGCAAATACATAAACTTGCTATTAGAAGCGAGGAGTGAAAATATTTGTTAAGCGTAGACAGAAAGATGTTGGAAAAAGTCTTGTCTGTCTGGTACAGGCCACACTTACCTATTGACCTATCATATCAAGACCCTGGAAGTTAAAAACACTCTCTTTGGTTTTGAGCAAAGTAGTACCTGCGGGATGTGGGTATATCAAATGTATTTTCTGTCATATTCAAGTAGCACCAGCCAGCCATTAGGGGAACTCTTTTTTCAACAGAGAGATGGGATAGAAAAGAAAACCAGCTTCTCTGATTACCCAAAGTGTTCTGATCGTTTCTATTGAAAACGCTTTTGTTTTAGATTTGATTAGGTCGTTACGAAAAGTTTGAGAACAGTTCGTTTTTGACTATAATATACTTCCTATATTTCTATAAGAAACTTTTTTTGCTAGAGGATGAGCAGAAGCCTAGTTTTTGACAGATTGCTCTATAATGGTTCAGTGCACTTACCCATTCTCTTTTACGAAGCGGACCCAATTTCTTTCATTTGTATGTTTAACAAATTTAATGCAGGATACACTGGAGATTTCGGCCATCGCTTTGTCAATATCTTCCCGCTCATACTCTATACAAAAAGAAATGGTAAGTTTTTGATTGAAATAGCTGGTGTTTAACATGCTAGACAACTATTTCGGACATAGTATAAAATAAGCAAAAATAAATAGAAGGATCAAAATGTAAGGACAAGTATAATTTCCAAGCAGATTCTGATACTTTGCGCACCGCTTTTATCTTTTCATCCAGATTTGGAATGAATATCAAATGAGCTTTAGAGCGCGGTGATTGGCTAAAGCAAAACAATCGTACCAAAATCTAAATCTAGCGCTAATCATAAACATTAGAACCCGGTCGCTGTCGCTGTCGTTTTCAAGCAAAAGGCCAGGTCGTCATATTCGTCATATCCGTTAAGAGCATAACGTGGTGTGTGCAAAATAGATGATCTGTTATGTTTCCCTTGAGTTACCCCCACTAACCCTTGAGGCTTCTCTTTCATTGGCTTCCGTAAATTAAGCACATAAGGCGTCAATGCACGCATTCACTCTACAAGCCATGGCTCCGTAAAGGCCGGACTCCACTTTCGCGCGAAATGCGCGAAAGTTTTTTTCTTAACCTGTTTTGCCTGAAGAAAAGATTACGTCATAAAAAAGTTTCGCGCGAACAAAAAAAAAAGTTGAAGTAAGTTCTACTTTTTTCATCCCTTACGTCAATTTCTACCAATGGAATTGCTTCATTTTTCAACCGACCAATGACCTCACAAAAACGACAGGCCTTAAGATTACTGTTATCACAAATCCATACCCTTCATATCAGAATAATCATACGGAACTACTCGATCGATCCATAGATACTCTTGATCTCTTCGCAACGCACGCTTCAACGTTTCTGACCGGATTGCATTCTGATTGGCTGGATCACCCTCAGGACCGTCAGCAAGACGGATATCACCTTCAAACAATGCATTTTTCCCATTCATAACAGCTAAAAAGAAAGTTAAGATATCATCATAAATAAAATGAAATTGAAGACAGGAGAAATCTTGTTATTAACCTTTATCACACCCCTTCTCACAGACCCACTGGGAACCCTTCCCACTGAAAAATTGGCCAAAATATCGTCCCCAGTGGAAAATTATCCTCTAATTTTTGTTCCCGCTGAAAATAATCAAATAGTTTAGGAATGCCTCGAGGGAATTCTATTGTAATACACCCAAAACAATCCCAAAATGCATCGCTGTTTTAGAATAATCAAAAACTTCGATAAGGCCTATTAACAGACTAGTTTGTTAATCTATATTATACCTTGGTTGGTTTTTGCGATGATATCGAAAGCAGAGTCGTCATCTTCACGCGATGAATCTGATTCTTCAAACAGCTCAGCGGCTTTAAATAAAAGATAGAAAAAGAAATAATCTCCCTCGTGGAATTACCAGAAAAAGGACCAAGTTTACGTTACATTACCAAGCTCAAATAAATTTTGGAAAGGCAAAACTGAATGTAAAGTTTTAAAATGTATAGCTAAGAGTACCTCAAAGTTAAAAGGTTTTCTACGGGAATAAAAGAAACTTATTTTAAGCAGTGTCTTCATGCTGAGTCAGATAAATCAAAGCTACTTTTTTTACGCAACAATATCCTGCAAACAAGTGAAAGATCGAAAGTTGTTTTGAGCCCCCTTTTGTACAAGGTATTGTTATAACTGAAGGGGCTATAAAACTTCGAGTTAAGGAGACATTCCAGTTATAGAGAGTCTATTGCAGCTCACAATAGTTTACAAAAGTAATGATTTTTCATCTTGTTTGATTGTCATCTTAGGAAGTTAAACCACGACTTACCTTCCTCCAGGAGTATTTCATCAATTGCATACAAATAAACAGATGAGATGACCAAGGATATCAAACAGAAAATGAAGCACCCTCTATCAAATGACACCATTTTCGTGTCTTGATTTATCTTCTAGTTCCTTGCTTGTTTTTCTTCAGTTTCTCAATTCGATATATTTATGGGTATGCGGGTAGACTACTTAAGTCTTCCCCAAGGATGACTTCCTTCTGGAAGTCTGGCGCCCTTGCCCTGCAGAGCCAATCTTCAAAAGTTCAGTCAGATTCATTTGACTAAGACTTTTGACTGTGAATAGTAACCGTATTTTTCAACCTGTACATACAAACTTATTTTTTAACTATATAACTGCGAATTCACTTTTTATCACGCAAATACTGTATTTTATCAAGTTTTAACATTAAATTTCGTTCCACAAAACAGAAGGATTACTGTAAAACCTGGAGAAAACCAATAAATCTCACTTTGTTGCAGGTAAAGTGAATAGTGGTAGAAGCATTTAACAAGAAACCGTTAGTATGGTTCTCCTATCTGTCCGTTTGGCCTCCAGGCTAAAGGGATTTTGCCCAAGTTAGTTGGGTACTGCACACTCTGCATAGGTTGGCTTCTTGCAGTGTTTTATTTTTGCCTCATGGGGTGGTTGACCTCTTTAGACAGTATTTACTGTCATTCTCCCTATGATGTATCCAGTGGCGCGGAGCATTAGAAACATTTAGCTATCGAAAGAAATACCATGAATAACTCTTTAAACAGCACCAGGGTTAAAGCCCCTGCTTTCTCAGTTTCAAACTTAAACCTTGTTTCCCGCGAAACCAATGAACCGTCTTCTCCAAACTCACCAGAGAGAGTTGACGGTGATAGGATTGAGTCTGTAACAAAACCTAAAACACAAAGACTACTAGTTTGCAAACATCCAGCCATTTTTAGCACTTTCAACGTGCGCTCTCTATCTCTTGTTAGTAGAAAACAAGAGCTTCTTTCGTGTTTTTCTAAATTCCAAATCGATGTGCTCAGTATTCAGGAGCATAGATTTCTACACAAAGACATTGAATTCCTCCACTCAAATCTTGGTAAAAACAAGCTTGTAACCGCCTCAGCATGGAAAAATTCCCAGGGAACAACAATCGGGGGTATTGGTATGCTTCTCTCTTCTAGAGCAGCAGAAAATCTTTTATCTCTCCGTAAAATTTCAAATCGAATTATTGTTGCCGAATTTAATAGCAACCCTAAAACAACCTTTGTAGCTTGTTACAGTCCAACTAATGTCTCTGAACAGGTTGATGTCGATAGTTTCTATTCCATTCTTTCTCAAACTATCCTTTCTATTCCTGCGCATAACTTTCTTATATTAGCTGGCGACTTTAATGCCCAGTTAGGGAATGATAATGTAAAATTTTCATACCATAAATCGACAAATAGAAATGGTAATAAACTCTTTGATTTTATGTTACAACATCAGCTTGTTGCTACTAATACACTTTTTATGAAAAATACTAATAAGCTCTGGACTTTCCAACATCCCTCTGGAACTAAATCCCAAATAGACTATGTCCTTGTCCGGAATAAATGGAAAAATAGTGTCAGAAATGCTCAATCATATTTTTCTTTTTCTTCTGTTGGCTCAGACCACAGAGTCGTTTCTGCACACATTTGTCTAAGTTTGAGATCTTCTAAAAAGTGCAAACCCAACCCTCTGAAATCTATTGATTGGCAACAAGTTTATACAAGTTCTAATCTTCGCTCTATTTATGCGGTTGAAGTGAAAAATAGATTTGACCTCCTCTCTCGTCCCGATCACAATATTGAAGAGAAATACCAAACTTTGGTAGACGCAAATGAACATGTCTGTCTCTCTCTTTTGCCCAAAAAAGTTAAAACCAAAAGAACACATCTGTCTGAAAATGATCTTGTCATCGCAGCACGCAATGAATACGATAAAGTCAAAGCAAGGCACCTATCTCGCGCAACCAGAAGAACCTCAAAACGCCTTGCTGACGCCCAAAAATATTTAGATGAAGCTTATTTAACAGCTGAAGCATCTTTTATTCAAGGTAAAATTGACTCTATTTCACATCTTCATTTTTCCAATCAACACTCAGCTGCTTGGAAGACAATCAATGAACTGTCAGGGCGCAAGGATCATCCATCGATCCAGCTCAAAGGAGGATCTCCAGAGAAAAGAAAAGAGAATTGGCTTGCTCATTTCAAGACACTGCTTGGAAATCCCCCACTTCTCGGACCTGACCAACTTCCTCTGAACCAAGTTTTTGATCTCTTACACATTTCAACAGAGTCTTTTACTAAAGATGAACTTAAAATAGCTTTAAAATCATTTTCTATCAATAAATCTTCCGGTCTAGACAATATACCCACAGTTTTATGGAAAGACCCTATTTTTCTTGACCTCCTTCTAGAGTTTTGTAACCATACATTTAACGATTTTGTGCCACCTTCTGCATGGTTAACAGGGGGTATCATTCCAGTTCCCAAAAAAGGTGATCTGACCTTAGCCTCAAACTATAGAGGTATCACCTTGATGCCAATTGCCGCAAAAATTTATAACAAACTTTTATTTAACCGTATTGTTCCTATTCTTGACCCCCTCCTTAGGAGAAACCAAAACGGTTTTTCCGGAAGGGCAGGAGCACACTCTCTCAAATTTTATCTATCAGACGAATTCTTGAAGAAATGAGGAAACTCAATAAAGATGCTTTTATATGTTTTGTTGATTTCAAAAAGGCCTTCGACTCGATCAGTCGAGAAAAAATGTTTCAAATTCTAGGTCTCTATGGTATCCCTGAGAAAATTATAAATGCTATTCAAGCATTGTATACTTCTTCCAAAGCAAAGGTTGTATCACCTGATGGGGATACAGATATTTTTAATATTCAAGCAGGAGTTCTTCAAGGAGACACTATTGCTCCTTTTCTTTTTATAGTTGTTTTGGATTATGTTTTAAGAATTTCTGTTGATACTTTTAACAAAAAGGGAATTCAAATTAAAACTCCCCAGGGCACACGTGACCCTGGCTTGTTTGTGACTGATCTTGATTTTGCTGATGACCTCGCACTTGTTGCAGAAAGTATTCAAAATCTCGAAATTCTACTCCATTCTTTAGAAACTGCAGCAAGTCAGGTCGGTCTTTACTGTAACGAGAAAAAAACAGAATATCTTTGCTCCTCTGAAAACTTTCTCCCTTTATTTTCTTTGAAAGGTGTTGACATTAAAAAAGTGATCGATTTCAACTACTTAGGCTCTCTTATCAACAGTTCTGATAGCGACTTTAAAACCAGGAAAGCACTTGCGTGGAAAGCTTGTAATAAGCTCAACAAAATCTGGCAATGTGATCTAGACAATAACCTCAAGCTTAAAATTTTCAAGTGTCTTGTGGAGCCCATTCTTCTTTATGGTTCTGAAACCTGGACCATGACAAAATCTATGGAGAAAAGTCTTGATGGGTGTTATACCAATCTCCTAAAAAGGGTTCAAAATCTTGATTGGAGAAATCATCCCAACCTCGCCCAAATCTACCAAGGTCTCCCTAGAATCTCTTCTGTTCTTTTTTCCAGGAGGCTAACTTTCTCCGGCCATTGTTTCAGAGCGAAATCTGAGGTCGTTTCAGATATCTTATTGTGGTGCCCTGCTGGTCCTAGACGCTCAAGGAAGCGAACTTTCCTCGACAATTTGAGGCGGGAAACAGGGCTCGAGTTAGAAGAACTGAAAACAGTTATGTCAGACCGTGAGCTGTGGAGAGAGAGATACTCGGTATTTCCGACCTAACGGTCGAAGGATGATGATGATGATGAATTCGATATGATGGGCTTACAGCCGCCTAATAATTGATAAAAATTAGATATATATAATTGGCACCGATGACCATAGATTTATACTTGGTTACCACCCGCTAGCACTGCGCAAACCTGGGAAAGCTGCTGATTGATACACGTTTTTTTCTATAAGATCAAACTACCTTAAAGGGACATAAAAGTAGTAAAATGTAAATATTGCGCGAACCACGTGTCATTAAAGAGAACAATTAAAATCACGTGTCCAAAACAAACTTGTAAAACAATTGAACAATCAAAATTAGCCATATTTGGTTTGATGTTTTATTTTGACATGTGACATTTGTTTTAATTTTGTATCCGCTGACAAATTTCGCAAGTACTGTTATGTCCCTTTAAGGGAACTTTAGGTCGTTCGCCAAATCAAGCTCTCGCCAAAATTAAAAAAATTCCTGGTTCGCCAAAATTAAAAAGATTTTTTGATCTAAATACATACAATATACTGGAGTTTTTATTCTTTTTTTCCATCTTTCGTGTCGTGTGCATTATCATTCAAATGTAGATAATAAATAGATCAAGAAAAAAATGTGCGGGTTAGAATTTGAATAGGAGTTGCAGTATAGATCATGAAACTTATATAAATGCATGCGTGGTTAAATCAGAGGTTTAAGCTTTTTCATAGATTTGTGCGATGCTTGGTTTTGATAGCATTGTGTATGTTAAAGTCGTGACCCATGAAACAAAATTAATTTTTAGATAGTAATTTTATAACATTATAAAATATGTGTGTGATACCAGTGACCCGGTCAAAATCATCCGAGCTTAACTTAAAAATCCTGCTGAAAAGTGGAACAGCTTCAAACCCCGTTAAAAATATGACAAACCACTGATTACCTGATCGTACTACTAAATTTTCCATTTCCAGATCTTAACCCTATTTGTACTGGGGGGGGGGGGGTTGGGGTGGCAGTTGGGCAGTTTCTGTTCGGGGTGAAACTATTGTTAATAGCTCCTAAAAAGAGGTTTTGGCATGAAACTTTCTGTAAGTTCCTAACTTATAACAGTAAAGGCCCACTCAGTATTTTATGGTCGGTGAGCGCTTTGGTCGCTGGACGCTTTTCTCATTCCACTGATCCAAAATAAAGGCATACCGGATAAGTGGGATGGGGGAACCTGGGAACCTAAAGTGGGAACCTAAATGAACACCTGAAAAGTGGGATGGGGGAACCTAAGTGGGAACCTAAATGAACACCTGAAAAGTGGGATGGGGGAACCTAAGTGGGAACCTAAATGAACACCTGAAAAGTGGGATGGGGGAACCTAAGTGGGAAACCTAAATGTCCTGAACAACCTGAAAAGTGGGATGGGGAAACCTAAGTGGGAACCTAAATGAAACACCTGAAAAATGGGGATGGGGGAAACCTAAGTGGGAACCTAAATGAACACCGGAAAAGTGGGATGGGGGAACCTAAAGTGGGAACCTAAATGAACACCTGAAAAGTGGGATGGGGGAACCTAAGTGGGAACCTAAGTTGTTTAATTATTAATAGAATTGAAATATTTTGTTTAAAAACAAAATACATAAAGATAAGAAAGATATTATATGCAATGAAAGAAAAAACCTTTTATCATAATAAGAACACCAGTTATTTACTTTTTACATTACGGTTCGCAAACAATAATGTTGAAAATAAAACAAAGGGAATTTGTTTATTCAATTAGCTCAAAAAAGCATGTTTATTTATCAGCAGTTTTATAGTGCATCTTTTTGAAAGGTTCTTTTTAGTAAATTAACTTAATTGACTTTAAACTTTAAACTTTAAACCGTCATATCTTCAAATCTAGAAGGAATTAGAAGTTCGTTCATAGCTCGATGGATAACTTAGAGCCTCTTCTTTCTTTTGCACGGATCTAATTTGCTTGAATACAGAATCTAGTAAAACATTATTTACGATCTAGTTTTGTTCACTCTTGATGCAATACACATTGTTTTTTATTAGCAGCTCCAATTTTCGGGTCAGGGCTGGGGTCGCTTAGCATTTAACAGATTCTAGCTCGTTTTTCTTTCTGTACCAACCAAACAGTACAGCGTGTGAATACACTTCATTAATTAAAAATGTTTGATAGTAAAATAGAACATATTGCACGGCTTGCCACGTTTCAACACACATAGGCATAGATCCACGGGGGGGGGGCACTCAAGGTAAACGACCTACCGTACGTGCGGCCCTTTTTTCCAAGCTTCCCAAAGTACACTGTAAGGGTGGAAATGAGCAAAATGAGAATAAGTCACTCTAAGGGTTTAAAATTTGGTCAAAGGACTGGCTTTTAGAATTTCATCCGAACAAGTGTCATGTTTTAACACTGGGTAAATTTTGGAACATCAAATATGTCCATCCCTATACCATAGCAGGATCTGTTCTAGAACATGTTGACCAAGAAAAAGATCTAGGAGTGATAATCGATAGTGACCTGACCTTTGAAGTCCATATATTCAGTAAAATCAAGAAAGCTAACTCTATCGTTGGCTTGATTAGCAGGAGCTTCGAATTTCTCTCACCAGATATGTTTCGAGCGCTTTTCATTGCATTTGTCAGACCCCATTTGGAATATGCACATGTAGTATGGTCTCCAAGGCTAATCAAACATATCAAAGCAATTGAGGGCGTCCAACGAAGAGCTACAAGGCTAGTTAGTTGCTATAGAAACTACTCATACGAAGATCGGCTACGACTCATCAATCTACCTAGCCTAAAGACCAGGCGGCAAGTTGGTGATATGGTGGAAGTTTTCAAGAACCTCCACATTTATGACTAGTCTATAAGATCAGAGAAATTGACTCCTCGAAGACGACCACGACGTCAGCATGATTACGAGCTTCAAAGGAACTTTGCTAATGACGGTATGAGAGGCTACCAAAGCAACTCTCTTTTTCACAGAAGTGTGAAACCTTGGAATGATCTAGAAGAAGATATTGTTGAAGCACCATCCTTACAAGTCTTCAAAGAGCGTTTGATAAAAGAAAGGGAGAAAAAACTTTATAAAATGTAAAATCAAAAGTTCTGTTTCATAGAGGTCAATAGACCTGCGAAATATATTGCTATAAAAAAAAATAATAATAATAAAAAAAAAAATAATAAAAATAAAAATTTAGGTTCCCACTTTAGGTTCCCCCATCCCACTTTTCCGGTGTTCATTTAGGTTCCCACTTAGGTTCCCCCATCCCACTTTTCAGGTGTTCATTTAGGTTCCCACTTAGGTTCCCCCCATCCCACTTTTCCGGTGTTCATTTAGGTTCCCACTTAGGTTCCCCCATCCCACTTTTCAGGTGTTCATTTAGGTTCCCACTTAGGTTCCCCATCCCACTTTTCAGTGTTCATTTAGGTTCCCATAGGTTCCCCCATCCCACTTTTCCGGTGTTCATTTAGGTTCCCACTTAGGTTCCCCCATCCCACTTTTCCGGTGTTCATTTAGGTTCCCACTTAGGTTCCCCCATCCCACTTTTCAGGTGTTCATTTAGGTTCCCACTTTAGGTTCCCGGGTTCCCCCATCCCACTTATCCGGTATGCCCAAAATAAAGGGGAGAATTGCTGCACATTTTTTCTTTTTTCTATTGTTGATATTTTTTGCAAGAGAGTTAAATGTCTCTTCTGATTGCAAAAAAGAACGATAGGAGAACCAAACCGGCCTAGCGAAAAAAGTTGAAAAGTTTCAACTTTTGTTGAGCCCAAAGCGACAGCCTTTGAAGGCTTGATTTATGTAATTTATGCGATAATTAAGCCGCGCGCCTTGTTCGACGACCATAAAATGCTGAAGTGACCTTGTTGGGTTTTCAGACGCGTGTATTCTGTGATGAATAACGGCTATAAAGCAAATATAGAACACAAGTTTAAACAAATTATATACAAAAGTCTATGTTGAAGTACAAGAAAGTCGAGAAATATCGAGAAATGAGATATAAAATATACTTACTAAAAACACTTTTCACGTACACTAACATACACTGACAGCAATATTATTAACACACTTCTGACAAACGTAGAAATTCACTGAACATTTAACAAGAAACATACAATGAACTGTCTCAAGGGACTTACAAGACATTTAGAATACACAAGAGACATTAGTATTCCTAAGATAATTACAATGTGCAAAGCTATTAGCAAACAATAAAGTATATAAACCTAATTAACTACAAATGAACACAATTACATTACAGGGTGTCCCTAATTAAAGTATCGAGTTTGAACATGCGATTGAGTAGAAAAGTTTGTGTGTGTTATCGCTAAAATATAAGAACGTTCTCCATCACACAGGCTTATTACAAAAGGTAGTTACAACGTATAAATTAATTGTAATGACAAAGAAAAAAGAGGGAGAGCTTAAAATACAATTTTGTGAACACGCACATAAAACTTTCTACTCAATCGCATGTTCAAACTCGATACTTTAATTAGGGACACCATGTACAATAAATATAGGGAACTTTTTTTAAAGCCTTATAATACAATATCCATTTATAAGAACAAAGGAAATCTTCGGTTTTTACTCACTTTGGAAATGATGAGTGACGTCATCAAAGATTTTTTTGTCAAAAGTTAACTTACATGACAAGGGTCTTGTCTGTTAAATTTCATCCAAAAAGACCCACTAAGATTAAAAGTTAAGGGGTGGTACAGGAAAAGCCCCCCTCCCCTAGTTTTGAAGCACTCCTAAAAGCCTAGTATGAATCGGGTTAAATAACTCAAAGAATTTCCACAAAGAGCAAAATAATTTAAGAAACAAACCAAATCTCTCATGGTTTGGCAGAAATATGTTAACGTTTTGAAATAGAAATTCAAATAAAAACAAAACAAGTGATACTTTTATGGACCTACCTGGTTATGCATTTAACACATATATATAATTGATATCTACGTGAGCGTGACCATTAGACAATCATTCAGAACACAAATAGTGACGATCTATCAACATTAGTCGTTTGTTTCTTATAAAAAAAAACGTTAAGAAACCAAAATTTCATGCTCTTGAAATATTCTTTCATATTCAAAACTTTGTGAGCAAAAAAAAACATCTATCTCATCAAAAAATTGAGTAATTTGGCTAAGAACATTGATGTATGCTTAATAATAGTGATTCTTATAGATAAACATGCGTTTTTTGAGCCAACAAAATTTTTTTGAAAAAATCTGCTTGAGCCATATTTTACCTATGATGGTACCCTACTTTCATGCAAAAAATCAGAAAAAGTTAATGATCCAATTTTTCACAAAGTCCAAAAAACCCGTTTTTTAGCCGTTTTTTGGCCCAAATTTGCCCAAAAATTGAATTTTTTTTTTCGAAAATCGGGCTCCGTCACATTCGAGGGTTCATAGTTACACATCTTTGTGCAAAAAATCAGAAAAAACTAATGAGCCAATCACGAGGAAAGCTAATAACGAACGAACGAACGAACGAACGGACGAACGGACAAAGGTTAATTTATAGGACCTCCATCCCACCGGGGTAGGTCCAAAAATTCTTCATTTTTAAAACTTTTCGGAATTGTACCAGAAAATTATTCATATCTGTGTCGAACAGATAATAGAACATTCACTTGGACGCAGTCTCGACCAGTACAAGAATATTGATTCAACTTTAGTCCGTAGTCCGTATAAAAAACACTGTTCTGGAAGCTTATTGTTTTAACTTTTTGTTAGCTTTTCCCTTTGTTTATATCAAAATATAAAAATCGATTTGCTCAGTTTTTGATCACGTTACCAAATATTCCTCTTGGGATTGGTTTAAGATTTAATCACAAGATCAAAAAGTGAGCAAAACAAACTAATTTCTCAACGCAAGTTCAATTAAGAAACAATGGAAAGAAAAAAAAGGCTTCCAGACCAGGGTTTTTTATGTTTTGTCCAATAACTGTCTAAAAAGTCAATCCAAGCCAACCTGACACCCTTTACACGATTGATTTTCACAGCTATAAATCCAAGTTCAATAATAACGGCTTGTTGAAAAATAACATTTTAAAATCAATTAAATATGACATCACAAATAAAATTGACATGGGACAAGACAATCAAAGCATCGTCATTATAAAAAACCCGGTCTGGAAGGCTTTTGTTTCTTTCTATTATTAACTGTTAAAGCTTGCGTACCTTAAATTGGTTTGTTTTGCATAGTTTTTGATCGTGTGATTATAATATTAACCAATCCCAAGAGCTGAATATGGTAACGTGATCAAAAAGTATGCAAATCGCAGCTTGCCTTTTATTTACAACAAAGGAAAAGCTGACAATAAAGCTAAAACAATACATTACCAGGCCAGGGTTTTTTATAATGACTATGACCACAAAGCGAGCAAAAGTAAATAATAAATCTGAAATAATTCCGCAAACTCGAACCCAGTCCCTTAGTTCGCTTTTTATGATTCTGATTGCGCTACACGTTTCTATACACGTTTTTCTATAAGAGCAAACTATATAAGAACATAAGGCTTCGATGGCCAAAATATCAAGAACAAGTCAAGAACATTTTAAGGCTTCGTGGACTCTACCATATGTGTAGATATTAGAATCCGTAAATCTACTATATGTGTAGATATTGTAAATCTACCATATGTGTAGATATGTAAAAATCCAAAAATCTACCATATTAGTAGTTACGGTATAAATACTATCCAGACAATCTAAAAAAAATGACAAATAACTATTAAAAGGCGACAAAAAGAACGACAAACCTTAACCCTAACTATCAAAGAACAACATATTTCAAACCCTAAACCCTAACTATCTCACGTTTCCAGACAATTTAACGCTAATTTAACCCCAACCCTAACTATCAAAGAACGAAACGATATGTTAAAGCCCCGGTTAAAGCATTTACAATATCTACACAGTAGATTTACAGATTCTAATATATACACATATGGTAGAAATAAGTGTGATAATGTGTTGGTGGACTCTAAAACACCAGATTTCTTAAGAAAAGGGACAAAAATACTCGAAAAATGGCGAAAATAAGAACATGTTAAGAACATTTTTAGGGTTAAATCTCAAAAAGATAAGAACATATTCGAAGGCTTCAAAAATTTTGGATATTCTTGTAAAATAAACGTGTAAGACGTCCATCAATGAAATCAAGTGGCTCCGGTGTGAGATTGATGATTCTGTCACTTCCCAGAAATTTATACCACAGTGGAACACAGTAGACCACAGTAGAAACCCTGGCGTTCAATGCAAGCAAAATTGCAACGTCATTCTATCAAAAATGGTGCATAATTTTGGTTCAGCTAGGGGTGGAGATACGTCTAGTATTTTATGAAAGATGATATCTGCGAGGTAGGAGTGAGTGTCTTGGAGATCCTAGACTAGAGTTACTTCTGGCTGAACTTTGCGTTTTGATAATTTTTGATGACGCTGAGTCCAGTGAAGTAGACTAGGAGCGTTTGGCGATGTCGCCATTTTGAAAAAGAATTTTTAAAATCCAAATTACAAAAAAATTACTTAGATTTGAAAGATAAAATCAAAAATGAGAAACAGACATCAATAATAGATTTGCAATCCCTTATTCTCAAATAAAAATATCGCTTCATACTGTTTTTACCTTCCAAAAACAACAAAAATCTGGCGGACTGTTTTTCGCCTAAGCAAAAGCATAATACCATATACTACCGGGCCACTTAATCGCGCCATCAAGTCTATCAAAAAGCTTTAAGTGGACCCCGGGTTCTTTAGGGATAAGACACACAGCTATTTATGTTTATTTAAATTTATCTTGTGCAATTTAGTATTAATTTATCTTACCTTGTAAGAACAAAGCAAATGAGGGGCAAGAACAAATTTTTTTCGCTAGACACCTAGCCAAGCCATTCAAACAAATAAAACTTAATACAGAAGCAGCCACAGAAGCAAAAACGCGAAATAGCTGTCCCGCAATGAATCGAGCCAGAAAAATAATTCTGAAAAATTTACAAAACCGCAGGTGATATAATTCCTTTTTGTTGTAAAAACGCTTGCAGCACCCACTTGTAAATCTTTGAAAACAACAATCTCAAAGAACAAAAAAGAATTTGAAGTTCGCGAGAAAATGGCGGTTTAAGCATTTACACTTTATTTACTTGATCATTCCCTTGAGAACGGACCGAGTCCGAAACATGTCGGGAAAAATCAAAATATAATAGCCGCATTCTTTTTCACCGTCCAACACACTTTATTTACTTGGATACATTTCAAACTTGAAGGGTTAAGTGGCTTTCTGGTTATATTATCACCATTAGTGGAACATTTTTGAGCTTTTGATTCTGTGATCCTAAGAAAGTTGTCAAAGTCAATGTTAAGTTAATGTTAAAATTCTGACTTTTTTAAAAATTTAGAGGGAATTCTCACTTTTTCTTTCAAATATCATAACGTTGATTGCATCTCCTAGTGGCCAACTATATACTCCTGTCTCCGTCACCCGGTGAAGTTTTGAAATCCAACGGGTTGGCTATAGAAAGAAAATTTCACCGGGTTGGCTATGAAAAAGATAAATTTCACCAGGTTGGCTAAAATCGAGTCTGCTAAATTACGTGGGTTACGTGCGTGTCGTGGGTTCGTGGGTTCGTGCCCTCGTGGGTGTTCGTGAGTTAAAATGTCTCGTGGGTTCGTGGGTTCGTGGGTCAAAATATCTCGTGGGTCCGTGGGTTCGTGGGTCCAAAAAAAAATCACGTGGGTTGAAATTGCTCGTGGATTCGTGGGTTCGTGGGTCAAAATCGCTCGTGGGTCCAAATTTACCCGTGGGTCCAAAATTTTCCGTTGGTCCGAAATGTTTCAAAAATCCCAATACTGTAAGATCGTGTAAGATATGATATTTTAAACAGAGCGCCGAGAGCTGTAAAGATTGTTTACATTTCGCTGTTTCATATCATATTCTTAAATTCATCATCTTCTCATTCAGAGAAATATCGTATCAATTCATTTACACTTCCCCTCCCTTATACGAGTTATGAGTATTCACGAGTTATGGAGCGTGTATAATTTAATTATGGCTCTCTGTAAAATTTGTTGTGTTAATCTAATTGTTTGTGAATTGATAAGCTGGTCAGCTGACTCTATATACAATTTCTAAAGGAATTCTTTCATATAGGAATAACAAATTTCCACCCTTTCTTTTATAAAAATCGGATGAATAATTTCTTGGTGATCTTGGTCGTTTTTTTAAGGTCAGCGGTAGAAATATTAATATTAAAATCAGATCAGCTGGAAATGTCTTTTGACATTTTCCATTTCGCTCTTTCTTCTCGTAAAAACTATTGAGTTAATTATAGGGTGAGAAGAACGAAGAACAATGAGGAAGTTTTTCAATTTTAAACTTTTACAATTTTTGCTTCACTATAGGTCTACGACCTATTTTTTCGACTACTCTAAAAAATACCCGATGACCCATATGAATTTTAATTTTTTATTTTTGGAAAATTATTGGAATTTTTGAACCCACGTGATTTTTTTGGACCCACGAACCCACGAACCCACGAGCAATTTCAACCCACGTGATTTTTTTTGGACCCACGAACCCACGAACCCACGAGATATTTTGACCCACGAACCCACGAACCCACGAGACATTTTAACCCACGAACACCCACGAGGGCACGGACCCACGAACCCACTAACCCACGACACGCACGTAACCCACGTAATTTAGCAGACTCGCTAAAATCGGGTTTGAATTTGAGATCACAAAAACTTTTACTCACTTTTACTAACTTACTTTTTTTCATGATTTCGATGACGTCACAGAAATAAGAAATTGAATAACTTCCAGTAGGAAAAAGTTTTTGACCAAAGGCGTATATCAATAAGGAATTGATCCACAAAAAAAACGGTTTTTATTAGACTAATTTTGCTGACGTCAAAAAAAATCTTTCAATTTTGTATCTGAATCGCTTCCTTTCATCGATTTATATTTTTAGAAGTCGAAAACTTTTTCCTGAAGTTATTCAAGATTTTCTTTTTATGACGTCATCAAAATGGGGCAAAAATAATGAGGTTTTCTCGAAATTTTTTAATTATGGAGCAAGTGGAAACATCTGACCATGCCTCATCTCATTTTTCTATATCGAAACGCTTCGAAAAGACCTAAAAATTTTACGTTCAGGGTCGGAACCTCGTGCGGCTATTGTGCCTTAGGTACCCCGAGTAACTCGATTCTCTCGAGTTTTGAACAGGGTAGAGAATTTTAATAAATTTTTTTCGGTTTTATTCATTATTCCACCCACATAAGGCCATTCTAGACAAATTTTTTCATCGCATTATCCAATGGGTCGGGTCTCATCGGGTCACTGATACAGGGGTGTACATGTGAAGTGAATAAAACGGTTCAAATGGAACAGAACAAAGTAAACTTTTAAGGTGCTGACGTAAAACTTGCATGTGAAAATAATGCTTTAAGCAAGAAGACTTAAAATTTTCAGACGACGAAAGTAGACGAATGAATATCCGATTTTTTAAATCATAATTCTTCACGGAAAAAATCACAAGCCTTAAATTTTCAAAATGTAAAGGATTTGTAAGGAATAATTATGAGCTTCAAAATTTTTTTTCAACTTTTCTTCATTTAGAAATAATTAGTTCGGATTTTGGCAAAAACCCCTATAGCTTATACTGTCTAGTCACCCCTTCTATCGAATTTGAAAAATCTTCTAACAACCGGAACGAATGAAAAATCCCCAGTTTTTGGCGAGGTACTCGCAAAAACCCCTAGGAAAATGAAAGAAGTCGATTCGCGATTTTTTTTCACGAAAAAACTGGATTCTCGGGACAATACTGAAAATACATTTAAAGATAATATTAATCATACTATTAAATTTAATCGTACCATCAATTTAAAATAAAATGCTTACTCTAAAACTTAATCTTAAGGCTTAAATTTTATAAAAAACTAGTATTTACGCTGTAATTTCAAGGTGCAATAAAGGCATACACTTTTTTATAAGAAAAAATAATTACAAGGACACGAGGCTGAAAATTGGTTGAAACCTAAGAATACAGAAAATCGTAAGAGCAACCTAAAAATTTCAAAAATTTCATAGAACAGTCCAGGCTGAGCCGAAATTTACTGGTTCTTATAAAAAAAATGCGCAATGCTACCAAAAAAATCAAATTATTCACTTTTTTTTTTTCTTTTGATTAGTCTAGCAAGCTAGACGACTAATTCAGACATATTAGAAATAAAGCAAAAAAGTAAATTTTAGTCGTCTAGAAACCTTTGTGCACTAACTTCAAACAAAAAAAAAACGGTTTGTGTAATTTACGATGCGCGATCCAACGATTCACGATGCGCGATGCACGATCCATTCATATATTATGTTAATTATTCTAATTATGCACGAATAAGTTTTCATAATGCTAGCTACAAACATCCTATGACAATAACGAAAAAAAAATTAAAAAAAGAAGGGGAAATAATTTATCATAATCAGAATGATTAAAATAACTTATATCTTCTGTGTAGAAAAAAACTGAAAGAAAAAGCCTTGACGTCATAGAAAAGTTTTGGCGCGAAAAATTTATTAAAACACAAACTCATTTTTGTACGTTCATTATTTTTTAAGAACAGTGAATAAGGTAAATAAGGAATCATTGGCTACATTATTACTTTTGGCATGTTCTTATAAAAGCATTTCACCAACTGAATTGCAATAACTGGTGCTTTTATTTATTTGATATTTTTCTTTGTTTGATGATCAAGTTAATTCATTTGATCTTTCTCAAAAAAGGTGAGTTTAGACACGCGCTCTTCATTAAAAAACGTCTTCCCTACTTTACCACAACATTGTAAATTTTTGTTTATAACCCTGTCTCAATCCAATGCATTTGGTTGGTTTAATTGGAGAAACGTTTTTTTTTAAATAAAGAAAGCAAAAAGGTAAAAAAGATATTCAATTCAAAGCATGGGCAAAAAAGTTCATGTTCTAATTTGATTTGATTGTTCAGGTTAAAATATATACACGCATACTTTACATTGGTTTTCCAGGAATACAAAAGAAGGAATTAAAATATGTGATTACTAAAACCTGTAAATGCATAATTAGAATAATTAACATAATATATACATGGATCGTGCATCGTGCATCGTGAATCGTTGGATCGCGCATCGTAAATTACACAAACCGAAAAAAAAAGTGTCAATATCGCAATTAAAATTTTTTCCCGCTCCAAAAAAGTTCTTGAAAATAAAATGTGTGTGGATTTGTGTGTTAAAAATGTTTCATTTGAGTTGATTTTATTTTGAGAGTTTGTTGTTGCTTGATAAATTGTTTTTTCGCTACGCAAGTTTCTGCGTAGCTAGCCCCGGTATCTATAAGGCTGGAACACCGGATTCTTCCAGTCGTTTATACAAACTAAATCCCGTATCATTATTTGGGTTTATTATTAGTATTACATGCATTATAAACGACTCCAGTCTACTTTTTGATCGGACTCGGCGTTCGTTTAGCTCAAACTATGATAGCAAATCTTCGGTGTTTAAAGTATTGTGCAATAGATTTTGGATGTCAATTAATTTTAAACGTTATAATTAGCGCATACAATAAAAGTAAGAAGTCAACAGAATTCTAGAAACTGCTTATTGCCAACATCAATTACATGAGTATTAACAATATCGTTCATAATCAGCTCTGGCGTCATTAACTTTTTTTCATGTCTTTCTAAAATGTCTGATATGATGAAGTGTAGAGAGTCTTTTAACGGCGGAAATGTTTCTCGTTTCGATTTAATATTAGCATTAGAAGAGGTATCTGTATTTATATAAATGTTGTTTCGCAAAATATCCCGAACTTTTTCCAGCCATTCGGAGTTTGTGCTGGAGAATTGGTTACAATGATCTCTGAAATAAATTCCTACGCACATTTTAAACATTTTTGCGAAAGCAGTGTCCATAGTTAAGAACTGTAATCTATCGAGTTCCGGTAAAAGCATTGGCGATAGTTGATTACACCGAAAATTTATCCAAAAGTAAGTTTCAAACTCAAGAGATTCCTGCTTTAATATACTTGATAGCTTGCGAATATCAAAATCCGTACAAAACTCCAAAAGGTTCGTGAAACGTCTCTGCATTATAGTGCATATACTGCATATATTTATCTGCAAATTAAGGCATCGATGGATCGCTTTACGGAACGTTCACATAGCCAACTATCATCAGGTTTCTGTCTCTTAACGAGATCCTGAATGACAAATTCACCAAAAGAATTCATGAAAAGTTGACAAAATGTACCTGACATTTGCAGCACAAGTGCAAGATCAATCAGCCAATCGGTTTTTAATTCACCGAAATATAGAAGGTAATCTATGTACTGTAGGTATGTATTGCAAAACATATGGCTCAAATATTTGTGAAAAATGATTTTCAGTAGATGAGGTTTATGACTTCAATATACCGCAATAATTGCTTTAGACGACTGAATTCATCTAACATCCCAAACTAACAGTTTGAATAAATTTCTTTCAAAAATTGGAAATTAAGATTTTGTTTTAGCATTTCAAGAAACTGATCATAACTGTTGCAAAAAGAAATGTTTCTTTCAGTGAATTTTTTGACCAGCGAACCAATCAAAGTGTTTTCATTATTATCGTTTGATAGTTGCTCTTCCGTTAAATTACTGATGAGAAAATTAAAGAACTGATGCAAGGTATTTGAAGTTGCTTCAACAGAAAAAGTTTGTTTGTTACATTGTGAAAGATTTTTAAGAGTCACTTTAAGAATATGTAAAATTTTTGTCAGAATGGTCCGTCGATCAAAATGTTCCATATGCTCAATGATATAATTACTTGTTAAAATCTTAAACTGGCATAATAATGGATTATCTCCAATGAAAGACTGAAGCATACTGGTAATTTCAACATACGGGAAAGTTTCAGTTGAATTGGAGTTTAGTCCAACGATATAAAGTTGCGTTGTACACCGCATTGCAATGTTGCATTCATGCTGTTCGAGATCTATTGTTTTTGATCCATTGTGTTCGAGATCCATTGTTGATCCCTCCATTTCATCTCCTTTGTGGATGACCAATGGCCATTCAAAGCCTGATACATAATTTGGTGAAACAACTAAAACTTTTCCTTGGCGTAGAGTGTCGCACGGGTTGTCCTCATCATCAAAATCGTTTCGCAATGAATGGTAGAATTTAATTTGTTCGTTAGGTAGGACTGCAAAATCAACTTTGTTTGCTATAACAAGAATTCCTTCTTTTGTTAATTTGCGTGCATCAATTATAGCCTCTGTCAAAGATGAAACAAACAAAGGACGATTTCCGATAGGAAAATTAGCCGGAGGTTCTACAAGACCTTGTGCATATAGATACAGTTGAGTTTCAGCTTTATTTTTCGTTGCCTTCACTATTTCTTTTGTATTCCTCAGATTAGTAGCTAACTGGATGACTTCAAATTTCTCAAAATGATTCTTGATCGGACTGAATTCTTTCGATTTTGCACGGTAAGACGAGTTCGGTGCAATCCAACACACATCGAAAGCCTTCAATAATTTCACGTCAATCTTCTTTTGAACTTCTTCATTCCATTCATCAAAGAAAATGGCTTGGAAGTGCTGCCTTATCCATGGATTCTCTAAGCTATCCTGAAAAACGAAAAAAAATAATTTCAAAGCTCACGTTTTAAAATGCACAATGACCTTCGTCCTTCATAATACCTTTTTTAATAGCGTCTTCACAGAAATAAATTTTGTGAGAATTGATTTTTACGCTAAACAAATTAAGAAAAGGTCACATTACGGGAATTGATTTTTACAAAAGTGGCTTGACACCCCTTTCGCGTCATCAAAAAATGGTGGATTACAGTTCTTTCATTTCCAAATGTTTTGTTTATTTGTCAAACAGTCAAAGGAAAGACCTGACATTATTAACGTACAGAAAAATCTGTACCTTTGTACTTGTTTAAGTGATGTTTTTGTGGAAGAGGGCATAGTGAATTTCTAGTATGTTATTTTTGATTTTCTTGATTTATTTGACTAATCTGTTAATTTTTCTACTTTTAGACTAGATAATGCTCAAAGAAATGAACGAAAAATCTCGTAAATGTATGGTGTTTTTCCCTGTCTGAAAAAAGGAAAATTGCATTATATTTTTTCTGAAAAACTTTAGAAAAGCTCGATTTTACATTGCCACAAAATAAAGTTTACACTTTTTCAAATCGATCGACTTTCTTTCCTCTGTCAAAATTTCGTAACATAAAATGTTTTTTATAAAAATTAAATAAAGCAAAGTATGACCAATGTGGTTCTTAAATTCTTTTTAAATTTCAGCTTTAAAAGAAGCCCAAAAGCCCGAAAATGGTTTGTAAACCTGATTTATATTATAGATAAAGATAAGATTTAGAAATTCTAGCCTTGAATTGCTATAAAGAATCGATTTACTATTTTTCAGGGTGTGAACCTAAAGTCTGTCTCAAAAGTACACGTTTTTTTATAAGAACAAACTATATAAGAACATAAGGCTTCGATGGCCAAAATGTTAAGAACATGTTAAGAGCATTTTAAAGCAATGAGGACTAAAAAAGATCCGATTTTTTAGGAAAATGGACAAAAATATTCACAAAAATGAAGAAAATAAGAATATGTTAAGAACAATTTTAGGCTTAAAACCCAAAAAGTTAAGAACATCCGAAGGCTTCAAAATTTTGGATGTTCTTATTAAAAAGAAACGTGTATGGCCCCTTTAACAACTTCTTCGATTTCGAATAAAGCAGAAAAAACACTTACAATAGCAGATTTTCCTGTAATCACAGTGACTCCTTTTTTTCCGAGTTCCGCCCTTCGGTCGTGGTACAATAAGCTTTCTCTGTTACATATAACATACATGATGCGCCCTTTGTATTTGTCCAATTTGCTTAAAATGATGGATTTTTCTTCCAACAAGAATGTTTTGCCTGTTCCAAAACCAGCCATAAATATGACCTTTTTGAAACAAGAATCTTCGCTTTTAATGACTGGGAGTTGCTGTTTTGAGTAGAAAACTATGTTGTGTGGATTAGAGAGGCTATCGATTGCACTTTTAGTATACTCGAATAAGTATGATGTAGTGATTGGTCTTAGCTGGTCTTTAGTGGACATGTGAATTGAGAAGACGATCATTTGAAGGACTTTCTTGAATTGATCCAAAGGAACTGGGGAAGAGATCTGGTGCTGATGTATTGGGTGTTTATTCAAGATGTCTGAAAGCCAGGATTTTGTATTCGTGCTTAGGTCGATGTAATGGTGATTTGAAAAGTTAAAGGTGTTTTTTTCCACACATATAGCAGGATAAAAAGTCCAACCTGACCCGAGTTGATCACCGAGTTGTTGATCAAGCACCGAATGATACTTGTCAAGTTGATTGAATGCTGTGCTTGTTACTGTTAAACTTCTCTTCACTTCAATGCCAATAACAAGCTTGCGTGTCCATGAAAAGATAAGGAAATCGAACTCTTGGTGCGTCTTATTACCGACATCTGTCATAAAATTGACTGACGATAAAACTACAATATCTTCGAGTACCTTATCATTTCTAAGTGAAAGAATTTTCTCGAAGAGAGACCGCTCAGTTTTCTCCCCACGCTTGTTCAGCTTCAAATTGAAAAACCAACTGAGTCTTGGGTCTTGTGGCGGTAGATTTTCAATTTGTTTATCAACTTTCGCCTTCCTTTTGTTTGCACCCATGATTTTCAAAATACGAGAGTTTGGTACAATATTGGTCAATTCTTTGGCACACTCTTGAATGAAACTTCCAGATGTAGTTGAAGGTAAATTCAACTTGTCAGTTTTGTGTTCTTGAGTCACAAGATACATAACTTTTACATTGAAGATCCACTTTTCGTAATCTGTTTGATTGATATCGGCAGAGTCTGGTGTTTGGGTTTGAAGAAATGAGTCCAAATCTTTGGTAAACCAATCATCTGGAACATCCCTTTTGAGATTCTGGAGTGTCTGTTTCATTAGATCCTCGATGTTAGATTCAAGATCTGCAGTTGACCTTTTTCTGAAATACTGGCTGCACAGAAACTCTGAGGGTATGAATATTGGTTCGTGGTTCTTTGGTTTGAAAAGAAAGGTCTCTCCATACTCTCTCTCCAATAGATACTCTGCAGCTAGGAATGGATCTTGGAATGTTTGCCCATTCCCAAGGTTGAATTGTTTATTTTGGTTGTTAATCACTTTCTTTTGGTTGTCGACTGAATCTTTGATTTGCTGATATACAGATGTCGAAGGAATGCATTTTGACGGATCGATTGGTCGAGCTGTAAGACTTCTCAACTTCTGTTCAAGAGTGGCCATTCTTGTTTCTAGGTGATCTCATCTCAATTTTTTTTTCAATCTATAAGATATCATGAAAAATTTCTGAATAATTTTTGTACCCTTAATCTTAATTAATCAATGAAACAAAAAGAACTGCAGAGCCAATTCCAGGGGCAATCGTTGGGGATTTTTCGGAGGAGGATCGTCCCAGAATCTTATTTTCAACATCAAGGCTTATGGGTTTGTAAAGTGCATTGAAATTAAGATGTTCACAAGCATCCAGCGACGACCTTTTTTGAACATCTGCTGTTCATGTATATTCAACCTAGAAATTTTGATCTGTTGGTCTCAATGCTAGAAAAATCCTGCTCCTAAAAATTCACATCTGCTGTTCTTCGATTCCTGGGACCCTAGTTTTGTACCCTGTCCCATTAAAAAATTTGATCTGCTGTTTGTACTCTGTCTAAGTGTATATCAAGAATTTTGATTTGCTTTTCTTTGTTTGCACCCCTGTCTCACTGTCTCGAGAAATTTGATCTGCTGTTCTTGGGTTTATACCCATGTCTCACTGTCTCAAAAAATTGATCTGCTGTTCATGGGTTTGTACCCCTGACTTGTTCACTTTTTCATAAAAAATTGTTTCCTAGCAAAGAACAGCAGATATTTCGTAAAAATGGCTCGTCGAATGCTTCTTGATGTTCCAAACGGTATTCGTCACATTCTCTTCTCAAAGATAAGAATTTGAACAGTCGTTATCTCTCAAATTATAGAATTATGAGGGTAACTAAGGGACACCCAGACAGACAAGAAAAATATGCACATGATCAACTCAACATATCTAACATCAATAAAAAACTCTAAAGACTGTCAAAAATGCCTAGAACATGAATAAAAAACCAGTCATACAAAAACAACCGCAAGACAGTCAGCAATTTCGGTTTTGCTATTTTTGGTGTTTTTCATTCTTCATAAAAGGTTGTTTCGATAACTTGGCAATTTCCATAAATTATTTGGGCGCTAAATGTGGCGGGTGGGCGTATTCAAAAAACTCACAAAAATCTTGATGAACAAGTTACCATTTGCATTCTCAGATTTATAAAAAACGATGGGCAAAAACATAAAAATCTAGACTACGTGTGAAATAGTTTACGGTCTAGATGTCAAAGCCAATGTCAAACAGATCAATGACAAATTGACTTTTTTTAATGAAAATCAACGAAAACTACCAGTGCTTTAGCGGTTATACTAAAACTGTCCCCAAATAATAAATAATATAAAAAACTGAGCATACAAGAAGTACTAAATCAGATGATAAAAAATAAGAACGCCCTTTACGAAAAAAAACGAATAGCTCTACACCATCAAGCACAACATCATACTAAAGCTATTACTCATTGGATGGCATGAAATTAAAATTAATACTGCAGTATGGAATCTTTACATTCACGGCAATCTTATGATCAAAGGACTCCATTTTATTAGAACTATCTTACAAGAGTGTAATAAGCGGCTCAAAAAATCTGAAAAGAAACTGAAGGAATAACCAAAACAACCCTTAGCCAGCCAAGAAAAACCCCATTTGTCGCAAACAAACATTATTTCTCTGTACCAATGTATAATAAGAGCTGGATACAAGCCTCGACAAAAAATTACCTCTTCTTATAAAAAAAGTGCAATCTATTATTTCATCTATTATATGTGTATTGATTGAATGCAGATCCTTAGATACATAAGCTTATTATATTCAGGCTAATTAGCCTTCTATGCACTCTTTTTATAAGAGTATATTTTGTAAAGGCTCGACTGCTCATAGTTTTTTGGCACTTTGAGCCTCGAATTTTCCTCATCCTGTTCTCATATTTAGTTTAAAATTTAGGAATTTTAATCTTTATACTTTATTGACTTTTTAGGTGCTTGAAATCAGCGATTCCAGATTCTTGTTTTCTGTGTTATAGAATCTGGTGGTTCTTATAATAAAAGGCCGTACTACTAATAACGACAAAATATAATTAGTAAGATTTTAGGCTTATCAAAACCACATTTTTAAGCAGCCGAAACTAGGAAGTTTATAGCTAGGGGAAATTTTTCAGACATGACGCACCATTCGAGGAAGAAAATTTCACGATTTTGTGATATGCACCTGATTGATTTAGAATTATATTTGAAGCTATCTTAAGCATTCAAAAATCCCCAAAGATTATAACATTCCAGCTATTAAATATATATTTTTTTTATAGTTGCCTGAAGATTGTCACCAAAAGTGGCATGAAACTGCCAGTAGCAGAATAAAAAAGTGTCTTTTCTTCCTGACTAATATTCCAGCACAGAATTTCCTTACTAGCACAAAGTGACAAGCCTTCATAATCTGATATTGTTTAAAGGGGGCTAGTTGGTTCCACGAAAAGCAAAATCTAGAATTTTCGAAAACCTTATAAAAGTTTTTGTTTTCTAAAAGTAATTAAGTAAACCAAATTGAAGAAAACGAAAAGTATTACCTTAGCTCGCTCATGGCCTACATAACAACGTCTCCACCAAGTGTAAACCAATCTTTTTACACAATGTTTTGCGTTTCTGAAAAATAAAAGCAAACTAAGAACATAATGCTTCGATAGCCAAATTGTTTTAAGAACAAGTTAAGAACATTCGAAGGCTTCGGGGACACCCTATTTCTTATGAAAATGGACAAAAATACTAAATGGGGTAAATCAGAACATGTTTAAAACATTATGTATAAGACACTAAAGCTAAGAATACCCTATGGCTTCAAAAATTTTGGATTTTCTTGTAAAAAATACAACGTGTATACCAAGCAAGGAGCGAAACAGCGACCACATTCCCTCATATTTCTTACCATCATCCATTTCCATTTGATTTGTGTATCCATTTTTCTGTCAAATTGTTTTTCCTGTATTTATTTTTGTTTTCTTTTTTTCTAAAGCGAGAAAATAGAAATTGAAAAAGTATCAAGTTCCAAAACTAGTCTAGGCAACTTCAAAACGTCCCATTTTAGTTGCTCTAGAGAAAGAAGGAAAATATAGGTTACGAACGGCTGGAAAACTGGAAAATAAACTCGAAATGTGAAAAATCATACTGGCTTATTTTTCAGTGTTGTAAAAACACTTGAGTTAATTTAAACGCAATAAGGAAGAGTCCACGAATATTTAATGTCCACATATCCGTGGTTTAAAGGCATTATTTTTACACGTTTTGCCGTTTCATATCAGAAACATATTTCATATCAGGACAGTATCTTGCTATTGTTATATTATGCTGATATAAGCAAAAAAATAAGGGAATTTCCCCAAATAAGAAAATCATTATTACGGCCAAAAAAAAATTTCCGAAAAAAACTGCTTGAGCCACTTTTTAGAGAACCTTGCCCTCTATCTTTATGTAAAAGATCAGA
Source organism: Clytia hemisphaerica (assembly GCF_902728285.1). NCBI lineage: Eukaryota > Metazoa > Cnidaria > Hydrozoa > Leptothecata > Clytiidae > Clytia > Clytia hemisphaerica. The sequence goes on along the minus strand of NW_027104390.1, from coordinate 1,666,755 downwards.
AAAAACTATTGAAGCAATTTCACACACAAAAAAAACACATTTTTAGGCACTTTTGGCCCAAATTTGCCCAAAAATCTATTTTTTCGAAAGTCGGGAAAGTCGTCACTTTTTGGGAATCACCATTTTGCATCACTATGCAAAAAATCAGAAAAAACTAATGAGCCAATCCCGAGAAAAGCTGGCAACAGACGGACGAAGGACGAACGAACGAACGAACATCAGTTAATTTAAAGGACCTTCGTGGTAGATCCAAAAAAAAACTTTTAAAGTCAATAAAAGTTAATGATCATTTTTATGGATATTACGTTCACTTGCGAAACGGATGAGATACTGAAAATTTGTTTCCATTGTATGCATGTTTTTATAAGCAAGCAAGTCTATATCAAGCTCGCATCTTGCTTAGCACTCTATTGTTCTTAAACATGCATACACTCTTTTTTTTATAAGGACCAGTAGATTTTTGACGAGGCTCGGCTGTTCTTATTTTTTTTGGCACTTTGAGCCTCAAATTGTTCTTATCCTGTTCTTATATATAGGGTGCAATTAAGGCATTTTAAGCTATATACCCAGTTTTTACTTCATTGACCCCTAAATTGCTTGATATCGAATAGTTCCAGGCTAAGGCACTATTCTTAAATTGTTCTTATTTTGTGACAGTTTTGAGCCTCATTGTTCTTATAACATTATTCTTAGAGAAGAAAAAGAGGGTATGCTTATAAACGCTATGCTTATAGAAGAAAAAAACATATTTATAAAAAAAAAGAAAAATTGAACCTTTTTTATGCCAAGCTATAAGAATGAGTGGATCAAACAACTTTAAAAAACAGTGTATGCTTGAAGAAAAAAAGCTTGTATGAAAACCCTTTCTCACAGACCCGCTAGGGCCCCAGCCCCACTGGAAACTTTGGCAAAAATTTCGTCCCCGGTGGGAAAAATACCCTAGAATTTCAGCTCTATTGAGAAATTGACTTTGATTTGATTTGATTTTAGAAATTTCACTTTTTTTTAGCCTTGGAACAATAGAATTTTTATCCCTATTAAGATTTCAATCGAAATTTTTATCCCCGCTGTAGGAAAAAGTTTCACCAGGGCTGTGAGACAGGGGTGTTATGAAACAAGAAAAATTGAACCTTTATACCAATGGGATCAAAAAACAGCTCGTAATTATCAACATTAGGACGTATTTCATTTGAATGAATGTCTACTCAGGCCCATTGAGTTTGAAGCGAAACTTTAACCCTTCTCAGGCAAGAGAAATTGAAGCCATTTATTTCCCATCCAAAACGCGTATAAAACGCGCCGTAATCATGACGACAGATTGTATCTAGCGGTTCTTTGTTTTGGAGGACTACATTTTTTGAAATCTAGCGATAGATTTTAGTTTCAATACAGCGTTTGTGTAAAAACTACGCGCGGTCGTTCTGGATGGGAAATAAGTGGTTTCACGCCTCTAGCCCTTCGGGCTTGAAACTCAATGCTCAGGCCTACTGCATGAAAATTATAATCTAGAAATAATCAAATACCTTTGTTGCTAAAAAAATGTACAATAAAAATATCATCGTGAAAAATTATTAAAAATAGCTCTACTAAAAATACGTTTTCTTTTTTGGATAAAAATAATACTATTAAAATAAAATAAGAAATATGAACAAATAAAAATACTCGATGTACCTAGGGGTTCGCTTTATTTTTGAAAGGCTGGCGTATGAAAAATTAACTCAGGCGAATTCTAGATTCTGGGTGCGTGAATTCTTTGCAAGCCCACTGTAATGATGAGTGTTAATATGTAAACTTGAGGTGGCGAACCGAGTTCTAGTCCTGTGAATTGTGACTTTTTCGTGCCTTTGACCGGCGAAATTCACCGTTCACCGGGCCTAATAAAGACCCCTATTGTGTGCCCGAAAGATAGGCACGAGAGAGATGCTTTGAGCAAGCGAGGTCCCATTTCAGTTAAAACTGAAGGGATGAGGTGTCCATTCCATTTTTTATTAGTAAAAATATCCTCGCCAAAATTTATCAAACAAAGCCATATACTAAAAATATATTTTCTAAAATAACAATATCAAAATACAATAAGAAATATCAACAAATAAAAATACTCGGTGCACCCGAAAGAGAAGTTTCATTTTACTTAAAATTGAAGAAGTCCATTCAATTTCTTTTAAGGAAACAGGGGGCTCAAGTTTAATATGGAGAACGATTCATGCAAGTTAACGCGGTGCGACGTAAACTGGGCTATTCCAGAATAAAAATCGTCTCTGATATTGAGGTGGTTATTATCAAAAGGTCAACTTTGAATTTGCCGATATTTAAGATACACCCTTATGTTTTAGAGGTGACCCTCCGATTTTTGTCTAGATTTTAGAGACCTCACTTTTTTGTAAGGGCACTCCTGCACCAAAAGTACGACCGTTCAAACATATGGGGGGGGGTTATTCCAGAATGACCCATTTACCAATTATTTTAGATCAGAACAACCACGATCTGGCGGATGCTATACATTTTTCGTAGGATTCACCCAAAAAGTTCGCTTCTTCTTGAGAGAGACGTTTGTAGAGATCCCAAACAAGGCGGTGAATTTCTTTCCTTAAAGTAAAATAGAATGAAATGTCAACTGCGTGTTGAAGTTTGGAGGTTAGCTGGAGATCAGTGTTAATGACACTTTTGTATAGAAAGTAGAGTCTCTTTAACTCGAAAGCCTCCTTCACTCGAACAAGTACAAGTGGTCCAAAAAATGTGAAAAAAAATCCAATAATCCTATAAACCTTCAGCCAACAATGCCTTACAAACCTTACTCCAAAACTCGAAATCGAACGAAGTCGAACAAATTTAAGTTCCCCGTGCGGTTTCGAGTTATGGATACTTCACTGTAGTACAGTGGGGTCTCTATGACTCAAACACGCACGGGGACTTAAATTTGTTCGAGTTATGGAATTTCTGAGTTATGGAGCAAGGTTTATAAGGTATTGTTGGCTGAAGGGACTGGTTTATAGGATTATTGGATTTTTTTTTCACATTTTTTGGACCGCCCTGGATTTTAATCCTCGTTTAACTGACCACCCTGGATTTTAATCCTCATTTAACTGACCATCCTGGATTTTAACCCTCAATTAACTGACCACCCTGGATTTTAACCCTCAATTAACTGACCATCCTGGATTTTAACCCTCAATTAACTGACTACCCTGGATTTTTTAATGTTCTCCACGGACCCACCAGCTGATTGGTTGAAAGTGACGCATTGACTGATTTTACGTCACTTACAATCAATCAACTGTTGGGTCCGTGAGGTAATATCATAAGACATTGCAATGATAATGTCAGAAGACATTGCAATGGTGCATATCATGAATATAAAAACTAATGGATAATACCTTGGATCAGATCTACATGTATGCCCTTTAGACATTTTGAACAGTGTCATTTGACTGATCAATTCTTCTCTGCCAGTCACATAATACATGTAAGAGTCGGTAAGAGTCATCATGCCAGGATTGATCATCAAATCTAGTGATGCCTCTTTCCTAAATCAAACAAGTGATACTTTTATGGACCTACCTGGTTATGCATTTACCTTATCGGGGGAAACTTCGTCGGGGAAAAGTGACGAAGTTTTGGACAATAAGTGACGAATATTTTCCCCGACGAAAATTTTCTCCGGCCTTAATGCGTTTACCAACTACCAGCAAGTGACGAATTTTTCCCCGATAAGGTAACAAATATATAATTGATATCTACTTGAGCGTGACCGTTAAATTAACAATCATTCGGAACAAAAATAGTGACGATTTATTAAAATTCGTCGTTCGTTTTGATTATTGATTGCCCCCCCCCCCCGTGCCCATTGGAGTGGTATTAAGGGAGGGGATTGGAAGGAAAAGAATATCTATCTCATCAAAAAATTGAGTAATTTGGCTAAGAACATCGATGTATGCGTATAAATAGTAATTCTTATAGATAAAGATGCGCTATTTGAGCCGAAAAAAGTTTTTCGTGAAAATCTGCTTGAGCCATCTTTTACCTATGATGCTACCCTACTTTCGTGCAAAACATCAGAAAAAGTTAAACATAAAATATTTCACAAAAAAAAAACAACCCTTTTTTAGCCGTTTTTTGGCTGAAATTTACCAAAACAAATTTCCGAAAATCGGGCTCCGTCACATTTTGGGCATTGCAATTTTGCATCATGGTGCAAAAAATCAGAAAAAACTAATAGGCCAATCTCGAGAAAAGCTCATAACGAACGAACGGACGGATACAAAGGTTAATTTATAGGACCTTCACCGGGATGGGTAGGTCCAAAAAATTGAAAGTAAAGAAAAAGTCTATTATATTGGAAATACATTACACCCGGGGAGTTAATTATGTTTGCAAGGTGACGCTTACGTCTAAGCCATAACTTTGATCGATTTTCAATAAATTTTGGTTCATATCGTGAGCCTTTGAGGGAAAAATTACTTTCATTTTTTAAGTGATTCTTGGACTTTATCAAGTGGTTTGGATTTTTGAGCTTTCCTCCCCCTCCTCCGGGAATAAAATCAAAAAAAGCATTTCTCAGCTATAAAATATCACAGTAATGAAATAACCTTTTAAAATCTGGTATTCCATCGGCGTTCAATAACGTGTGCAGTCTGATGAGGATGATTAATCCGTAGACTCTAAGATGTAAACAAAGAATTTTATCATTACAGTAGTAACTAAGTATAAGTAAGTCTGGTAGTCTAGTACGCTACACGTCTACGCTACAAAGTAAAAAATAAGTAAAATGGTCAAATTGTAGTATCGTAGTTTATACTGGTATATAATCTAATAACTGATAATAATCTCGTAAGAGTTTATTTTTACATAAAACCCATATTATTACTTTATTACACGTATTATAAACCACTCCAGTCTATTTTCGAAGGTAGGAGAGGGGTACTATTTCTCCCTAGATTACATTTCATTTACTCTTAATCCTTCTCTTTAATGTTTGTTGGATAACCGAAAAAGCATCAAAACACTATTTCGATTCTTTAATTTGAGCTTTTCTATGAACAGAAACCACGACCTTTCGCACCGCAGCCGAACGCTCAACTTTTACAATACGGCTCTCTCTTTACTGCAGTATTTCATCATATTTTTCATCTGAAAAAAGCTGGAGCTATGCTACTTAGATCTTGCAAGTTATCTGACCTGCTCAGAATTTCAGCTTAAATTACTTACTATGATTCTTAAATCTCAGAGGATATTTTAGAATCAAACTTTTTTTAATTTTAAATTTTTATGTTTTCATAACAAAATTTTTTTCACACGAACCAAATGTGAATATACCTCATAAGATTTTTTCCTTCATCCGGTTCTCCAGCAAACTTTCTCCAATTACGAATACCAAGCTCGACCAGTTCCGATGACTTGTACATATCATCATAATTGAAATTTCCTGATACCCAATCTTTCCATCTTTTGATGATGGCACCCGGAGTGTAGGTGTCATAGAACCTTCCATCGCTCCAATGCCAGATATAGTTCATAGCATCTTGATATCGACCAAGGAAGACAAGGACCTAAAAGATAAAGCAGGACATGGTATTAAATATAACTTGACTACTTATGCAAAAATCTTACTTAAATTATAATCTCTCCGTTTATAGTAGCCTTAAGACCGTAGCATGTAGATAGGATTTTGAGACTTTTTGAGAAGAGACCCACGATTAAGGCCCAGCAAAACTTTTTAAGACTAAAAGACTGACATTACAGGCAAAACCTCTTACTCTCAAAGTAGGCATAAAATTGACTCAGTTCACTCAGTGGGATTTTTCTAGCCAAAAAAGCCTTTAAAAAGGAACAGTATTTATTAAATCATACTTGATTTGGATTAATTTTATAATACAATTTTTGATAAAATTTCAACTGGATAAAGAATAGTGTCTATACCTCAGGGATGTTTTGTACCCCACCAAAACAAAAGAACGGATCAGCAGGACCATCAGGTTGAGTTTCATTGTTAAAAACATTTACAGCATAACGTCTGCAATCATAAATATGTGCTAATGGATGATCCTCAGGTGGTTCTCTTGTCTTGCATAAAATGGCTTTCAACTCCTTTGGCTTTCCATCAGAATTCATATCTCCACCAAAGTAAAGACGTTTAAAGCGATCCATGTTTGCATCATTGGAAGATTTTGCTGATCTTTTCTCCTTGTTGTCTTTTTTCTTCATTGTTGCAAAATGTTCTGTGTGATAAGCTACAATTTTGAGAGCTTTGTTCAACCATTCAAGAGCAACTTCTGCTGGTAGTCTAGAATTTTCTCGACTAGCAACATCAAGGTACAGGATATAAAGAGGTTGAAATTTGCGACATATTTTGACCATAATATCAGGTAACTTTGGAATTTCGGTTACCATTTGTTGCCAAAGTTGCAAGTCATCTTTTGAATTCTCTGATAAAAATTTTCTAGAATAGAAAACCTAGTTTAAGGTATTATGATCCATTTTAAATGAGGTTGGCAGTAAGTTTTTCTTTTGCTATAGTAAAAAGATTTTTATTTGATGACAATACCAATCCAAAAGGAAGAATAGTGTCTCTAGGGTCTGTTTCTTCCATATGATATGAGAATCTTCCATTTCGCCCCGCTAGGACAACCAGGTAAATTTCACATCCCATACTTGGCCTACTAAGAAAGGAAAGGAGGAAAAAAACAGATAAGGAAAATAAAAACAATACCTGATTGACTCATGTTGGTTGAGGTAGTTTTCACCATTGATTTCTGCCAGTAAATTACCAATTTCTTTACAAAGTCCTTTATGACTTTTGAAGTCCTTTTTCTGACATTTAGCATCACAATACCATGCAGCATGGCATCGACTGCATTTCAGCATTTCTTGTTTTGATAAAGAGCAATCAAAACATCTCTTCTCGTCTAATTGCCTCATTGTTTAACTTTATAGTTTAATTTGTCTAGGAGTAAAGAAAATTTGAAGAAATCTATACGGCTGTCTATATATTGTATAATTATAATTTTTACACCACTGTCTCGCAGCCGCAGTGGAACTTTTTTTCTCAGTGGGGATAAAAATTCCTATTGGAGTCCCAATGGGGATAGAAATATTTCTTTGTTCCAAGATTAAAAAAACCAGTGGCAATGGTTTTGAAGAGCAATGTTTAAACATTGAATTTCGAATAGGGATGAAAAAGAATTCTAAGGTATTTTCCCACCGGGGACAAAATTCTTGTCAATCTTTCCAGTGGATCCCGGCTTCCAGCAGGTCTGTGACAAAGGGGTCTTTTTTTAGAAGCCATTGAGTTCAACATTTAGAGAGTATATTCTTACTTTGGAACGCGATGTTAGGTTATTGGCACTAATATGAATTTTGTACCGGGTGCGGCAGAAAAAACTTTGGACGTTTGGCGAGCCACTGAGGCCGAACAAAGTCTTGTTTAGACTCAAAACCATTTTTATTAGAAAGAGGATAGTCTAATTTAAATTTTGCGGTATAACTTTTTAAGTTTGGTCAAGTAGTTGTCAAGTTATAAGCTTTTGAAGTTAAAACTCACTTTTCGAAAAGTGTGAAAAACACGTAATAAAAGGGTATTAAATTAAGCATTTTTAAGCGTTTTCGATAAGAATTTTTTGCGGAACGAGCGTTGAGCGCGCGAAGCGAGTGGAGCATCCTTTCTCTAGATCTGCGCATGCGAGATGTGGGAATTTTGTTGTATATGCTTGAAAAATCAAAAAGTCAATCAGGTTACCACGTGAAATATCTCCTTTGCTAAACGAAAGCCAAAAAGATCTCTTTTGCTACTAAACGATAGCCAAAAGCTGAAAGTATCAACCAAATCGTAGTAGTAGTAGTTATTTTCTTATCGACTCATGATTTTATGCTGTAAAAATGATCTATTTTGGACTTTTGGTCATTTTTCATGATGATATAATTGGTGGTTGTCCCTGTTGGATTTTCAAACTTGACAATGAAACTTTCAAACACACAGCCATTGATACACAGTATTTTTTGTGGTGTTATGCATGGCTGAAATTGATCCTGTTTTGGACTTTGTTATTGTCGTATTCATCATCGGCTGGCGACCGTTCCTTTTCACTTTTCAAACCCGACACAGATTTTTTACAAACATATCACTATGAGAATTCAATATAGGATACTGAAACACAGTTCCTGTTTAAATTTTAACAAGATTGGAGAAATTTTCACAGTCAGACAGTGTTATGGCTGAAAATAATCATTTTTGGCGACCATTCCTTTTGATTTTCAAACCCGACACAGATTTTTTACAAACATATCACTATGAGAATTCAGTAAAGGATACTAAAACACAATTCCTGTGTAAATTTGAACAAGATCGGAGAAATTTTCACAGTATTATGACTGAAAATGATCGTTTTGGACTTTGTCGTAATTTCGTCGCGGCTGGCGACCATTCCTTTTGATTTTTTAAACCCGACACAGATTTTTTACAAACATATCACTATGAGAATTCAGTAAAGGATACTAAAACACAATTCCTGTGTAAATTTGAACAAGATCGGAGAAATTTTCACAGTATTATGGCTGAAAATGATCGTTTTGGACTTTGTCGTAATTTTGTCGCGGCTAGCGAACGTTCCTTTTGATTTTTCAAACCCGACACAGATTTTTTACAAACATATCACTATGAGAATTCAGTAAAGGATACTAAAACTAGGGTGGACAGGCCAAAATTTTCCCCTCAATTTTTAGAAACCAAACTAATTTTATTTGAAAGTCCTTACCTTTGTGAGAAAAACGAGGGGTCATTTATTAGAATTGGTTAAGTATTCCCAAAGTTATTCCATTTTCAAAACACAAAAAATCACCTTTTCAAAGAATCGCCTCCTTACACCATGCCAGCAAGAAATAATTTTCGGAAGCACCAAAATCGCACCAAAAATGGCGGATGAAATCTAGTCTTCCGTGTGGCGGGGTGTGGGGAGTTTTGCTGGTGCGGTCTGAAAATCGGCCCGATGACTGTTAAACTTTAGCTTATCGCTAATGAGCTGGAAATGATAGCTAAAAACAAATTTCACCACTAGAAAGCTGAAACCCTCAGCTTTCAGATGGTGTATGCTGCTTAAAAGAAAAAATCCGCAATCTTGTTAAAAAATCGCAATTTCTTCTTATTTTTCAAAATCCAGACGGCCTGTAGATTTTCAAATAAAGCACTTTGTGATAGATTGTAGCCTAATCTTACCCTGGGTTTACTAAAAAAACCGCGATTGAAAAGATGAACCAGCTCAATAGCGACAGCCATTTGTTTCAATGTGGGTCGAGAATTTTCCGGTGCCGTGGTCAGCGCTACATTGCGTTTTTACCTTGACATCGAAAAACATGAATATCTTTGGAAAGAAAATAGATACCTGGATGCAGTTTTTTTTACTTGTTTCCCTGATAATTCCTGATTGATTTAAAAAAAGAATGAACAGATTTGGATGATTAAAGGTAAGTACTAATGCATTGAAGCTCAATTTTGTAAATTCTTCCTCGTTCCGCGCAAAAAATCCTGACGAGTGCGCACCCTACTAAAACACAATTCCTGTGTAAATTTAAACAAGATTGGAGAAATTTTCACAGTAATGGCTGAAAATGATCGTTTTTGGACTTTGTCGTAATTTCGTCGCGGCTAGCGACCGTTCCTTTTGATTTTTCAAACTCGACACAGATTTTTTACAAACATATCACTATGAGAATTCAGTAAAGGATACTAAATCACAATTCCTGCGTAAATTTGAACAAGATCGGAGAAATTTTCACAGTGTTATAACTGAAAATAATATTTTTTGGACTTTGTCGTAATTTCATTGGCTGGGGCGACCGTTCCTTTTGAACATTTTTCAAACGCGAAACAGGTTTTTTCCAAATATAACAATATTTATTACATACACACTATTGAACCATTTTATTTGGTTTATCCTACTCTTCTCCAAGTATTATCCCAGCAGAAATAATGCTTAGCTAAAAACCCGTGGCTTAATGGAATAAACTTTTGCGGGGATTAAATTTTGCTGATTTTGTGGATTTGGGTGTCATCCGCGAAATTAAGTCTCAATGGAAATTTGGAAAGGCCTCATCCGCGAAATATTTCTAAACAAAACTCAAAATTTGTCAAACAAATACTTTTTGAATGTTTACTGGCATCAAAGAAGTGCTAATAATGTGTATTTCAACAACAAAAATGCACGATTTGACAGTTAAGTCACAAAATCGTGAAAATATTGCCACCCGCGAAAGTAAGTCCCTGCAAAATTTTTAAATTTCGCGGGTAGGCTCAATTGTGAAATTAAATCCTCGCAAAAGTTTATCCCATTAACGAAATTTATCCGGACAATCAAATCAACGGCGCATCATTGCTTCGCTATTGGCAAGTTTAGAAATAAATAAATTTATAAGAACTTGGAAATATTGACTTCTAAATGTTTATCTCCTTTAGCTCCAATTTTGAACTTTTTAGTTGAGGATGAGTGGGCGGGGGATGGGCTTGGTTGTTTAAGCAAGAAAGTGCATGTGTAATCACTTAGAAGAGCTAAACTTCCAGCTGGTTTATTCATTCGTTAAGATTATTTCTCATACTCGCTCTGCAATAGATTTATTGCTTTGCTTTCTGATCTGTTCTGATTAGTAGTTTGTGGGCAACGTTCGAACACAACTAATTCGTTTGTTTGATACTAGATTTTAAAGTTGTCAAGTTCTTTCCTCACAATCCATGATTGTCTTAATTGGTTCTGGATTGATAAATAGTTTAAACATTGCAAATTCTTTCAGGGCTCAGACTTAAGCCCAGCAACCTAAATCTCTTGTGTCCTGAATTAGATTCATCTACAAACTTTCAACTTTTCAACAGGAATTGTGAGGGACCTATTTTGTGTGATATCTATGATATCGATATTTAGTAAAATGAGTTGTGTTTTATACAACTACTCTCGAGTGAAAAATTCCGAGAGTAAAGGTAGATTGTTGATTTTTATCTTTTGTATTATTATTATTTATTATATATTTTTTATTATATTTATTATGCACAGTAAAAAAAGAAAATTTGTAGTTTTTTAAATTATTATACTAGATAATATTCTATTAAAAAATGTAAACAATATCATAACAGAAAATTTTGATATCAAGAATAATTCAATACATCTCATGCCCATTGCTAAGACCTAGCCGTTTAAAACTCTGTCAAGCTTAACATAAGGGGTATAACTAATGAAGTATAAGCCCGGAGGGATAGAATTAGGCTTATACTTCATTGGGTATAACGTATTTTTTAAATGGTCCAATTTGTTACGTTGTCGAATTTGAGGACTTCTTTTTGCAAAATTGATTTGAAGAAAAGCTACCCTATTTCTATTAACCTATACTAAACATCACCCACGGTACGAGATAAAAATCCCGCTTTTTAGTGAAGTGCTCGATACCTTAGTACACTCATTTTTTTATAAGCATAACGTTTATAAGCATACTGAAGCTCAAATTTCCAGAAAAATTAAGCATATACTAAGCATACATTGAGGCTGAGCCAAAGAAATTTTTAGAACCATAATTTTCATAAATTTCTTACCTAGCATAGCGTTAAGCATAACTCGAGGCTCAAAATTGAGCTTTAGGCATAGTAAGCTTCAGCCGAAATTTATCGTATGCAAAAAAAAAAAAAAATAGTGTAATAGAATTTTTACTTTCTGCGTCTTCGAGTTGTGAAGGAATTCTTGCGTTTTACAAACTACACGTTTTTGGTGTGGATCGAATCCGTTAGGTAATCTTTGGCAATTTTCTCATTCCTTTTCTTATGTAAATCGAAAGTATTTTTACATTTTTGGAAGATTTGTCAATAACCTTAGCCAGGCAATCAAAAGTATGTTTTTTTATCGCTTTTAGCAGCGAGCGCAGCGAGCGCTGAATTTCCTGAGTCACAAAACTTCGCTTTGCGAAAACGGAACGCTCGTTCCGCAACCCCTTTCATGTTGATTTCAAATATTTCTAAAAACTGACTATTTACTAAAAACTGACTATGTTGTAAACGAAAACTGCTTTTAAAAGTATTTTAACAATTAATTATGTCGTAAAAGTCGTTAAATAAGTCAAATACTGAGCTATTTTTTCATTATTTGCATAAATTTAATACACCTTTTTTTACGTGTTTTTTACACTTTTCGAAAAGTGAATTTTGACTTCAAAAGCTTATAACTTGACAACTACTTGACCAAACTTAAAAAGTTATACCGCAAAATTTAAGTTAGACTATCCTCTTTCTAATAAAAATGGTTTTGAGTCTAAACAAGACTTTGTTCGGCCTCAGTGGCTCGCCAAACGTCCAAAGTTTTTTCTGCCGCACCCGGTATCTAAAGTGTCCATCAGAGTATTAGTTGTGTCATATTGCTCTTTTAATTTTGTTCTACTGCTATTAACTCAAATTTCTGCATATATAAATTGTTTTTTTATTGTGTTTAACTATCTGAATAAAACAATCTTTAATTCTGATATGTTTTTGTAATGTTAAGAAGAGAAAGTATTGTAATAAAATAATCTCCTAAAATAAGTTTGCCTATGAAAATGTACAATAAAAAATCATACTTTTCTGTTTTGTTTTCTCAAAATAAATACTAAAACCTAAAATATTTTATGACTTTTTCTATTTTAAAATATGTTTTGAAATATAATACAGCGATGCAAGATGAATACATGATACATGGTGACAGTTAGAAAGTAGCTATGGAAACAGTAGAAAGAAGCGGGGTAGAGATAAGAGCAAAAAAAAAGGACTGGGATCGCAATGAAAATTCACATTCTCATAGATTCAGCAAATTCTTTGTAAGCATCCAGTAGATAACCCACTTCTTCTTGGGACAGCCTGTTGTGGTAAAGATGCCAAACAAGGCGATGAAGCTCTTTTCTGAAATTGAAGCAATTAAATAATTATTGACTTTTAAATTTGAAATTTGGGTCAATCACAAGGCTGTTGTGTGTTGTCTACACACAACACATTTGTGCACAGCAAAAAAATCTTTTTTTGGGGGGGGGGGTAAGCTTGGAAAACAGCAGAAAGATCCTGGAAATGCACCAGGAATGTTACCCCGGGAATAGCCGTATATTGTATAAGGGTTGCGAAACGATCCAGACTCCACCTCAATTCGCAAGTTGCTAGCAAAATAAGAGACACTCTAAAAATCCCTCTAATAAAGCCGCTATAGAGACAGGGTCGTAAGAGCCTTAATGCCCCAAACACACCACATGATCGACTGCAGCACACCTCCCGCCGCCGCCCGCCACGCATCGCTCTTTTTTTTTCCTTCTAGTTATTCTAGTGTAAATGGTGCCTTAATAAAATCGAACGATATTATTAGTCGAACGATCGAACATTTTTATTCGAATCACGAATCGCCTGTCGAAATCATCAAAACATAAAAATAAAACAAAAACAGAAATGTACAAAGATGGCTTGTTGGTTCGGTGAAAACTAGTTTCAATCAGCAATTACTTGATACTTGCTGTTAAAAGTCAAGGGATGATGAAGATCCTTTCTGTCAAAGTTCAAACTAATTTCTTCCCATTTAACAGCAAAATAAACATTTAAAAGCGAAGAAGCACTGCTTAGATTGCTTAGATGCGTGCCGCCCGCGCGGCAATTTGATCAACATCAGATTTTAAGTCCGTGTTTCGGCTTCCGGTAATTTTGTTGCTGTTCACTGCTAGGGTACACCATTTTAAAACGGCATTTTTCGCAGTCCTAGCTACCAAACCGAGAAAGTTTTCGTGGCTTCAAGCCAAACCATTCAAGGTCATTTTGATAAAATCATCGGTTTGAAGATGTGATTTATATAGCAAATTTTATAGCAAATTTTCGCTTGGGGTAGAAGTTAAAGGTACGTGCACAATATAGCAAAAACAGAGTTAAGCAATTCTACATTTGTAGCATAATGAGTACAACATCTGCGCTAATTTTTTTAACAGCATAATGATGCTCTCGAAAATTTACCCCAAAAACGTATGCAGTATTCTTCTTTTAAGGTTATGTAGACCTTTTCAGCTATTTTTAAGCTATAAAAGAGTCTATCTCACCTTGGATCTGGCTTGCAGCCATGACCTTGAGCCAATATGAATTGAGTCATCCGGTTAATATATTCCTCACGCCCACTCACATAATACAAAAATGAGTCTGTGATTGTTGTAATGTAGGGATCGATTAGATCATCGAGAGATGATTTTTTTCTATGAAAAAAAAGGTTCATACACTCAAACAGTAAAATAAATAGAATAAAAAAGTGCTTAAGAAAATTCGAGAAAAAATTCAAGCGATATTCAGAAATAAAGAACTACAATTGCTTACAGTTGCTACACAGTGTTTCTAGCGCAATCTTTAGGCCAGTTTATTGTAGATTTTATTCTAGTTTTAAATTTGTCCATGCGTGTTATATCAATGCAAGCTTTTCCGCATTCGAAAGAGAAAGGCTAACTTAAATGTTGATTGTATATTATACAGTACATACTTTTTAAAATCTTCTTTTCCATCAGGATTCAGTAGTGTATGCAGTCTGATCAAAATTATTACCCCATAGATTCTATAAAAAGAAAAATTTAGGAAAGTTTCAAAGATACACAGATCACTAGCCTGCACTAATAATTGAGTTTTCTTTTTCATCAACATTCCATTTTTTTGACACATTTAAGAATAATGACAAAAATGAAAAGAACACTAATATCTACTAACTTTTTTACAATTCCATATTATAAACAAAATCTCAAAATTATCTCTCTAAATAAGAGGCCAGGGTCATCACTAGTTTAAAAGGTTTATACTGCCCATTATACTAAATAAACAATAGAAGCTGTTAGTTTGTAGTTCCCCAAATCTCTTTAAAGCAAACATACCTCAATAGATTTTTCCCTTCTTCTGGTTCTCCATCAAAAACGTGCCACTCTGGAATAAGAAGTTCTTCTTTACTGTTTACATCTTCATAATGGAAATCACCTGATACCCAATCTTTCCACCTTTTGATGATAGCACCTGGAGTGTAGGTGTCATGGAATGTTTCATCGCTCCAATGCCAGATATAGTTCATAGCATCTTGATATCTACCAAGGAAGACAAGGACCTGTAAGAATGGAAAGTTTTTGATAGGAAAAAGGAACTATTGTTAATAATTATATTAATTTTATCCTTATCATATTCTCTAGTTGTCAAATTAATGCCTACAAAATACTACTGAAGTGTTTTTTTAGAGTGATTCAAAACTTTGCAAAGCTACAATAGCTGAGGCAGAAAGTTAAAGTGTTTTATGACATTAATTAGACTCATTCAGGTGTTAGGTGTGAATTCGCAGCAGAGTGTAGATCAGTCCTTCTGTATCTGTTGTTTTTCTTGCTCCAGTCATCGCACATTTCACCAGAGACGATCTTGTGTCTGAACTCAAAAAGCTTCAAGATAAATTTTCAAAATAAGTCAACATTAATTGGATATACAAATACCTCAGGCATGTTCTGTTCCCCACCAAAACAAAAGAAGGGATCAGCTGGACCATTAGGTTGATTCTCAAAAAGGACATGGCGACGGGCAAAATGACTGCAATCAAAGGCACGTGACTTTTTTTCAGATGAGGATTCTGTGTTACATTTGGTTTTTGGGAGCTGCTTAGGCTTTCCATCCATCCCCATATCTCCACCAAAATAAAGACGATCATCTCTTTGGAAAATGTCATCCATGGAAGAGCTTTTTTGCTCCTCTTTACTTGTATTTACTTTCTTTATTGCTGCAAAATGTTCTGTATGATAAGCCACAATTTTGAGAGCTTTGTTTAACCATTCAAGTGCGACTTCTGCAGGAAGTTCAGCATTTTTGTGACTGGCAATAAGAATGTAGAGATTACACAATGGTTGAAACATGCGACATATTTTTACCATTATGTCCGGTAAATTCACCAATTCTGCTAATGCTTGCTGCCAGAGCTCAAAGTCATTCTCTGAATTCTGGGTGACAAATTTTCTAAAAATATGGAAAAAGCTTATTTCATTTTTATTTCCTGATGCTTGAAAGTTTTTTATATCAAATCCATATATCAAATTTCTCATGAAAATTTACTATAAAAATATATAAATGCTTGGCGTGTTGCAACAAAGAAAAACCATACAAAAATTTATTACTAATATTATGTTCACTTCCTTTGACCATAAAAGTGCAAAATATATTTTAAATTTTACCTGATTGACTCGTGTTGATTAAGGTAGTTTTCACCATTGATTTCTGCCAGTAAATTACCAATTTCTTTACAAAGCCCTTTATGACTTTTGAAGTCCTTTTTCTGACATTTAGCATCACAATACCATGCAGCATGGCATCGACTGCATTTCAACATTTCTTGTTTTGATGATGAGCAATCAAAACAAATTTTTTCATCCAATTGCTTCATTCTGACTACTATGAGATTTTGTTACCTATTTATTTAAAAAAGGTTAATGGTCAAAATTTTTCGTTCTCTTTACTGAGATTTTTACTACAACACTAGGACAAATAAAAAATAAAAATAATCTCAATCAAAAACAAGCTTGAAATAGGTTTAGATAGACACTTTCGCTTTTTTCAGTTTCATGCATTCAGGAAAAATGAACATAATACGTGTACACTTTGATACACCAAAAGTTGATCTGATGTCAAAAGCTCTCTTTTAATCCTCTAGTCCCTAGTCCTCCTTCTTTATTTTATCAAAATAAATCTGAATAGATAGAAAGGGCCGGATTGCTCATTTAAAAAAGATTTCCCTTAGCTGCTCAAAGTAAAGAAATACCCTATAAATTCAAACAAATCAAGACTCGTGTTCTCCTACTGTACCTTTATTACGGGAACAAATAAGACAAGTAATTAAAGGCCTTGAAATTAACACACAAAAATTTCTACAAACTCTTCTACTTTTTCAAGGAAACAGTGACTGGTTTTAATAAAGGGGGTTTTTATTAACATGTAATTTTTTCAATTTGTGTTAATAAAATCACTAGTGATATTTGTGTAATTTAAGGTAAGTCCTCCTCCAAAGAAGGGTTTAATAAGGGGTTAATGACATCAGAAAAACTTCGGTACTCAGCAAATACTGCAAAAAAACAAAAATTTCTCAACAATTAAAATATGTTAAAATCAGCAATCAGTTTTCTTCACCTCTTCCAGACGGTTGTAATCGATAAAATCACTAATCAATTCAAATTGATAAATAATTGATATTAACCGACGGATCAGTTATTGATTAGATTCTTTAATCGATAGCTAATTGATATTCACAATTTTTCTACCTCTTAGCTATTGATTGCTATAGATGCAATTGATACAATCGATTATTAATTATCAATCTACATGTATATCATCGATATTGTACAGAACATGTTCAAAAATATGAGGCAGAATTTGGCTGTTTTTGGGACATTCCAATTTGTGTTACATTTTTATCAATAAAATTCTTTCATGTATAATAAATATGAGTACATAACTTTCTTACTTGTTTTTTTAACTGATGATGGTCTTTGGATGAAGACCGAAATGTTTTAAATATTAAATAAAATAAAATATTATTACAAAATGAAGCTTCTAAGTTACATATTTATTCTTTCATGTATGATGTCAAATTTCATTTTCTCACAACCTTTCTAAAATTAAATTCTCTTTCCAGTCATGTAATTGATTCAAGATAACACAATATATACAATTGTAAAAGTAGTTTAACTAAATAACAAAAAAATTATAAAATTAAAACAAGTAGAAATTTTACAAAATGAAAAATTTGCAACACTATTCAAAGCTTAAAGTTGGATTTTTTATCCTTTCACTGTTTTGAAGGGGATTGAAATTTCGTGAACAAGTAACTTTGTTTTTAGTTTTGATAGTCTTAAATCAACATACAAATGATAAAGATATAACCAAAGTCATCATATTCAAAATGCTCTATTTCAAGGCAAAATTGGCAGGATTGTAGTCAGGTTGCTACTTTGCTACTCCATATCACTGAAAATGAAAATGAGGTTAATAATCAGCTCTCAGAGAGCATTCAACCCTTAAAGTTAAAGAAAAAAAGAAAAATGAACCCAGCAATGGCTTTAAAAAGCAATGTAATGATAGATTTTACATTCTAAAATTGCAAGGCAGTATATATCCAGTAACAAAAAAGGAAAAGGAACAAAATATTGATAAAAATGTAACAGTTTTAGCATTATTGAGGGAAGGTTACAATTTTATCATTATTTTGAATTCTATGGTGTTACCGTAGAATAGTCTAATGTAATATCGACATGCGTCTTCTAATTTCGACACCAGATCTGTAAAATAATCAAAACAAACCTTGAATGAAATTCTTAGAACAAGTTCATCCATCAAACTAGAAGTTTAGTAAACATTGCAATCCTTTCAATTAAAAACGCAGCCAAATTATAAGCAGTTTCACACAACACACGAAACGCATACAAACTTTCTCGTAACTTTCTCGTGCCCATCATAAAAATTTTACAACTTTATTACGCTTCAAGTCATGTGATAAAAATAAATCGCGCGCTTAGTCGACCTGGTTTCCTGTCCTTTTTGTTTATTTCAAGCATGCGCTCTAGGCGCTAAGAGGCCCCGTTAAACTTCTAGGCGCCGCACCTAGCACACCCGGTCTCTTTTCAAATTCATAAGGAGATCGGGTTCTTTTAATTATTTTCGGTTCACGGTAAAAAGGTCTACTAAAAAATTCCTCGCGTGCAATATGTTGTTGTGATTTGGGCATCTTCGTTGAAAGCATGCTAATTAGTTTTTTAGTGATTACTACCGTTAAAGTTTTCTTTTCAAATATAAGTAATAATAACACTTCACATTTCTCATATTATATTAACAATCTGTGATGTGATAGGGAGAGTACAATTTAGTGATTGATGGATAACTTTGGTATGTATTTGTTTATGTTTGATTTTTTATTTCGAAGACCAGCCTACAGCTATGTCGAAATTAGAAGACGCATGTTGATATTAGACGATCCTACGGTACCGGGTGTAATGAAGAAACCCAGGAAAATTACTTGAATAGTTTTAACTAATTTGTGGGTCAGTTTCTCTAAAAGTAACTGCAGAGCAGATTACAGTTGTATGATCAAAAAGTAACAATATTGCTTTTTTATCGTTCCATTGAAATAAACCTCTTTTATCAAATTTTGCTAATACATTTGAAAATTTGAACACTCCAATTTCAAAAATTATAATTTTATTTAAAAAAACAATTTTATTAAATTTTGCAATGTCCCAAGTTCTGCCTCATATTTTTAAACATGTTCTACAGCTCTACTCTACCATTTTTGTTTTTAATTAACTTTGTATTTTAATTACAAGCCAGGTCATTCATTTGAGGGCTATGCATGTTAGCCTCCACTGATGCAAGTTACCCGATCTCACGATACCCTACAATAGAGACCCCTTTTTACCCAAGTACCCCCCCCCCCAGGACAGCACGCAGCCTGGCAGCAGCCCCAGGCCCAGGGACTTACACGTTTTTGTTTTTTTAAGAAACACACTTTTAAGAAACATGAGGCTCAGAATGCCTAAAAATTAAGAAACATCTAAGAAACATGCTGACTGAGGCTTAGATGGGGCCCCATCTACTCACAATTTTTTCTGAACTCGATATAGTAGACGGGTAGTTTTGGACAAAAATTTCTACAATTTTTTGTAGAAACGCTTCTGATTGGCCAATTATGTCTATTGTTCTCCCGAAAAATTTATGCAGCAAAATTCTGATTGGCCAGTTTTCAAACGGTTTGTTTTTGGTGGCAAATTCAAAATCTCCAATTCTACCATACTAATTTTTATCTCATGTGAGCTTTGTGAAATGGAGTAAAAATTTGTATGGGTCCAGACTAACTGAGGCTGAGAATGAGAAAATAACATTTTTTTAATTCGTTTTTTTTAAGAACATTCCAATCAATCAAGGCAAAGTTTCAGAAATATACAGTACTTACATAACAGTTAGAAGCACTTGAGAAAGTTTAGAACCATTTAAGAAACATTTAAGGCTCAAAAGGCCAATTTCTTAAGAAACACTGAGGCTGCTTGGTAAAACTAGTTTCTTAAAAAAACAAAACGTGTACAAACAAGGTACTTTTATGTATGAAAAAGGTAATAAAAACAATAAAACCTTTGAAAATAAGTATATATCTGCATATGTGTTATGATAGATTAAACTTACCAGGAACTCAGATAACACCATGCAGATAGGTACACTTCCACAGATGACAGGACACAGGACGACAAATAGAACAAACTCAATCAGCATGTGTGAAGTGTAGGACAGTCCGGCTCCGGTGTGTACAGCGCTATCAGCTGATTCTGATTTTCCCGCCGAAAAAAGATATCGCGCGTGCTTGTGCAGAGACTGGGGACGATGAAGGCTAAAAGCTATAAGCCAAACTGACATAGATTTCATAAAGCCCGAAGGGCTAGATGTAAAGCTTTTGCTGAAAAGTGTGCCGTACCGTGGTTAGGTAGGAAATCCTATCCAAGTCACGTGACATTACAATAGAATTTCTGCGATTGACCAATTAGAAGCTTCGCGGGTTTTCGAAAGCAACAACAGCAATATTATTTCCGATATTCACTTTTTTTTGCCTGCGCGCGCGATGGCTTAAAACCCGACATCTAGCCCTTCGGGATTTATAAATCTATGGCAATAAAGCGTTTCCATTGGCCCCAGTCACTGACCATTTTTTTGAGATTGATTGATACCCGCGGAGAGAACGCTAGATCTACTTTCGCTTGTACACTAATGATCCGATATAACGATTACCTAATGATTAGCGCCGTTTGTCGTTAAGCAAACTTTCAAACACTACAATCAATAGCTTCTTTTTGCGCTCACTTTACCGTCCTCAAAAGTGAAAATACAAAAACTCGCTACTACTTGAAAATGAAATTCTTACCGTATCACATACGAATAGTAATATTTGCTCTTCATTCTTTCTACAGTGATTAGATTGACACCCGCACATGCGCGATAAAATTTCTTTACTTGGTCCTTAGAGGTTGATATGTTTTTTGAAAACTCAACCTATGATACGCAGGGTAAGTTTGACGTGCTTGTCGGGGATAAAAAATCAGGTAAAAGTTTTGGTCGGGTGATAGAATGTCGGGGATAAATTTCGTCGGGAATAAATAACGTCACCCCCTCAAAATTTTCGTCACTTTCCCCCGACATTTTTTTCTCCAATAAGGTAGATACATAAGCTCGCTTGTCGTGTGGGTCGAGTCAAGGCTACCGCGGTAAATAGCAATAAACTGAAATTTGAACCTTCATTTCATTATGACACGTGTATAGATTGGTAAGATCCCTGCAGAGAGGAAGCGAAATTGATTCGAACAGGGAAAACGAGGATAAACTAATGCATCTGAAAGAAGAAATAAAAAAGAAGGAAATTTAAAATTTCCCAAATTGATAGTTTCAAGTAGCCTTCTTCTCATCCTGTAGCGAAAAAAGTTTCTTATAGAATAGTATATCCTTCTATTCTTCCTATATACAATCAGGGACAAAAAACTTGGCACAAAAGGGAAATTTACTGTGGGGTGTTTTGAAACCACAATCGATTTGTAAGTGCTCTAAAGTAGGTTTGAAGGGTAGAGTTTTAACTCTGAGTTTTAACGCTAGACTTATGACTAAAATGGTCCAATAGGGCTTGAAATATAGCCTAGAAACCAATAAATCCCTCCCAGATCGAAATAGTCGATCAAATCAAGTTGAGGGCCTGAAATTGACATTCTCGCTCGAACTTCAATTTTCGAAAAATGGTAAATTAGCCAAAAGTGCAAATATATTATGGCACTCGGGTAAGTTATGACATGTCTAAGATGTATCTTACTAAAGTCCATCATTTGAAAAAAAAATTTTTCGAAATTTTGATGACGTCAGCAGAAATTATTGAAAAACGAAAAATCCTATTTTCTGCTGACGTCATCAAAAATTCGGAAAAATCTTTTTTCAAATGATGGACTTTAGTAAGATACATCTTTGGTGAAAGTTTGAAGACAATGGGATAAACCATTCTTGAGAAATTCAATTTTTAGTTTTGATGACGTCATCGATTATTACGTAATAATCAGTTTTTGCGGTTTTTCGCGAAAATCAGCGAAAAAACAATTAGGTTACACATTAGGTTAGAAACTACATTATAGTACCCTTCATGTTCAGTCATTTGTTTGGTCATTTTCTGTCGACTAATGCGATCTAAAAATTATGGTAATTTTCAGTTTTTGAGACATGCCATAACTTACCCGAGCACGGATTGTAGGATTAGGAAGTATATCTATAGAGGTCTGCGATTCAGACTACTAGATCTGAGAAGACCGCCTATGCCGTTCAAAAAGGTTTTCCAAAGCGAACCTTTACAGCGTTAAACGAACTAAGGGATTGCATTCGAGTTTGTCTCACGAGTATCCATGTTGTAATTCCCACAGGATAAGAGTTCCAGCAATATCTTAAGATTGTCAAAGAAAATTTAGATAGGAAAAGCGTTTTCGTATTTAAATTTGATATATTTCGCAATCATTATATTAATAAAGAAATCAAAGCATGGATCTTCAGGCTAAAGAAATTTCGTAGATGTCCCTTAAACTCCATCCGAATTCTTGTTTGAGCAATTGGATGATATTAACATTTGCTGTGACTGTAGTGCAGTGCGAGGGGTAAATCACTAAAAATTAGGTGTACGAGATTTTGATTTCTTTTTGATTTTTGATTTCTTTTTGATTTTTGATTTTTTTTTGATTTCTTTTTGATTTTTGATTTCTTTTTGATTTTTGATTTTTTTTTGATTTCTTTTTGATTTTTGATTTCTTTTTGATTTCCTTTTGATTTCTGATTTCTTTTTGATTTCTTTTTGATTTCTGATCTCTTTTTGATTTCTTTTTGATTTTTGATTTCTTTTTGATTTTTGATTTATTTTTTATTTCTTTTTGATTTTTGATTTATTTTTGATTTTTCAAAAAGGTGTACGTGATTTTTTTCAGTGATTTACCCCTCGGTTGTGCAGTGGAAGCAGCTACGGTGTGCAATGTCGTAGGTCGGCTGGGTCATATCAACGACTTCGTATTTAGTACAAAAATAGTACTTGATGCCTCTCAGCTTGATGCTAAGCAATTGAAGGACTTAGGGTAAGTGGAGCAATCCAGGGGGAGAGTGGTGATCTCCCCTAGCTATCGAAAGAGGAGTCTTTGGGTCGCCTCCGATTGCAGTCGCAGATTTACTCACTTAAAATTTAACGTAATTAGGATTGGATTGATTCTTTTCAAGTCCATACTGAATAAACCAGTTATCTTGGGGGAAGTGGGAAAAATAAAATGAATAAGTTTCTCATCTATTGTAAAGCTTTTAAATAATATTTATATATTAAATATTATAATACCGCTAAGTAGTTTTATAAGATTTCCGCTAAGTAGTTTTATAAGATTTCGACCGAAAATTTTGGCTATAGTATAGTATTTTAGGAATTCAAACTATATATATGCTTAATTTAATAGTTAACTGGGAAAAACAAAAATTAACTTATAATCGAATTCCCTTACTTTATTAAGTTGTCAAAGAACATACTAAGTAAAAAAAGCCGATTGTTGATAGGTCCGGGAAAAAAGTATATCTTGGGGAGATTTAATGCAAGTATAATAATTATGATAAATGATCAAAACCTTTACGGGAGTTTGAAAGCTGATTCTTACCCAGTCTCTTAACGATCTTATAGTGATCACCACGGTTTAACACGTCTGTATATCTAGTATGTAAAAGTCAATGTGATAGGATGGGGTTTCAAATTGGATTTGATTGATTCTGAACGTTACATAACCACAAGTAGAGTAGTGGTAGCTGTATTCTAAGGATCCGATTTTAAAAGCTAAATTTCGGGGGGCAACACATGTGAACTTTAGACTTGGACTGCCCTGGGTTCTAGATTATAAGTATAACAACATTTTAGGGAAGTTTAACCTTGTTTTCCCCCGGATGCATATCATGAGTGCAACCCGAGTAGGAGAGAGTATTTGAGGGGGCGGTACTTTAGTATGGTATATGATAGATTTGCGAAGTCACACAATAGTGTAAAACACAACATATGTATTGTCTCGATATGCGGAAGTAAAATCGCATGATTTCCTTATCAACTTATCAAAGACACTCGACTTTTGACTTGTGCTTACATTATGTTTTGTTGTGATGAAAAACGTAGTTTGATCACGATTTCTGCTAGAGATCTGACGTCCGCAAAACTTTAAATCACAAAATGTAAGTTTCGTATTCAAATAGAAGCATTTGGTAAAAAAATTGCAAATTTTCGCCCGGAAATTTTGATTTTTTGCGATTATAAAAGTCAACTATTTCGACGCACACACCGTCAGTTGGTAAACTCACTGCCCCCAAGGGGTTCTCAGACTACACAGGAAAAAATTTTCGATTTCCAAGGTTGGAAATTTCAGGTTTTCTTAGTTGGAAAAAAGATAAAATCCAATGGAAAATCCAACCTGAAAATGTGGGACATTCTCCAAGGTTGGAAATTTTGCATTTTCCATGGCTTGGAATTTTCGTAAATCCAGGTTGAAAAAAGCAAAAATCCAAACCAAACAAGGTTGGAATTTTCGAAAATCTAGGTTGAAAAAAGCCAAAATCCAAACCAAACAAGGTTGGAATTTTTTAAAATTCAGTTGGAAAAAAGCCAAAATCCAAGCTTAAACAAGGTAGGAATTTTCGAAAATCTAGGTTGAAAAAGCCAAAATCCAAATTTAACAAGATTGGATTTTTTTAGAATTCAGTTGGAAAAAAGCCAAAATCCAAGCTTAAACAAGGTTGGAATTTTTTTAAATTCAGTTGGAAAAAAGCCAAAATCCAAATTTAACAAGGTTGGAATTTTCAAAAATCCAGGTGGAAAAAAGCCAAAATACAAGGTTGGAATTTTTGTAAATTCAGTTGGAAAAAAGCCAAAATCCAAGCTAAACAAGGTTGGAAATTTAGAAAATTCAGGTTGAAAAAAGCCGAAATACAAGGTTGGAATTTTTGTAAATTCAGTTGGAAAAAAGCCAAAATCCAAGCTAAACAAAGTTGGAAATTTCGAAAATTCAGGTTGAAAAAAGCCAAAATCCAAAAAGTGATGGCAGAGATGTGGAAAGAGATCTTAAACAAGGTTTTTGTTTTTGTGAACAGTCACTCGCTAGCCTAGGCTCGATGGCTCCCGGTCAATCTCTCGTTATTATTCGCACAGATACGTGGTTGATCTTAGATCACTCACACAGCTCAGCAGGGCACTATTTGAAACTATGACACAAGTACCCTATGTGCTTCACTATGCGAACTCACTGCGATTGACCGAGGCCGCTCCGAAGAGACACCTCACCTGACGGAAACTTACAGCTTGACTGCTCACATTATAGCCTAATATCTAGGTTAGCTATACATCAAAACAGTTTTGAGCGAAAAATCGCTTGTGGTTTTCCCAAGGACATGCGCAGAAAATGGTTAGAAAAACGTAATTTCCACATGGATTTTTAACCTTTTCCAAAATGTTTGGAGAAACACAAATTTCCAACCCAAAAAGTCTAGTTTTCCAATCGAAAGAGTTTCAATTTCACAAAAATGTAATTTCCACATGGATTTTTAACGTTTTCCAAACTGTTTGGGAGAAACACAAATTTCCGACCCAAAAAGTCTAGTTTTTCAACTTGAGGTATCAAATTTACTAAAATATGTATTTTCACATCGATTTTTGACCTTTTTTTTCAATTCCCAAACTGTTTGGAAAATAAAAATTTCCCACCCAAAAAGTCATGTTTTCCAACCAGCCTTGGAAAATTGTCATTTCTACATGGGTTTTTTTCACTTGATTTTTCAAGCGCATTGGTTTATTCTACAAAACCTATGGGTAATTTACGTTTTCCAAATCAGCTCAAGGTAATCGCTCAAATTTCCAACCTTCAATTATAAAACTAAAATTTCCCACCCAAAAATATTGAATTTCCAACCTTGGAAATCGAAAATTTTTTCCTGTGCTATAGGTAAACGGGAAAGACATTGGGAAGTTTAATCTTGTTTTCCCCGGATTTATATTGTCATTTCTAGGAAAGTAGCCCGAGTGAGAGGGGGCGGTACTTTGTGCTCGATATAAGGTGTGAAATGGTATGATAGATTTGCAAAGTTACACAACATTTTAAAATACAACATATTGTCTCGATATGCGGAAGTAAAAGTTACATGATCCATCCATCCGTATCAGACAATCGACTTTCGACTCGTGCTTATATCATGTTTTGTTGTATTGATAAACATAAATTTGATCACGTCTAACGAGTCAGCGCTTTTCTTGCCATAGACCATAAAGAAGAGTCTCAGTTTTGTATTAATGATGATTTGTTCAAAATTGAACTTTAGCTCATCAGAATCAGAGGATCGTTCACGTGTTTAAAATGTTCTTTTGTTTTGACATTAACTTTGGATTTCGAAGAAAACACGAAAAACACGTGGCATACGTACAATCATTCTGTGACTTGTTCCAACGTCCACAAAACTATAAATCACAAAATGTAAGTTTCGTATTCAAATAAAAGCATTTGATGGTTAGCCATAAAGAAGGAGGTTGGATCTTAATTTTGGTGTTCTAGAGCATTATGTTATCGCAGGGGTTATAACATTTAGTGTCAGGGAATAATCACTTGCTTTTCATCCTTTTTTAAGTATATTGATCTTTTGGGGCCAGCAACGATCTTTTTGCTACTGAAACTGTGGCTCCGACAGCTACATCTCGACCTCAAAGTTAGGATTTTGTTGCCGACTTTGAATCTAACTCTGTAGCAGATTTTGATAGCCTCGATCTAAACACCCTGGGAAACAAAAAAACATCGCCAGTTCCCTCGAAACAACCTAATTTAGCGTTGACAGTAGATTTAAATGCTGCTTTTGAATCCAAGGCGTGCATACAGGGTGTCCCTAATCAAAGTATCGAGTTTGAACATGCGATTGAGTAGAAAAGTTTGTGTGTGTTATCGCTAAAAAATAAGAACGTTCTCCATCACACAGGCTTATTACACAAGGTAGTTACAACGTATAAATTAATCGTAATGACAAAGAAAAAAGAGGGAGAGCTTAAAATACAATTTTGTGAACACGCACATAAAACTTTCTACTCAATCGCATGTTCAAACTCGATACTTTAATTAGGGACACCCTGTATAACAATTTTTATATTTACTGATGGAGGCTATCAGAATCATTAAAAGGTGAACTAAGGGACTGGGTCCGAGCTTGCGAGTGAGTTTGCAACTTCACAGATCTCGAGGGACGGGTTTTCAATTACATTTGCGGGTATTGTACTTGCAGGGCACTACTTTTCGCGGATATTGCGAGCTTGTCAATCGACATGAAAGTCTATCTGCGTTTCAATGTAATAATAATACTCATAGATTCTTTTTCGTTGGTTCGTGCACAAGATCTAAGACATGTTGAACAAACCGTCCCTTGAATAAAGGACGTGCCACCCGAAAAAGTGATGTCGAAAAAAGATGTGTTCCACTGTCTTAGTTGGAACATTACTGAAGTTGGGTTCATATTCGTTTGGCTTTCACACAAAGATATTTTCCCTGTTAAGGACACCGGGTGTTCAGCAGAAGTTGAATATGGGTTGAAAGGTTTTTGGTCGACTTTTTTCAGTTGCAAGAGATTCTTATCAGGTCCGATCATTTGATTGACAAGGAAAGCTGTTTCGAAAATTTTCTAGACTTAAAATAGTCATCTATGGTGCTGCACCTAGCTTTCGATAAACGCTCTTACGTTCGCTTAGCATAGTCATTTCCGAACCATCTCGTAGCTTTTCCCCGGTTTTATTATAATGTCAGTTTTGACTCAAATCTCCGATTTGTGAGTACAAAAAACGGTCTAAAATTTTCAGACATTCCTGATAAATATCTTTTGTAACTTACTTGAATTATGCCCTATAAATAGCTACGTTATATTACCCTGAGTACCAGAGACCAAGTTTTCATCAGACCGGAGAGAAAATATTGACGATATTTATTCGAGCTGTGATACTCACGAGAGAAATTGAAGTACCTTGAATTAGTACAAAAAGTAAAGTCATGAATTTCTGTTGATATGATTTTGATCTAAAGGTCGTGACGGTAAAAACTACTGATTATTTGATAATGTAATCCACGGTTGACCCCTTTTGACGTATTACAAAAATTTACGTGACAAAATCAGGTTAGAACAGACAGAACCAATAAAGTCTATGAATATCGTTTTTACTCTTTTCAAAAATTCCTTCATGAATAGTAATTCACAGTCTAGACGTATACAAAAAGAATTTCCCGGATTTAGAGCTTTTTAAGTTATCCTAAAAACACCTTAAATTCTTGGTATCTATGTCTGTCACCAGTGCTTATAAAATTGATATGGTATTCTCTCACTTCATTTTAAGGAACCACCATGTTGGGGTGGATGGATTAGACCTGAGGGGATAGACCAAATTGGGTACAGAAACGTGTCACTAGTCAGGGCCACTTTTTTAGGCTCTGAAGATATCTGACATGGTCCCAATTTTACTAATTTACAAGATGTGTATCTGAAAGGGTCAACTTTTGGTTATTTCGGACCATTTTCAGGGTGGAAATTAGATTTACAAAAAAATCATATCTAACAGGGTCCAATTTTCAAACTTCAGCGGCATGTTTCCGTCGGCCGTTAAGGTCAATTTCCTTATGGTGCTACTTGCAAGTGCTCGTCGTCGTATAAATCACGTCGTTATATTTGGATTCAGCTTACGCTTGCATTGGGCTCACTATGTTCACTCTCCCACGGCAATTTATCTCTTTCATTAGGCGATGTTATTGTCTGTTACAAGTGAAGGCGGGAATATATGGCGGCATGGCGTTATGGTGGTATACGGGAAAAAATCGGCGGGAGAGTTTCGAGGAAACTGGTGAACTCTACCGACTGTAAACTTTTTTCGGCAAAAAAGCCCGCTTGCGAATTTTCTTCGGCTTTGGGCCTATTTCTTAGATAGTGATTTGTCTTAGACTATATCATAGTCTACTCTTCCATAAGAACTCTTTACAAGCTTATTCCCGCATTCCTATATTCAAGGTAAGGCATGAGCTTGCTATTAGGCCGCAGCTAAAACTTAAGGAATGAACGTACGTACGTAATGAATGACGTAGTACGTTAAGAAACTATCTTTCTTTTTATAACCTCAGTCCGAAATATTTTATATAACAAAACATTGTCTAAATTTTTAACAGTTTATAAAAATAAAGCTCGTATAAATAGTTAGAAACATCACACAACAGTAAACCGGGAAAATTGAAATGACAATTTGAATGTAACTAGTTGTTTCGTCACTTGAAATTGATGTCCCGATCAGTGGCGTGGTGGCAGGGGGGGCAGGCCCCCCCCAGCGGAGCCCTTTTGAGAAGGGGCACCCAAAAATAAGGGACGCCAAGAAGGATTTTTCAGGCGCCCATATCGAAAGATTGACAAATGAAAAAACAAAAATGGCGCCCCTCATCACCTCAAAATTTTCTGGCTCGCTTCGCTCGCACACTCCCTTTTTTGTGTTCATAATGAGCGTATAGAGAGGGGCGCCAAAAACAAAAAATCTTTAAAAATGGCGCCATATTTGCCTTGGCCACCCCAGAGAAATTTTCCCACCACGCCACTGGTCCCGATACTTTGCTTGAACGGCTTGAAGGCGCAATTAAATAATGCTGGTACGATTTTGTAACGTTTATAGCATGATAATGTAGTCGAGCATTATTATTTCGGGCTTAAAAGTAAGCAATTCGTAAAGACCGTAAACACAAGTATAGAAAAAATTCCCCTGAAAGTAAAAATATTTCGAGCAATGCAAACTAAAAGATATTAAAATAGTATTCACGATATTCATGACATAATGTTTTCTTTCTTTTAACAGTTTATAAAAATAAAGCTTATGAAAATAGTTAGAATACATCACACAACAGTAAACCGGGAAAATTGAAATGACAATTTGAATGTAACTAGTTGTTTCGTCACTTGAAATTGATGTCCCGATACTTTGTTTGAACGGCTTGAAGGCGCAATTAAATAATACTGGTACGATTTTGTAACGTTTATAGCATGATAGTGTAGTCGAGCATTATTATTTCGGGCTTAAAAGTAAGCAATTCGTAAAGACCGTAGACCCAAGTATAGAAAAAATTCCCCTGAAAGTAAAAATATTTCGAGCAATGCAAACTAAAAGATATTAAAATAGTATTCACGATATTCATGACATAATGTTTTCTACGGAAAGACCCCGGTTTTTGCCAGTAGTGGCAAATTTTATACAACTTTTGTCTAGTTTAAATTTGTCACTACTAGCTAAAACCGGGGTTTTTCCGTAGAAAACATTACGTCATGAATATCATGAATAACCTCACAGTTTAGGGTTAATTTGCTTACAAAAGCTTTGTCATGAATGTTTTTTGTTATTTGAAAGAAAGACATATTGAGATGGTCATACGAACTGTACTACTGTACACATTTTGAAAAAATAAGATTAGATTTGAATTTGAAGAGTTGAAAAGTGTGGAAAGAATATTCAAGATACCCCTGTGTCACAGACCCGCTGGGACCCCAGCCCCACTGGAAAATCTGGCAAAAATTTCGTCCCCGGTGGGAAAATACCCTGGAATTTGAGCCCCACTGGGAATTTAATCCCCATTCGAGATCCAATGTTTAAAAATCGCGCTCCAAAACCATCCTTGGAACAATAAAATCTTTATCCCCATTGAGATTTCAATAGGAGTTTTTATCCCAAGAAGGTAGTTGGACAGAAATTCATCTCTTATCATGAAGAGACCTTCAAAGTACTAAAGGTGAGTCATACAATTCATTCTTCATTTATAGAAAGTTTTCAATTTTTGGTCTTAGACCATGTTCACACGTTACTGTTCCGTTTCGCTCCCGTATGATTTTCGTTACGGATCGAGTGTGTTCATATTGGTTTCGGAACGTTTCGGAGCAAGAAAACGGAGCAGTTCCGTTCCAATGAAAAAAGTGGAGCGAAACCGTTTCGATCTATTTTGATTTGTAACGTCTTTTTTTTTGACGTTTCGAATTTTGACGTTCACACTTGTTTCGGAACCGTTTTGTTTCGGAACGAAACGGAACGGAACGGAACGGAACCGTGACGAACATCTGAACATGGTCTTAGAGACAGCTTTAATGCATGTCGGATATCCGACAATGTGTTTACGAGAAGAGACCTTCAAAGTACTAAAGGTGAGTCATACAATTCCTAAGAATCTTTAAGGAGGATGTCCTTTACAAATTCTGATCTAAGAGTTGCTTCCAATTCAAGTGCGTGGGCTAGCAAGGTATCAAGGAAACGCTTAGTTGCTAAGAAACCATCTTAATCATCCGTATTAAAGGGGCTGATTATCTGTTTTATTATCTAAGTATTACTTATTAAACCAATTATCGACCATACCATGCCAAACATTTTGATGAAATGGTCATCTTAGGAAAAATAATTTTCGAGTTCAGGGTAGAACTAAGTGGATAAATTTTGACGGGGATTAAATTTGGCGAATTTGGCGAATTTTGCCAAAATTCGCCATATTAAACCCTCGCCAAAATTTCCAAATTCGGCAATTCGCCAAATTAAATCCCCCGCCAACATGAGTACAAAGAATTGTGTACTCATTGTTTAAAAGTGGAAGAATGACTTGTACTTTCGTATGCCGTCATTTTTTTTCAGTGGGAAGTTTCTAAAATTGCGCTAATGAATGTATAGTGCATATCATTCTAAAGCTGAAGGATGAAGAGTTGAGTTGGGAGAAAATGAGTACAAAATTGTTTTCTGGAAGAGTCGGTAGAGTAAATTTTACAGATTCATTTTTTAAAATTTACTGAATTTACTAAGTGAAGATGTAAACTAAAAGTTATACAGTGGAGTCCCCCCGTTAGTCGAAAACGCACGAATTTGCTCGAGTTAAGGAAATTTCGAGTTATGGAGTAAGCTTTAAAGCAAAAGTTATAGTATTTTGTGGTGAAATATCTACTATTTTTTTCTCGTTCACCCATCTGGTGCAATTTTTTACCTTTATTGACAAAATTTGAAATCAATGTTTTTTTGCTGATGTAATCATATTACATATTAAGATTAATTTGGATGACCGAGGTAAGGTTGAGCGAGACAAGAACGATATCTATGACGTAATGTTTTAAACGGAAGACCCACAAAATGATCGGGTGTTTGCTACTAGTTTTTAACAATGAAATCAGTGGTAAATGCCCGGGCTATTTTCGGTGGTTCCGTAGAAAACATTACGTGAATGTCATGAATTTCTATATGGAAAAACTACCCATTATAAGTAGGAATATTATTAAGTTTCGATTTAACTTTATCATCGAATTCATCTGAATTTCGTACTGGTGAAGTTTTTTTTGAAGAATAGGGCTGTAGAGCTCTGAAAGCTTTACAGAAGCTAGGAGGTTAATTACTAAAACACATAAAACTTTTTTAATGTGGCTTTGTCCATCTTTTAAAGGTTTAGTTTTCAAATAAGAGTGATATCGTTTGCTTACTCATCAATCTTAATTTACAAGCTTTTTCACATTGAATTGACATGAATGTGGAGCAAGAAAGAGGAGAAAAAAAATATTTTTTGCTTATATAAGTATAATATAACACAATAGGAAGACATTGTCCTGGTATGAAATATGTGTCTGATATGAAACAGGAACCCTTATGTAAAAATAAAATCTTTAAAGGGAATTAGTGAATAATAAAAAAGTTGAAATTCTGATGCAAGGAACTAGAACATTCTACAGTATATGGCCCCCAAAACGGAGACGGCCCCCAAAACGGAGGTTTTCATTAAAATGAAGATTCTGACTTGTAGATTTATCAGAATTAAACGATTTTTGTTTATTTTGAAAGAATAATGGTTATACTAAAAAATGAGCATGTTTTTGATGGTTTGAGACAGATTCAAAATAACATATTTGCGTCTAAAGGAAATATTTTAACACCAAAATTAGATAAAAATTGCATATAACTCACTCTAGCTCCTTGGATATTGAAAATAAGTTATGAAAACGGGGTATAGGAAACTTTCTACACCTAATGCCGTTCAGAAAATGCAAATACATCTGTGACTTTAGAGGCTGGGTAAAAGATATAGCATCTTGAAGGTCAACCAGTATTTTGGAGCCCTAGAATCAGCATTGACAAAACCGAAAATTCTAATTATGAGAAAAAGCAAAAAATCTTGGAATTCTATTCCTATCACCTTGAGTTAATAGTTTATAACAAAAAATTAACATTATATATAAAATTTTTCGCTGAATCAGCAAAAACGGCAAATTCTGTCATTTTTTTGCAAAATATAGGAGAAAAATATCTTTAAAGCTTAATATTTTCAGTTTCAGTTAAGCTTTTTTTCTAAAAATTTCACAGCTTATTTCATACATGAATGGAACTATTTTCAAAAGAGATTTGTTTTCAAAAGCTTAATTAAGACGTTGTTAAATCAAAATTGTCATTTTGAAAATTTCTAATTTTT
Organism: Clytia hemisphaerica; assembly: GCF_902728285.1. Classification (NCBI taxonomy): domain Eukaryota; kingdom Metazoa; phylum Cnidaria; class Hydrozoa; order Leptothecata; family Clytiidae; genus Clytia; species Clytia hemisphaerica. The sequence goes on along the minus strand of NW_027104390.1, from coordinate 1,633,212 downwards.
CAGTTTGGACTTTGCAATATCGAAAATCTTGAAATATTTCATAAAAATCATAAATTTTACATCCATCAGGTCGTAAATTTAAGGGAAAACACAAATATGTTCATAGTTTTTCCCCCTATTACCACTGGGCTTAATAATTTGATTTTAACTACACCTCCGTTTTGGGGGCCCCAAACCTGCATTTTGACAACCAGGGGTATACTGTAAAAATTTTATCAAATAAATTTATGCCCAAAACCCTCTAAATCATATTTCAAAACTATGGTCAAAATTTTGTATTCATATCTTAGAGATATCTCGAGAAATCGCTAAAATTTCAAACCTCCGTTTTGGGGGCCATTAGAAAAAAGCTACCTATCTTTATGCGATTGAAAAATATTGTTGAAATTGAAAATTTTGAAAAAGAACTTCAAGGAAATAAAGTAGAGATGTTAAAGGTTTTCATGCAGCAAAAATTTTTGTAAAATCTCTTTTCCTCTAGATTTGAGAGAAATTTCAAATTTGATCGCCGTTTTGGGGGCCACATACTGTACAGTACTTTATGAAAAATCGTGGAATAATTGAAAAAGTGATCACCTTTGCAAACTTTTAGCTGACAGTTTAAGAATGACGTGTAATTTACAGAACGATTTTTTTAATGACAGAGTTTGTTTTACGAGCCCAGTGAAGATATAAGAGAAACAAGGTAAAGGATTGGTGATGTGAAATTATTTCTCTTGTTTAAAAGGGACGCCTAAACTTTATGATCAAATCCATACAAAGCATGGGTTTATATTATTAGTGGTTTGTTGGTAAATCTATTGCCGAGAAATTAGATCGGTTTTTAATGGAAATATTTGTCGCATATTTATGATTTTCCTGGTGCCAGGCTAGCTTTTTGAAAAAATTTTACAGGGTAATCTATTAGGACATTTTCAATTTTTTTTTCGGTAGGTTCGATTTGATTTAATAATTTTAATTTCACCCTTGAAGACCGCGCTGCCTCAGTGAAATTTCACCGGGGATTGTCAAAGTTATAGATTAGCGTCATTTCCTCTTTTCCAGTGGGGATCAAATTTAATGGGGTATCTTTCTCTCACCCGGGAACGATTTTTCTTAACTGACACTTTAGAATGGGGGGGGCGTACAGGGTTTGCAATTTCCGAAATACCGACTATTTTTTCATCAAATTTGATTTTTCATGTATTGATTCCGAAAAAGGAGGAATAAAAACTTTAACAATTATAAATATTATTAATAAAACAATTTCAGAACTCCGAAATACCGAAGGAATTTTGCCAGATTTTCGAAATTCCGAAAAAAAAGGGTCGATTTCCGCAATTTCGAAATACCGTTCACCACCCACTTTAGACACCTCGTTTGAGAAAATAAAAATACAGACTCATATCGATTAAACATTTGGTGTCAGCACAGTCATCGAGACTTAGTCTTCAATGTTTTATTTCAATTTTTTTTGCAAGATAACCTATATAACCTAATATAACCTATCCGCATTAGTAGCCACACAATTCTTTGTTTGGTCTATTACGGTGTCAAGAAAAAGCTGTTTCCATGTTAGCAAGTAGAGTAAGGTAGACCGTTTTCACGTCCTTGCAATTTTCGCTTTTTTGTTCAGAACTGGAAAAAACAGCTTTGCATTAGTAATCAGCAAGATCATTAAGAAAAGAGCCCTCTAATTAGTAAATTTGATGACTATCAAATTTGCTGATACATTTTTGTATGATGAAAGAAGATGACAGAGCTGAAACTGAAAGCTTTTTAAGCTGACAATATTCTGATAGAGGTGTTTCGTTTCACGTGTTTGCCACATGACACATGTAACTGCTAGATGCTGAAGCGGATCTACATAGAAAGCGAAATTCATTTGTTTTTCTAAATCGCCGGAATGGATTTTCCTTGGTTTTTCCAGTGAAATCTCATTCAGCATTCTATAGGTTCTATATTTCATTTATTGTGGGTGATATCAAAAAGCTTGGTGATATTGAAACCATCTCTAATGTCGTTAGTGAGGTGGTATACCTATTCCAACTTGGCTGTGACAAGAGTACGGTTTTTTTCATACTCCAGTCATCTTTTATATTAACCAGTATTTTTTGTTGAGACTCAGCTGTTCTTATTTTTTTGGCACTTTGAGACTCAAATTGTTCTTATTATGTTTTCATTTTTACGGTAAATCCCAGGTATTTTCTTTTTTGAGCTTTTTACCCTTTATAGATGAAATCCACCAATTTTAGTCTCTTTATTGATTAATTGTTCTAATAAAAATGACGTAACCTTAAAAGTAATTCTATATTTCTAGACAGAAATGTAAAACTGAATATACCCTAAATATCTAAAGTCTTAACGTTGTTTGAAAAGATAAACCTTTAAATCATAGACCTTTTAAAGTGATAAATATTGAATACATACTTACATAAAAAGGAATTCTTAGAAAAGTAAAACTGTTATACCCTAAATATCTAAAGTCTGAACGACGTTGTTTGAGAAGATAAACTTTTAATGAAAGGGAATTCATATTTTCAACACAAATATTAAATTTTTTAAAGAAATCTTCAAAGGGAAAAACCAGATGACCAACACATAAGCTCATTATCAAACAAGGGGGAAACCACACACTAACCTCAAGCTGTTGAAACATCAGGTTCAAAAATTTATAGAAAAATTAAATCTTCAATAGTCCTGGAGAATCTGGAAATTTCGTAGAAACGAATAGTTAGGGAAAACTCTTTCAAGCGGGTATAATTTCTCAAAAGAATAAAATTTTCCAGTGGGTTATAACTAGTATTTTAAACTAAAAGCTTCCTAGAAAAACAATTTTGAAACTTTAATATTTGATTATACATATTTTTTGTAAAAAGTTTTCACACAAAAATTGGTTTAGTCGAGAGACAGACATTTGGGAATAGATTCGATTTTTGTCATATTCGCGGAGATACGCTTAATGGGAAATATTAGAAGGAAGATATATTATACATTACTCTTTTATCCAAGGTAAGAAAACATTTTTGATTTTGCAATAATCTGCTCAACAGGCCGCCCAGGGGGGGGGGCACTCGGATGGCCTGGCCCACGGCATGTTCTATCCTTAAGGGTAGGCTTATAAGATAAGATATGGAATACACTGTAAGGGTCATGAACATTCGGCGAAATGCACTGTAAGGGTACCTTTTCACTGCTCAAAGGCTGCACTGTAAGGCGGGACCAATTTAATTTGTTGTTCTACGGGCCCGACCGACCCCATTTTTGCTAAAGTCAAAAAAACAATAATATTGAATTTTCACTACAATATATTTTACACACTAGTTATTTGCAAGAATTAAATTTAAATGAACTGAAAATTAATTCAAGAAATTGAAAAATTTAGAAAATCAAGCATTCCATACACTAGAATTTTTACATAATCTTCATCGAAGATAAAAAATATTTTCGGAACCTTACCAACCCTGATAAATGAAAAATTTATTTTTATGTTACCGACCGACCGACCCATATTTTTCTAACGATCTGCCCGTAGAACAACAAATTAAATTGGTCTCGCCTAAGGGTTCGATTATGAAAGCCATTTTTTTGGCGGCACATGCCGTCGTTTAAAAATCACATACCCCGGGATAGGCCGACATTAATATCAGGGGGGATCGGGTTCAATAATCCGAAATGATAAGCCGTCGTCGAACATAGAGGTCTTCGTCGCCGCGCATAGAGGCCGTGGTCGGACATAGAGGTCGTCGCCGGACATAAAGGTCGTGGTCGGACATAGAAGTCGTCGTCGTTCATAGAGGTCTCAGCCCAATTTTTTTCGGTCTTTATTTTATAAGTTCTGCTCTGGAAATTTGACAACACAGTCTTCAAAATAACACCTTATCGTATTTGTGTATAGCAAAGTCACGACAGAACGTCGTCTTCTTCGATAACATAGAGGTCTTGGCCGGACATAGAGGTCGTCGTCGAACATAGGGGTCTTGGCCGGACATAGGGTCGTCGTCGAACATAGAGGTCTTGGCGGACTAGAGGTTGTCGTCGAACATAGAGGTCTTGGCCGGACATAGAGGTCTTGGCCGGACATAGAGGTCGTCGTCGAACATAGAGGTCTTGGCCGGACATAGAGGTCTTGGCCGGACATAGAGGTCGTCGTCGAACATAAAGGTCTTGGCCGGACATAGAGGTCGTCGTCGAACATAGAATTCGCCGGGGCGAAGGCGGTTTATCATTTGCATGTGTATTTTACAAACTGGTCCTTATTTGCTTAGCCTTAGATTTTACGTCTCAGGACTGAAAATTACTTTTGAAAATTAAAACTTATTAAAAGGTACAATAGTTTAGTACTAAATATCACCTAGAACCGTTTTTCGGTATATTTTGCCTTAATTTAAATTTAAACTGAATTTCCAGGGTGCTTTCCTATTTCAACAAATAGGAAATAGGTGGCTGAACTAAAATTTTGTAAATCAACTTATTGGTAAGCCCAGGAAAAACAGCGGATTGATCTAGAAAAATACTTGCGGTACACATTTTTATAAGCAACCGGGCTGCTAAGGGCTCAGGCCTCAAAATGGCCCAAAAAAATTAAGCAATTTGCTTAGCAATCCTGACGCCTCAAATCCAAATTAGCAACTTTTTTTCCTCAGCAATAAAAAAAACTCGGGCACAATTTTAGAAGAGAGCCTTGCAAACATTCGAAAAATTCCTTTACTGTCCATTTAAATTGAAAAATTGTCGAAAAATTCAAAATTGTGCTTTTCAACTATTTTAAGTTTGAAAATCTTTTGCCCTCCTGGATTTCGAAAAATCCTTAGCGAAAAATGGAATTCTTCGCTTCAAAAATGGAATTGCTTTTTAAAAAATTTGTAGACGGACTAGGAGCTATTGACGCAAACGCCATTTTGACCAAAATTTCAAAATAACAAAAAAACTTTTTAGAGTTGAAAACGAAGTAGCTCGACGCTCGCTTGCTTCTTACTTCGCGCTCGATGGCAATTTCAAGACATCGAGTAAGAAGCATTAGCGAGCGTCGAGCTTGCTTGGCTAAAAACGAAGCGAAGAACCAACAGAAATGCCTACAATGACTTATATTGAAAAAAAAAATCATCACCCCATTCATTGATCATTGATTAATTTCCAAAACATCTGAAATCTTCCAGACGACTTTAGAGTCTGGCTGGGCAGAATAAAAATCAGAATGGCCACTTATCTGCGTCATCCAGTCTATCAAAAAGCTCTAAGTGACCTCCAGGCTAATGATCCCGTTGTTCAACGGCGACTTCTATGTCCGGCCAAGACCTCTATGTTCGACGACGAATGTCCGGCCACCTCTATGTCCGGCCAAGACTCTCCCGCAAGACCTCTATGTTCGACGACAACCTCTATGTCCGGCCAAGACCTATATGTTCGACGACGACCTCTATGCCCGGCAAAGACCTCTATGTCCGGCCAAGACCTCTATGTTCGACGACGACCTCTATGTTCGACGACGACCTCTATGTCCGGCCAAGACCTCTATGTTATCGAAGAAGACGACGTTCTGCCGTGACTTTGCTATACACAAATACGATAAGGTGTTATTTTGAAGACTGTGTTGTCAAATTTCCAGACCAGAACTTATAAAATAAAGACCGAAAAAAATTGGGCTGAGACCTCTATGAACGACGACGACTTCTATGTCCGACCACGACCTCTATGTCCGGCGACGACCTCTATGTCCGACCACGGCCTCTATGCGCGGCGACGACGACCTCTATGTTCGACGACGGCTTATCATTTCGGATTATTGAACCCGATCCCCCCTGATACATTAAATCACATTAGAAACACGCGAACTAAAGTAACTGTGTATATGTTATTTTTTTCTATAACGTTTATAAGCATATACACGCTCAGTTTTTGGTACCGCATAATGTGAGCCTGATATAGGGGTAGATAGGGTAGATACTTGCTTATAAAAAGTATGTAGCCTGGGTTTCGGCCTCTTATTAAAAGTTCGACCTTTGATCAACCGCAAATAATGTAAGACTTCATTTCAACACACTGGACAGTTTCATAATTTTGTAGTACACCGAAGGAAGCTCTTTAAATTCCGCTAATGTCTTCCTACTTAGAAATTAAACCTCAAAACATAACATAAAATTACTTTCAAGTAAACTTTTAAGTCAATCCGTAAAAAGTCCAGTAGAAACAAAGACAAAGTATATTCCAAGAGACGAAATTTGACTATTTTAGTTTTTCTATAAGAAAAATCTCAAGGTTTATGAAAAATAAATGTCTGAAATGTGTCACTGTTTTTCATGTGGAGTTGAAATTGTGCAAACTATCTTTGAGCACTATAGTTCCCCTGCTTTAAGGCTTTAAGCACCAAATTCCAATCAAATGTGTTTTTTTTCTCTGTTGCGAAAGAATTGCATATTATGGGTATGGACATGTTTAAATCTTGTGTTAAATTTTTGTGGGTTTTATTTCAAAAAATAATTGTTCAAATTTCACTATGATGACACTTTTATGGGTACTTAGCCCGTTCTTATAAGGCGTATAAAATACCCATTAAGGTTTAAAGAGATTCAGGTTATGGACAATTTTTGAGTAATACAAAATTTTAGTGTTCATATGGATTATGTTAGGTTGTTGTAACCTTAATTATGGTCGGTCACAATCTATGACCAAGTGGTTAGATACAGTGGAACCTCCAATTAGCTGACACCATCGAAGAATAGGGTTATAGTGCCCGCTAATTAGAAGTATTTTAGAAACTTTAAATTCTGTTGTGCTCTAATTTTGATATAAGGTACTATTAAGGGGTTGAGTATGTAAAAATGTTGGTCCGAACCTTTTTAGAGACACTAGGACATGGAAAAACAAGAGATAATTATTCAATTACAACAATTATAGTAGTCTTGAGGTCCCTGTAATTTTTCCATTTTTATGACGTAAGCAAAATCACCGACTGGATTAAGGGAGCGCTCCAAAAGTCTATAAGCAATTTTTTCAATGAAACTTATAGAAATAAATAGTTTGGACAAATCAATTCTGTTTCTAACTAGTCAGAGAGGAAAAAGGAGGGTTTTGGCCATTTCGTACAAAAAACTTTGCCCGATAATGGGATGGTCCGCTAATCGAGTGTCCGCTATTTGGAAACTTTTTTATGAGGATTTAACTAGGAAATGGCTGAGGAAAAAATAGAAATGTCCGTTAATAAGAGGTGTCTGCCTTTTAGAGTGCCCGTTGATTGAAGGTATACTGTAATTAAGAGATAGAACTTGAAAATTTGAAAATCATGAGTGAATATTCTAGAATATTCCAGAAGCTTCTAGACTGTAGCATGTTTAGAATTAGAAGCTTAAAAGTTATGTATACTAAAATTTGTACTGTCAGCAAACCCACGCTGTTGTTAAATTACGATGTGAAAAATTATTGGCTTAGATGGTATAATTAAAGCATTTTGTATACGTCATCAAAATTCTACCTTAGTCATTGCTCAAAATAATACTTATAAGAGAATTTTGCAAGATATTATTTTCAGTCAAGGGAATTGTAGTACGTGGATTTTTTTCACGTAAAATTCACGTGCTGCATTTCCCTCGAAAGTATTTTGATTCTTGAAAAGTAAGAACTTTCGATTTGAATTTAGCAGGGCTTGAACTTTACTGTTTCTTCAAAAGAAGAATTTGTTAAATGGTGAGTTTACATTTAGCATATACCTTATTCCGATACAAGAATAAGGGTTCAACGGGTTTTTTCAACGTTAACTGGGTATAATTTTTCCAAAGATTTTTGTTTTGATTTTTCACGAATTTCGGTTTTAAAAAAGAAAAACATATTGATGGTAAAAAGGGCCCCCCTAGCAGTTTTCGTGATGGCGTGATTGTCGTTTTTTAAGTTCGTGATTTCATACTTTAAGACTTTAAAGTGCGTGATTAGCCGATTAGTGAAATTACCGTACGGTTAGATCAACACTTTTGTTATGCCATATCTTTTCTAAAAATTTCACCATCAAATGTCAACTTTTTTTCTCTGAACTTCACTCCTTCTAAGAACGTTGTATAAATTGCATAAATCATCTATTTATTTTCTCGAACTTTCTCATATATTATGTTACCATGACAACAAAGAATTTTAATCTGGAGTTATGCCAACATTTCACAGTTTAAATGTCTTATTTGCTTATTAATGTATTATAGAAGTATGGAAAAATGGTTTTTCCCTAAAATATATTTTCTATGAGAAACGTTTAGTAAGATTTTTAAAGGTAAATCCTGTTCTGTTCCAAAGATATGGCTCGTTCGAAAGATTATTTTAGTGAATAAGTATAAACCTTTCATAAGGAATTTAAAATAATAGATAAAATGAAGAGGAAATTACACCATTTCTCGTCGAGGACGATTAAATTTTGGACCGATTTTCCCAATAGATAATAGAGTATGTGTAACACTAGACAGGAGAACCGTCCTGTATTTTCATGAAATTGATGTATACAGGACGGGCAGGGATCGAATTAGCGTATCGCATTTCGCAGTTCGCGATGCGTTTTTGGATTACTTACAAGCTAAAAATTTAAAATTGATCCATTTTAGGATACAAAATCATGCGTATCAAAAAATTGCGATGCACTTTCTATCCCTTATTTCGATGCCTGACGGGTTCGGGCTGCGAGGCAGATTTTTGCCTCAAAAAATTTACAGTAGGAAATTCGAATTGACCACTGCCCTCACTTACTTAATCTAAAACAACTTTAAGAAAGTTGCGCTTTTTCGTAGGAAGTACGACTAGTGATAAAGAACAACAAAATGTGATTGGCTGTGTTTTCAACTGTCATTTGGTGCTGGGAAATTAAAACTCGTAGCCCGAACCATGCTATTCTTTTCACCATTTAAGTATATAAAAGAAGAAATGAATCTCCAGGCCTAAGTGTGACACGGCAATGCCCTAATGTTAAAAATACCTCATTTGAATTTTCAATAAAATCCTATTCGCAAGAGAGAGAGAGAGAGAGTGAGAGAGAGAGCCTAAACCTATCCAAAAATGACATAGGTAACATACCTAAAGTTCACAGGGGCCCATCGCAGTGACCGAACTCCTCAAAAAAAAGTTGAGGGCATCATCAGCAATAAGTGTTTACTAAAACGTTAAATATAGTTCTGATGAACGCATATTATATTTATCTTGATTTAAGAATTACGGAAGTAGTTATGACAGCATGACATCATGGATAACACAAGATTTTTATAAGAATTTGTGAAAATATACTTTTAGATGAAGATTAGCGTATTTGTTCGCGCTGATATTCTTATAAAAACATAAATCTTGTTTATGGAGAAATTATAAGTTGACCCAACCCGTTAAGTCACGCCTAACGAATAACCCCTTAACTCATTTAAAGTGATTTAGTTAGTCATTTAGGGCCTGTCAAGAAATGACACACCCTATACCTAATATAAAAGGTAGTAGTTTCATTGACCATCTTAGGTCAGACAATCCTTCAGGCAGTTCAGTATTATCAGCACCTTCTAACAGAGATAGACAGCTCTTTAGTATGAGAGAAGATATGTGAAAAGCGTCATTTGACGAAGGAAGATATAAAAATACAGCTACGAATTCACACTGGTCCAAGCGCACGTCCCCTTGGACAAAAAAGATATATAAAATAAATTTCGGGATTCATCGTCAGTCAATAGAATAGAAAAGGAATCGGAATAGATAGATGTCACAGTTTATTTACTTCGAGGGAAGGATTTCGCTATCTTCAGGTCAAAGGAATTGTAGTACGTGAAATATTTTTTTCAAATTATAATTCACGTGCTGCATTTCCTTTGAATGAAGATAAATATGAAATTCTTGGGAGTATTTAAGTTCTAGCAGTGGCAGCTGGTACACAATTCCAGAACTGTTCTTTTCACGAGAAAAAAGAAAGTTAAGATTTCTTCTCGTATACGTTTCCAGTCAATTATACGAAGATAATTTTTCTACAAGAAAACAAAACTTTTGTTTATGATTAAATACCTTGGCACCTCTAGCATAGCTTCAACTTCATTTTCTACATATAGGAGTCCTGTGAAGGGAATTGCAATACGAGGATTATCATTTCATTGTATAATTCGCGTGCTGCATTTCCCTTGACTTTAAAGCTTTGCCATCTTTCAGAATAACCATTAAAACAAGCCGAAAAAACCCACAAAGTTCTATAATTCCATCAAAATCACAAAATCTGCTGTAACATCGCAGTGTCTATCGAACATCTATGTGTCACGGACACAAAACATTGGGCTCATCCAGAAAAATGTTCGTACACGGGGGTGGAGGATATAGTGTCCGGGAGTAATGAAAAATCTACAAAATTTGCCTTGTCCGGGGGTAAACTTGCTCTCTTTTGGGGTAGTTTTGCTCCGTCTGAGAGTAATACTGTATCATTGAATTCCTCTATTAAATCACACAAATCATACTAAGGGGTCAAGCTATATACTTCATTTTACAATAAGTGAACGAGCAACCAATTTATGTTGCAGAACCACAAAATCGCTTCAAAATCACCGGAGCCACCGGGATCTATGTCAAATACAGTCCCAGAGCCATAAATTCAAGTTGCAGAATCGCAAAATTACCAAGTCGTGCTCCAGAGTCACAAGGTCCGCCAGGTCCTGTTACATAAACACTCCCGGAACCACAAATCCTGCTGAAGAGTCACCAATGTAACCTAAACCCCTCTGCAGAGTCACTATGCGTTTTTCTGCGGCGGAGACGATTAGCTTCTGATTTGTCTAGATCCTGATTGACTGAGGATGACAGTAAATATAACCACTTTTACCTTCCTCGATTTTGCGGTTCAGAACTGTGGGCTACCACAACCACTTTAGTCACTCCACCGTCCTAAGTGTAAATACCTTATCGACCCTTTTTACACCGGGCCTTATTGGCGTTATTTTTGGGCTCGAAGCGTAATAAGGGCCGGCGTAAAAAGTGCCAAGATTTTGCAATTTCAACCTAAAAGCGGCGTTAGATTTTTATTATTATTTCTCAATCTAAAGGAAAAATCAGTGATTTTCGATGGAATTTTCAACAGTTTACTGATGAAAAATGAGATTTTAATGTAAATTTTAGTCATTATTTACTAATTTGAAGCATAAGTAGCCATTTTTACAAATCTTGGTTTTATTAACGGCCCTAATTGGCGTAAGCCCAAAATTAGGCTGTGGCGTAATAAAGGCCGGTGTAAAGGAGGCCGGCGTTAAATTAGGGCCGGCTTAAAAAGGGCCGATAAGGTACAAAGCATATTGCATCCCGTAGCAAAATGCAGTACAATGTCAAAAACACTTTAAAAATAGTTACCATTGGCTCGCCTATTTTCGTAACAAATAGTATGGCCCCTGTCCGATTGCAGAAGATTGCTTGATCAGCAAAAAAAGAGCAAACTTCCAAGATTTGTAGAAGTTGCACCACCTGCATAAAAGTCAGGGAAAGTCCTGCATGAAAGCCAAGTCCAAAGTTCACTTAAAGACAATGGAGAAGAACATTCGATGGAGAAGTTTCGTGGAATGTGCAAAGGTCGGCAAAATGGCCTCATTGTCTGAGCTGTGTTTGCAAGAATTACGAGGAAGAGCTGATGAATGATAAAATGAATTATTCAAAAAGATCAGACCAGAAAAGAACGGGTTCTTAACACTAAGCTAAAACAATTCAACTATTGGTACACGGCCGGTGCTTTCAGGTGTTTCCACATAAAAAATTGCATCATAGATATAATGAATATGTTTTGAGACAATGAAAAAAATAACCAGAAAATCTGGACATGAGCAGGCCACGCTTGGCAGGCCCTTAAGTCTGTAATTTGAATATAACCGTTGACCAGGCCAAGCTTGGCATGCCCTTCAGTCTGTAATTTGAAGTTGTCCTTTCTGTTGAGCTAAGCACAGTGCAATTCAAGGAATGTTTGAACAGTGCAATCAACAGTACATTGTTTAAAAAAAGCTATAAATACCTTACTTTCAACTGAAAAACAACTTTTACAACTTGGGTGCTGTGTGGACATGCATGGCGTATGCAACAACGAACTTGCCACAACTTCATATTATTCATTTATTACCTACAAAAATGCTTCTTTTTACATTCACATGTTAGTTACAGTTAGATTATACTAAGCAAAACTTTTTTCTTGAATTCAGAATTTAAATTTTCCTCAAAATATAAGTCCCTTTTTAGTACTATTAAAATGTAATTTATATAAAAAGCACTCCATTATTATAGTAATCACACCAAATAACATTATCTTAAGGGTTGAAATTCTAGGTGAACAGAATTACAGTACGTAAAATATTTTTCAAAACTATTTACGTGCTGTATTTCTCTTTGCTCGAATTTGTTTCAAACTTTTGAATTACACTTTTTTTCGTGAAAATTAATTATATAATTATGAAATTCGGAGGCCTTACAGTACCAACAATTGAAGATTCTAGCATGAAAATATAAAAGTTTCATTTTTCCTTCTTCATTTTTTATCTTCATTTTGAAATAATTTTTCTAAAAATTTTAAGTACTCGGAATTATCTTCTCAACAGTACATCATTTGTTAGAATTGAAGCATTTGTTGAAGATGGCAAGCAAAACAAGGACTTTGAGTTTGAGTAAATTTGGCAATCTCATCTTAACCCTTTGAGTGCCAGGGTCCTTTTTTCTAAGTTTTTTTTAAAAAATCGCTAGTTCAAACTTTAAGGGCTTATATCTCCTGATCTAGAAGGAATTAGAAGCTCGTATATAGCTCGTTGGATAGCTTAGAGTCTCTTCTTTCTTTTGGGCGCCTTCGGCGCCGCCCGATTTAGGAAGAGCGTGGTGGGCGGCGGCCAAGGGGGGGGGTAGGTTAGGGAATTAAAGCAGTCAGGCCCGCTGCGCGGACCTGACTGAACTGATGAAAAGGTGCCCAGTGGTAAAATTTCAAATCAATTCACTAGAAGACAGAATAAAGTAAAACAGGGCCAAATTTGGAGGTTCTTGGATCACTCGTTGACCAAAAATAGTCAAAAAACGGTCAGAATCTCAAAAAAGTGAATTTTTGTCAATTTTTTGCATTTTTTTGACTTTTTTGCTTAAAATTTCGCTGGAAAGACTCACTTTTGAATTTTTTTTTGCTTGACCATAAAGGACAATCTAATTCCTACGAGTTCGACCAAAAATAACGATTTCTAACTCAAACTGGGCATTACAGGAGGGCTTCGCCCTCCTATATAGCCCATGTCGTATATATACGACATCGGCACTTAAAGGGTTAATCTATAAAGCAAATAAAAATCAATATTGTGAAATCCATATAAAGTTATTTCTACCATATACTCTGTCTACTCAGCTGAAAATTCTTTTTTCCAAATTAAGGTAAATCAAACTCGAGTATGTTGCATCAGATACAAAAAGTACGATAAAAATTTTAAAAAAATCATCATTTTTAATCATTGTTTGATTCGATATGATTGATGTTGGAATCTTTGGTCTAAAATCTTCAACCTTTTCAAGGGAATTGCTAACACGTTGGATTTTGTTCAGCTAAAATTCACGTGCTGCATTTCCCTTGATCTCTGAAAAAGTATGATAAAAATTTAAAAAACATAATTTTTAATCATTGTTAAATTCGATATGATTGATGTTGGAATCTGTGGTCTAAAATCTTGAAACTTTTCAAGGGAATTTCAGTACGTGGATTTTGTTCAGCTAAAATTCACGTGCTGCATTTCCCTTGATCTCTGAAAAAGTATGATAAAAATTAGAAAAAAACATAATTTATAATCATTGTTGAATTCGATATGATTGATGTTGGAATCTTTGGTCTAAAATCTTGAAACTTAGCCACCTTTTCAAGGGAACTTCAGTACGTGGGTTTTGTTCAGCTAAAATTCACGTGCTGCATTTCCCTTGATTTAAGCCGAAAGTGCTGGGGTTGTATGTTACTATATTACCATATTATTGAACGATTGACAATCAAAGAATTTTGCAAGAGAGCACATGAGCTCAATGCTCAAATGAAAAACAAAACCATTCAAGCCATTCAATTTAAAGTCAGGGGAATTACCCAGAACAAAACTATAAATAAAGAAAATTGTAACAACAGTGTTTGTAAAAAACATAGGTTCTTAGAGGCCAACGACACGCCTTGAACCTCGATCCTTTATAATAATAATAACAACATATGTACCAATTGTTCTCTAATTTTTGCCTATTTTCTATCAATGCTATACCTATACGTATCACTACTACATAAAATAGACGATTTCCAAAAGAAAAATTGGACATAAATGATTGCTTTTATTATATAGAACTTGAAATTCTGAATAAAATAGTATATGAATACCAAAAAACATATCCCTTACACGAACATATACAATGAATAAAGGCCATTTAAATCTTAAAATCCTGTAAGATCCATCGCAGTTTAGATTATTGGACGTCAATTGTCCACAAACTGATATTAAGCTTTTAATGGCCGTATTCCCTAGTATGTTCGAGTAAGGGGTACAAAACGTATACTTTTTGTGATGTTATCTTCCATTACGTACACATACTTGATGTAATACACATAAATCTTTATCGATAGTAATACCGGGTGTGTCAAAAAAAACGCCCCTATTTTTCGATTTTTGACGTACATTTTTCTATTTAGTTGGGCTGCTGGATTTTTTTTGTGAGTATTGTACATTTTATTTCCAAACATTTCTAGAAGTTTGGCAGAGTTGCCTCAAATAAATTAAAAGTTATGAACATTCTCGCAAGATCACTACTTTTTGTGTTGTTCACAGAAGCAATTAATTGACGTCAAAGAAGACGTTAAACCTTTACATTCTAGCTTTCCTATCAGCTGTAAAAACAGTTTTAAAGTAAAATTGAAATTGAAGCGAGATGTAGAAGGGAACACTACTACTAAGCCAAAATCTTTTTATGTCAAACTTATCTTTTTTTTCAAATTAAAGGGGTTTTGGAATCTTTTCGCGGTGTTATGGTAACATCTCAAGGTGTTCAAGGCAATGTAAAGCATTTCTTAGCAAAACAAAATTTCATCAATTCGTTTCATTTCCATTATTTAATCGATCATATTATATTCTACAAACTCTGTTCTGCTTCTTTACCTTTTTGCAAAACACTTGAATTGAAAACCTAATGATTTTTATGCACAAAAGGTAATAACATCAGTTCGTTTCTGCATCATTGACGATTTGAGAGTCTTTTTTTGTCGTCGCAATCGACGTTAAAAAATGGCCTAACTGGAACTAGCTAGAATCTATCAATTATTGACCTTGGAACAGAACTTAACCTATGAAACAAAAAAATAATGCCATTTTGGTGTTTTAAAAGTAGTGAGACAAAATAAGAAGGTAAAAACGAAGCGAATCGAAAAATAGGGGCGTTTTTTTTGACACACCCGGTAAATTACGTGCCTTCGCGAGTCCAAAAAAAAAATGATAATGATAACATGGTGGGTTCCGGACAAAAAGATTGTAGGTGAAAAGAAATTTTCCTGAATAGTTCATGGGTCTGGACCCAGGAGACACACGAAAGCAGGAGAGCACGACCCTTGAGGGCAAGAAGAAGCATACACGCTTTTTTTTTTATAAGAATACACTTTATAAGAATGTCCATGATGAAAATGGCCAAAAAATTAAGAATATGCTAAGAATATCACCATCATGGAATTTTGCTATTCAAGCAAAGAATGTCATTTTTAGAGCATTCTAAATTATAGATTGCCAATTACCCCCAAGTAATAAGAATGCTGTAAGAATATTTTATGATGATTTTCCCAAAAAAGCTAAGAATATCCATGATGAAATAGATTTACACCATTCTTATAAAAAAAAAAGCGTGTACTCATCTTTTTATCATGATAAAAGTATTTTTTTAAGAACGAATTTCGTATACAGTATAGACATTTTTAAAATTAATTTATGCAAGGAATTATTATATGTGAAAAGTTATTCCCCCTTTCGTTAGGGGAATTCTGAAAATGACGAGATAAACGAAAGGCTAGTCTGAGATTCGACGAGATTGAAAAAATTGCTCAAAGTCAATCAAAGCGCTCGTGATTTAATGATTTAAGCTGTTATCATTTTCCTTCTTATCGAAAGCTTTTTCTTTCAAAAAGCTACAATTTTTTACTTATAAAAAACAATAATAGTAATTTTTGTGGTTCAATTCCAAGAACGGCGGATTCCCAACAGTACAACCACCTATTAACCTGGAGAGCAATTGCACCTAAGAAAATCCCTGAATCATCTAAAGTGGGATCATTGATGTCTTGGATTTTTTTCTTTTTTAGATATGTTGTGGGGTTTCATGGGTGGAACAAAATTCCAAAATTTGAGCCTCAGAGCTCAAGCCGTTCACGAAATATCGCATTTTGAAGTTTAAAAAATTTTGTCTAAAATACAGACCGGTAATTTACAGACCAGAATTCCAAATTGCTATAACTCCTTATTGGTAAGTCTAAATGATATGAAATTTTGCACAGATACACAAGACCATAAACATTTTCTAAAAACAAAAACAAAACAAAAAATTTTATTTCAAAATGGCGGATATCTGAAGCCGAAGTTTTGAACTGCTTGAAAATACCGGTTGGATTTGATTCTCAGTTATTCCCGGCCCGAGATTCCAAATTGAATTTTTTTTTCAGATCCTGAAAGATCAATCCTTTAACTACCAAATATCAAAAATCTGTCGTGGAGAATTCATTTTTGGCTCAATAAATCAATTTTAAAGATGACATTTATTTTCCGAAAATTCCCTAGCAACGCCCTAGCAACGAGGCTTTAACAGGCTACTCCATGTACTGGAAGGCTCAAAAACTGGTTTTAATGATTGACAGTCCATTTCTGGACAGTTGTGATCATAGACTAATCAAATCATTAGAGGATATTCCTCTATATGCAAAAGAAATTCATAATTTTCACTGCCTGCGATGATATTAAGAGGCATTTTTTTAAGAGTCTTCAGGGTGTGGTACCTCATCCTCTTGGATTTTGATGAAATTTTTACCAAATGATCTATCACACAAGAAAATAAGACCCTGAAAATTTCACCTTGATATCTCACTTAGTTTTGAAGATACAGCGTCTCAAAGATAGGCTACTAAGCGAAAATTGACCCCTATAAATTTCATGAACTCTGGTGAGGAGCAGATTTTGAAAGCCAATGAATTTTTATTCAAGTACATTAGAAAGCTGATTTATAGTGGATTTCAAGAACTTTTTGTAGGGAATCAGAAAAAATCAAATTGAGTCTCCAAAACTTTCCCCGAAAATCTTTAGCGCCTCCTGTAGAGGGCTTCAGACTGCGTAATCTGGGTTTGGAAGCACTTTTAGCTGGCTGCTGATAGTCCTTGAGACTTTTTTTAAAGCAAACTTTTGACCTGGAGTGGTTTACTGGTGGGTTTTGGCCACAAAAACAACATTTTCAGGATTTCCATATTTGCGTAACTGTCAAAAATAGCCGAAAAAATTGCTATTTTGGCAGATCTGGAGCAAAATTCAAGATGGCATATCTTTTTGCGGCAACAACAAATTTTTTTGAAACTTTCAGCAAGTCTTCCTTAGCAGGTCTAGTTTATAGCCTCAAAAAATCTAAGTGGGTTTTTGAAGTCTCTTAAAGATATGATCGATTGAAAATTTGCTTAACTTCGTTGTTTTTTCCCTCTTAAAATGCTAAATCAGGCCCACTTAAGGGCTCTAAAGGTTAATTTTTGTCAAAATATTGGTTGATCTTCTCTAGCCAACTAATCATTGGCAATAAGGGAACAACTGTAAAAGATTTCAGGTCATTTCCATCAACAGATGACATTTTATGACTGTTTCTTTATTTTTAAGTACAGAATATGTAAAAAAATGCGAGACTGACAATTGGCCTTTCCTACCATTCCAGGGCCTATATTTTCAGGAAAAGCCTCAATCTTTCACAGTTTGATGAATATTACTCTTAAATATAAGCAGGTTACTTCAACTAAATGGGTTTAGCAGTACTTAATTCCTATTCAAAAACTTTTTAGAATCATTCAGAAATCCTACTTTGACAATAATTTGCCCTTTACCGCAAAATTTCTAAGTCCAATATTTCTTGACTGTCCAATATCTCTATATTTGTGTACACTAACAGCCTTACTTGTCGATTCTTAAATAACTAAGCAACATTACTAGGGTGATATTTTATGAGATGCTGCAAACAATGATGTTTAAATCTTCTGGACAAGAAATATTGGACAGTCTAAAGCTAATAACGACACTTGGACTTAGAAATTTTGAGGAACCAGAGTTCATGAAATTTAGGGGTCAATTTTCGCTTAGTACTCTTAGGTGCCAAATAAACGGTCCCCCCCGCTTGTTAATTTTTCGAAAATTTTCCAACCCCCCCCCCGGATCTTATTAGGACCCCCCCGTTTATTAATTTTAAAGAATATTTTCACTTGGCTAAAAGAAGTCCCCTTATTTTGCTCCAAAAAGCCTGATTTTAGCCTATATTTACCTTATTTTTGGGTTTTCATAAGTACAATTTCCAACCCCCCCGGCAATTAGGTCCCCCCCGTTTATTGAAATTTCAAAAATTTTCCAACCCCCCCGTTTATTCGAACCCCCCCCGTTTATTTGGCACCTAAGAGTAGCCTATCTTTGAGACGTTGTATCTTCAAAACTACGTGAGATATCAAGGTGAAATTTTCAGGGTCTTATTTTCTTGTGTGATAGATCATTTGGTAAAAATTTCATCAAAATCCAAGAGGATGAGGTATCACACCCTGAAGACTCCTAAAAAAAATGGCTCTTAATATCATCGCAGGCAGTGAAAATTATGAATAATCTTTTGCATATAGAGGTATATCCTCTAATGATTTGATCAGTCTAGGATCACAAATGTCCAGAAATGGACTATCAATCATTAAAACCAATTTTTGAGCCTTCTGGTACATGGTGTAGTCTGTTAAAGCCTTGTTGCTAGGGCGTTGCTAGGGAATTTTCGGAAAATAAATGTCATCTTTAAAATTGATTTATTGAGCCAAAAATGAATTCTCCACGACAGATTTTTGATATTTGGTAGTTAAAGGATTGATCTTTCAGGATCTGAAAAAAAAATTCAATTTGGAATCTCGGGCCGGGAATAACTGAGAATCAAATCCAACCGGTATTTTCAAGCAGTTCAAAACTTCGGCTTCAGATATCCGCCATTTTGAAACAAAATTTTTTGTTTTGTTTTTGTTTTTAGAAAATGTTTATGGTCTTGTGCATCTGTGCAAAATTTCATGTCATTTGGACTTACCAATAAGGAGTTATAGCAATCTGGAATTCTGGTCTGTAAATTACCGGTCTGTATTTTAGACAAAATTTTTGAAACTTCAAAATGCGATATCTCGGGAACGGCTTGAGCTCTGAGGCTCAAATTTTGGAATTTTGTTCCACCCATGAAACCCCACAACATATCTAAAAAAGAAAAAAATCCAAGACATCAATGATCCCACTTACAGATTTTCTTAGGTGCAATTGCTCTGGAGATGTTAAACACCCCTGTCTTACAGCCCCGATGGAAGTTTTCCCATAAGTCATGATGAAAATTTCCATATCGAAATCCCAATGGGATAGAAATTCTTTTGTTCTTTTACTCAAATACTCCAGAGTGGTTTGGAGTTTTTTTCTATTACTATCAAATGGGGATGAAATCAAAGTCAAATTTCCCAGTAGAGCTGAAAAATTGTGAGTATTTTTTCCACCGGAGATGAAATTTTGGGGTCCCAACGGATCTGTGATACAGGGATGTAATTAAGCATGTCAGGCATGACATGCCAATAAGATGTTCTAATCAAAAAGCGTCTAGTTAGAAAGATAAGACAAAGTAGACTTTCAAATTTCAGTGCAAAATTATTGTCCTTTGCATTCACTGTCTTTAAAATTGAGTTCCACTTAGAATTATTCTTCCAACTTACCAACCAAATTTCATGTCTCATTAAACAGAGCGACAAATGCTAACTAATAATCCACAAATAATGAGTAATCAGTATATAAATTAAATTCAAAATACCAAAAAAATCTTCATGAGCATCACTGATGAGTCAGTAAATGAGCTTTTTCTGTATAACCCCACCCCAAAATAAAGTCACATGCTACCAATATAAAAGTGCACTACACACCCCAAAAAAATACAATGACCATCATATGATCAAACTACTACTCACTAATTTCACTTCTACCATAAAAGTCTACGCTTGGGGCGAAGCTTTGTTTATAAAAGGATAATCAATAGTAATCGAAACTATGCTTGCTATAGAAATAAATTATGACTAAGATCGACATAATTAATTCGCATATTAATCATACCTTGAGTAAACAAGACCACATGATTGACATAACATGACATACTTAAATTACATTATGATACGACAAGGAATTTCCTTTTTTTGTAAGAACATAAGATGCTAGAAAAAAATACAATACAGAATTGCTTACATAAGAAACAGGACTTATTTTTAAAGGTGTAGATAAAGCTTTTGTCTTTGCTTTTTCAAAAAATAAATATAACGAATGATAAAAGAATTTTTAAATATTCTGATTAAAAAAATCAGTTTAAATTTCTGTCACATTTTCTTAGAAAAAAAATTTCATCATCAGATCAAAATCAGCAAATACCTCTTAAGATGTAAAGCAATATGATGATTAAGTGATGATTCATCAAATTCAATAATAGTGCAAGGTATCACCGAAGAGTCACACCTTCGTAAAACAACTTTAGTCCCAATTAAAAGATAAAAGCAATGTTAAACTTCCTTTTCAACCACGCATATACCTATTTTCTACGTTTGTGGCGTTATAAATTTGGGTTGTGTATATATACCACTTGAAAGTCCGATCAAAACCATCAACATTAAAAAGTTTAAGAGGCAAATTTTAAAGTATGGAAGGTTATATAGTAGGATAAAACCTACCTATATAGGATTATAGCAGCCCAACTATAAGGGTTGCAACACTTAAAGTCAGTTAACAAATTCGAATGATTCAATTGGATTGACATCGTTTGAGAGTCAGTGTATTGTAAGTTATAAAGCATAAAAAGATATTTTTCAGTCAAGGGAATTGCTAACACGTGGATTTTTTTCACGTAAAATTCACGTGCTGCATTTCCCTTGATATCTCTGTAAAATTTTACTGAATACTTTTTGTGCGATAAAACTTGAGAAATTGTATCTTTAGCAAGCATCATTAACCAGTTTTCTGACTCTTTTTGACTATTTTTTCTCTAAGACTTAATTTATATGTATTTAATTATAAATTCTTTAAATATCTGATAAAACCATCGATTTCTCTAACATCTTCATTAAATTCCCCATACTTCAAAAGCCAGCCATTATAAACATCATCGAAGATCTCCAGAGCTTTATCATATCGTCCACGACCTAAATGCTCTTTACCAAGATTGTATTTCGTTCTTAGAATGAAGTCATTAGAATCGATGTAATCTGGGAAAGTTAGAATCAAATCTTGTAGTAATGTTTCTAAGGCTTGCACACGGTTTTTCATTTGACGTTTGGCTATTTCGTGGCGAGTTGCAAAGACTTGTTTATGCCTTTCACCGTGAACTTGTATCTGCTGCATGAGGAGGCTATCAAAGATTTCCAATACCCCAGCTGAAATATTTTCAATAAAAGACTCTTTAATAACCATACAGCGTTTTGAGACAAGAGTGTGTGGATGGTTAGGTCCGTTGACTTGACTGTTAATTTTAGATAGTTTTTTGGCAATTTCAAATCCTTCCTCGTGTCTGTCTATGTATTGAAAACAATGTACATAATATAGGACGGTTACTAGATAGTCTTTATGTCTTAACCCAAGAAGGGCTTTTTGTTTCTTACGAACATCATCAAGAATGAGATACGCTCCCCAATATTTTCCTCTGAAATAATACACCTGACCTATGTAAGATTGAAGTTTCAATAGGTAGGTTTTTGGTTTGCTAGCAGCAAATTGACAACATGACGTATTGTCTGATTCAATGTCATTTTCAATTCGTTTTTCGATTCTATTGAATATTTGTCCAGCAGCATAAATTTTTTCGCAATGGTAGAAGATGTTGAAAATAGCTGGTATGTTTTGAATTGAGATTCGATCAAATAATTCAATGAGATGTTTATCAGTTCTTTGGAACAAGTACATTAGCTGTGGGTGGAAGAATTTGTAGCCGAGTGGATCCACAAACGTTGTATCGTTGTCACATTTCGAGTTGTGATGGTAAATCTTATCAAGAATACTTTTAAAGATTGCTGATTCTTCATGATCAGATTGTAGCATCAATGATATGGTTTGTTGAACCAGGGAATGAATGGTGATAACTTCATTGTCAGAGCTGGCAATTCTGCCGAGTGAAATATCAATCAATGCTAATCGTTCTAATATCTTTAAAGCTTCATTGATCGTTGCGATGGTTTGTACTTCGAGTACGCTCTCATCTTCATTGAAAAAATGTAGGAAAAAACCACGTTTGATTTCCTTACAATTAAGGAATCTGGCAATCTGTAGGATCTGGTATGGTAGCTGGTTGTCCATACTTTTGACTTTGTCCACCGTGATTCTGATATAATCAATTACACTGCTTTCGGCTTCTTTAACAAAAAGAAACTCTGGTTTCTCTTTCAAAAGTTGCAGATAGTGAGATGGCAGAAATCTACTTTCTTGTGTGTAAGTGATAAATTGTTGTATTGCCAACGGATGATAGCCTAACTTTTCCAAAATCTCTTTGATTTCGTGTTTAGCATTCGAGTTCGGGTCAATTAAATCGGACACGTAATCTAATGCACTTTGTGGAGATAACGGGTCCAAGCGCATATTGACTAAGCAATTATTAGTTGCTTCCCGTTGAGTTGTGATTATGGAGATACTCTCCGGATAAGTTGGGATAAAACTGAGAGGATTTGGTGATTGTTTATGATCAGTTTGGAATGTGAAATTATCGAAAACAAAAAGAACTTGGTCTTCCCAGAAATACTGGTGTATCAGGGTGATGATAGCTTGGATCGGTTTAAGGACACCGTGTCGGTCGGTTATAGTCAAATGTAGAGAATGCGCCAACAGTTTAAAGGATTCTTCGAGATCTGAAGCGTCTATCCAGACAATATTATGTTCAAAGTACGTGGCATGTTGCTCAAAATATCGTTTAACAAGTTGTGTTTTTCCGATTCCCGATAACCCCGATAGACAAATACCAAAAACGTTATTGGAGTTTTTACTATTGGTGACGTTGCAATGTAGTGCATGGATATCAACGTCTCTGTTGGCAAATTTGGCGATTGAAGGCGTGAATTTGAAACGCACAGGGCGTGGCACAAGATCTTTGAGCTCGTTCGGGGTGCAACCTAAATCAAGTAGGGCTTGTTTAACATATTTGTAGATTTGTTTATAGAAAGTATTGTTCGTTGCAGCCATTCCTAGATGAACGATACGGTTCCTGGCAAGTTTCAATCGAATCAGATTAGCTACTAAAGAGCGATCATGAGCTGGAGGATCATTATTCCAGTCTAGTCCATTTAGCTTGAATCCGCAAACACTACGCAATAGAACATTCAACAGAGTAATATCAAATAGGTTTGAATCGGTTTCTTTGTTGGCAGGAAACAGTAAGTCATATTGTTGCTGGTTAAGTACTTTCTTCTTTTTGTGAAGATCTTTGATTTTCTTCTGGTGAACCAGTAACTGATTGTACAGTGTCTTTGGATCCTTTGAGAATTTACCATGAAATATTTTACGTTCGATCTCCTCGATTTTGTGTTTTAATCGTGTCAGCTTTTGCTCAACTTTCTCCGTCAATAACATTGTTTCTTGGAGTTTTTAGTCTCTAGTCACCTACATGTTATTAATGTATTAGCTGAAAGAAAATACAAAATCTATCAAATACAATTATAGCTAAACCACGTTAATTAAAATTCCTGTTTCTATTACCTAATGTATAACAGAAACAAGCTGTAACACAAATTCAAGTGATGCACTTCCTCCAGTTTTTTCTCTATAAAAGTCATCATATACCTTAGTCAGAAACAAAAACAACATAAAAGCAGAGATATTGCGATGTATACTTAAAAGATAAAGTGACAGCAAGGGGGGGGGGATATTACTAAAATCTTGGATCAACTTTCGTAAATAATAAACAAATCGACTAACATGATATCTTGCGTCTGCTAAAATGGGTGCATACTTTAGAACATCCAATTAAAATAAAAACGTTGTATTACCAAAATCAATAGGTTAACACGCATTTTGTGCAGTTCTTCAAAAATGGTTGAAATTTAGCAAAATCAAAAACATGAACGAAAAAACCGACAAAAAGCAAGAAAAACAACCATTTGAAGAAGCTAAACAAAACCAAACATGCACTCCCACCTCCTGCTCAGATGACGATGACCAAAACCGTCTAAAATGCCGAAAATGCCACCGCATGGTACACTACGAGTGCACACAATTACCGCTTTATCAGCTGCAAATTTTTGCCAACACTTATAACGAACAATATCTATGTCAGAATTGCGTGCGGATAACACGATCTCTAATGAGTAAAATAGGTGAGAACTCGTATCATATGATGCAGAGGGAGATTGAGAAGAAGGACGACGTCATTAAAAAGCTCAAAAACCAGCTAGCCAAGAACCGCAGCCTTAAGAACGATATCGAAAACATCTTAACCAATAAGATGGCTGACTTTGAAATAAAAACCAAGCAGATTATAAAGGAAGAAATAAAGCAAACGACGAATTACATAGAGAAAACATCGGAAAAAACATACGCTGAAATAACTAAGAAACACAAGGATAATTTCAAATCAGCAGTGAGAGAACACCAACAAGAAAACAAGAATGAAGAAAGAGACATCGAATCCCGGGCCCCCGGCATCGAATCAAGAAAACGAAATATTATTATACATGGAATGGTGGAATTAGAGGTAGACAACAAAGAGGAACAACAGGAACGAGACAAAATAGATATTGAAGGTATACTTGGTAACATTGGCGTTAAAGATATCAAACCGTCCCACCATCATCGCATTGGACAAAACCAAAAAGGGCTACATTGGCGTCCAATCAAGTTGATCTTAAAAAGTATAGAGGAAAAAGAACGGATAATGCAAAATCTGCATAAGCTGAAACGATTCAATGAAATTGGTGGCTTTAGCATCACAGACGACTTCACCATCAACGAAAGAAAAATTATTAAAGATATGTGCCAAAAGGCGAAAAAAATGAATTCAAAAAATGACGATTTCGTTTGGCATGTAAGAGGAAGCCCTAGAACAAACCTTCGCCTAGTTCGAAAATCTAGGACAAAGACCAAAACAACGTCTTCTCTTCTGTCCATATCTTCTGACGACTGGACGACAGATGAAGAATTAGACAATTTATAAATCTAAAATTATTTCGTAGAGGTCGATAGACCTGTGAAATATAATTCTATGAATAATAGGTTTTCAAGAAAATGAATCTAGACTATTAAGTAAGTTTTGGCTATTATTCAAACATTATGTTAATTGCAAATATATGATGCAAAAAATGGTTGGAAAATTCCGTGTAAGAAAGACTGTAGAACTCCTAAATCTCCAAGCCATGGAATCGGTTCACCGGCTGAACAGTTTATGAATATAATCAATTACAATTTTAAATCTATCAACAAAAAATCAAAAAGAAAAAATATCTCTACCAACTTTAGTCTGAACTGTAGTATAATACTCTTGCGTGTGATAGTATCTTTTCAAGAAATATCTACCCCCTCAAAAGCACAATATGAAACACAACACAGATAGAGATATAAACTTAAGTACACAACATAATACAACAAAAAATGACCCAGCAAGCCAACATGCATCTATTCCTCTGTGTGACTATTTGATCAAAAGATGAATTATCTATTGCAAACTTATTTTCATTTTCTCCTCTCAAAGCAGAAAATGATTGACAAAAGGTAATTTACAAGATATTACTTAAATTACATTTCCTAGAACTCCATACGTGCAGATAGTCTTGTGACATAAGAGACAGAGAGCAAAGAAGATGACAAAATTCTTTGAATTATAAAAACATATAGATATTTTGATATTTGAACGAGTAATTCTCCAGTTATGGAAAAGCTGTAACATTACAAAAACAGGCTAAAATTATTCGAGAACTCAGAAATACTTATTACTCAGTAGTCCTTATTAGTTTTACTTTTGACACCTCGTCGGCGTAGCGGTGCGGTGATCATCGCTCTTGACTCATGTCTGAGATTTGCGGGGCAAAGACACTCTGAGGTAACTTGATCACATATGTTGTCTGAGAGTTTCAGGTTCGACTCCCACATAAACAAGTTCAGGTCAACTCAAAACATGTTAAGAGAATTCTCTGATACAAGAGTGTGGGTGATATGTCAGACATTGTGGTGTGCAATGGCAGCAGTCATCCCGTTATACGCTCGTGACGACTTATAAGGACTCCAGCGTAGCTCGAGTGTCATCACTAAGCTTCATGGTATTTACATCTCGCGTGCATAGAACTAGCGATGTCTGGACAGCACTATGCATTCCTACTTGAAAACAAGTGATACTTTTATGGACCTACCTGGTTATGCATTTAACACATATATAATTGATATCTACGTGAGCATGAACGTTAAACAATCATTCAGAATACAAATAGTGACGATTTATTAAAATTAGTCGTTTGTTTCTTATAAAAAAAACGTTTAGAAACCAAAATTTCATGCTCTTGAAATATTCTTTCATAATCAAGACTTCGTGAGCATAAAAAGACATCTATCTCATCAAATAAATGAGTAATTTGGCTGAGAACATTGATGTATGCTTATTAATAGTGATTCTTATAGATAAAGATGCGTTTTTTGAGCTGAAAAGTTTTTTTTACAAAAATCTGCTTGACCCATCTTTTACCTACTTTCATGCAAAAAATCAGAAAAAAACAACGAACCAATATTTCATGAAGTCCAAAAAACCCTTTTCTTAGCCGTTTTTTGGCCCAATTTTGCCCAAAAACATTTTATTGTCGAAAATCGGGCTCAGTCACATTCGAGGGTTTATATTTATGCATCTTTGTGCAAAAAATCAAAAAGAATGAAAGAGCCAATCTCGAGAAAAGCTAATACCTAAGTAATTTGATAATGTGCTTATGAAAAAATATTGAACTTGGCCAGTTTTTCTATAAAAACACGCCAAAATTTCATGTCTAAACACACATATTCTTCAAAAGTAAGCCCTCATGAGCAAAAAAAACTTCTATCTCATAAAGAAATTGAGTAATTTGACTAAGAACATTGATGTATGCTTATTAATAGTGATTCTTAAAGATAAACATGCGTGTTTTAAGCCAAATAAATTTTTTTGCAAAAATCTGCTTGAGCCATCTTTTACCTATGATGGTACCCTACTTTCATGCAAAAAATCAAAAAAATTTAATGATCCAATTTTTCACAAAATTCAAAAAACCCGTTTTTTAGCCGTTTTTTGGCCCAAATTTGCCCAAAAATGTTTTTTTTCGAAAATCGGGCTCCGTCACATTTTGGCCACTACCGTTTTGCACCTTCGTACCAAAAATCAAATGATTCCTATGATTCAATCTCGAGAAAAGCTGGTAACGAACGGACGGACGGACAGAGGTGAATTTATAGGACCTCCACCCCACCGGGGGTAGGTCCAAAAGGAAATTCCTACTCCGTAAAGAGTAGGACACTTTCCGTAAAGAGGGTTCATATCCTAGTCTGTTTAAGAGGGTAGAAAAGGACGTGATATTTGAGAGAAGATCAGTTAATACGTTAAAGGAAAAGTCAACATGAAACTGACGACTTTTCGAATTTATTAAAAAAGTAGGAAGACTAGCTTTTTTGATTAAAGCATTTTGACAATCTTTTCACTTGATAAAAGACTATTTCATGTAAAAATGACACCAAATTTTAAAAATCTGAATATAAAATTGTTTTCGATATGTAAAAATTATACCCTTAAAAATCAGAGTCTACTTTAGCTTATTATTTAGCAATAAATAAATATAACTTCTTTGTGAAGAAAATAATGCTAATTTTGTAGATTTCGAAAATCTGTTCACTTTGACAAAAAGCGGACCAGAATGCTTCAAAAGCACAGTCAGCTTTTTAACCCTATTGGCCCCAACCTTTTTTGACTTTGGTATCCCCAGGGGGGGGGGGTAGAATCTACCACCCTCGATTGTTTTTGATCTAGAAGAGCTATGGTCATGAAAATTGGTACAGATGTTCTCCATCATGAAACAAATTTCCAGGAAGAAAAAAAAATTTGATGACATCATTCAAAAACCGATGACGTCATCACAAAATTTCCACCTGTCGGAAAAAACCCCAAATATATGGTTTACTAAACTGTCTATTACAATCGAACCAATAAAGATATTTAGATTCTATTTAAAGATTCAGAAAGATAAAAGGTGGTTCTTTAACATAATTGCTGGTTTTGAAATTTCCATGAAGATTTTATCGTAAAATCTATACTGAAGATGAGTAAAATTTTCAAAATTTGATGACGTCATAAATGATGACGTCATCATTTTCAAAATATTTTTTTCAATTTTTCAAATTTATATTGTCAATGCCTATCACGTGTCAAAATTTGAAAATAATTGAATAAATAGTTCAGAAGTTATCAGCACTTTTAAATTTTGAGTTTTAAGCGGTTTTAGCTGGGTTTTATGTCATGTTTCACAATAAAGTCATAAAACCTGATCTGAACAACCTATGACCCTAAAATTTTGTACAAGTACTCTTAATAAGATTTTGTTAAAAGTCAGAAAGTTTCAAGTCGTTTGAAAAATTTTTCTCAGAGATATTCACAAAAGAACTCCAGCGTGGTAGATTCTACCCCCCCCTGGGGCTAATAGGGTTAACGTCACAGTTGCTTAATGTAAATAAACCGAAGTAATTGAAAGGAAATAACCAGCTGACCTTCTCCTGTATTAAATCACAACTCTTCACAATGGATTCCATTCGCTGTTGTTATTTCTTGGTCTGTTTTGATTTACCACCAGCGCTGGTTGAAGTACTGGTTTCTGGTGCTTTAACAAGACTTAGACTTTCAGGTCCGGCTTTTTGTACAAGTTGTTGTTCAATACTGGATTGAATACTCCTCTCCAAATGCTATTGATAAATAGAAGAATGAAATGTTTTACAGGATTACAGAATTTTTTATAAGAATGGTGTAAATCCATTTCATCGGATATTCTTTAACTTTTTTTGGAAAAATCATCATGCGGCTTTTTTAATTATAAAAAATGTCTATGATGAAAATGGCCAAAAAAATAAGAATAATGCTAAGAATATCACCATCATGGAATTTTGCTACTCAAGCTAAGAACGCCATTTTTAGAGCATTTTCGATTATAAATTGTCAATTACCCCCAAGTAAGGCTCACTTCTTTCACAAAAATGCCATTTTAAGCTTGAGACGCATGTACTAAAATTAGGATCTTAACCTAAGAATGCTGTAAGAATATTTTAGGATGATTTTCCCAAAAAAGTTAAGAATATCCATGATGAAATTGATTTACACCATTCTTATAAAAAAAAGCGCGTACACAAAGATTTAGGCTTTGACTACTCAATTGCAGTAAAAGAAACTCTTTTACTATTTATAAAATGAAATACCATATTACTGTAACTCTATCTTAGTTATCAAATAGTATTCAATGAATTATGCCTAATGTATTGAAGAAGTTAAGCTTTACGCCAAATCTGTCACCAGGTCCAGTATCGATTTTGCTAAAAAATTCTTCTTTCTACAAGAGTAGCCTTGATTTATTGGTCAGCCTAAGCTGAGCATTCAAATAGGTAAAATTCGGTTCTTCCATAAGACGGCAAAAAAAAATCCGATTCCCCGATCTCACTTTGATTTCTAAACTTTCTTCCGATCGGGTTAACTTTTTGGGTACTTTTAGCGTGCGTTGTTTTTACAGATCATAATGTGGTGTTTCAAGATGGCGGCTCAAGCGATAATCGACGCCAATTGGCAGAATCTCTTGTATTGAGTAAAATAGACTATGGTAATACCGTAATTCACAACGCACCACAATATCTATTCAACCAATTACAACGAGTCCAAAATGCCACAGCTAGCTTCGTCCGGAAGAGCTACTCTCGCAAGTCTGACGTAATAGATATGAAATGGCTACCTGTCAAAGAACGGACCGAATACAGTTTGGCTAAACTTGCGTGGAAATCAGTGAATATGAATGACTGGCCCAAATTCCTCCCTATGGAGAAATATGTGCAAGCCAAGACTCGAACGGATGTAATTGGTGGAACTAAATTGCGTGAAACCTGTAATGTTAGTGGTTCCTTTGAATCTGAAGCTTCTAAAATTTTTAATGAACTACCTGTTAACTGTCGTGACTCAGAAACTTACAAAGCCTTTTGTCAAGAAACAAAAAAAATATTTTTCGACAAAGCCCTAGCTAGGAGCTTGCAGTAGTACCATATTCTACCAACTGTAGTCCTTGCGTTGCTACTCGCTATTTCCTAGCTGGTGCTTTCTATGTTATATTATTTCTTATACCTAGTTTTAGTCTAATTCTCGATTTGATTCACGCGCCATTTTAGTTTAAATTAATTCTGATTTCAATTCTTCTAATATCCCTACTCGTAGCCTTGGTTCCCTAGTCTCCATTCTGATTTTTAGATTTAGCCCATCTGTTCTTAGGTTTACTTAGTCTGTATTTTCTTCAGTGCATATATATGACTTTATTATATTCTAGTTCTAAGTTTTTTTTGTTTTTTTTCCATTTGATGTTTAATTATTTTCAATTAATTTAATTTAGATAGTTGATAGCTCACTTATTTATGTCAAAATACTGGTCGTGTTTTGCAAGGTCCAGTACACTTTTACACAGCCTTCGGTGTTGATATCTATGCAAGTTTTACTCATTCTATCTTACGCTCTGTCGTGATTCTATCTCACCGAGTTCTTAGATCTATTTTGTCGCTTACTTTACCTCTAGCCACCAATAGTACTTGAACCTTAGTCTAGTCTAGCTTATAAAATTATGTTAGTATTTTTTTTTTTTAATATATTCGTTAATTTTTTATAATAGCACACATTGCGATGGCCTCAGCTAGCATACTCAGATACTCGGATTTGTTTAGGTTTTGTCTAGCTCAATCACTATTCACATTTTACCCCTTATACTTCTTAATCATAATCATTTTATTCGTCATACTAGCCCACCGCTTCGTCCCTATCTGCTTGTCCGCATACGGCCCCAATTTTTCTTCAGTATACTACCAGGTTATTTTACAATTTTTTTCTAGACATTGCACATATATTATATACAGAATTTTCAGGTGAAGAGCCAAATGTAAATTTTGGAAATGCCAGAAATATATCATTATTATTATTATTATTATTAATCAGATGTGATAAGTCAGTGTTGTACCAAAGTATTTCCAGTGATAATCTGTTGCAAGCTTCAAATCGGCTTTTAACTCGGCAAATCAAACACATGATTTTCATCAAGGGGATTCTTTTTCTACATCTTTTGAAGGTTTAAAGCCGTTTGCTCAAGTTTTTGTTTATGTTGAATTTTCTGATACTTTTTATTGCTGTTTTTTATTAGTTTTTGCAATAAAAACATATTTTTCTTGTTTGCCTCTTGGGAGGATTGATGGTGTTATAATGTTATTGGAATTTTATAAAGTTTACAAAAGTACAGCTACTGTCTAAATTTGATAAAGACTGGATGCAATCGTGCTTTTTTGGACTTGGACGTGTTTGATATAAGGCGAATCGCAAAAAATTGTTTGGTTCCCGTCATTTCTACTTTAAAAAGTGGGGGTCGTTCGGTCGGTCGGTCGAAAATATTTTTCTGTTAAGAAGAAGCTACATCTTGTTGAAAGGGAATCCGTGTGGACTGATCCGAATTAAAAAATTGAGAAACCGTGGATAAACTGGTTTTCGGTTTAATCTCCATTAGCATGCGGCTCGCTACTTCGATTTGAAAACTTGTAAACACAGACGTGCAGAGGTCGACAGTGGAAATCCAGCAAAGCAGCGGAAAAGCTTTCTGATTCTCCAACTCTACCTGCTGACCGTAAATCAGGGTCGGTCGCAGATGACGGGGACCAAATGATGACATCACATCTCCTAGTATTATTGGACTTACAAAATTATGACAAATAGTCTTTGGAATTTGATCAATTATATTAATATTAATATATACAATTCTTGTTGAATTGATCAAACTATTTTTCACGAAGTTTCGGACGCAGATTGTGTTTTTCTTACCTTTTCTAACCTTGGCGCACGTTTTGACTGAATGATGGAATGGAATGAATGGCGATAACAGTTTATACATATCTCTTATCAGACTTGCAGAAAGCGGACTGCAGAAAGTTATGAAAAATGGTTTCTAGAATTTAATGAATTATACCGTCAAGTTACACAACATGCACACTCTCGTCACAACTTGCACAGCCATAACAAACAGATCCATCTGGTCTTCATTTAACATTGTTTTAAAGTTTAAATAAACACTGCTAGTGCTTGACACAGAAGAGAGGACTCCCAGTTGAAATTAATTACTACTCCACTGCCCTGTTGAATTTATTTATTATGGTCGTGTGTTTATTCCGCCAAGGCGGTAAAGCGATCACCCAAATTCATAGACCAATCAAAAGCGAGTTTAAAGCAAAACGGGGGAAATATGAGCTTCCCCGCATAGTTATGAATTTTAAGTTTTGCTTTCGATTATCATTTGCGACCAGCAAAGTCTTCAAGATGGTTGTGTGCATGTTGTGTAACTTGACGGTACTAAACTACAAAATTTATTTTCGCAGACTGGATGCAAATTGTGTTTTTCAAAATTTTGTGACTATACAGTTTCTATGTATATTTGATGGATATCTTTATTTTGGTTCTGACATTTTGGCAATTTTCTTATTTATTTCTAGTATAACACTTTGGTCAGATATGGATATTGTCTACATCCAACCAGTGGAAGCCTGGCAGGGGGTGCAGTGCACCACCCAGAAAGACCTGAGAGGGGCGCCAAAAAAGCGTTTCAAGGGGGCGCCAAAATTTTTTTTGATGTTTGGTTGGGCGATTTGGCGCCCTTTGACATGTTTTTAGCGCCTTCTATAAGTGCAATGTAAATTTTTTTTCGCCTGCGGCGCTTCGTTTTATTTTACGAATTTTTTCAAAACTACTATCAACATTGAATTGCGAAAAGTCTAAACGAGAGAAGTGTTGTGTATCCACCAGGGGTTAAAAAGAATGCTCACCCCCAAAATGAGAGATTGATCGAAACTGCTCGCTGTGGTTTTTGTGGTCCAATGCAGACTAACTGTAACTTTCTCCTTTTTAGAATATCTTTTAAGCTGTTTGACCTTTCTTACACCAAATTTTTTGCCTGCAGCGCCAGAATTACAAAGAACCCTTATTCCTGCCAATTTTCGAATTTTTGGGGCCTCTTTCAGCCATTGATCTTTAATGGAGAGTAAAGTAAGACCAGGAAATAACAAGGAAATAGATATCAAGTTATCATTACCACTTTCTTCGTATGAATAAAAGTTTGTTAACTCAGATATTCCGGGCGTTACTTTCAACCAGTCACTGCTCTTACAGTTTAATATTTTCACTTAATGCTGTAGGGCGCAAATAAGGAAAAATCATAACTGACTGGAATGAAATTAACAAAAAGTTTAATTACACTATGTTTCTCTTTTATTTTATAGTAATGAACTATAGCTTAATTGTTTGATGTCATAGAAACAGTGCTACAATGCTAAAGAGAAGCATACTTTGAGCTTCTCATGGGGGGGGGTTGGAGGAGCTCTCAGGCTTGTTTTAAATAATTTTAAATCAAGTTATCAAATGTTTCACATTATTCAACATTTTTAGTCTACTCTGTTTCAGTACATCTCTTACATCTGTTAACCCTGGTTAACCCACTTATTAAAACTATCTAGCTAAGCTCTATTGGCTGACCTTCCAGCCTCGGCTGGTTTATTCCACTTCAAAACCTTAATATTCAAATTCAATCGAATTCAAATCGGTGAGAATAGATCAAAGGACAAGTGGGCATTTCCGAATAACGTTTAGTTTTGAAACCGAGAATTATGATGTTCCAAGGCCATGGATGTTCGTATTGGATTGGAAAATACAATACGACTTCCTTTTATTTCTCAATTATGTTAGGTTATTACTGTGAAAAGGGGAATTCCATATGCAAATCAAATAAATAAATTAATTAATTAAAGTCAACTACAGAAACGTTGACATCATTAAATTGAAGGAGGACCTTGATACATGTCCATGGGATATAATGTCTCTATTTGATAATGTTGATGACAGATTATGGTGCTGGGAACATCTTTTCCAAGGCATCATAGCTGATCACGTACCTTCAAGGAAGGTTAAAGAAAGAACAGAAAATCAGCCATGGATGAATGGTGAAGTGAGGTAACAGCTAAGCCAAAGGTTTAATCTCTCGAACATTGCAAGAACTACCCCAAAACATTCAAAAGAGTGGAAGGAGTACAGGAAAGCAATGAATAGATGTACCAGTTTAATTCGATCAGAAAAAGCAAAATACTGGGAGAGCAAATTCATCCAAAGCGACTCTTCGAAATCGTTCTGGTCACTAGTCAAAAAGTTTAAAGGAAAGTCAAAGGACTCTCATATACAGCCGAAGATATTTGCCTTCATACTGATGGATCAATCAATAGTTTTCATTACGTCGTCAAGCAAAGCTTAAACACAGGTACTTTCCTAGCAAAGTGGAAAGCATCTAAAGTAACACCAGTATACAAAAAAGGTGTCAAATCAGACTGCTCAAACTATAGACCAATATCGCTATTGTCAATCCCTAGAAAGTTGCTGAACACCTGGCTTGCTCTTCACATCACTAAATGGAGTCGAGTCCAACCTTGAGACGGTCGAATATGGTGTTCCGCAAGGATCTCTAATTGGACCACCAAGTTTTTCCATCAACGTAAACGATACGAGTGATTGTATTGAAAGTGATTTAGACCAGCTTGCAGATGACTCAACAACCTATACCACTGGACCAACTGCTGATGCTGTTTTTTACAGTCTCCCAAACAGTGCTTGTCAATTAGAGAGTTATGCCAAACGAAACTCCTTAACGATTCACCCTGATAAATGCAAAATCTTGGTCATGTCAAGAAATCGTTTCATTGGTCCATACAAAAACATTACACTATGTAGAGCAATTGTTGAGATTGTTAGCTCCACCAAATGTCTGGGAAATACTATTGATGACAAGTTGGAATGGGAGGAGCATGTTTGAAAAATTACCAAATCTTTTAGTAGTAAACTGAAGAAACTTTATCAAATGAGAAACATGCCACACCCTACCTTATCAACAATATATTTTCAAGGCATATTACCCTCTGTTATCTACGGTATACTCATTTGGGGAAATTGTTCTGAGAATCTTATGTCGTAAAGGATACACGGTTCATAAATCGAGTCAAAAAGTATGTTCGTGATAATGCTGTCCTAGCCAGTGTCAAATATATATATAACACCGAACTCTCGTCAAATAAATAGAATAAAAACTTGGGTAACCCAGTCTCTCATAAATAATATTAAATAATATTAATCCATCACATTTCCATTAACGTTTTCTTTGCAACGCAAGATTGCAAAATCTATCAAGAGTGACATTTTCATTTTCAATAATTAAATCAACCAACGACTTAACGGGACGCCCTCTCCTTGTATATATATCATCATTGAACGTGAGCTTTTTCACATTTCTGTGAACATTCATGCGAATAATATGTGCCAAATAACTACGTTGCTGATTTCTAATAAAAACACTAACATCTTTCGTACCACATATTTCATGTAAACGAACATTGCTCAAAACCATGCGAAAATCATTCTCCTTTTCGTTAACATGCTTCATACCATTACGAACCATACGCCTCAAAAACGTGCGATATGTTGCATCAATGCGATCGAGTTGGTTCTGAGTTGTGTTCCAATTTTGACATGCATATGTCAATCGACTACGAACAAAACTGTCGAGAAATTTAACACGAGTTTTCAGATTGATCTGAAAATTTTGCAAGAGATTTGAAAGTTCACTGAACTTGGCTGAAGCCATTTGAATTCTATGGTTAATTTTGGCATCACCTGAGTTCGGTTCGGTTCAAGGTAATTGACATAACAGCCAAGATATTTGAATTTTTGAACGTTGTTGAGTGGAGTTCCATCAATAGAGACTATGGATTTTGGATATTCATTTGTTACATCGTTATTGATTATCATCGATTCGGTCTTGGATGAGTTGATTGTGAGGCCAAAGTTTTTAAATACAGTGTTCAGAATATTGGTAGCATTCTGTAAACTGTCCAGACTGGTTAGAAACAAAACTAGATCGTCCGCATAACCGCACCATGGTAGGGGAGATGAACCATTGAGATCGATTTCTTGTTCTCTCAACACGTAACGATCATCCCTGGAAATACTTCGTGGGCTGATACGGTATTTTTGTTGAAAGAATTGGATATTATTTGACTTTTCGAGGAAGACGCGCATGACGAAGTCGATGAAGAGGTTGAACAGAAATGGACTTTCAGGACCACCCTGACGTACGCCTGATGTAGTCGGAAATGTCTCTTTTTCAAATGTTAGACTTGTGTCTGAGTACAACTTTTCAAGGATGTTGAGGATTTGGGGACAACGATTATCAGAGAAACGTAGTTTGATAGAGTCAAATAATCATTTTCTGGGGATGTGGCCAAAAGCCGCGGTGAGATCCACAAAGAGGAGAAAAAGAGGTTGCTTCTTGC
The DNA here is from genome assembly GCF_902728285.1 of Clytia hemisphaerica. Lineage (NCBI taxonomy): Eukaryota > Metazoa > Cnidaria > Hydrozoa > Leptothecata > Clytiidae > Clytia > Clytia hemisphaerica. Next base: position 1,596,421 of record NW_027104390.1, on the reverse strand, counting down.
GGTGAGTGATCTGTTGAACTCGTTTTATGGTATAGATACCATCGATGGTACCCCTATCTTGGCGAAAACCATTTTGCTCCTCTGAAAGCTGGGCTTCGTACCAAGGACGAAGGCGACCCAGAATGAGATTGATGACCAACTTACAAACAGTTGATCCGATGCTAAGTCCACGGTACTTTGTAGGGTCGTTTTTGGATCCTTTACCTTTCCAAAGAGTACGGAGTCGAGAGTTACCCCAAGCGTGGGGTACGTCCAGGTTTTACCAAAGGTTTAAGGTCATGCGATGCAATACTTCTAACATAATTGGGTGGTTCAGCTTTTTGAGAAACTCAGCATCAATGTCATTAGATGCTTTATTGGATTTAAGCTTTTTAAGATAAAGTTCGATCTCGTTCAGGGTTGGTGGTGATCGTTTATGAGGACAGTCTGCGATATGCGTTTTTCGACAAATTCTGGGATATTCGAATCAAGTTCTTCAGGGGTCCTTGTCGAGGAAGGATCAGGAGGGTTGAAGTGTGATTTAAAATGCTTCATAAGTTTATCTGTTGGGCATGAGCTAGGTATATGTTTCAGAGTCGTCACTTGCTGTTTAGCTCGTTGAAACAATCTTTGAAGTTATCTATTGATGGCAAGTTGGTTAATTTTGTCAGCCTCAGCTTTAAAGTGTTCATTTTTCAGGAAACGAGCCCTTAAGCGAATCTTTTTTCTGATTTTGGCAATGTCCTTAAATTCAGCATTTCTAGTAATAAGTGAAGTTTTCTGTTCATAGAGTTTAGCCAATTTTTGATCATTGTGCCAGGGCTGAGTAGGAAACGGGTTGTTTGTTTTGGGGACAGTGCGGTCGGCTGCTACGGTTATCGAGCGAATTAAGTGTTGATTGAGCAACTCGTTATTATCGTTGTCTACTGGTAATGAATCCAAATTTGTTATAGCAGAGTTCATGAAGTGATTTTGGATATCTTGGTCATTACGAAATCGAAACCCATTATCTATTATTACAAGCGAAGTATTGCATGTAAAGTTTATAAGATACATAACAACCTTGGTTCTCCATTACTCTCTGACCTGATTGTTAAAACGAAATCAAGAAAGTCTCGCAATACACTGAAAATCGGTATGTCTCCATTCAAATATGTTGCTTTTAAAAGTTCATTTCGCTATAGAAATACTATTGTATGGAACAATATCCCAGACAGAATTAAAAAAATGGACAATTTCAAATCTTCAAGAAGGATCTGAAAAAATCTGACTGCCTTGAAAAAGTTAATTTCAAAATGACAGGAAGAGCTCTTCTTCACGGAGACTTTGTGTATTACTAAAGTTATATCAATCATAACCAACATATCTATTATTTTTATCATTTTATATATTTATTATAACACATAAGATTTACATATTCTAAATCCTCTTCCTTAATTTCTCAGACACACTTTTAACCTAGCCTAACTCCTTAGTCTTGCATAAAATGCATTTTGCCTTCGCAGCAGTTTTACTTTTTTGTTTCTTAGCCTGCAGGTCCACATCAGTTTTTACTGCCAAAAATTGTGTGTTGGACAGTGAAAAAGAATGCGGCTATTATATTTTGATTTTTCCCGACATGTTTCGGACTCGGTCCGTTCTCAAGGGAAAATGCCAAAAATTGTATATAGCTTGTATATATATTGTTGGGTATATAGAACCTGACCTGTGTTGACAAATAAATTAATAATAATAATAATAACCTTTAAGCATGTATACAAAATTTCATCATCCCTTGTAAAATTTTCACTTTAATTTTTTTAAATGTCGTACAAAAAATTATATATTAGCTGAATACGAACTGCATGCTACATCCAAGTTTGAAGATGGTAAATCGATCTTCATCCAAAAGAAAAGCAGAATGTTTTGAAATTCTGACATTTCGGAAAAGTTTTGAGATATCTTTATTTGGTTAGTAAAAATGGGTTATTCTTATTTCAAAAATAACTCTTTAATTTTATTTTAGAGCAGTAATCCTTGTCTTAGATTGTGTAGGGTAATGTACATACAACGTAAAACTACTTACAACTTTCAACTTCTTTTCTTTGATCTTTTGTTGTTTTTTTGGTGCTATATTCTTCTTACCTGAATTAAAATAAAACAACATGTCTTGATCGCTCTTGCAAAGTTTGGCCATTCCTGATTACAATTAGCTAGAGGTTTCTTATCATCGGCGATCCCAAAAATATTTGCAAACGATTGGTTAAAAACACTACAATATATACAATATATCTTGTAATTTACATGTACAAAATATAAATTGACAAAAAGATGTTGGTGCATTGTAGCGGTAGAAGCAATCTAACGTCACTTTGCTACAAAAGTGCCCTGCGCTCGTAAAATATGGAAATATTTTACTCGTTCAGGACTTTCCGTATATTTTCCTCAGTAAAGTGAAAAGCTTCGGTTTTAAGTTTGTAACCTTTTCGCAATTTTTGAAAAACTTGATTTCTCACACAATCTCACACGTTTTCAATATTTGAAAAAACTTTCTCTGATTTCTCAAATTTTGGCAAAAAGTCTCCCTGATTTCCAAAATGTTTTCCTGATATCCCGATTTTTCGGAAAAAAATTTCCCCTGTTTCTATTTTGGAAAATAAGGGCTAAGCTTTTGGATTTCACTTGGAAATTTTTATCTCACAAAAAATGGACATCTCAAGTTAACAGGTCGGTAACCATGTTGGGGTTGACCTTGTTGATCAAAACGGGGGTTTTAATATTTTCTTGCACTGGAAAGAATGTATGACGTCATAATTATTGCTTTCAGTTTGCATGTTTTTAAAGTTTGATGTGTGTACTCCGTTTTCATGGAATTTTTGAATGGCATGAAAACAGATTATGCTATGTCTTTAAGAACAAATTTCTAAAAGGCTTTTGTTGTTCTGTAAATGTTTTTTTTGATTAAGAAATTCCATCTTCTATTGTTCTACTGTAATGATTATAATATTTCTTTATATATAAGATGTATTTTTTGTCTTTTCAATTTTTTTGTATCTAAACATGCATATGTTTTGCATATTTTCCAACTAAATCCAACCACATCTTTTTCGTTCTTGTACTTTTGCATAGAATTCAAAATGGCGGATGGAAAGGCGAAAAGGTCTATTTTAGGTTTTGAAATTTTTTGGATTTAAGATTTCTAAAAAAAAGTACGAGATTCTTTTTAGGCCGATGAAATTTACATATGAGTTTACCGTCGTGAACTTACCCAAAAATAGATGCGGCATGATTTCATTACTTTAATCGTAGAAATTTTAGCGAGACTAATTTTAGCGTATATTAGCGAGTCAGGAAAATCTTGATTTTTTTTGGATTTATTTTAGCGAATCACGATTTCAAAAAATTTTGCATGGATAAATTTTAGCGAATACTCGTATTACATTATTGATTGAATTCGTTTTCTAGCATTTCTTTGCACTGAAACTCTTCCTATTGATAAAAATGTATAAAAATGTATCAAGGTAATATAGCCAGAAATTTCGCGTGGATAAATTTTAGCGATCTGGCGATTCGGCCTGTTTTAGCAAGATTTATTTTAGCGAAAATAGGGAAAACTCGCTAAAACGCTAAAATTAGTCTCGCTAAAATTTCTACAATTAAAGTATTCATTATTCATTATTTTCCCAACAGCACCTTATCCACAATTTCTGCCAATCATGCTCTCTCAAAATAAAAAATTTTGCTTCGCTTCAACCCTTTGCATCTTTTGCGAACGAAAAATAAAGATCGATTGCTACAGTGGCGCTAGATTTTGCAAAAAACTAAAATGGCGATCAGGGCGGTTTGGCAGATATATGGGCGGGACGCCCACTGCAGTTGTAGGGATTGAGGGTGGTAGCATTTTCTGTAATAAATCTTCTTTGTTTACCCGTGTAAACATGCGTAGAGACGATTTTAACAAAGATAGAGGTTGTAGTCAGTTAGGGAAACCATCCAGGATCCTGCCATTCTTTAAGCCAGCAAAAACTAAGTGATACTTGTAAACTTAAGTTTCTTACCTTTTTCCATAAAAAACAATCGAAAACATTAATAGTTCCCAAAGCCGGAGACCAGAGCAAATGATCTTCCTTGATAAGGGCGCCCTTTTGAATCTATTGTTAACACATTTAAAATGGTGGACAGAGTTGCGGAATGATAAAGGTGACCGCCGCTTCAAGGGTGGTAACGCCAAAACACCCAATCAGTTACATCAAAATGCCTCGAAAATGTCAATATGAAAATTGCGTAATCAGAGAACGAATGTCTCGCTCATTATAAAAAGGCCGAGACAAACTTTCAATAATTGGATTGTAACATCGAGTTAAGTCTCTTTTGTTAAGTCACCAGGGGGTAAATAAAACAGACCTTGATACATTTATCGTTCGTTTCAACTTGACCATTTGTTTAAAACTCAGCCTCCTAAATATTTGGGGTAGGTAAAATATGTACAAAGAAATTCATACTTTTCCAACCCGGCCAATCTTTAAAAAAGAAGCGAACAATAAAATGTAATTACCCTTTCCAAATAAACCTCTTCGGTGGCGAGCGTAGTCTACTCTGACGTAATTGTAAAATTTATGTAATGGGAGTTTGACATAGTAATGTTATGTTGTTTGGGGAATTATGAAGTTCTCTGGGATTTCGATTGCATTTATTCAGGTTGATTTTTTATGACTTCTAATGGTACTTTTTCTAACGAGTTTGATTACTCTGTTCTCACACTTATGTCTTTTTTTTTCGCGTCCTTTTCCGTGATTACTTTTATTTATATTTTTAAAGACAGGTAAGAAGGCATATTGATGTAACTGCCAATATGATCAGCCAACAGAAGGCGAGTTTGTTGCCGCGCGAGTTACGTCATGCACTCCACCGTAGCGAAAGCACAAACAACATTTCGCAATTATAAGAATATCTCATGTGCTTAATTCTATTTAACTTTGAGAGCTTCATTGAAAATGAAAAAGCAGAAAGATAAGAAATGCGCTGGTTAATTTTGTTTAAGTAGGTGTGTTCTATCATTGTTGAAAGTTGGAGAAATTTCTACCGGCGCCACAGATTTTTTACAGCCAATTAAAGGCAAAACGACTTCAAAACGATCTTGATAGAATATATAAATGGACGGATGACAACAATATGAAGCTAAATGATATAAAATTTGAACTCTTGCGCTATGGAAAGAACCACGAGATCAAGACTCAAACAAGATATACATCACCCTCTGGTGTTGAGATTGAAACAAAAGATGTTGTGAAAGACCTTGGAATCCTGATGGACAGTAATTGCACATTTCAGAAGCAAATTACTGCAGTAATCGAAAAGGCTAAAAACTTAACATCTTGGATCCTGAGAACATTTTCTTCACGATCTTTGAATTGTATGATCGTACTATATAAATCATTGGTAATACCAATATTAGAATATTGCTCCGTTCTGTGGAGCCCAAATGCAGTTGGTCTCATTCAGAGACTTGAAGATATTCAAAAGTCCTTCTTACGAAAGATAAATGGCACCCCAAACAATTATTGGGAGTGTCTAAAACAGACAAAAATTTACTCACTTCAAAGGCGAAGAGAGCGCTACAGAATAATGTATGTCTGGAAGGTGATGGAAAATATTGTACCTGCTGTAAATGGTATCAAAACCACTGAAAACCCCCGGCTGGGCCGGATGTGTACACTGTCAATTCCAAAGAACCAAACATCAAAATTTAGAGACAGCACACTTGCAGTGCAAGGTGCAAAACTTTTTAATGCTATGCCAAAGAGCATCAGAAACCTCAAAAACATTTCTATCGATAAATTCAAAAGAGCCCTGGACACACACCTTAAGTCTATCCCAGATGAACCCCAAATCCATGGATATACTGGGTGCAGGAGAGCTAATTCCAATTCAATAATTGACATGAAAAATATCTGCTGAGATTCTTTTTCTCTCGACAGATTGATCACACAGAGGCGTGGTTCACCAAGAACCTTACCTGAAGCAGGATGCTCAAACAACCACACAAGTAACAAGTAACCACAAGTAGGCACAGTCTGCTTAAAATTACTATGTTTGCTATATCGTCTAGGCAAAAAACGGTAAAAAAAGACGCAAACGTAATTTTTTTATGAGTGCGGTTATGATTTTTTTGATTGCGGCCGCGTACAGGAACTCGCCAAATGTTCCTAACTGGTAGTTGTAAAGAAATATGGAAATAATGAAAAATTTATGAATTTTGAAAATAATGAAATTTTCATGCGGGTGCTTTTTAGAGATGCGGGCGGCCGACGGTAAACTCATATATAAATTTCATTGGCCTTAGCAACAGGTAGCGTCCTGTAGAATCTCTTTTTCGTTTTGCCAACACGAGACTCATTCTCTGTGTGTAACCCCTTTGTCAACTGATATGTCAGCATTGTATTGCTGTAAAGAAAGAAAAAAAAGAGGTAATACCAGCCTCCTTTCAAATCCTTATAAAGGAGGTTTATATATTCTAAGCTGCTAGATCTAATGAAAGAAAAATCTCACCTCCTTTCTTTGGCCCCAAGTGGTTTTTCTTTTGATGCTTGCTCTTCTTCTGAACTCCACCAGATCCTTTTACTTTTAGCTTTCCCTGCGCCATTCTAAGCAAAATTCTTCAATTCAATTATCTGGTATTGAAGTTCTGGAAAGGCCAAACTAATGAAAAAGAAGGCAACAAAGTGAAAGAAAAAGTCTGCAACCAAAAAAATCTTGTCCGTGACCAGAATCAAAACAAATACACGCGGGAATTTAAAGGGACAGTCATTTCGAATGTTTAGCCTTGATATCTTGATATTAGCTACTTAACACCTACTTACACTTCACAGTTTTACGCAATGGCGAAACTTTGAAATCAATCAGAAAAATATTAAATACGGTGTAGAAAGGCCTTTAGATTTAGCCTTTGTTCCAGTGCGATATTTTTTTACAGGAGTTTTTAAAAATGGCAGCCGATTTCGCCTATTTTCTTGGATTTTTTCCACTTTTCACTTTTTAGTTCGATCTTCATCCTGATCTCATTATTGAGCGGTAAGAGTTTTTAATTGCTTCATTTTTAGTGTTTTTTGATTATACATTTGAGTTATTTTAGCAGTCTAAGATCGAAGGAAGTATCAGAAAAAATGGACAAACAACAGCATCAGGGTTTCAGAGAGGTGTTTTATTGTTGTGTCTGTGTTAGGGTGCGCACTCGTCGGGATTTTTTGCGCGGAACGAGGAAGAATTTACAAAAATGAGCTTCAATGTATTAGTACTTACCTTTAAATCATCCAAATCTGTTCATTCTTTTTTTTAAATCAATCAGGAATTAACAGGGAAACAAGTAAAAAAAACTGCATCCAGGTATCTATTTTCTTTCCAAAGATATTCATGTTTTTCGACGTCAAGGTGAAAACGCGATTTAGCGCTGACCACGGCACCGGCAACCGGAAAATTCTCGACCCACATTGAAACAAATGGCTGTCGCTATTGAGCTGGTTCATCTTTTCAATCGCGGTTTTTTTATTAGTAAACCCAGGGTAAGATTAGGCTACAATCTATCACAAAGTGCTTTATTCCAGGGGATGTCAATCGAAAATTTCGACTGTCAAACCAATCAAATATAATCGAAACCAATCGAAGTGATTGACCGAATCGATCGAAGCCAATCGAAGTGATTGTTCGAAACAATCGAAGTCAATCGAAGATTTACATCATTTTAAGATTGATTTGGTTCGATTGTACTCGATTGGCTTCGATTGATTCGGTCAATCACTTCGATTGGTTTCGATTATATTCGAAATTTTCGATTGACATCCTTTTTTGTTAGTGGACTAAATGAATAGCCCAAACAATAACACCATGTGTGATCAAATCATGATCGAAGTAAATCGAAGTGATTGTTCATATCAATCGAACTCAATCGAAGTGATTGATCGAACAATTGTAACCAATCGAAGTGATTGATCTAATAGATTGAATCCAATCTAAGACGATCGAAGATTTACATCTTTTTCCCATTTTGATTGAATTCGATTGTTCGATCAATCACTTCGATTGAGTTCGATTGATTCAAACAATCACTTCGATTTATTTCGATTGAATTCGATCGATTCGACTCCAAATCGAATTCGATTGAGTTCGATTGACATCCCCTGGTTTATTTGAAAATCTACAGGCTGTCTGGAATTTCGAAAAATAAGAAGAAATTGCGATTTTTTAACAAGATTGCGAATTTTTTCATTTAAGCACCATACACCATCTGAAAGCTGAGGCAATGCCCCCCAATAATTTTTTCAAAAGTGGTTTTCTGGAAAAACCGAATTTAATAATATTTTTTTCTTCCTATATCACAACTATTAAGCTATTTTGATGCGTTTTTAGACCATCTAGAGGCTCCAACTTTCAAAATCGCCCTGACAATCAACTGACGTTACGCGTTTCTTTTGTTTTTAATGATATAAAAACTGCAAACGTTTTGCAACGTCATCATATTTTTGACACGGCAGTCAGACCCACAGATATCTGTAAAGCCTGAAGGGCTAGATAAGCAACTTTAAGCTTTCTCCAGCAAAAAAAAGTGAAGCAAAAATTTGACTTTTTAACAGGGTGTCTACGGGACCTTGAAAACCTTGAAAACCTTGAAAACCTTGAAAATGAACCACCCAACCTTGAAAACCTTGGAAACCTTGAAAACTATCAATTTTCTGGGAAAAACCTTGAAAACCTTGAAAAATCGTTAAAAACCTTGAAAAGCACTATCCATTCATTCGAAAAATAAGAATAACTAAAAAACCGCCTGCAGCGCTAAACCTTTATAACATTTAGAGAATTCCATATTTCCCTGTTTCTGTTGCGATTCTGTCGCAACGAATGCAACATATTCTTTTATCATTAGCTGAGTTTTTGTCACTAATTTTCCATTTGCATGAGCCCTAAGAAATCGACTGTTCCCCAATTTTCAAATCGTTTCGGGGCGTCTTGGAATAATGGCTGTTCATCAATAAAATTTCGAGGACGCCTTAAAACAACTTTTTTGGCAATTGATTTTTGTAAAAAATAAATAAAAAACAAGGCGTCTTTAACGATTTGAAAGACTCAAAATCAAAATTTTCTCTCGTCGGCGCAAACCATGGTTGCGCCTCCTTGGGCACTGTAAACAATTGGCTTGCTTCTAATTCTTTATTTTTACAGTTGGAAGACTAGGCAGTTGGAGTATTTCTTTTTGTGGTATTGTTCTCGAGAGGGAGATAGAAATTTGACTGTAGAAGTAATTCCCCGGGCACCCAAAGCGAATAAATTTTATTTGCCGTCCTCTATTTCTATCACCTACCACTCTGAAAAAAAACCAAAATTCCTGTAAAGAGCCATGTCAACTAAGTATCAAAAAACCTTGAAAAGTACCAAAGTTTTTGCCAAAAAACCTTGAAAAACCACTTAAAAATGACCAAAAAAACCTTGAAAACCTTGAAAATCCTGAAAAAAAATCCGTAGACACCCTGTTTAAATTTAGTGCCGATGGATAGGATCTAGCATTTTAATTGTTTTCGGAGCGCGAGATCAAAAAAAGTAGGCGGCAAACGCTATTTCACATCTCTTAAACCGGTGAAATTGCATATTTTAGTCACGTCGCTTTGGTAGGAAATCCTTCCAAACATAGGCTTCACTTTTTGATAAAAGCCGCAAATCTAGCCCTTCGGGCTTTACAGATCTGTGGTCAGACCTCCTTTTTAACCTGTCAATTTGTCTTTAACTTACATTTTCGAGTTGGGAAATTGTAAGATGACGTTAGAATGGTATATTTGTGACGTCACAAAATACATACAAGCAGCTATGCAGCTTATAACTTGAACTCGAGTTTTTCAACTCAAACTTATTAACTCGACTTTTACAAGTATTATATATTTGAAAAGATAGTATTATTTATTAGAGGAAGATAGTATTATTTATTAGAAAAGATAGTATTATATTAGAAAAGATAGTATTACACTAGAAAAGATAGTATTATTTTTGAAAAGATAGTATTATAAAAACGATAGTATTTTATAGCCCTTTCGCGCGCCATAGGTGCGGGTGGTGACACGAGCAAAACAATTTTTCGATGGCCGTGTCAGAGCAATTGAGAAAAAAGCTATACTTTTAAAAGAATAAATTGCTTTTCCCGGATTATTTTCGGCATCTCCGCACTGGAAAATCAGCAGAAAATATGATGCGTGCGGGTGACGCGAATAGAACATTTTTTTCGATGACCGCCTTAGGGGCCGTCGCCAAACGACTTTCCTTTTTTTTAACGGCCTGAGGCCGTTAAGGTTCAGACCCCTCCCCCCCCCTACGTCTTAGCGGCCAAAAAAATTCTTCAAAAGTAAATACTTTCACTGGTCCATGGCCACCATGTTTTTTTGATTCGTAATCCTCAAAGTTCCTTTTTTTCGCACGGAATAAACATGTGGTTTTGAGCCGTGACCTTTCAATTTTGAAACTCCAAGACCTGCAGCAAGTCAGGGCGGGATGGGTGGAGCAAGGAGTCAACTGAGGCGGAGGGAAAAATTGCGGACTTTCGTCACGTGACCAGTCATTTTTCTCATTGAAGCATTAATTGGTGATCGGGAATGAGGTGAATGTCGTGTGGTTGCTTTGGTCTTAGCCTTTCATCACATGTTTCTACTTTTTGGACTGATGAAATTTTTAAGTGAGACTTTCCTTTTTTTTTAAACTTTTTTAACGGCATTGCAGTGACCCCCTCCCATCCCTTACGACCAGAAGCCTTTAAAAAAAAGGAAAATCGTTTCTGGATGGCCCCTTATGGCTCTACTGGGATGTTTATCCGGTTTATATAATAGCTCTTCAGGTATAGATATTTATGTCTCAATGATGAAATTGAAAGACTTTCTTTCATTTCATATCCATATGATATGGCAAAAAAATTTTCTCTGCAAAAAAAATCAAAAAAGGATTTCATTTAAGATCTGCTCGTTTTTCCTCTGGATTGGGTCAAAAGAGACATTTTAGTTATAGTTTTCAGATTTTCTTTAAAACTTTTTAAAGGTTATTAGCTAAACGTATGGATGTTTTCAAAAGTCAAAAGATTCTTCTTTTCAAATGTGAAAACCATTTTTCAATATCTTTTTCACATCATTCGTAGTAAACAAAAGTTTGAAGCTGGTTGACTGATATTTAAGGTAAAACCTCAATTTTTGGTTTTTGCACATGCAAGCTACCTTGCCGATATTTGGTTGGGTGAAATCGAAACTGAGTGCCAAAAAAAACGTTTAGAAAAAAAAACGAATTTAGCTGGGGAGTCTTGTTACCAAAGGAGCTGTAAAATTGGAACTTCAATTTTTTGATAAGCATGATTTTGCATCCTAAAATGGATCAATTTTCAATTTTTAGCTTGTAAGTAATCCAAAAACGCATCGAGAATTGCAAAATGCGATACGCTAATTCGATCCCTGGGACACGAACCAAACTATCAATTGGGCATGGCCATTTTCAGCCAAATCCAACTTTTGTTCTTGCTGGTAGCAATAAGCAAAAAGCTCGTCCCAAAAAATCTGAAAAATGGCAAAAAATGAAGTTTTCAGAATGTCAAAAATTTTTATATAGACATAAAGAATATCATTTCATGAACAATATGTGAAAAAATCAGAGCAGGAACATGCTCCATTGAAAAGTTATGACCAGATTTCCGATTTCCGGGCTAAAATCCCTGGAAAGCTCACAAAAATTAAGATTTTTACAAAATGGGCATATAAAGACTACAAAGTAGTTTACCTTACCAAATGTTTCTAAATATTGATAATTTTGAAGTTACTGAAGAAATTAAGTCATTTCAGATGTCCAATGGAGTTTTTTGGGGGTCTAAAATTCCGTTGCGCCGTGACGGAAAATCATAATTTCTAAATAAAATTGAACAAAGCAGAATTTTTTCAGTTTTTAAATGTTTAAAATATTAGACTTATAGGACTGTTGAGAATCACTAAAAGAATTCACTCTAAAACACCAAGGTAATTTTTTAGTGTACTTTAAAGTTTGCGTTGCGCCGTGACGGAAAATCCAGTTTGGCGTTTTAAAATTAGCTTTTCTCCAAAACTTGTTCATCAATCAACTTAATGTTTATATGACATGTTCAAACAAGTCATCTGGTAATATTTAGTTGCTAAAATTTAGTTTTAGACTTAGTCATACTTTAGAAATAGCCAAGGGAAAAATACTAACAGATTTTTTTTCAAAAATGTTTCATTCTCACTTTTTTCCAAAAATGTCCATATTTTTTAAACAGTGCTTATTTTTCAGTATATGATTTTTGATCTTCGAAAATACATGCATTGGGAAATATTTAATAATTGTTTTGATGGTAATATGTTGAAATACGATAAGAATAATATATTATTCATATTTGTGATTTTCACTGTTTCATCAAATTTTAAGCCAAAATGGGCCATTTATTGACCTTTCAGGAACCAATATCTTTCCAGCACATTCACAAAACCCCATGATGTTATATATCATTGAAAACGAAATTTTTAAAAGATTCTGAATAACTAATTTTTAAAATCCACAATTTTGTTGGGTGAGAGCTATAGTGCTTTAAGTAGTTTTTTCAACAGCTGGGACGAGCTTTTTGCTTATTGCTTGGTGCTTCATGGAAACTTATCCTTCGCCATCATAAACATCGTAAACATTCCCGTATGTTTCTGAGGTACTTGACTACCAGTTGGTGGAAACTTATCCTGTCCATGTGTAAACATTCCCGTTTGTTTCTGAGGTACTTGACTACCATTTGTCAAACCGAGATAAGAGCAGGGGGGGTCAGTGTACCAGAAGGTGGCATGTATCCTGGGGTGGGTTGGTGTTTGAGAAAAAAATTTGTCATGTACTATCTGTGTACTATAATTGGGGTGTTGGGTCCAAAATCGATTTTGATTTTTACTACCTGTGTACCAAAATAGGGGTGTTGGGTCCAAAATCGAATTTGAATTTTACTACCTGTGTACCAAAATGGGGGGTTGGGTCCAAAATCGATTTTGATTTTTACTACCTGTGTACCAAAATGGGGGGTTGGGTCCAAAATCGATTTTGATTTTTACTACCTGTGTACCAAAATAGGGGTGTTGGGTCCAAAATCGATGTTAACAGTGTGGAAACAAAAAGGTTCAGAAATTATCTGCTAAAATAGAAATGTAAAGTTGTTCTATTATAAATTGATCAAGCCAAGTTTGTCCAAGATCATTCTTCCAAACTTCTTGGAATGAATTGAAATCCTACCAGATCCCACTGAAATGAAGGTTTATCGAGTCAATGTAAACATTCGAACATTTGATTCAAACATTCAACATTCGTACATTAGAGGTGCCAACTCTCACGCATTGGGTGTGAGACTCGTGCATTTCTACATGGTCTCGCGTAATTTTTGAAAAGTTTGATTTCTCACCCATTTTGGATTTTTGAGAAAAATTTTCCTGTTTTTCCGATTTTTGGAAAAAAGTTTTCCCGATTTCCCGATTTTCCGAAAAAAAGTTTTCCCGATTTCCCAAAAAAAGTTTCTCTATTTTCCGGATTTTTCAAGGTAGTACCCGGTAGTAAATGGGGGGTATTGGGTGGTTTTGGTTTTTTACCAGGTACTACCTGGGTAGTAAATAGGGGGTATGGGGTGGTTTTGGGATTTTTCCATGTAGTATGGTGTACTTCAGGGGTGGGTGGGTGTCAAGTTTTGAAAAATACCTGTAGTACACATACATGCCGCCTTCTAGACACTGACCCCCCCCCCCCGATAAGAGGGGGGTACTGCAATAAAAAGTTATGCAAGAAAAACCATCATTTCCAACTCAAAAGGTGACTTTCTTGCCAATACGAGGTTAAGCACGGGTTTATTTTGACCTGGTCCAAAATCGATTTTGATTTTTACTACCTGTGTACCAAAATAGGGGGGGGTGTTGGTGTCCAAATAATTTGTTAACAGTGTGGAAACAAAAAGGTTCAGAAATTATCTGCTAAAATAGAAATGTAAAGTTGTTCTATTATAAATTGATCAAGCCAAGTTTGTCCAAGATCATTCTTCCAAACTTCTTGGAATGAATTGAAATCCTACCAGATCCCACTGAAATGAAGGTTTATCGAGTCAATGTAAACATTCGAACATTTGAATTCAAACATTCAACATTCGTACATTAGAGGTGCCAACTCTCACGCATTGGGTGTGAGACTCGTGCATTTCTACATGGTCTCGCGTAATTTTTGAAAAGTTTGATTTCTCACCCATTTTGGATTTTTGAGAAAAATTTTCCTGTTTTTCCGATTTTTGGAAAAAAGTTTTCCCGATTTCCCGATTTTCCGAAAAAAAGTTTTCCCGATTTCCCAAAAAAAGTTTCTCTATTTTCCGGATTTTTCAAGGTAGTACCCGGTAGTAAATGGGGGGTATTGGGTGGTTTTGGTTTTTTACCAGGTACTACCTGGGTAGTAAATAGGGGGTATGGGGTGGTTTTGGGATTTTTCCATGTAGTATGGTGTACTTCAGGGGTGGGTGGGTGTCAAGTTTTGAAAAATACCTTGTAGTACACATACATGCCGCCTTCTAGTACACTGACCCCCCCCCCCTGATAAGAGGGGGGTACTGCAATAAAAAGTTATGCAAGAAAAACCATCATTTCCAACTCAAAAGGTGACTTTCTTTGCCAATAGCGAGGTTAAGCACGGGTTTATTTTGACCGTAAAGTGCGATACCGTAGGCTTGCACATAAGATTTCACTTACATGGTTTGTTTTGGCAAGTTATGCACAGGCCTACAGTATCGCACTTTACATTCAAAATAAACCCGTGCTTAACCTTGCTAATAACGTTTGATAGAATTGTTCCCCTAATTCCCCCCTTTCAGTAGGTCTTCCTCTATATTATGTGCTTCAGAAAAACCAAAAACATTGCCCTAAAAGCTTAGCCTCACAAAGCCCCAGTTTATAATATAGCCCCCTTGTTAAATCTTTGTATTCTTATCCTATATATAAAGCTTGGTAAAGCTTGGCTCCAAAGGAGTCAATAAAGCAACAGACGATCTGTCAAAAAACGAACGAAACCTCGTTAAGGAATGGTGCCAAAAGGCAAAAGAACGAAATATGAAGAAGTACGATGACAGCTTCCAGTGGAAAGTCCGTGGAAGCCCAAGAACTCGACTTTATATGAAAAAAGTACTTGCACAATAAGAATAATCACGACCAGTTACAGAGGCCCTTGTGCCTAGAACTTTGTTACATTATAACGATAAACTGTAAATTTAAATGAGATTGTTTCATAGAGGTCAATAGACCTGCGAAATATACTTCTATAATAAAAAAAGAGTTCCGTAGGGAATTTCCCTTCTGTCCACTATTTCTCTCAGTTTGAACCACAAGTGATTTTGTGGTTTAGAGATGCTGGCTAAATCGATCTAGCCAGCCAGGGTGCAAAAATGCATATGCTCTCTGCCACCCAAATCTCCTGAGTGAATATAGTTGGACAGAAATTCTTATTTCTTCACATATATATAACTGAACGGCCATTTATGGCGCGCAGAAGCGCCAATAAATACTATCTTGTTTAAAACGAAACTATGTTGTTAAAAAGAAACTATCTTTCATTTAGCGGATACTATCTCACTTAAAAAGAAACTAAGTTCATTTCAGGAGAAACTAAGTCGTTTAAAATTAAACTATCTCGTTTAAAACGAAACTATCTCATTTAAAAAGAAACTATCTTGTTTAAAACGAAACTATCTCATTTAAAAAGAAACTATCTCATTTAAAAAGAAACTATCATTTTAAACCAGTTCATCGGAAACTTGCGTCCAGAAAAGACGAGTTACAGTAAGTGAGTTATAAATACTGTTTTATCAAAAAGCCGAGTAAGGAAGAGTTGTAACTTGAGCATAGAAGAAAAAAGCGAGCTTTTTTAACAATTTTTTTAACAACTAGCCATAGAGGCCATTTCTTCAAACTGTCTGTTCCTCCTTTTCAACAAACAACCTTTTTCAACAAACAACCCTTTTTCAAAATAAGGCGGGACCCTACTTGCATCTTGGCGAGGGGGGGGGGGCTCAAGCAACCCCCCTTCAAAACTTTTGAATGAAATACTTATCTAATCGACTTGAAATTTTCTCAGTGTAAACAAAATATAGATTATCAAACTTTTGGCAAAATTTCGTCATCTTTTTTTTGAAGACGTCATTGTGTTACATAGTGACGTGGGGGCGTACGGTGTTTCGGAATCGCGGAAATCGACCCTTTTTTCTTCGGAATTTCGGAAATCGGGCAAAATTCCTTCGGTATTTCGAAATGCTGAAATTTTTTCGGTATCGGAAATCCATAAATTTTTACTTCTAAATTTCGGTATTATAAAGATTTTATCCCCCTTTTTCGGAATTCATACATGAAAAAATCAAATTTGATGAAAACTTAGTCAAAACGAGCAAAAATACCCAAGAAAATCGGTATCGGAATTGCAAGTATTTTTTTACGGAATCTGGGGAAATTTTTAGCAAAAAATTATTCGGTATTTCGGAAATCACAAACCCCGTACGCCCCCCTGTGACGTCATCATTCTTTGACAATGCTAAAAATAAGACTCTCTCTAACTTTTTCCACACACATGGATATCTTTTGCTCAAATTTTATGTAGCCCTCTTTGCTGATGGACGTGATGAAAGTAGTGATGTAGTTGAGCGCCATCAACATCGTAAAACAGTGAACGAAGGTACTGGGCGGGAACGAATTTGATTGCTTTAAGGGACTATTAAGCTATTGGCTTGAAACTGACCAATGATAGAAACTGTCAAAAACTTATCTAATCGGGCAGACCGGGGGGGGGGGTACTAGGTTTGGCGAGGTGAAGGGTATGTCCGAGCCGCAAATCGAAAATTGCACCCTTTGAGTGACAAATTTTTTATCTTTTTGGACCCTTAGAGAGACCTTGGTTTTTACTAAGTTTTGATAGAACATCCTGGCAATCGTGACCCTTTAAGGGAACTTTTGATTTCCGTGATTTACCCTTTCGAAGACTAACCGATCGGATAGCTTTGTTCCCCTTCGAGAGACTTTTGTGATATGAAAAAGAATACCCTTATGGCTCGCGCATACCCAGCACCCATTTTGCCTATGCCCCCCGCCAACCTCGGGCGGACAGGTGATTCTTCAGTAACTAATAATTTAGGTAAAATACGAACCAGATAGTAAAATGTGACTTATTAAATGACTTATTAAAATTTTGACTTTTTGGCTATTTCAGAGAAAAGCACGCCATTTTTTCCAAGCCCGAGTTACAACTCGTCCTTACTTGGCTTTTTGATAAAACCGTATTTATAACTCGTTTACTGTAACTCGCCTTTTCTGAACGTAAGTTTCCGGCGAAGTGAGATATTTCGATTAAACAAATATGATAGTTTCTTTTTAAACGAGATAGTTTCGTTTAAAAAAAGATAGTTTCGTTTTAAACGAGATAGTTTCGTTTTAAACGAGATAGTTTCGTTTTAAACGAGATAGTTTCGTTTAAAAAAAGATAGTTTCGTTTTAAACGAGATAGTTTCGTTTTAAACGAGATAGTTTCGTTTTAAACGAGATAGTTTCGTTTTAAACGAGATAGTTTCGTTTTAAGCGAGATAGTTTCGTTTTAAACGAGATAGTTTCGTTTTAAATGAGATAGCTTCGTTTTAAATGAGATAGTTTCTCCTGAAATGAACTTAGTTTCTTTTTAAGGGAAATAGTATCCCCTGAATGAAAGATAGTTTCTTTTTAAACGAGATAGTATCGGTTTAAATGACATAGTTTCGTTTTAAACAAGATAGTATTTATTGGTGCTTCCGCGCGCCATAGCCATTCTACGAAAATTACTGACATGTGACTTTTTTCTACAAATCGCACATTTTCATTGGATGTTGGAAATTTATTTGTCATATGACAAGAAGTTCGTCTGACTTCACATTTTGAAAAAATAAAATGGTGGAACGACGTTTTTTCAACGTTTATGGATTATGGAAAGAATTCAGTTGATTTGAAGGTTTTAATTATTTATTTTTCTTTTGCCATGTGAACCAGACAGAGGATTCTGCAATGTTTGGGGAACTCAAATATCTAAAAGTTTTTCTATTTTTCATGGAAAAATGAGCTATAAAGGCAATTTCTTTGCTTAAGGTTTGATTTTTCGTCGTGATTTTTCATCTTCAATCTTTGTTTAAATATTGGATATTTTTTCAGAGTTTATTGTAGAACTATTTGGGAGTATATAGAGAGCTTTTTACATATCTTAATTTATTTTTGGGTTAAAAATGTTTGCTAATTCTTTAGATATAGTCAAAAGTTTAGACTTTGGTGAAAACTTATTTCTTCGATTGAACATCAATACACGCATTTCAAAATTAAACACGCGTGAAGTCGACACCAGATCAGTGGCGGTCTGGCAGGGGGTGCAGGGTGTGCAGTGCACCACCCAGAAAGACCTGAGAGGAGCGCCAAAAGGGCTTTTCATGGGGCGCCAAAATTTTGTTGATGTTAAATTGGGCAATTTGGCACCTTCCGTTTATAACGCCTCCTATAAGTGCAATGTTAATTTTTTTTGCCTGCGGCGCTTCGTTTTTTTACGCGCTTGCATCATTTCTCTCGAATTTTTTCAAAGCTTACATTGAATTCGCGAAAAGTCAAAGCAAGAGAAGTGTTGTACCGGGGTTGGTGTAATTTAAGATGCACGATCTAACGATTTACGATTCACGATGCGCGATCCATGCATAAAGTATGCTGATTATTCCTAATAATTATCATAAAACTTAAATTATATAACATAATTCTAAAACAATGGCATAATCTTTTTTCGCTTTTGTTTTCCACGGTAAATTTATGCAACAAAAAAGAAATGAGTAAGTAATGGAACTACGAATAATTACGACCGTAAAATTATGAAAAAAATAACTTGCATAATCATAATGTTGATAATGGAAGCTATCTTGTGAACATAATGCACAAGAAATATTTTCTCTCATAATCAAATATAGGAATTTCTTTCTTAAAGCAAATAAAAGAATTTATATTGGCAAACAATATGTTTTGCAGACCGTAATGTACGAAGCAAAAAACTGGTGCTCTATTATGAGAAAGAATTTTCTTTCGGTAAACAATTTCCCTATATTGATTCAAGTTATGAAAAAGAGAGAGAGTACAGAAGGTGAATGCACGTGGTTTTCACTTTCTTTTATTTTAATATAATTTGTATAATCTTACATACTGTAAATGATGTTTTCAAAAATAATTGAGTTTCAGCAAATGAAAGTTTGTAAATTGCCTAAATATTTAATCATAATTTGCATAATAACGCATGAATTAACATATTTTATGCACGGATCGCGAATCGTAAATCGTTAGATCGTGCATCTTAAATTACACCAACCCGTTGTACCGGAGGGGGGGGGGTACGGGGTTTGCGATTTCCGAAATACCGAATAATTTAGCCAAAATTTCCGAAATTCCGTAAAAAAACGACTAATTTTCAATCAAACAAATTTGATTTTTCATGTATGAATTCCGAAAAAGGAAGATAAAAACTTTATAATACCGAAATTTCGAAGCAAAAATTCATGGATTTCCAATACCGAAACAATTTCAGAATTCCGAAATACCGAAGGAATTTTCCCTGATTTCCGAAGAAAAAAGGGTCGATTTCCGCACAGTGGGCCCAGAGGTGGAAATAGGGAAAAAACGAAAGTTAAAATTTTGCTTTATTAATATAATTTTTGGAATCTTGAATAAATTTCTGATCAGATGCCAAAGTTTCAGTTCTGTATCTGATTTGTAACTCAAGTTATGTGGCTCCAAAGTTGACTGAAAACCAGATTTTGATGAAAAATCAAAAAAAGTGAAAAATGCATATTTTTGAAGATTCTGAGCTAAATTCAGCTTCTAAATCAGTTCATTTTGTGTGATTACCTTAGAGACATTATATTCTAAAGAGAAATTGCTTAAAAGTATGTATAAATGTCCAAGAGCGAGAAAAAACTCAAATTTTCAATCGAAATTCTCATCACGAAAATGCTCAAGGTAACCAACCACAAATGTCCAAATATCTCGAAAACCGCTAAGTGTCATCAAACCATATATGTTTTGAAAACTACAGACACTAACCTTTCTAAAAATGCTGGAGTTTTGATGTGACACTTAGCGGTTTAAAAGTTCAAATTTTGCCTGCATTTTCCAAGCTAAAAATCTCAATTTTCATGATAAATCTCAAAAGAAAGTCAAAAGTTGAAGTCTACTATTTTCTATCTCATGTAATGTGACCCTAGAGCTCTATGAAACCCTTTATAATACAAAAATTGTAAGAAATAGTTTTTTGTTGCTCTCCCTCTCCCTATTTCCAAACTTTTGCCATCTGGGCCCCGTGTGTTCCGCAGTTCCGAAATACCGTACGCCCCCCACTACCAGGGGTTAAAAAGGATGCTCACCCCCAAAATGAGATTGCCAAAAAGATCGAAACTTGTTGATGCTCGCTGTGATTTTTGTGGTCTTATGTTGATTAACTTTCTCCTTTTTAAAAGATCTTTTAAGCTGTTTGACCTTTCATACACCAACATTTTTGCCTGCGGCGCCCGAATTACAAAGAACCCTTATTCCTGCCAACTTTCGAGTTTTTGGGGACTCTTTCAGCCATTGATTCTGCGCAAAAGTTTAAAGATTATCAGGTAATTTTTCTGATGAAGTTTTAGAAAACAAAAATATAGACCAAATCGACTTACTAGGTATAAAATTTCCATTTCAAGTATCAACAGCTCATGTTTTTTATTTGAGAAGCTTTATTTTTGGTGCTAAATCGGTATAAATTGGGGTATATTTAGGCATTTGAAAATTTGAAAATTGAAAAATTTTCCTTGTTCAGAAAAGTATTATCTTTAGAATTATAACAAGGAAATAGATATCAAGTTATCATTACACCACCTTCGTATGAATAAAAGTTCTTAACTCAAAGATTCCGGACGTTACTTTCAACCAGTCACTGCTCTTACAGTTTAATATTTTCACTTAATGACGGAAGGCGCAAATAAGGACAAAATTACCAGGGGCGCCACTTTCATAGTTTGCACCACCAAGAAAATCAAACCAGGCCGCTATTGCAGATCTGTAAAATAATACCAAAATGAAGTTAGCATTCGATTCAGCATCTTTTTCAGCATCCGTTTCAACTTTTCAGCATCCCTTAAGACTTTTCAGCATCTGATTCATTTTACGGAACAGTATCTTTTTTAGACAGCGTTTTTTGGTGTTCAAAACTACAATGGACGGTACCTATGTCTAAGCTATCATTTAGGGAAAAACTTAACTTCATACCTCATTTTCCCTAGGAGGAGATAGCTATGAAGCACTGGTGACTCCCTCAGCCAATAAAAACGTGATAAATTATCTTGTCTCTAGGTAACTGAGCTGTGGAGTAATAGTTAGTTATTCAATACACTATAATCTCAATATATTGGTCATTTTTAAGGAAAAAAAAACATAAATAGGCTGTGCTAACAGTGAAAATTCATTTGTCATGGTCTCTGCTGCAAATGTTCGAATGTTGGCTCATTTTTGTCGTTAAATACTGAGTTTATGGACACAAAAATAGGATTGTGTCCCCTACTGGACGTCGGTCATTTTTAAAGAAAACAAAAAAATTAAAAAGGCTGCACTTGAACAGTGAATTTTCATGGAATGTCATGGTCTCTAATGCAGAAATGTTGGCTCATTTGTGTTGTTTAATGGTAATGCTGAGTTTATGTAAACAAAAATACCGTTGTGTACTCAACTGCAAATTTTGCATAGCTTGGAAATCAAAACAGGATCAAAGCAGTAAACTTTGTTCACAGTCAAGTTTATGATATTTTTATTTCTGTTTTACCACTTGGTATTGGCAGCTTGCCTGCAGGGAAAGTTTTTGGGCACTGCGAACTCTGCAAACAGCCAGAAGGTGTTAATCGAACAAGTTTGAACAAAAGTTGCGATCAAGCCAATCAAATGTAATCGAACGCGATCAAATAATTGCTATTCGCTTGTACAGAAGGCATTCCACAAAGCAGGTACGATAGTCAGTTTAGCTTTAACCTATTGGTCAAAATTTATGGAAAATGTATAGTCTAGACTTGGTACTGAAGCCACGAAGCTTGTCAAATTACAGATTTTTGAAAGTTGCAACATAGAATACATGCCTTTTCAAATTCGGTTTCAAGCCACCAGAAATACAACCTTTCTATTTTCCATTTTTAGCATTATAATTTATAATAGCAAAATGATCCAGAAATGAAAATATAGCAATTAAGCTGACTGAATACTAACCCATAATGTGCAGAGGGGTCCAGCCCCCAGCATTTTTTTCAGGGGGGGGCTAAGGAAAATAGCCCCTAGCTAAATTCTAGAAACATAGCCCCCACCTTCACAAAGCAAAATATCAAAGAAATTTTGCATGCAAATTCTCGATAAATTTATTGCGCCGCAGGCAAAAGAGGGATAAAACCTTCCCCACAGTATATTAGACAACACTCAGCCCCCCCTAGCAAGCTAGCCTCCAGTATTTTTTTGGAAAATACAGCCCCCAATCAAGCAAAAATGGTTTAGCCCCCCCCCCCTAAGCTCAGGGGGTGCATTTTATGTAACCATAAACAATTTGTACCTAATTGCCAGGGGGTTAGAAATTGCACCTTACCCAAAAATGATTATAGATTAAACCTAAGCTATTCAATAAAGTAAAATCTTTCTTTTGAAAGCTAAAAATATTTTCCAAAATTAATAATTATGAGAGTCCTATTAAGGTCTAGAAGGGGGGGGGCTAGAAAATATAATCAAAAAATGTGAGGGGTGTGTTTATTTGGTTGGATTTGAAAGTTATGTTTAGTTTAAAAGATAGCTGTCTAGACAAGATGTTTTGGTAGTGCAACAGAGCTCTTTAATTCAGCAATAATTAGGTGCTGTAATGGTTCGCAGTTTGCATGAATGCAAGAATTCGGCAAGAATTCGTTAATGAGCTTTATTTTTTTTGCATGAATGGATGGTGATGGTGAAAACGAGTGAATACGTGATTTTTATTCAGCTATCCTCCCTACTACTGACAATAGATTCAAAGGTTTTGTTTTTATCTAAGTGTTCCCGTTTCATGTCAGACACATATTTCATATCAGGACAGTGTCTGCCTATTGTTATATTATGCTGATATAAGCAAAAAATGTTTTTCTTTTCCTCTTTCTGACCAATCTTGCTTCACATCCATGTCAATCCAATGTGAAAGAGCTTATGATTTAAAATTGACGAGTAAGCAAACAATAGCACTCTTACTTAAAAACAAAAACCTTTAAAACCATCCTATAGATAAGTAACTTGTTCTTTTTGAATTTTTTCAATAAACTAATCAGACAATCATCTTTTAATTTCAGTAACAACCCACATAATATAAATACTAACAAAAATATAAAATTGGAAAAAAATGTCTGGAACAACACTCTCTCAAACGCAGGAAAATATTAAAGAAATGAAAGATCAAAAGACATCAGCTGTCCCCACAAAATATGTAAAACTCAATGTTGGTGGTTCACTATTTTACACCACCCTTGGGACGTTGACTAAGAGAGCTGATAGCATGTTGAGAGCAATGTTCAGTGGACGTATGGAAGTATTGACCGATACAGAGGGTAATTTTGTTTGTTTGTTAGACCATGTTCATACGTTACGGTTCCATTCTGTTCTGAAACGAAACGGTTCCGAAACAACTGTGAACGTCAAAATTCGAAATGTCAAAAAAGAAGACGTTACAAAGCAAAACAGATCGAAACGGTTTCGCTCCACTTTTTTCATCGGAACGGAACTGCTCCGTTTTCTTGCTCCGAAATGTTCCGAAACCACTATGAACACACTCTATCCGTAACGAAAATCATACCGGAGTGAAACGGAACCGTAACGTCTGAACATGGTCTTAATTTTATCGCCTCTCAATAAAAGACAATTCATTTTCTTATGTACTACCACCTTTATTAAAACTTTCTTTGAACTTTTAGATTTTCTTCCTTTTTTTTTTAAGAAGATTTATTCCATTATTTCTAATGCGTTTTGATTCAGAAAAGGGACTGGGATTATTTGGATATGGGTTTTAATTGTTCAGGGTAACAACCCAATTGTAAAGGTTTTAATGGAAGACATTCTTAAGGATTAGGTTATTTAGTTTGAGTAAAGAAAACGGTTTAAGTTATTTTCATACTCAAAATTTCATGCCATCCAGGATGGCAATCTTCTGTGAAAAAAGAGTTTATTATTAAAAAAAAAAAAGTCTGGGTACCTTTTTGAGATTTTTGGTGGTATTAGATTTTCGCCTATTGAATTTGAAACGTACTGGCTGTCGTACATTAAATTTACCATTGACCAAGAGGATTAATTAATTCATTTGTACTTGATATAATAGGTTGGGTATTGATTGATCGCTCTGGTAAACATTTTGGTACCATTTTGAATTACCTAAGAGACGGTGAGGTTCCAATGCCCGACAGTAAAGCAGAACTCAAAGAATTCCTTGCAGAAACCAAATTTTACTGTTTACAAGCGCTCTCCGCAGAGGTAAAGTAATTTATAAAAGGACATTTATTTATTATCTGAAAAGGAAAAATTCCCATTTAAGTTTTGGTTGGGAAAGGGTAAGAGTACGCGTCTTGCCCATAGGTTGAAACAATAGTTTTTTTGAGAGCACACCTCTCGATATGGAACCATTGGTCAAACTCAGTGCTCAAGGGAAACCACTTATGTTGGCTCGTATTTTTGTAGCAATTGATATTCTTGACGTAATATTTTAAATGGAGAAAACTGGGTGTTTGTCAACAATTTTGAATTTTAAAACAATAAAACAAGTGGCAAACACCCGGGTACTTTGGGTGCTTCTGTATAAAACATTACGTAATCAATATCATGAATTTTTATTTCACACATTCCAGGTGGAGGAGGCGTTACGAAAGAAAGGCGAAGATATTGAACCGAAATGTCAAGTTCCTTTAGTGACGTCACAAGCCGAAGATCGCACCCTTATCATGAATACAGAAAAGGTACTCTAAGGTGTCTAATAAATGGAGGGAGGGTTGAAAAATTCTCAAAATTTAATGAGAAAGGGGACCTAATTACCAGGGGGTTGAAAATTATACCTCTAACCAACCCCCCCTCTCACCCCCAGGTAAGGTAATTTCACACTGAAAACATGGCTATTTAAATTCTCTTGACTTGACAGCTGAAAATATACCCTAAAATTAATAAACGGGAGGGAGGTCTTATAAGGTCCGAAATAAAAATCAACAAGCGGTAGGGGTGTTTTATTAGGCACCAGAGTGTAACCCATTCCATTAGAAGCTGGGTAGTTTTTTTCCATTTTTCGAAATTTGGATTTCAATGATACTGAAGCTGAGTCCAGTATGATGCGCATGCTCAACCAGGCTCAACTACTCAAAGGTCCCGAATGAAAGGGGAGGGGGCTCCGAAAAAAAGGGAAGGTCCAAGCGAAATTTTACTCCAAACCCCCCCCCCCCCCCCCCCAAGATAAAGTTATTATAAGCAAAAACAAGCAATTAGCCAAATTCTGGAGCCGCTCGCTGCGCTGCAGTTGATGCGCGTGACGTGACAAAAGGAGGCGGAAGCCATTTTGTTTACATTTTTAGCTGGGGAAGCACTGCAAAACAGTGCTTTTTGAGTAGATTTGGTGATTCTTGGGAAGAAAAAAGAAGAATACTGCTTGGAACCAACATCAAATGTATTGAAATAGACTTCTATCATATATTGGAATAACAGACAATACTTTTTGAACATAATGAATGTGTGAAACTTGCTTTTTTGTTTACAAACTTCACTCAAGTATTTTTGTCGATTTTGCTGCTTTCGAAAGCTGTTGATGGAGACTACTAACTTGCAGAAGTAACTTTATATTGGTGCAAACAATGACTATAATAGCTTCACAAACATTCCCTATCATGTAATTCAGCTGGGAAAGATTTTTTCGATCGCATTGAACAGTTTTGATATGAGAGAGATATCCAAGATATAGGCTCATAGTTCAAACATGGTTTTACCCATCCCTTTAGATGACAAAGATTTCATGATTCATTTTATTCATCTCAAAAATGACTGAAGAGACACCATCGGTCAGATCGGATTCATCACTGACTGCGCTGAAGGAAAAACTTTACTCTAACTCTCAGAATTTTGTCGTATCGTTGATTGAATCTTCCCAGTCGTCAAAGACCGAGAACTTATAAAAGTGACTGATTTTGGTGGTCTGTTTACGTGCAGGTTTTGATTGGATCCAGGACAAGAAAAGGATACGCGAATCCGAAGAAAGTGCCCAAAAATTCTGAAAACCACAAAAAATTGAAAGCACGTTACGACATTGACATGACTGTGTATATCATATAATGGATTGTTTGTTTTGGATATCTGGCATACCGTGTCAACGGCTCTAACTTGGGACGAGTGGCCATATCATGGGATGGTTGACTTTCTGGACTGTATTTTCACTGTTAAATCTCTGTTGACAACAAGTTTGTTTTCTATGATTTGCGACTATGTTAATTAAAAAACGAACCAACTTTGGAGGTTCGGTAAAATGATTGCCGAATTGCTGTCCCATGTTTAGTCAGACTGTCTCAAGTTAGAGCCCTTGACGGTACAAATCCACTTTGTAGTCATTGCATTTTCAGGCAAAGTTATGATGCCTAAAGCACTGTCTGAAATTATTCTTTTATTTGGATTATTAGTTATCAGTACTCAATTCTTTTCGGTGGAAAAGCTTCCAACTTCCCAACAGAAAAAGTACTGTCAAGACTGTCACAAAGGATTATATAAAAAAATTTTGAGATGTTTTTACTTTATCATTAAATATATAAAATTTGTACAAAATTTGCTTCAGCCAAACATTTTTATGCTTGAAAATAGTTTATAAATTCTATTCTGTCGGATAATTTTGTGGTAGTAAAGATAAGAAAAAAACATGAAGTCAAACACACTCAAACATGTTTATGTATAATTTTACTTTTTACCAATACCCCAACCCAAAATCTACCTATCATACTCAACTGAGGCCCAAAGTGAGCAGAAAAAGTTTTTCTACGAAAAGTAATAGCCCAAATAAAGCATATACAGTACAAAAAGTTCATAGGCTATAGGCCAAAGACTGAGGCCGGGATAATTGAAAATTCCCCAAACTATGAGTGATTGTAAACGTTTCATATTTGGAAGAGGCTTTTTTTTGAAATCCAATAAAAGTTCCAACATAAATTCGATCTCTTGTTCCTATTTTTTGCTGGTAAAAAGAAGGGGGAGTCTTACCGTTTTCTTACCAAATATCTGCGAATGCCGCCTAAAAACGAAAGCGAAAGTAGTTTTTGTCCCTACAATCTGCGCACGGCAGCGCAGCGAGCGGCTCCAGAATTTGGCTAATTCACCTTGTGATAGCTGAAAATATTTTCAAAAATAAATAAACGCTGGGGTCCTTATAAGAACGGGGGAGGGCGTTCCGAATTTTTTTCGAAAACTAATAACCAACTGGGGATGTTTATTCGGGACCTTTGAGTAACATCTTCTGAATTTCTTTTTCAGCCGGTGATCAAGTTGGTTTGTAACAGATACAATAACAAGTACTCCTACACAAGGTACGATGCAATTTTCCTTTGTTTTGGGATTAAACTTTAGTTGAGGTGCATTACCATCATGACCTTTTTAACTCAGTTCGGCAAGTTGCATAGAATGACAGCGGAGCGCTGCAAAATTCCGCAATGATGCGGTTTTTTGCAACGCTTCCACAAGGGTGCGTAGTGAGTTCCACTTTGACGATTTTCGAAAAATAGAAGCCTTTCAAGTGCTTTGACGCAAATTCGATTATTTTGATACTGCAGGAGCTTCGAAAGTTAAAAGTGACGTCAAAAAAAACCTGGGCTCAAAACATTCGAAAAAGTCGCAAAGTGGAATAGACGTTAATTGCGTGAAAAACGCGGGTGACGTCTAGTATAGGCTACATGGTGCGCTACTGTTCTACGCAGCAACGTTTCCAATCGAAGCCGGTGATTGAAAATTTTGAATAACCGAGTATTTTTTTTTTTTTGAATCACAATCAAAATCAGAAAAAATTCGCCTTTTTGAACAAAATAACTCACAACTAGACAACGCTAAAGTTGCAGAATTTTGCAGCACTGTCATTATATGCAATTGCAGAGCTGAACTGACAAACAATTAAGGTCCATCGATGAAGCAACGTCGTGTGTCAATCTGGATCAGTTGACGCTCTCTAATTCGATTTTCGAGGGGGGTTGGATTTTTATCGAATAGTCGAGCGTATCGAGTAGTAGAGCGTCGTTTATGAAAGTTTCTTGTTGACTGTGACTTTTGATATTATCGAATAATGGAGCGTTCAATTAGAGAGCGTCAACTGTAAGCATGGATCTATATTGACCGTTTACTTATACGTCTATAGAAGTTCTAGTGATCAAAATCCGTGTTAGAAAGTGTTCAACAACATTGGGGGTAGTCGTGGAATGGCAATGTGACTTAACCCAACTAAACGACTGTTGATTGACCATTCTCGTTTCACATGACCAAAATTACCTTTTTGCTAGCGTTTTCTGGCCAACTAGGTAGATGTTCAATAAACATTAATCTAAGTTAAATCTTTGTGTCTGTGTGTTAAATCTAAATCTTTAAGTCATTTTAGCTCATTAAAGTTTAAATGTAATCTTCTTTCATTCGTCAAGCTTTTTGTGGTGCAAGGTTTAATTTATAAGTACGATTTTCGATCGAATTACGTGTGTAGTAAAAGGTGGTAGCGACCTAATAAATCTCGTAGGAATGGTGTAAGATCCACCCCCTTTGGATTTCCGTTATAATTGTTGGTTTTTCCAAATTTGGGGAATTCCTACGGTTATTTGGTTCAAAATCTTGTGACGGATACTAGTTTGAACGTGCCTTTCATGTTGATCATCATATGACTGTCGATAGGAGATATTTATTTAGGCTATTCCTAGTATTTCGAAATGACGTTGGTTTTTTTGCACTTTCTTTGTTAAAAATGTATTATGTGCAATGAAACACGAAATAACATAGTGGTCGAAAGCACACTCATAAGATTATGAATTTGATACCGTTTGGTATTTGTCAAAACTTCTCTAAGAATTTTACCCTTTTTCCCCTCTTTTAGGAAAGTAACAATGCTCTTAAGAGAAAGAAATGTTTCGCCACAGTTTTCCTGTCTTTAAGACTCTTTGGGATTGCCTTTTGCCCATCGCTGCATTTTTATTGTATCCGTTGGACTTTGGATGATGACCCGCATATTTTTCTCTTCTCATTGTTCTAAGAGCACAACATGCGGTTTGGTGGTGACAAAAAAAGTGGTGATGATTTTTCCTTTCGAAAACCCATCTTTGGGTTAATGTAAACGGGTTAGTTTCCCTTCTTGATGCATTCTAATGCTTCGCTGCTGGGTATAAAATTTCTCTACATGGATTTTTCCTTTTGTAGACTTAGGGGCCGTCCATATAGTACGTACGCAAAGTTTTTTCCAAAAATTTGATACCCCCTCCCCCCTTGTACGCAGAGAACAATAGAAATGATGTCATTTAAACAATAGATATGCTTTTGCTAAACCCCCCTTCCCCCCCTTCACTGCGTACGTATGGTCCCTTACCTTAACAAGTTTGCCTTAATTAATTCTAACTTTCAGAAAAAATTTTCATCAGGTCATATGAAGTTCGCTTCAGAAGAAGAATTGATTGATTTCTGAGTATGTCGATTGTTTTGAAGCCTTGAAAACAGACTTATTTCATTGTTGAACTACACAATAGACAGTTCTCTGTTTATATGTCCGTGTTTTGCTTCGAACAAAAGGAGATATTTTACTTAACATATTTTATGATCATGGATCGTATACTGTACCATGATATATCATAATGGTTCTTATAAAAAAGGTAGGTGTCGTTCGGGAAAAGACCTGTCACAGAAAATTTCCCCATCATACGGCAGATTTTTCTTACTTTTTATGAATACAAAGCTGTTCACAGTCGAAGGGAAATTTGTAGTGCACCCTGTGTGCATTGTCTGTTTGATAAGAAAATTCCCGCACGGAAACCTCTGCGATGAAGTATTTTTTAATAATAACAATACTTCTCTCATAGTCTCCCTTCTCTCACCAACACTATATCGCAGCGGTCGGTTTGAAAAATCTCAAATGAAAGAAGATAATGACAACAGACCCAATTAAATTAGCCGTAGATCCTTGATCTGTGTACAGACAACAAAAAACCTGGAGCTGTCTATTGTGTAGGCTACTTGCAGGGACTGCGCCACCAGGGGCACCCGGGCCTTGGCCCGACCACATTTTTTCTAAGTATGTAAAAAAAATGTACTAATCAAGCCATATTTTGTTTAATAACGTTAAAACAAATCTGTTTTAGGCGATCTAGAAGGGCTAAAATTCAAAAATTTTCGTCCGTCGGCGACAACCATGGTGGCGCCTCCTTCGTCATAATATCATGGCCCTATCACTTTCAAAGTGGAGCCGCGGCCCCTGATTTGGTTAAAGCCCTTCTGAAAGCCCTTTTTCTGTCCATAAGGCCCGGGGGGGGGGGTACTCGGGCAAAATGGGTGCCGGGTACGTGCGAGCCATAAGGTTCCCTTCTTTAAGCTTCATAAAATTACGAAATATCAAAAATCGACTCCCTCTAAAGGTCATAAAATGTGGTACTTTTTAGGTGAAAATTGGAAAAATAGTTTCTCAAAGGGTCGCGAAAACGTCGAAACTCATTCTCTCTCAAAGCGAGTCTCAAAGGGTCGATTTTGGAACTTTCGCTCTGACATAAGTACCCATCACCTCGCAAACCTCGCCATAAGGCTTGCTGAGAGAATGGTTTCCACACGGTGGATAGTAAGAGTGCTCATATGTAGTTATGAATGAGAGGGCTAAGTCTTAGTCACAATATTTAATTTTTCGAATATCCTTTACCTCCTAAACCAGGAATCCAAACAATTTGAAATGTAAATAGAATTGTGTAATTTCGTCAATTAGAAAAATGCATTTGATTTGATTTGAAATTCTTTGATTTGTTGTTTGACGTAACTGATCAGACAAGTATTGCAAAAGTATTGCAATAATTTGATCTATCTTATTAAAATACTACGCAAAATCAATTTGTCCTACTTTTTATTACACGGTTTTTAATAAGAACATCACAAATTTTTGAAGCCTTCAAATGTCCTTAATTTTTGAGTTTCAAGCCTAAAAATGTTCTTAACATGTTCTTATTTTTCCCATTTTTTATGAACTTTTTGTCCATTTTCCTAAGAAATAGGCTTTTTTCGAGGCCGGCAAGCCTTAAAATGTTCTTAACTTGTTCTTAACATTTTGGCCATCGAAGCGTTATGTTCTTATATAGTTTGTTCTTATAAAAAAACGTGCAGTCCACCTTAAAATCTCAAGGGCGTAAGTTTTCTTCTTTGCTTCCAATTCTTTTAAAAATCGTGTAGCCAACATTTTAAAACGAACTTGAATGACAGATTCAAAAATTCAACTTCGTACTTTTAAAATCTCAATAATGACGCCTTCTCCCCAGGATCTTATTATTTCTAGAAGAGTCTTGAAGTCCCCTACACTTACTTACATACGCATGAAAATGAAAAATTGAAAAATACCCCTTCATCACACAATGTACCTTGAATCAATTTTTGACCTAGCAATCTAGCCTAAAAATATTTTCATTTTATGCAACGATATTGATTGGAGCCAGTTGAAAACTTTTACAATTTACATGGTCATTTTTAATTGACCCAGTGACGCTTTGCAGCTTTGAATACGTCTGAAGTTGAGGGTGGAGTTAAATCCAGGACACCTATTTAACCCATTTGGACGGTAGGTTACTAATCAATTGAAATATCTTTTAATGTAATAACTGATGTTCATGCGATAGGCATTTGATAATAAAATACCGAGAAATGGTGACTGGTTATTTATCTACGAACACCATCTCATCTCTCCGTAACGAAATTGAACAGACAACCTTTTTGTTGATTAGAGTGCCATCTATCATTTTTTACTCTCAAAAATGAGTGATTTTTTTTGAGAAAGTAATATTTCCTTTCCTGGAAAATGTACTCATAGATTTGTTTGGAAAATTTGTGCAAAAAGGTCATTCTTGCTCATACGACCTGTGTGGGTTTAAAAACTTTCGTTGACACTGGTTGACAGCATCATTTCTCATGTATCTTTCTCGTACGCCTTCGCCTTTATGAACCGAATGTCACGATGACGAGGCTAAAGACCATCATTGAGTTGGTAATTGAATGGAATGAAGCTACTTATTTCTCATTCAAAGCGCATTTCCCGCGTGGTCTTTACAGAAATGCCAGATTGAAAGTAAAATCTGAGTTCAAAAAATACGCCACGTGAAAATCAAGAAAGCGTTAGATTCGATCTGGCATTCTAAAACCGGTGCAAATCTGTAGGTTTCGCCGTTTCTTGTTTGAGAAAGGTTGAAGATTCCTCTATGGAACTTCTGACTTTAAACACAATAGCTTAAAACACTCAAATTTTTACATTACCCATGGAGTTAAAATTGTTTTATTTTTATTGAATTCTTCAGCAATTTGTACAGATGAGTTTGAGTTACTTTATCAGCCCTTATTGGCTTTATTTTGAGCTCGTGGCATAATAAGGGCCGGCGTAAAAGGGGCCGGCGTTAAATTAGGACCTGCGTAAAAAGGACCGATAAGGTATATGAAATTTTACAGAAAGAAAAATCTCGAAACTCTTTGATAATGCAAGTAATTGAAATAGAAAGTTTTATAAAAATCAAATCCTTAAATAGGTGGAGTCGGCGATTTGTGAAGCTGGAATCTCTTAAGGTCTAACAGAGCTCCTTACATACGTCACTTATGTCGACCGATACATATTTAAAATGCTCTTAGCACTACGCAGGCAACAGTCTGGCCAAAATCGCAACAGTTCACAAAATTTGGAAAGCCGCCATATTGACGCGAGATATTGATCTGAGTTTTCTGAAATCGGCCGACGAAATGGACGTATGTATTATGTAAAGAGCCGGGTTCAAGCGAAGGGAATGGTATTAAAGAAAAAGGATTCATTTTTGGAATAACACCACATTTCGTTAAACTCTCTTTCTGGCTTTTAAATTCTCACTCAAATTCCGAAATCAGAAGAATGAATTTTCTAATGCGAAAGCAGTACCTATATGCTACAGTACACGTTTTATCAAAGCATGTATTTAGCTGATAAGTTGGTCGCTGAGCTGAGACATGCTGTATAAACTTGATCGTTTTTGAATTCCCCTTTTTCTGCTTTCTCACCATAGTGGTTAAGAACTTTTGCAACCACATTGAAAGCTGCTGTGAATTTTGACAAAATATCGCACCACTTTAACAGTTGTTGAAATTATACAAAACCTCAGATAGAATTTAATCATCTGTGACAAGCTTAACATTCTTAGAAGCAAGCATTGATTGGTTTTGATTTTATAAGAATATACTTTTGAAAAAAATATTCATGATAAAATTGGTCAAAAAACAAAAATACCACCATCATGGAATCTGGCAATGGAGCCTAAGAATATCATTTTTAGAGCAGTTTGCTTGTAAATTGTCAAAGCAATGTTAAATAGTTTCAGAAAAATGCCAAATTTTTACTTGAGGTACATTGTTTGCTAGATTTGGGCCTAATACTTCAGGGTGATTTTTCACAAGAAGTTAAGAATATCCATGATTAAATAGGAAGACGCCATTCGCCATTCTTTTAAAAGCGTGTATGTATTCAGGCAGATTCAACGCTTAATGTCCAGCTTGCTGCAAAACAACATACTCTCGGGTACATAATAGCCGGGGGGGGAGGGGTTGAAAAAATTCTCAAAACTTAATAAGCGGGGGGAGGGGGGTTTGGAATAAAAATGTCCTGCGTGGAAAATTTTTGAAAAGGAGGCTAATACAGCATAATTGGGACTAAAAAGGGAACTTTTAAAAACATTTTCCAAAAAATTAATAAGCGGGGGGGGGTGGTTGGAATAAGAATGTCCTGGGTGGAAAATTTTCGAAAAATTAATTAGCGGGATGATGGTTAACCCTAGAGTAGGTCTGCAAGATCAAAACAAAAGTATCGTTTTTCAGGACATGCAACTTGTATAAAAAGAGTCATTCTTTTGTCTTTGGCATTGTCCAATAAGTTTGTTTAGTATTCAGAAGCATTTTTGACTGTAAGTTTTGTCTTCTAATGTCTTCAAAATAAGTCAAACAAAACATTATCCAAAAGTCAAAATCAGTCATAACATGTTATATCATATTCCGGTTTCGTTGTGACATTTTAATTCCTTCTTTCACAATAGATCCAAGAAAATCAATAACTTACAATTCCCTTAAGAGCTATTGACATTTTTTAACCTTCAATGGCTCTTTTTGTTTACCTGCTTATGAAATTGACATTGGATATGTTTCAAAAACATAAATTGGGGAAAACCCTGATGGATATAACTGGTAAACAAAAGTTTCGATTCACGCCAACTCCATACCGTAAGTTCGTCTAATGTCGACATCCCTCTTCTAATTTCGACACCCTTTTTAGAGATAGGAAGAGTAGGAAAGTCGGGATCACTGGTAGACAAAAGATTTTTTCCTCCCTGATCGCTAAGCAAAAAAGATACTTTCCATCAGCGATTCCGACCTTCATATTATTCCTATCTCTAAAAAGGATGTCGAAAATAGAAGAGGGATGTCGATATTACATTAACTTACGGTAGTAATTTGAGGCTTATGATTTGTGTTTGTGTTTGCTAAGTTGAGTTGAGATGTTAAATACTTACGACTGAGTAAATATTCCTTTTTGTCGCGAAAAACCAGTAAAGCAAGTTTGGGGGAAATTTCCAAACCGACACTGTTCTCGACATAGGTCAAAGTTCAGTTTATAAAAGACTGACCTCATTTCAAAGTACAGCTCATTTTTCCGGAACAGCTTATCCGGTCCCGCTTTTGGCCTTTTGGCTGTGCTGAGAAATATTTCCCGATGTCAAGTAACGACCGAGCTTGCGAGGCTGTTGTGTTGACATTCCTTTCCTCGAGTCGATTATCATTAATATTCGTCATTACGGCAAAAGGTTATAGGGTGGCACAGTAGATTCGACATATTAAAAATCACATTTTTGGACCTACCCCGGTGGAGGTCCTATAAATTAACCTCTGTTCGTTCGTTCGTTCGTTCGTCCGTTCGTTACTAGCTTTTCTTGGGATTGGCTCATTAGTTTTTCCTAATTTTTGGCACAAAGATGCAAAATGGTAATGCCCAAAATGTGACGGAGCCCGATTTTCGAAAAAAATTCATTTCCGGCCGAAAATGCCGGAAATATGCCGGAAAAACCGGTTTTTTGGCATTTTCTCGAGATTTCATCATTAGTTTTTTCTGATTTTTTGCACAAAAATGCGTATTAACAATGTCTAAAACATGGTCTAGTCCGATTTTTGAGAAAAATTCTATTCCGGCTGAAAATGCCGGAAATATCCCGGAAATCGCCGTTTTTGCAGATTTTCATCGGACTTTTTCCTTATATTTCGTTGTTTTTTCACACAAAAACATTATTGATAGCAATGCCCACCATCAAGCATGGTTTAATTGTCAATAAAAGTGATTTTTGAAGCCGGAACTTTCTAAAAATCGCCGGAACAGCCTATTTTCGCCGGAAAAAACGGTATTTCTTGAATTTCTCGAGCTGTACTTTATATTTTTTCATGAAATTTTGCACACTGATGCAAAATGGCAATACCTAAAATATGACAGAGCCTGATTTTCAATTAACGTACTTTTCCGGCCGAAAATGCCGGAAATATGCCGGAAAAACCGGTTTTTTGGCATTTTCTCAAGATTTCATCATTAGTTTTTTCTGATTTTTTGCACATAGATGCGTATTAGCAATGCCCAAAACTTGGCTGAG
This sequence comes from Clytia hemisphaerica, assembly GCF_902728285.1. Lineage (NCBI taxonomy): Eukaryota > Metazoa > Cnidaria > Hydrozoa > Leptothecata > Clytiidae > Clytia > Clytia hemisphaerica. Next base: position 1,560,486 of record NW_027104390.1, on the reverse strand, counting down.
TCCGATTTTTGAGAAAAAATCTTTACCGGTCGAAAATGCCGGAAATATACCGGAAATCGCCGTTTTTGCAGATTTTCATCAGACTTTTTCCTTATATTTCGTTGTTTTTTCACACAAAAACATTATTAATAGCAATGTCCACGGTCAAGCATGATTCAATTGTCAATAAATCTGATTTTTGAAGCCGGAACTTTCTAAAAATCGTCGGAACAGCCGATTTTCGCCGGAAAAACGGTATTTCTTGAATTTCTTGAGCTGTACTTCTATTTTTTCATGAAATTTTGCACACTGATGCAAAATGTCAATACCTAAATTGTGACGAAGCCCGATTTTCGAAAAAAATTCATTTCCGGCCGAAAATGCCGGAAATATACCGGAAAAACTGTTTTTTTGGCATTTTCTCGAGATTTTATCATTAGTTTTTTCTGATTTTTTGCTCAAAGATGCGTATTAACAATGCCCAAAACATGGCCGAGACCGATTTTTGAGAAAATGGTCGAAAATGCCTGAAATATGCCGGAAATCGCCGTTTTTCTAGATTTTCATTGGACTTTTTCCTTATAATTGGTTGTTTTTTCATTCAAATCCTGTTTTTTCATTGAAAAACATTATTAATAGCAATGCCCACCATCAAGCATGTTTCAATTTTCAATAAAATTGATTTTTGAAGCCAGAAACTATTTTAAAAGTCGCTGGAAACAACCCATTTTCGCCGGAAAGACAGTATTTCTTGAATTTCTCGAGCTGTACTTTATATTTTTTTATGAAATTTTGCACACTGACGCAATATGACCAATACCCTAATGTGACGGAGCCCCCGATTTTCGAAAAACTTTTTTTTCCGGCCGAAAATGCCGGAAATATGCCGGAAAACCGGTTTTTTGACATTTTCTCGAATTTTTATTTTTAGTTTTTTCTGATTTTTTGCAGAAAGATGCGTATTCGCAATGCTCAAAACATGGCCGAGTTCGATTTTTGAGAAAATTTTTTTTCCGGTTGAAAATTCCGGAAATCGCCGTTTTTGCAGATTTTCATTGGATTCTTTCCTTATATTTTCTATGTTTTTCACACAAAAACATTATTGATAACAATGCTCACCATCAAGCATGATTCAATTGTCAATAAAACTGATTTTTGCGACCAGAACTTTCTATTTATTTTTTTCCCTACAACCCTTTCCTCTCCCCCTACCATCAATCAATGATGAATTTCTTGCGTTATGCTTTCTGACTGATTTTTTTTTCATTTTTCTCCTTGCATTGCTATCTAACTTTCATCATCAGGTAGGTCCATTCAGCATCTAGCTTGTTATTTCCTGCAATTTCCTGATTCGAATCTAGCTAGAGATCCATGTTATTTCCATTGATGCTTCGTTGAGGACAACCTCTTGTTCGAATTCCTTTTCCTGGCAAATCCGATATAGATCAATCATTTTCAAGTTTCTTCTCGAAAATTTATGGACATTCACATTTTTTTAAGTATACTATTTATCAAGCTGGAGAGGTTATTGGGAAATATCAAGAATTAGCTGGTTTGTCTGAGATTTCCCTTGCTACCATAATATCTCTCACGTTGATCTCACAAACGCACTCTAGATGTTAAGATTAAAAACGTTCGCGGTAACATTACTGACAACATGTTTTAACACGTTTAGGTTTATAGTTTTTCTCAGAACTTCTTTGAAGTCATTATTTATAGCTTTCAAAGAACTGTATTATTTTTTACTGTTGACGTTATAAGATGCATAAGGAATTTCATCTTAGCGTTAAATAAACGTACAAAGGCTACGTTGTAATCTCCTTCACCTCGAGCGGAAAGCCTCTACCAAGGAAAAAAACCTTAAACCGCTGGATTAATTATAATCGTCCAAAGTAATTGTTAATCTTTTGCTATACTTAGGCTACGTCATACGTTACCACTGCATTGAGCAGAAGCACATTATAGCATGTTTGCGCATGCTCATGTGCATGATACCATTCCATATACAGTCCTTATTGTCCTTGATACTATTCACTTGTAGCACATGCACGCTTATTTATATAAGAATGTCCATATGATGAAAATGGCCAAAAAAATTAAGAATAATGCTAAGAATATCACCATAGTGGGATTTTGCTACTCAAGCTAAGAATGCCAATTATAAATTATCAATTACCCCCAAGTAAGGTTCACCCACAAAATGTTATTTTATGCTTGAGACGTATATACTAAATGTTAAATCTAGTCTGAATTTGGATCCTAACCGCTAGAATGCTGTAAGAATATCCATGATGAAATCGATTTAAACCATCCATTCTTATAAAAAAAGCGTGTAATTTGTCATCTATTTTATCCCCTAAGAAAGTTGTTCATCACATTTTAGGCCTAAATTTGGAAGGTCTTTTCCCTAAATTGACGTCTTGCTCCAGATGGTGACGTTGCTTTCTTTTAATATCTACTTACGTCTTTGCACAGTTCTTAGGGACTTGAATGATTACATTTCCCCTCTGTTCCCCTCACAATTCTAAGGATTATACTTAAACTGTTTAATAGGATGTACTTAACCTTTTAATGCTTTTAATACTTAAAAGATTACGCACGAATTAAACACTACTGGGGAGTTTATATATTATACATAATGGTAGGCTAATACTAGTTCTGGTTGGCTAGTAATTTCACGCGGAACTTTCAGTTTGTATTCTAAGAAAATGTTAGGTTTTTTTTCGCCCCTCGTAAAAATGGAACGAGTATCTCAGTACCTCTTCTTCTTTATAATGAAAACAAGACGACTTAAAGTCGAAAATTTCGCATAATATTAGAACATCAACGACGAAAACGTGAAACGTGATAGCATTATGGATTTTGAATGAAGCGTTACACAAAATATACACATTGTATTGTACACACAGGTCGTACCCTGTTTTCTTATGAAAAATCTCAATCCATTAAAAACAAAAAGATTCTTTAAAAAATGCCACTAAAAAACTCCTTTTTATAAGCGTAATAAAGATCTTTATATTCAGAATAAATCAGAGAACTGCAATATACAATTTTATAAATTTTAAAGTTTTTTGAAAATGAAGAAGAAAAAATGATTTCACTTGCGCAAAGTTTATATCAACTTCTTTCTATAAACAGTAGAATTTTTCTAAAATTGAGAAAACGGCTACATTAGTCAGAAAAATCTGTTGTATCTTTCTGATATGAATCGATGAATGATGGTACACCACCATCAAAATCATTGGGCTCTTCCAGAACAAATTTGAATATTGTTTGAGGATATAAATTTTTTTGGAAATTTACCCTGTGACTTTTGACCCACAAACAGCAGGTCTAACCTTCAGACAAGCATCAGTTGACCCCATGGACAACCAAGAGACCACTAAAGGCAAAAATCAGTTTAGTAGTTGAGCTCCAGCTTCTGAACTAGAAAATGGCAGGGTAAAAACTAGCCAACTTTAAAGAAATAATACCCTTTGAGATTTTCCAAAATCTCAACGCAATAATCCATATTGGGGGGGGTTTACGATTTATTGCCTCCTTTGAAAATTCATTTAATTAGCCTTTTATTCTAGAATCAACTTTTTGTATGATATGTAGATACATTTTTTAACCTAGAAATTTCATTTTTAACCTGATGATGAGCAGTTAAGACTCGAAAAGCTTTGTTTGAATAAAATCAAATTTTTGTGTTGTTTATTTATTTTGAATCATGAGAAAGTGAAAATAATCCATATAAAAATATATTAAGAAAAGCTCGTAACTTAAGGATACAGACTTCGGTCAAGATAGAATATGGGGATTTATTTACCACCACCGCACCTGTCACTCAAATTTTCCCACCAGATATAAATTGACTAAACCTCACTGAAAGTGATGCAATTATTTTCAATCTTCAATTATTTTCTGATGCTATGATAGAGACCTTTAATATTAATTATTTCTAGGTTGACCGTAAATCTTTCAAAATCATAAAATAAATGTTTACACACCAGTGAAAGTAGTAAGTGCTAAAAACAGTAAAAGAATCAATATTATACGTAATCAATTAATAGCCCTTCTAGCAAATCACAACATTGACTCCTTTATAACTGCTCTAACTGCATCCCATTAAAACAAACCCACCCCAATCTCTTGCCAGAAATATCTCAAAATAGATATAGGGGAAAGATTCCAGCGTGCGGAAATGGGAATCTCATACAAAACAACGGTACCACTGGAGTTTTTAATGATTCAAAATGAAAATCCTGATTAGCAAAAAGGGGTATCAAGATCGGTGAAGTTTGATTGAAGCTCAATTAGTTTTGATTTATTACGTCAACTGCTCTAATTGGGACTATCTGACAAAACATGGGACGACAATTCGGCCACCATTTCACCGAACCTTCAAAGTCATTTGATTTGAGTTAAGGAACGGCGTATTTAAAAATACACGATTTCTCTTTCGATTTTACAGTAAGTGAAAATACAGACCAGATATGCAGCAGTCCCATGTTTCGACCAATCGTCCCAAGTTAGAGCAGTTGACGGTACCTTGTTGCCCATTCTTTTTACACTCTGACGGTTTATTAGCAGACACCCACACTAAACCTTAAAAGGACATAACAAACTGTATGCAGCGGATACAAAATCAAAACAAATGTCACATGTCAAAATAAAAAATCAAACCAAATATGGCTAATTTTGATTGTTCAATTGTTTTACAAGTTTGTTTTGGACACGTGATTTTAATTGTTCTCTTTAAATTTAAATTTGTTCTTTTTAATTTTACTACTTTACTACCTTTAAAGAGCAGGCCAATATCTATCATTCCATCGGCCAGGCGATGTCAATCGAACTGTTCGATTACCGAACCATGTGTTTGATTGAGCTGACTGATCGAACTTAATCGAACCTGCGATATAATCAAACATCAAACTGAAGATTTTCCGGTAAAGTTCAATTACTGTTCGATCAGGTTCGATAATCGAACACCTATTGTTCGATTTTGTTTGATGAAATTTGATGGTTCAATTACCAAAATTGGTTTGATAGGGTTCGGTTGACATCGCCTGCCTGGCATCGGCATCGGGGAGGAAAAGCTGAAACTTTTTCTTAATCCAAACTCATCGAACAACAATCAAACTTCATCAGATAAAAAACTGTCATCAAACTTACATAATCAAACGAAAAAAAGAAACAAATATCATACCTGTGCTGTTTTTTATTTTTTTGAAGAAGAGGGTTCATGTGTTGTTATGTAAAATTAACTCTTTTTGTACTACTTACTGAGCATTATCAACTATTGGTGCATTCACTAACTACACAAACATAAAATACTTAGTAGTAAACGAATAATAAACCTCTTTAAATACTCTACAAAAGACCAGAAAACATGATAAAAATTTATACAGCAGCAGCTAGTTTCAAAAGCATGTGCAATCAATGATCAAGCAGCCATTAAAAAGTTCTCATGATGAAGATGAATGTTTACAAAGGCTTGGTTACACGTATATTGCACTAGAGTATTTTAATTATCAAGAAAAGCGCTGTTTTTTATCTTTGTGAGTGAGTCCACCTTTAGAATATTGGCCGTAGTACGCCTGCAGCCAAACGCCCACGCCATAATTTGCGCCCAAAAAATTTTCTCGCCACACACACACACAGAAAGACTATCGTAATACTTTCGCTATGCGAAATTAATAATGCGGAAAGACCCCCTTGAAAATGTTCGGTATAACATTGAATAATTACCAACGCAGCAATGTCATGGGCGTCAGATTCATGGTTTCAACCTAGGAGCACCTAACCTAAAGCAATATCATCAAATTATTTTTATCTCGGTGTGTATTTGGTGAATAAATTTTCCTGTTTAATTTGTTATGCTTGACAAGCAAAGATCTTTTCAAAAGTCTTTACTCTGATCTAGAAGAGACTTTCTAAAGGAGGAGGGAAGTAATTACATCCTTCAAAAAAACTAAACTAAATCTGAACTGAATTTGGCACGTTTTTTCTTAAACTTATAATTCGACTACTTTATGGTTCAATTCTAATTCAATGCATTTTCCTACAATTATATCATGTTTAACTGCACGGGTGCTTATTTAGCCAAATCTTACTTATACAATCCATGCTTGCAACCCACAGAATAACATACCAGTGTCGTAACTATACTTACAATTGTCTCCTGGAGTAGTATTGTTGTTGTTGTTGTTGTTGTTGTTGTTGTTGTTGTGTTGTAGTTTCAATTTTAATATTTTGATTTAGTATAGTAGCCAGCCATCATGACGCCTTTTCATGACGTGCTTGTGTTTTACATACGTTAGTCGTTAATAGTGCTTTACTTTAGCCTCTTTAAATCAAGCTCAATTACTCTTTCAAAACCTTCTGCTGTATTGCGCACAAATAATGTCTACTGACGAACTAGTAGGGATTATTAATGTGAATGTCGTTGCTCTTTTTAGTACTAGGCTATACGGTCTGGATTTCCCCTAGGAAGTTAAAAGACAACGTACATTCTCAGAGTTTAATGATTTTGAAAAAAATATGAAGCGTGGGTCTATGGATAAGATAGTTCTTAGATAGACCCTGGCATTGTTCGTCTGGTTTTCTAATCGTCTGGTCGGTTTACTAGTAGTGTGGTCGTGTTACAAAAGTACAGGCTGTTTGTAGGAAAAAAATAATATATAGCTGAAACTTTCTCCAGACCTTCTCTATAGGATGCTTATGCCTCAGGAAAAAATCCCCTAAAATCCCACTGTTGGAACATCCCTTTTTTGGGCAATTTCTTTTTTCCCCAGGCAAAACCCTAAGGTAAAAAATTTTTGAAAATTTCAAACTCTTTTTGAGACAACATCATGTATACCATTCGAAAGCTCTCAAAAAACTATATAGAAGACTTTTAGACGGGTACAGCCGATTTCATTACCTAACTCGAGATAATTCACGCAGAAGATGCAATTTTTGGTCAATTTTGACCAAAATGTGGCGAAAAGTGGAACTTGCGCATGAAAGTTAGGTAATGAAATCGGCTATACCCGTCTAAAAGTCTTCTATATAGTTTTTTGAGAGCTTTCGAATGGTATACATGATGTTGTCTCAAAAAGAGTTTGAAACTTTCAAAAATTTTTGACCTTAGGGTTTTGCCTGGGGAAAAAAGAAATTGCCCAAAAAAGGGATGTTCCACCAGTGGGATTTTAGGGGATTTTTTCCTGAGGCATAAGCATCCTATAGAGAAGGTCTGGAGAAAGTTTCAGCTATATATTATTTTTCGCCTGTAAATTATGCTAAACGACCCCACTATAGCTGTCACAAACTAAGTCTGGAGATCTCTTAATTATTAAACCTGAGCTAGAATAATGACAGATGGAATTCCTTTTACGTCAATAACGTCTAAGCAACATTGAATGAACGATGCTTGACCGTTTGGTTTTTCCCATATACATATGCGTTTTTCCCCTCGTTGACGTTTTGATGACAGGGTGTTGGCACTGTTAATCAGATAACTACATGATTGAATGCAATTAAATGAAATTATATTTTGATTGATTTGAATGGATCCATTCTTCTTTTTGTCCTGAGAATTGTCGTCACTCACTTTTCGAAAACCAAGGGTTTTACCACAATGACAGATGGGACCACAATCCCGGGGTAAATAAATCGGCGAGTCCCTAAAAGAGACAAACAAGTTCTGCTGATATTACCTTTTTTAATATTGATAATACGATTATATCTTTTTAAAGTTGGTTAATCAGATTGTTTCGAACGTAATCGATCAAAATATAATTTCGATGCCAATTCGAGAATGCTTTTTTTTTATCGATGAAGATTTTAATAGGCTAAAGTGACGAATACGGAAAGAAAATCATTTTTGTTTTTTATTAATTATTTCCCCTTTCAAGGAAAACTGATTTGAGAAAATGCAAAAATTCTTCATTTGGTCAAGACTCAGTCGTGTCGATGTCGTCATATTTTTGAACGTGACAAAATTATGCTATGTATAAAGGAATAAGAATTCCTATTTACACCACTTAAAAACCCTTTTTACAACTCTGACGTAACGTATCGGTCAACATTCAGTCGAAACTTGACCACAGGAATTTTCAAATTCAAATTTTGACTCTTTTCTTCATTTCTATTTTCTTCTAATCTTGACGGGGCAAGGCTTCAACTACAAAAGATAACTTTCAATTGGTATTACCAGGTCTATAGTTTTTTTTCTAAAAAGTTTTCTCGTCAAGTGAATCAATACAGCTAATCCAAGAAAATGACTAAATTACCTTACCTATAAAAAACTCATGCTACCCAAAAATCGCAAACCAATTAACCCATTGATACTGTCACCCTGTAATTTTAAATTGTTAGTGTTTTTGGTACGGTGGGATCGAAAACAGGGCGGCAAGGGTTGCGGTGTTCTAAGATCCAGACCCAACCCAACCGTATATAACCATAAAAATAAGAATTCTTGAACTAAAAATATTGGTTACACTCACCAACAACATTACTCTAAACCAAAGTTGTATCTCACGACCGCTCGACTACGGTTGAAAAGGTGTATTCTGTACCAGAGTGTATCTCACGTTTGTCGTTTCGTAGTACACTCTGTGCGCATTGTCTGTTTAATAAAAAAATTCCCGTACGGAAACCTCTGCGATGAAGTATAAGCCCGGGGGGGCAGCTGGGCAAAAGGACCGACGGGTATGTGCGGGCCCTAAGGGTACCTTTTCCAATATGTTTAAAATGCACTGTAAGGGTCGGAAAAACTAGAGATGCACTGTAAGGGTAGAAATTTCAGAAAATTCTTGAAAAACCTAGATATTTTGACCAAAAATGCTAGAATTTTGACCATTTTTTGCATGAAAGGGATCGAAAATTTGGGGGAAAATACACTCTAAGGGTATGATTTTCACTGATTTTTGCTGCACTGTAAGGGTGCAATTTTAAACGCCAATTTTTGGCCCGCACATACCGTCAGTCCGCAAACCCAGTGCCCCCCCGGGAGTATAAGATTTTTAAATAGCAACACTTTTCTCATCGGCTCCCCTCTCTTACCCGCACATCATCGTATCGGTCAGTTTGAAGAATCTCAAATCAGAAAAGACAACGACAACAGAGCCTCTATGGCAATGAATTTTGAAATTAGCCGTAGATATCGGGTCCGTGTACAGACTACAACAATATACAAAGCATTAAGAATTGTTCTCCTTTTTCATTCCAGTCAAAGTGATGAAAACATCCTAAAGAATCTGGAATTATTCGATAAACTATGTATACGTTTTAACGGTCGCATCCTTTTCCTCAAAGATATTATTGCCAATGACGAGATATGTTGTTGGATGTTTTACGGGAACGGTAAGAAAGTGACAGAAGTATGTTGTACGTCGATTGTTTATGCTACCGAACGTAAGCATACTAAAGTCGAGTTTCCGGAAGCCCGAATCTACGAAGATACGTTGAATATCTTACTATTTGAAGGGCGGGGTGAAACCGCCTTTGATAACGAGTTATTCAGGGCGACGAAAGTCAGTAAGCCGTCACACCACAATAATGACGAATCTGATGATAATTCGAGTGGTCCTAGTGGTAGTGGAGTGCGGAGACACCGCGCCCTAGCTAACGAAGGTTAAAATTGTTGTTTTTTGGGCGTATAGTTATGAGACCCTTTTTGATGCAAAAAGGGGTGCATTTTATGGAACTAATGAGTATAGTGGATAGCTGATAGTATATTGTACACCCGGATACCGTTAAATGAGTACTTAAACGAACATTTGTCATGATAATTCGATGATGCTGAAAAATAGACGCAAATTCCTTGATTGAACACGAACTTGATTTTTCGGGAGAATGTTCTATCAGAAGAAGCTGAATTGCTCGTCAAGAAAATGAACTACAGTACATAAATATTTCAATGATATAAAGCTGGTATATTTTATATAATAAAGAACGATGTAATGGACGAATAATCATAAATACTTTGATATATCTATTTATACTCCCAACGTACCGAAATATATTTTTGGTCAAACATATGAAAAGCAAATGCAACAGTAAATCATCTTTTAAATTTCCTGATGTTCAGATAAGGTAAAATTCACGCCGTTTTCTATTTTATCAATGTTCCAGGGAACGTTTAGAGGGGGGTTGTACTTTTACGGTGTGACGGGATTGGCCCTTTTTTAGTACGGTATTTCGGGATTTGACGAAAAAAGAGACGGGAAAACGGTATTTTAAAATCAGACGGTGACGGTATTTAGGTACATTTTTGCCCTGTACAAGCCGGTGTTATTATTTTTTCAATTTTCGGGATTCCGGGATTCAGCAAAAATTTTGACGAAAAAAGGTATTTCGAACCCCTACAACCCCCCCCCCCTTTAGAGTAATTGGCAATAGGGTCTAGTCATTGTTCCGAGGGCTTTTCCGATTTGATAAATCCCTGGCGTACTAACAAGGGTCTGTAAATGATCTAAGTCAAAAAAATATTAAAAGATATCTTTCATCACAACAGAAAATAAAAGTACACTACTCAGAGTGTTAATAAAAAGGGAATTTAAAATTGTAGCAATCAGGAAACTTAAAACTTAGATTTATGGATGGATTTTTCTTTGATAAAATTACTCAAATACCACTGTAGTTAATTCTTTCTTGTGTTTTATTGATTTTTATCATTTTTCCATCGCTATTTAAAATTTTTTCTTCTGGAATACTTTTTTGACTGTAATTCTGAATTCTTACAGCCACGTATTCTGTGAATTTGCTGTCCAATCAATGGGGAAAAGAACATTTTAAATATATATACACCAAATTATTTTTTTTCCTATATTTTGCGTCCCGTGTGCAACATTTTTCTCTGAAATTTATAAATTGTCAGCAAAAATTTTTTAATTTACCAAAAAAAAATTCTTTTTCTCATTTTCCTAGGAATTTTTTTATTTAAAAATTGTTTTATAAATATTATTATTATATGTAGAAATCCTTATGAAAATTTTATAATATTTTATTAACATATTTTGTTTTGTTTTTTCTTTTCCCCGTACGTTTTGTCTGGTTTTTCCATTTCGGAATTTTCAAAAAACCTTTTCCGTTGTTGATTTATTTTAGTGGGGCCCATACATTCGGTGAATTAGGTGATTTTTTCGTTAGTTTTTGATATATACTTTTTGACTTGCTGGTCAAAATAAGTCAAAGAAGATTCCTTAGTAGTAAATAAACCTGGATTCTGTTCTCATTTCCCTTGCTTAAATTTTAAATTATCCACTATTCCGAATTTTCTCTGTCAGATAGATGTATACCCCCTCTCCCCCCAAAATCAATGTTGGAGTTGAGTTTTTGCACGTTCACAAGACTCACCATCAACATTGATATTGGGGGGGGGGTGGGGAGGTGGACAAACAGTTCTGTCCAGGATTGTACATTCGATATGACTACGAAAATTTGACATGATAATTCGATAACTGGACTAAAATCAATAATATAGATTAAAATCACATTCCTTGATTGAATACGAACTTGATTTTTCGGGAGAATGTTCTACATATCAGAACAGACTATCCCTTCCCAGACTAATGAATCAACTGCAAATGAATGAACTGCAAAAATATTGTAATGTAAAAGATTAGGTTTTTACTGTAAAACTCAAAAAGTGGTATGATTTATAAAATGATGGCAACCAAGAAACTTCAAAAGCATTTTTTCATTGGAATTTCTTTCGCAATTAAAAATTAAAAATTCTACAACACAGTACTGTATTATCTATTATCTATTATCTTGCGTTTCGATCGACTTACTGTACTTACGATTTTTTTTAAATTCCCTACCCTTAGGGAGAGACTTGGAAAGATGAAAAAGCCGACCCTTACCATCCACACATACCCAACACCTATTTTTGTCTAAGTATTATTAGTACCCCCCTTCTCCTCCCCCGGGTCTTTGTATTAGAAATGCTGAATTAAGTTTTCCGACGCGCCGGTGATTCCTGTTTTTAGCATTAGCTAAACTTATATTTTGGTGTGACCGCGCTCTAAAAGATTATGTTTACTATGAAAACACATAATTAATCTGCTGAACAATCAATCTGTTTGTTCAAAGGGAATTTCCACACGATATGATATTTTCCCCTATAGATTAAAAAAAGAGTATAAAAGATGGTTATTGCTGTCAGTTTTTATTTTAACTGACTTGCAAATAGCTAAGGAACGAAAAAAACCTGTACATATTATTTTTAAGTGTACAGAATATAGAAAAATATTAATATTATTAAACTGTTTCAATATGGGTAGTATGTTTGAAAACAATGCTTTTGTTGAATACTCAAATATAACACAAAAGAAAAATTTAGCAACAAAAGTGACGAGTGGTGGAGATAAAATTTCGAAATGGAAAGAGTCAGGGTTTGCACCTCTTTTATCAAAAGCTCAATACATCTGCAGCTTGTGTACCATGTATATGCTTCGATCTATCGTACAAACCTTCCGTGGATCACTGGCTTGTGAAGATTGCTACAGACAAGGACTAAAGTAAGAAAAATGATACTTTATTTTTTATGCTTTTATCATAGATGGTAAAAATGGCTTCAGTTTGAAATAGAGTAAGATAGTCTTATAGGTTTTATTTTTACATAAGTATTCCCGTTTCACATCAGACACATATTTCATATCAGGACAGTGTCTTCCTATTGTTACATTATGCTGATATAAACAAAAAAATGATAAAGAAAATATTAATAAAAACATTTTTTTGCTTATATCAGCACAATATAACAATAGGCAGACCTTGTCCTGATATGAAATATGTGTCTGATATGAAACAGGAAAACTTGTAAAAATATTGCCTTTAATTTTTGTCAAACACATATATAAAAATGCTTAGCTCTTCGAAATTCTAATAATAAAAACACACGCCTCTGTTCTGTTGTAATTCATCATACAAAGAAAGTATAGTATCATGATGATTCAGTATTTTACCGGTACTTTCCCAATGATGTTCAAAGGGAATTTTCAAAACTACACAACATTCATTTTGCTGACTTCTAGAAACGACAAAACTTCCCAGAAGAATTACCCACTTTATCTCTCTTCATTGATAATTTATGCTTACGTAGTGTGTTTTGATTAATCAACAATCTATAATTTATGCAATATTTGCTGATCCATTATTTATTTGAATAATTCAATATGGCAGCTTTGTAAACCGCAGGAATCTTTTTATAAGCATTTAAAGTGTAATTTGATTCCAGTTCTTTCTAGAAAGTTTTATTTTTTCATAAGTGTTCCCGTTTCATATCCGGACAGTGGGTGCCTATTGTTATGTTATGCTGATATAAGCAAAAATGTTTTTCTTTTCCTCTTTCTGACCAATCTTGCTCCACATCCGTGTCAATCCAATATGAAAAAGCTTGTAAATTAAATTTGATGAGTAAGCAAACGATGGCACTCATATTTAAAAACAAAACCGTTTAAGTAAAAACTCGGTAAAAACGGTTAATGATCTAACAATTTACGGAAATTTTATTAATTTTTCTAGAACAAACCCAGGCTTCTGTCCCATCGATAAGCAACCAATCAAAGAAGGAGAGTTCTTCGTGGACAAAGCCAAGGAGAAAGAGATTGGTAACACAGAAATACAATGCCCACATCACCAAGAAGGTTGTACTTGGAAAGGATGTATCAGAGATTTCCTGAGGGTAAGCAATCTGTTCACTACATTACATTTTACTGCGAAAAAAGATTCTTAAGAAGAAAAGTCTACGAGTGGCTAATCGCCCGTGTAGGAAGCACAACTGACGTCATCAAGCTCAATTGAGCTACCCTTGCATGTGTTTTTGTCCGTTTTAACATTTTTAACATCAGACGGATCAACGGATCAACGGATCGATGGATCAACGGATTGGTGGATCGACGAATCAATGGATCCATGGATCAACAGATCGACGGATCAACGGATCGACGGATCGACGGATCGTCGGATCAACAGATCAATGGATCGACGGATCGATGGATCGACGGATCGACGGATCGATGGATCGACGGAACAATTGATAGACGGAACAATTGATCGACGGATCAATGGATCGATGGATCGACGGATCAACGGATCAATGGATCGACGGATCGATGGATCGATGGATCAATTGATGGACGGATCAACGGATCAACGGATCAACGGATCAATGGATCGACGGATCAACGGATCAATGGATCGATGGATTGATGGATCAATGGATCGACGGATCAATGGATCGACAGATCAGAATCAAAGATTGATGGTTCTGGAAGTTCTGCATCAGGAGTTGGTGATTCTAATGAATGTGATGATGGAGTTGATGGTTCTGGGGAATGTGATCGTGGTATTGATGGTTCTGGTGAATGTAATGGTGGAATTGATGGTTCTGGTGAATGTGATGGTGGAGTTGGTGGTTCTGGGGAAATGTGATCGTGGAATTGATGGTTATGGTGAATGTGATCGTGGAATTGATGGTTCTGGTGGAGTTGATGGTTCTGGTGAATGTAATGGTGGAATTGATGGTTCTGGTGAATGTGATGGTGGAGTTGGTGGTTCTGGGGAAATGTGATCGTGGAATTGATGGTTATGGTCATTTATTCCACCATTGCATTCACCAGAACCATCAATCCCACAATTACATTCACCAGAACCATCAACTCCACCAGAACCATCAATTCCACGATCACATTCACCAGAACCATCAATTCCACCATCACATTCACCAGAACCATCAATTTCACCATCACATTCACCAGAACCATCAACTCCACCATCACATTCACCAGAACCATCAACTCCACTATCACATTAACCAGATACATCAACTGCACACCATCACATTCACCAGAACCATCAACTCCACTATCACATTAACCAGATACATCAACTCCACACCATCACATTAACCAGAACCATCAACTTCACCATTGCATTACCCAGAACCATCAATTCCACCATCACATTCACCAGAACCATAAACTCCACCATCACATTCACCAGGACCATCAATTCCATGATCACATTAACCAGATCCACAAACTCCACTATCACATTCACCAGGACCGTAAACTCCACCATAAAATTCACCAGGACCATCAATTCCACGATCGCATTCACCAGATCCATCAACACCATTATCACATTCACCAGGACCATCAGTTCCACGATCATTATTCGATAAGAACCATCAATTCCACCATCACATTCACCAGGACCGGCAACTCCACCATCACATTCACCAGGACCATCAACTCTACTATCACATTCACCAGAACCATCAACTCCACCATCACATTCACCAGAATCACAACTCTTGATGCAGAACCTCCAGAACCATCAATCTTTGATTCTGATCCGTCGATCCATTGATGATCCATCAATCCGTCGATCCATTGATGATCCATCAATCCGTCGATCCATTGATCCATGATCCGTCGATCCATTGATCCATCCATCCGTTGAACCACTGATCCGTCGATCTATTGATCCGTCGATCCTTCGATTCATTGATCCGTTTATCCGTCGATCCGTTGATCAATCGATCCGTTGATCCATTGATCCGTCGATCCATTGATCCATCGATCCGTCGATTCGTTGATCCGCTGATAATCCGTTGATAATCCGTTGATCCATTGATCCGTTGATCCGTCTGATGTTTAAAATGTTAAAACAGACAAAAACACATGCAAGGGTAGCCCAATGGAGCTTGATGACGTCAGTTGTGCTTCTTACACGGGCGATTAGCCCTACGAGGGCTACGAGGCTGCAAATCAAACCAGTCCCAGCTGACACACAACGTTGTTTCAACGTTTATCTAATAATTTATAACGTTGTCACATATAATGTTATTTTAACATCATCATTTCTTATTATGTTTTTAGGAACATCAAGATCGATGTGAATATGAACCTACCGAATGCCAATTATGTCATGAAGGTGTTCTTCCATGTCATAAAGACGGTCACATGTCATCGTGCCAAGGAATATTCGCGGCTGGACCGTGTATCTATTGGGATGCTGGGTGCCACTTTACGGTAAGTTACTGAACCCGGTTTATACATGTTAGGAGGTACCCTCTGAGCTCTGAGGAAAAATATTTTTCGTTGCTTTTAAGGTTTTGTTCGAAGGTTTTCCCTGATGAAAGATTTAACCCTACCAATTTTCCCACTCTAAGGTCACCATAAAATATATTTTCTTGCAATTCATATACACACAAAATTAATTTAAGACACTATAATTTAAGAACTTTTTCATTGATAATGGACAGAGCTCAAAAGTGCAAAAGCCGCTGGTGGATTTAAGACAATAGAGCAAGTACGTTGGAAAAATGCGAAGGAGTGCAACACTCGACGTGGTCTAAAACCGCCTATGAAAGCGTTATCTGAATCTAAACTTTCTTTTCCTTAATTCCTAAATTTAGGCTGAGAATAATATGGAAATGAAGACTCACTTAACCGAATCACTCCTAAGCCACACAACTCTGCATAAACTTTGGAACAACAAAATCATAGAACAGTTCCCGAATCTAACAAAGAAGTTTGAAGAAGAATCCAACAAGATTGAGGAAATTTCATCCAAAGCTATCAAACCTATCAAAAAGAGGCAAACAGAATTAGAACAAAAATTCCAAGATTTATCAAATACATTTCAAGATTTTGAGCAACAAAAGATGATTGCTGATTCTCATCGCGATGACTTTTCAGTGGATGCTATTATCCAACCAATCACAATGCGAATGGATGATTTAGATTTGAGATTCCAACTTCATGAGAATACAACATTTGATGGACATCTTTTATGGAAAATCAATCGAGTCCATGAACGCACATTAGAAGCCAAATCAAAGAAGGTGACAGCATTGCATTCATCACCATGTTTCACCAGTCGCTATGGTTACAAATATTGTTTACGCCTTTATCTCCAAGGAGACGGGATGGGTAAAGATAAATACTTGTCTCTTTTTATCGTTATTATGAAGTCAGAGTATGATAACGTCTTGAAGTGGCCTTTTCAAAAGAAAATCACTTTCACCTTAATCAACCAAGATCAAAACCGTAAGAATCTGGTTGAAAGCATGTTACCGAGTGCTGATTCATCAAGCTTTCAAAAACCGAAAAAAGACATGAATATTGCTTCGGGGTGTCCGCGATTTGTGGAGATTAACCGATTAGCACCGGACGGATTCTTGAAAGATGATTCTCTATTTATTGATGTTGAAATCAAATGACGTCTGCAGCATATGAAACGGTTGGCAAACGATATCATACTCCAGGATGCATCGTCTCTTATTTTCTCCCTATTTTCTACTTTCCTATCTTCTATCCTGATTTTCTGTCTTTCTCAAGTGTTTCTAACTGTTTTCTAA
This sequence comes from Clytia hemisphaerica, assembly GCF_902728285.1. Lineage (NCBI taxonomy): Eukaryota > Metazoa > Cnidaria > Hydrozoa > Leptothecata > Clytiidae > Clytia > Clytia hemisphaerica. Next base: position 1,543,166 of record NW_027104390.1, on the reverse strand, counting down.
GTATTTTTCTGAGATTTGCCCGTACCGGTGAAACAGGTCTCCGACCCCGGCTCGAACCACCAAATGCAATCAACCTTGGTTTACAAACCCAATGCCTAACCGCTCACGCCAACGAGACACGACAGAAAGCCGTCATTCACAAATACTTATAGCGTGTAATTTACAGACCTTAATTAAGAAAGCTCCCAACCCTACCGGTGCCCCTACAAGGATCCCTACGGGATCCTAAGTTAAGTCACAGGGTACGAATGCCCCTAAGAAGGCCTTCGGCCTTATATTTTGACTCTCGAGCTCCAACCCTAACCCTAACTGATAATAACCGAACCCCCGTCTAGGTCCGCGGATTGAAAAATTTCACTTGCATCCTGGAGTATGATATCGTCTGCCAACCTAGTGGTTTTTCGTTCAAAGATGGGTTGAAATAATCTTAATCAAAACCATGTATAGATCTCATCGAAAACGAAAACCACTGATACTAGAAAACACTATAGAGCCACTACAAGTTGACAAAAAATCTTCTGAATTCGTAGAAAGTAAAAAGAACTTCTTTATAATTTTAGCATGCTTTATATTATATTTTATTTTTCGCAAATTTAGGATTTGGCCTTTGCTTGGAATCCGGCAGGATCGAGTGGAACATCTTTTTCTTACTTATTTACATCCAAAAATACATAAACCGAAGGATCGAGGTCCGATTTTTCGTCCAACTTTTAACCTCGGTCCGCTGAAAAGGAAATACTTCCATCCCGTCTCGTCACGGCAGTAGAGGATGAAAGTTGGATGGAAAATTAGACGGGTATCCTAGGCACTTTACACTTTTAGTGATTGTATTTCCCAATTGTTTCTCGCCGGTTTCACATGTACTGTTCTTCACTATTATACTTAGTTTTATACTTTCAATATAAATTTATTTAGTGTTTATATTCATGTTTATGATACATTTTTTGTATTTTTTCGGATTTTTTTAGATTATGTACACCATTTTCATCAAAAGTATGATAATATTGAAAATATAAAAATATTAGATTTAACAACATAATTCCCCAAAGTAACTTTCCACTTATTTTTACGGAGCTTGTGCAGTAATCAGGGCGGGGTGTTTGTAGTCAACAAAGAGCAGGTCTTAAAAACCTTACAAAAAAGAGGGCACGCTTTCTAAAACAAGGCTTACCATAAATAAATAAACCATCTTGTCGTTTAAAATTCACTTTCCTGTAACATCGTTCGTCTGTTGCAGCATTGCAGCAAGGAATTTATATAAATTGTTTGTCTGTTAAAGTCTCCCAACTCAAACTACGCAAATATGAACCAATATCCAACCAATAATTTGACCAATAATTCGACCAAATGGCTGTAAATTTTGTAGATCCTTCGTTTGCTTCCGCGCAGTAACATTTTAAATATCAAAATAAATTGTTTGTGAAGATTGCAAACTCGCTCCCAGCTTTTTATGTATATTGCTAGATTATCATCTGGCGTTCATCAGTAGCATAAATAAAGCCTGGGATACACGGGAACATGGTTGTGAAAATACACCTTTGCGACCGTAGTCACCAATTCGCTTTATCCCGCAAAAACCGTCCAAGTCCTTTTTTCGCACATATAGACAATAGAAAAATACGTCAAAAAAGGATTGGGATGGTATTTGTGGGATAAAGTGGACAAAAAAATGCCCGTGGAAATACGGTCGAAAAAGTGTATTGAATATTTTTGAGTGAACATTTTTAAGCGAGTATGAGAACATTATTTCTTGATAACACTTCTTTTCTTGGATCGACTTGATTTATAACTTGTGGTGCTGTTTGGTGATTGGCTGCGATTGGAAACTGAACCTGATGGTTGACGTCTAAAAGACATTGCTGCTACGGCTGCGCTTGATAAAGATGCGTGGTTTAGGTCTGTGCTTTTTTGTGATTGGAGTTTGGATCGTGAAAGAGCTTGCTCGTGAAGTTTCTCTGAAAAAAGAAATATTTCGACGTTTTTAACAATGGAATGGAATCTGTCACCAGCATTGTAAACGACTCCAGTTTACCTTTTTGTCCAACATCAACGAAAAGTTAAACACTTTTAGTGTAGAGTTTCCAAACACACACGGGAAATACAAATTGTCCGAGTTATGGAAATTTCTAGTTATAGAGTAATGTTTACAAGGGGTCAAGCTGGATTTTTTACAAGTTCTTTGATGACTCTGTTGGTCGTTAAATGTTGAGACAAACAATTTTATTACTTTTTCTAAAGAACGCGTCATCCCTATTGTTTAAAAATAACCAATCAGTTAAACATCTTTTAAAAACTCCAAGGCATCCCTTTACAAGGTGCTTACTGCGAAGGGACGAGAAAACTTAAGGAGATATCCGAGTTAGAGGTTCGAGTTAAAGTTTCCATTGTATTGAAAGGTGGAATTTATTAAGACATGACCAATTTAACTGCTTACTAAGGATAGATGTGCGATTATGAAACTCTATATTTTATCCTCGCCGTAGTGGAGGTTATATTCGTTAAGATCGTAAAAGATTCTATTAAAGAGCCTCCCAGCGGCCCTTCAATTCACACAATCACGCAATGTTTTTTCGCAATTCACGAAATTTTTGTTCACGCAAAGTTTTCCAATTCACACATTCACGCAATTTTTTTTTCGTTTTCGCGCATTCGCGTAAGTGAAAAAGCCCATTCACGCATTTGCGCAAACCACTGGGGGGGGGGCATTAAATTAAGTAAAATATTTGAATTATACACACCTATCAGTTTCGGATTTACCAGTTCCAGATTCTCCATGAGAGGTGTGATTGTTAGTTTGTTCTTGTCATCCTCTATAAGTAAAAAGAAAAAAGGGAAGTTAAAAACTAGGAGGGGTCCATGTAACAAATCCTGCATTACTACAAATAGACAAAAAGAAACGACGAATTTCATACAGAGCGACAAATTTTGCTGTCCATTACCCCGACCGAAAGTGACTGTGCCTCCTCTCGGATTCATCCTTGTTGATCACGGGAATCAACTACATGTGGTTTAAAAGAACGACAAATTACGCATGCGTGTTACAATGGCAGGATTTGTAAGACGAACCTACTGCTAAGCTTAGTTTTCATCATTTTCAAAATGAATTTCATAAGTTTCGCTGTTATCCGTAAAATAAAGTCCCAAAGGAAGCTTGAACTTTTTTTTGAAATTATTTTCGAACTTACCGAAATGGCAGCAAGGTGGAATTTATTAAGACATGACCAATTTAACTGCTTACTAAGGATAGATGTGCGATTATGAAACTCTATATTTCATCTATTTCATCTTCGCCGTAGTGGAGGTTATATTCGTTAAGATGGTAAAAGATTCTATTTTAAAAATAGCCTTCCAGCGGACCTTCAAATCACACAATCACGCAATGTTTTTTCGCAATTCACGCAATGTTTGTTCACGCAAAGTTTTCCAATTCATACATTCACGCAATTTATTTTTTCATTTTCGCGCATTCGCGTAAGTGAAAAAGCCCATTCACGCATTTGCGCAAACCACTGTGGGGGGGGCATTAAATTAAGTAAAATATGTGAATTATACATACCTATCAGTTGCGGATTTACCAGTTCCAGATTCTCCATGAGAGGTGTGATTGTTAGTTTGTTCTTGTCATCCTCTATAAGCAACAAGAAAAAAAGGGAAGTTAAAAACTAGGAGGGAGTCCATGTAACAAATCCTGCATTACTAAAAATAGACAAAAAGAACGACGAATTTCATACAGAACGACAACTTTTGCTGTCCACTACCCCGACCGAAAGTGACTGTGCCTCCTCTCGGATTCATCCTTGTTGATCACGGGAATCAACTACATGTGGTTTAAAAGAACGACAAATTACGCATGCGTGTTACAATGGCAGGATTTGTAAGACGAACCTACTGCTAAACTTAGTTTTCATCATTCTCAAAATGAATTTCATAAGTTTCGGTGTTATCCGTAAAATAAAGTCCCAAAGGAAGCTTGAACTTTTTTATGAAATTATTTTCGAACTTACTGAAATGGCAGCAAGGGCTAAATCACACAAAAATTTGATACATGAGGTTCTGATTTATTTTTGTTGATTAATTTTGTGATTTGCCCCTTTTGAGAAGTAGTAAGTTAAAATTAGAATGTCTTGGTGGAAAATTTTTGAAAAGGCAGGACTAATAGATAAGAATGAGAGTTCCCCTCAGCCTAAAGACCAAAGCTAGTTTAATCCAGTCTTTAATTATAAAAAAAGTCTCTAAAGCGCCGAAAACGCTATATTGTCTAAGCCGTGTGTCTTTATGAATACATAAGTCCTTATAAAAAGCACTGGTCTGGAAGCTTATTTTTTAACTTTTTGTTAGCTTTTATTTCTTTGTTATTATTCAAAGATGAAAATCGATTTGCTTAGTTTTTGATCACTTTACCAAGTACTCCTCTTGGGATTGGTTTAAAATCTAATCACATGATCAAAAAGTGAGCAAAACAAACTAATTTCTCAACACAAGTTCAAGTAAGAAACAATGGAAAGAAACAAAAGGCTTCCAGACCGGGGTTTTATATACGGACTATGGCGAGTACGGGTTTTGTTAGCTAGGCTGAGCTCCCCTAAAGCATCAGTAAATAACTTACTTTCAATCTGAACAAGTATATAATCATTCCTATTCTTTAGGCGATCAACAGCATAAAGATCTGAATCGAGAGTTGTCAAATTTTGAAGGGTTCCAATATCATCAACCAAATCGATGTCAACTGAAAGATAAAGAAAGGTATGAAATGTAATATTTTCATTTATAATTTTTGATTTAAAAACTAAAGATAAGCAAAAATCTTTTTCTTTTCCTCTTTCTGACCAATCTTGCTCCACATGCGTGTCAATGCAATGTGAAAAAGCTTGTGAATTAAAATTGACGAGTAAGCAAACGATATCACTCTTATTTAAGAACAAAACCTTTAATGACAGACCATTTATTCTGCCAGTTCATTTCACCTGGAAGCACAAAGTAGAAGCGACTGGGCTTCAATTACTAACTGTTATAAACCTTAGTGGTTTCAATGTCATTTACATGATTGGCGTATATTTTGGTGCAATTGCTGCACTTGAGAAAATCACTGGCCCAAATGCTTTCGATCGTTTAACACACCCGTGAGGGTCCATTGTTTTTGTACCCTTAAAGGACCCTAGTCTAAATCGCAGACCTCTACAAAACCCCAGGTAGCCGTATAGTAGTACTATAAGGAGCACGAATCCGTTAGTGGACATACCCGTCACCTCGCAAACCTAGTACCCCCCCCCCCCCCGGGATCCTTACATAGACTATTTTGACTTTTGCTGTTTTTGTAACCCTTAGGGAGACTTAGGAAGGTAAAAACAACCTTTATTGCTCACACATTCCCAGCACATATCTCCCCTCGGGTTACAGATCTATGTCTTCAGGGTCTGCTCCTCTTACATTTGAGCACACTAGCATTACTTATCTATTTTGTTATAAAAAAGATTGAAGCATGGAAAATCCAATGATTTGCTCCCTACTTTTACAAGAATTTAGTAAGGGTTCTCAACCTTTTTATGTTCCTGCGTGTGAGAATGAAAGACTTAGTGTATTTTTCTAATGAGGGTGATTTCAGGTAATTTTCCTAAAACCCGGTAGGGTGGAAAAGTCGAAATTCTCACCATTTCTATAGTTCGATCTTGCTTTGATCCAATGGACAAGGTTTCCAATGCAACAATTTAGGTTGATCAACAATCTTTCATTTTCTAAAAAAAAAAAGTAGCAAGTTCTGTCTCAATGTAATTTGCAGCGAAGACAAAAAGGGCTGTATCTATTGATAGAAGTGGCGGTTTTGCGCATATTAGAAAGATATGGGGAGATAGGAAATGTGCAAATTTCATGCACTGAAAGATTTGTGATGTTGACGCGTTCGTGCCATCCAAACTCGTACTCTTGTGTATTTTGCATTTTTGTTGCTCACAATTTCGAGCATGAACTCATACTTCGAGCACCCGGAGGAAGGGGGGAGGAAGAGTGTGCACTCGATTTCTAATCAAACCAAAAAAAGATTCTAAAGTCGGACCTTACAGTGCAGCCCTTGAGCAGTGAAAAGGTACCCTTACAGTGCATTTTACCGAATGTTCATTACCACAGTGTACATGTTTTTTTATTAGAACATCCAAAATTTCTGAAGCCTTTGGATGTTCTTAACTTTTTGAGTTTTAAGCCTAAAAATGTTCTTAACATGTTCTTATTTTCACTACTTTTTGAGAATTGTTTCCATTTTTCTAAGCAATTGGATGTTTTAGAGTCTACAAAGCCTTAAAATGTTCTTAACTTGTTCTTAACATTTTGGCTATCGAAGCCTTTTGTTCTTTTATAGTTTGTTCTTATAAAAAAGAAACGTGTAGTTTGATTTCATAACTTATTTTGCTGAAACCACCTAAAATGTGCAAGAGATGTCAACACAATGTACAAAACAAATCAAAATGGGTGCGAGTGAAAATCAAATTTTTATTGTCAAACCTGCAATTCAGCAGTCCCCAAACATACCCTTACAGTATATCCAGCTAAAAGAAGACTCTTGAAGTGCACTCTATCAAAAGTACACCCTTACAATACATTTCGAGTGTCTCGAAAAACCTACCTTTAAGGGTGGTGCATGCCGTGGGTCAGATCATATGAGTGCCTCCCCCCCCCGGGTTCGAGCTCCTCTGGCATCTTGATCACTTTGCAACTCTTATACATATTCCATTTTTCCCTCAGTAAAAAAAAACATACCTCCGTAATGCACATTAATGAAGGCCATTACTTTGAAAGTTGATTTTGTTTCGAACCACAATGTATACTTATGGATGCACTTCTTATTGCAAGCGTCTCATACTGTATAGAATGAGTATATGAATTTACCATATGTCGATAAATTTGCATTATTTTGGCTCTACATTTTTCACTTTCGTAACTTTACATGGATTTGAAAGCTTCAAAAGCTTAAAAGATGTCGGCCGACTTTCATTTGAAACTTACAAAATTCCCAAAATAATATACACATAATTGAATCCTAATTTACGATGATTATTAGTAAATTGAGGACTTTCCTTTATATGCAGTGATTTCTGCAATATTAAATGGACTTTAATTGGCGTGCTGAATTTTTCATTAACCTATTATCTGTTCTCTTGTCTGGGACCCAGATGCAGAAATTTTCATCCGACACGCGATGGCTCCAAAGGAAAATTTTCAACATCTGGAAGGTTTGGATTACGAAATTTTGCAAGACCGCGTAAAGGGTTTCAACCGAAATGTTTTTAGCTTTACGCGAAAAGGTAGTTGAACCCGACTGGGGATGCGGCACATCAAAGGCCGACTATCATTCTTCTCCGATGGGAAATTGGCCCGCTCCTTTAGAACTTTAGCGCGGGCGGCCGCCAATCCACCATCGGAATATCAGAGGACTGACCTTATCGTACCGTCGGTATATTGCGAACGAGAATTTCTGAGGAACATTTTTTGCTAAAGGCTTCCGTTTTTTGGGCTAAAGAGCATCTAAATTTATGATGCCCCTATGTATACAGAAAATTGGGTAAATTCTTTAGATGTGGTAGCCTTTTCTCAGGCTCCCTCTCTGGAATCGAACCCTAATTCTCCGTCACCCGTTACAACCATGGTAAACCACTACCTTACCGTCGACAGTTGATAGGGCAGAAATTTGAATGAAACATCGCCGGCACAAAGGGGGTAAATTCACACTGCCAGAGACTTTTGGAAGAAATTTGAAAATCGTGAATTCCGATTATTTTTCACCACGTAAATATTCAAATTATTAAGATAATGAGATAACACACTAATTATTATTTTATAAAATATAATTAATAATTTTTGGCTGAAGTTTAAAAGAACCTTCTTTGTCATCTTAGGGTACAATTTTGCAATCACAGTATTTAGTTGAATAATGTCCGTTGAATAAATGCAAGTTTTTGAATAATACGTTTTTATTCATTTCCCTTGACATGTCATTATAAGTGTTTGCTCAAAAGAAGCACTTTTAATTCCGCCAGCCGTTCTGTATTGGATGCCAGTTGCTTTCAGGGTATTGAGATATGCATCAATCTCGTGATGATTGAAGTTTGGTATGATCGATTCACCTCTATTGACACAGCTAAGTGATTCACCAGGGTAACAAAATTGAACTAAAGGCTGACTTGACCTGAATCGTGCTGCACTTCCCAAATACACACCCCTGCAACAAAATTAAAAATAATGAATTTTTCTGATTGAATCACTCCTTGCAGTCTCAATCCCCGGTCATTTTATGAATACACCTTTTTAATACATTTTTTCTCCCTAAACTCGATCCAATCCTTTTATATGACACCTTTTTCTATTGTCTATAGGTGCGAAAAAAAAGACTGGGACGGTTTTAAGGTGGTAAAAAGGACAAATAAAATCCCCGCATAGCAATTGGCGACCACGATCAAAAAGGTGTATACAATGAAATGTTAATATAGTGGAAGCTGAATGGAATATAATAGAATTGAAAATCGTCTGAAATTGCCAAAAAAGGAGATTTTCCAAATAGCTTGGGTTTTTAGATTTGTCAATTTTTTTCTCAATAAACTGATGTGAGTGGAATTTCATTATTCAGGGTCGATGGATTTAAAAAACTTGAAAAAAGTAGCGTGATGGCTGAGGGGCTTCAAAGGGGCGCCGAAACACAAAGGGCGCAAAAAGACGCCTCTGATTACTAATCTCGGCGCCCCTTTGCTCTTTTACACCTTAGGTATGGCAATTTTGCGGCCAAAAAGGTCATACCAGCATTGCTATAAAGTATAAATGTCAAAATTAGTGGCAAAACTATTCATCAAAACTATTCAAAACTATAATTATGTGAGATATAACAATATTCGGCCAAAAAGAGAGAAAATACTCAAAAAATTTCGTGCTCGCTTCGATCGCGTTATTTTTAAAAAGATATTTACTTTTCATAAGGAGCGCCAAAATCAAAATCTTCTAAAATTGCCTCCTCAGTTTGCCCGAATTTTAGTCGACCTACCATGCTACAACTTTTGGATTCTCTCAATCATGCTATCTGTGAATAATGTTACTATGTTAGTAAAGGCATGATGGAACCAATCAAAATGCTGCTTATATTCATTTTGGTAGATAGTAATTTAGACAGTAAACTTTAGACGGCTTGCCAAGAATCAATTACACTATTTCAGAGTAAATGATATTACCTGGAATGGTGTCGAAATCCTGCAAATAATGCGTTTGGAAGTTTAGTAATAGGGTCTGACTTGTAAACAAATCTTAACTTTCTAAACTTCGGTACCATCTGATCATGAAGGTCCGCATATGCTGCATTCCCGACTCTTGGTTGACCAAATGTTATCAAACTTGATTTTGAACTCCTCCAAACAGCACCCTGGAGATAAAACATATGGTTTATGGTATTGGTTTTTGTATGAGAACTAGCAAATTTTGGCTGAGGCCTGGCTTTTGACTGTTGTTATTTTAAGGCTTAAATGTACTGAAAAGCGTTCTTAATACGCCGTTTTCTGAAAACTGAAGCTCGGCTTTTAGCTTTAGACTTTCTTGGGACCCGTGAAACATGATCGGGGAGCGAACCCACAACCCGTAGATTTTAAGCCAAATGCTCTACCGATTGAGCTATCCAGCCATATATAAAGAGATATTCGAGGAATAGAGAGACACTTTAACCCAGTTACTTGGAAATCCCACCACTCCCAATATTGTATTATCCTTACATAATAAAACCTTGTTTTCAATGCCAGCAACGATGCCAAAGCTCCTCCCAAAGAATGTCCAGTAAGAATATATCTTTTTCTGCCATTTTTAAGATAAGGTGACAAGTCTTTCATGACCAGCTCTAAAGCTTGGTTGAAGAAGCTCACAACTTCTACATTTTGGCTTCCGAGTGTAATTTGTTGTGAACCCCTCAAGACACTGCTTCCGATTCGTAATATCTGTTCAATCCTATCGGTGATAAGAATGGATAGAATTTTTTTATACATTGGGGCACCCACCCGGTCGGATTCACAACGTTTGCCAAAATATCATCCCAAGTGAAAAACAATTTTTGTCCCGCTGAAAATAATCAAATAAACAAATTCTCACTGCAAAATATTGTGCAATTTCTCCATCCTCGCTGAACTCTCTACAAAAAATGGAATTCAAGTTCCTAACTGTAAAAATTACATGTGAATTTCGGATAATTTCTAGATTCTGAAAAAGGGGCCTTTCTAGGTGACAGTGTATACCAAATTTTGCTTAAGGGACCTATTTTTTGCACGCCTCTAAACAGCACCCTGGAGGTAAACATTTATTCGTAATAGTGTTCTTAATACGCTATAAGCTTAAAATTGACCCGTAATCTGCTCTTCAAAGTCATCTTCTGAAATCTGAAGCTCGGCTTTTAGCTTTAGACTTTCTTGTGGGATCCGTGAAACATAAAACGAGCTTGTCATTTGACCTTATAATAATTATACACTATGCTATAATTTTTGTCCCGTTAAAAATAATCACTTATTTCAAATTGATCCCTATAAATTGAAATCGTAGCACACGACCTTTCTTACCCTTGCGAACCTCTGAACACAATGATTCGATTGTTTCCATCGTCTGCGATTCCAACACGGATGCTATCACCTTGGTTGAAAAATTGGCGTTGGATGAGGTGGATGAATTTGTAAGGTGTATTGGAGATTCGAGTCCCAGCTTTGTTTCCATTACTGAAAATCTGTCTTGAAGCATAGACAGCGTGTAAAACATCTGATTTTCGGATGACGGTCGAATAATTCCTGCACGTTTTTATAAGAATTAAGTATATGAGAACATAAGGCTTCGATGACTGAACATTTTAAGGCTCCAAAGACGTACGTACGTATCATTTTTTTTTGGAAAACGCTACAAAACTTAATCAATCAATTAAATTAATATTATGCCCGGGGAGACACTTAGGCAAAATTAGGTACAGGGACATGCCGCTTGTCATTTTTTCGGCTCTGAAGATATCTGACAGGGTCCCAAATTGAGTAATTTTCAAAAAGTGTATTCGACAGGGTCGACTATTATTTATTTTGGATAGTTTTCAGGGTGGAAATTAGATTTTTTTTTCGATTTCTCATCTACTTTTTTGTCACTTTTGCCATGTTTCAGGGTGATAATTAGAAAATTTTCCATTTTTCATTCTGACAAGGTCCCAAATTTACCAAAATCTCACTCTAACAGGGTTCAGTTTTCAGACTCCAGCGACACGTCCCCGTCAGTGGTCAAGGTACCCCCCCCGGATTATGTGGAAGGGTGCTCGATTAGTCCAACCAAACATCAATATTGATTTTTAACCAAAAATTGAAACATACTACAAACTGTTTCACGCTTACAAACTTGTGAAAGCATAGAAATTTCAATAATATTTAAAACCCAAAAAGTTAAAAAATAACCCAAAAGCTTAAAAACATACTTACGGGCATGAATTGGCAATAGATACAAAAACCAAAATCAAAACCCCATTTACAAATACACCAAACTTCATTATTGCATCGAAATTTCTTCAGCCTTCTCCGCCATTCAAAAACATGAAAATAATATATTACCGAATCTTTTCTTTCCTCAAAGGAGTTATTTTAACAGACTTTCTTCAATATTGAAGATAATTAGTTTTCATGGATTTCCTTATGTGCATCGCAAATTTGTCGTAAATTTATTTTAAACTACGAGGAAGTACACTACATACACTACGCCTACAGCCACGATCTAATTATCTCGCTATTATCTATATTATAATACGCTTAAATCGGAACTCTCCCATTCTCGCATGAGGCATTTTCGCTAGCGATTTTTAAATACACGGCAATTTTTTTCGCGCCTTTTTGATTGTATATTCAATTCTATTCGCCAAGTGCACTTCCATTCAAGAGAGCACATTTCTCCTTGATGGAGAAACACAACTGACTGTGCAATAGCACTATCAGCATAATTTATAGTTTTTTAAAAAAAAGTTTATGTCGGTTATGAAATAATTTTGATTCACATGGGAATACGTCGAAGATAAAATTTGAGTTTTCAAAAAGACATCATATTTATGATTACCCTTGAGATTAATAAAGCTCCGATGACATTTCCCTTCTATTTGATACTCTGATAAAAACATTTCAATTTAATGGACTTGACAATATGAGAAAAGTTGATGACTTATTCCCAATTCAATTATGAAATTTTTTAATCAATGTTTGCTATTTTTTGTTCTATTGAGATAGCAAAATTAAAACGTTTTTACTTACGCATTGAGTTTAATTGTTAAATAATTGTTGACTCTGTTAAGAGGTATTGAAAAAAGGCACTCTTTATATTCCACCGTAAAGCACTGTGGTCTTTGGAGTGATCGGTGTTGCCAAGTACCTCTAATACTGAATTTGAATTTCTATTTGTTTTTTATCTTCATCCTTGCGTGAGGAAAATAATAGTCTTTCCTCTCCCAAAAACCCAAAAAAAGCACGTTTAAAGTATGACCGATTTCTCGCGAGAAATTTTTAACTCAATTTTCACCAATATTTGCATGAGCATTATTTTTAGCGAGTCAAGAACATTATGTTGAAGGTTTTCAACAAAAGAAATTATGACAAATTTATACAATTTAATAAGGAGAAGAAAAATCAAAATTCAACTAAAAATACCTTCACCATATTTTTTAATGTGCATTAATTTTAGTGTCCCCTTAAAAATTTTAAACATCAATTTTTACGAAAAAGGCCTAAATTTAAGAACATTTCTTCTCGCAAAATAAGTACATTTGTATACAAATCCCTACAAGTTTCTGAAAAATAGAAAAGCGAGCGAAGCGAGCGTATTAAAAGGAGTAAGAAGTCGTCTCGGACGACGCCGGGACGGCTAGTTAAAGCGTAAGAATCCTGAATTACATAAACGTCTTTCACTTGATAATACAATCTTTTCGTACAAAATAATGCCATGATACTTTTAAAAAGTTGATAAATAATCTTGCCATCGCAGTCTATAGCTGTCTACCCAAGGAACTTGGTTCTACCCGAAGTAAAAGGCGCCAATTCTTTCCCTAGATTCTCCAAGTTACCCTTGACCCGGCTGGGGTTTTAATCCACAATGCTGCGCACCGTACCTGGTGTTCTACCTAAAGTGGATAGAGGAAATTTATATTAGTTCAAAAATAATTTGATTTTCACGGAAATTTTCACGAATCGGTCCCAACATGAATTTTTTTGGTAAGGTATAAATAATAATAGGTCATTCTATTTTATATCTATACAGGATATAGGAGGAGGACGAACATTTCCAGGGGGTAATCCGAAGAAGAATTTTAGGGGGTCTTAGGAAAGTTTTTTATTTTTCCAAATTATTTTAAAACTTCCTGGGGATAAAAGATTTTTTAGTTTGTCCACACTCAATTTTACGGTACAAAGAAGAATTTATTTCCAAGAGTTTTTTGCAAATTATGCCATTTTCCAGGGGGTATCCACACATTTTCAAGAGTTATTTTTCTTGCGTGAAAAGGTTTGTCCACCCCCTGTATTGATTTTAAATGGAACAGAGCAATTCTTAACACACGTTTAACAACCATAAGTGTAATTTTTATTACAATTTTTTTGATTTAAAAAAAAACAAACGTGAAAAAACAACAAAATACCATAATATTTTAGCCGCATAACTATATAGTACTCTTGATGACTTGATAACTTCCAAAGTTGGGCTTTTTACTCGTGTAACCAAAATGTAACAAAGTGTAGTTCACATCCATATTTGAGCCCCCCCCCAGCGGTTTGCGTGATGGCGTGATTTGTACTTTTTTCTTGCGTGATGGCGTGATTAGAGATTTTTTTGGCGTGATGGCGTGATCAAGATTTTGGCGTGATGCGTGATAGGGCAAAAATTTGAGGCGTGATGCTTGATTTGGGCTATTTTTCGCTATTTTTTTTGCGTGATGACAAATTTTAGCGATTTTCGTGATGCGTGATGGAGAAAATTTTTTTGCGTGATGGCGTGATTAGGAGTGCCGCTGGGGGGGGGGGCCTCATATTTTATAACCGTTGCGTTAAATTGGATCTAAGATCTCTGAAGTCATGAAATGAACTGGTCTAGTCTTTTTTCTTTAAATTTAAATTGAAAATTGAAAATAAACATTTAAAACCTCTAAAATAGAAATAATTTTACGATGAATTTTGAGAATCTCAAAAATCTACCAAAAAATGAGGACAGAATATTCCGTAGGTCAGACTGCATTTGTTCTCCGGTGCGCCAAATCTGTTAGGTTTATTTGAATGACCTTTCAATAAAGAGGGTGGTCTTTCCGAAGATAACATACTATATCTTTGTATACTTGAACATATATTACCAGAATAATATTTTTACAATTATATACTTAATTCTGATAAGAAAAGTTGCGTAAGCTTGGTTTGGCCCAAGTCGAATTTAAATTTTTGTATAGAAAATCAATGTATCATAAAATTTAACTTTGGTGAATAAAACACAGTGAATTCAACTATTATCAAGAGCAACCAACACACCAAACATCATTTTAACACCCTTCTCACAGACCCACGGGGAACCCTTCCCACTGGAAAAGGTTGGCCAAAATATCGTCCCCAGTGGAAAATTATATTACAATATTTGTCCCCGCTGAAAATTATAAAATAAACCAATTCTCATTGCAAAATGTTATGCTAATTTTTTCGATCCCCACTGAACTTTGTGATTTGAAAACACAAGAATTTAAATTCCCAGTCATAAAAATATGGAAATAGTAATCCCCATTGAGTTTCAATCCGTTATTTATACCCCACTGGCCAAAAAAATCCTACCGGGTCTGTGAAAAGGGGGGTGTACTTTACCTTTAAATAACGGACTTGTCTTTTATATGACATAAGTATTTGTTTAAATATTGACGATTTCTCTTCTATATTGCGAGCTTTTGTTGCGATGACTTGCGCAGCTCATATTATAGGCCCGTGTATTCCTTGAGCATGACATATATTTCCTTCAACAGAACCTGGGACAGTACCCCAAGTGGAATATCCTCCAAGTTATCGTTTTTAAATTCATGCCAATTCAATAGTTTGTTTTGTAAAAGCGCAAAGTAAACAAAAGGTTTTTTTTATTGTTGTCATTCTAAAGATTTCGCAATGAAGATGACGCTTAAGAAACCAACGACGAAAATTGTGATAGTATTAATTTCGATAATGACTGCATGGCTATCGAGATTCTTGGCAACTGGTGCAGTTGGTTGAGGGTTGGTTGGCTGATTGGTTGGTTGGTTTGTTGGTTGGTTGGGATCTATTGTCGGTCTTTCTGTTGGTATTTTTGATGGAGAAGGGTTGATAGATGGACTGATTTTAGGTTGTGGTCGATCTGTTGGCTGTGGTGGATTTGTTGGTTCTGGTTGATCAGTTATTGCGGTATCTGTTATTACGGGATCAGTTATTACGGGATCTGTTATTGCGGGATCTGTGATTGCGGGATCTGTTATTGCGGGATCTGTGATTGCGGAATCTGTTATTACGGGATCTGTTATTGCGGGATTTGTTATTGCAGGATCAGTTATTTCGGGATCAGTTATTACTGGATCTGTTATTGCAGGATCTGTTGCTGGGAATGGTTCTGGTGATTTCTGGGTACTTGCTGGTTGAGGAGTTTCAGTACTTTTTGATGGGGTGATTTCTTCGGATGATTTTACCTGTTGATGATAACTGGTGGTCGATGTCAGATGATCTGGAGTTTGTTGTGAATCTGGTTTAGATGATGATTGAGACGTAGACTGGCTTGGTGACACGATTACCGAAGATGAACTTTCCAGCTCTGGTTCATTTATCCATTCAACGGTGTTGATGTAATATTTGGTGCAATATTTGCTAATCACATCTGAGCAGGTTTCCATTGAGCATATAGATGATGTTTGAAGCTTTTTACCAAAATTTGCCATGAATCGACCAGTCTTGCAGCAGCAGATTCTAAAATCGTTGCCAGCATCATACGAGACAGGTTCTGAAAGATTTTCAAACGTATTCGGTTCTATCACCATAAGTTGTTCTCTAGAGAAACTTAAGCTTTTGAGATTCTCAAGCCCTGTGAATAAAGCTTTTGAGAAATAAAGGAAATTGTTTTTCTCGATTTTCAGATTCTCCAAAACTATTAGATTTTTAAATGCTTCGTTTTCGATTTTCAAGATTTCTGACGTACCTTGAGATGCTTCGCTCAACCATAATGTTGTTAACTTTTCAAGACCACTAAATGTAAGTTTGCCAATTTCTTGAATATAGTTCTGGTTTAAGAAAAGTGATTGCAGTTGGTGAAGATCTTCAAAACTATAATCATCAATAACTGTAATTCTATTTTCATGAAGCTGGAGTTCCTTAAGGTTGGTTAACATGTAAAAATCGTATCTTCGGATTCGATCAATATTGTTTGCGCTTAAGATAAGTCGTTCTGTATCAGCAGGGATGTTAGATGGAACTCGGCTTAATTGTCGTCCGCTACATGAAACAAGTTTTGTATCAGGTCTACAATTACATTCAGTTGGACAACTACCAGTAGCTGGTGGCAGAGTAACAGGCTTGACTGGATCAGGCTCTTCAGTGGTGGATGGAGGTTCTGTTGAGGTTGTGGTCGTAGTAGTGGTCGTGGTTGTTGTTGTAGACGTCGTTGTTGTAGTTGGTGGCAACTGTCTGACACATGTTCCATTGTAAGACTGCAGACACATTAAGAGGTCTTTACATCGATCTGGAGAGCAAACTAAAGCTTGGTTCTCTGCGGCACTCGTTGGAGATTTAAGATATTTCTGGATAGCAAACGCAGTACTACAGCAACAGACTCCGGATTTGAATGTGGGATTTGCCAGGTCGATGAATACATTGGAAGGGAATTGTTTGAGTGCGTTTTCTGAGATGAGACCAATTCGATCCAATGTCAATCTTAAGGTTACGAGTTTTGAAAGACCAGTGAATGTACCATCAGATAGATATGTGAAGTCGTTATCTTCAATAAATAGATATAGAAGCTCTGGTGTTTTGGTGAATGAACCATCTTCAATACAGAGAGGAGTCCCACGTGGTGAGAATTCATTCATCCAGAGTGTTTCCAGTTTTGAGAGTCCATTGAAGGTGTTAGCTGTGATTCGTCCTACTTGATTCTTATACAAAGATAGAGTTTCCAGTGATGTTAGGTCCATGAAACTATCATCTTCAATACTAGAGATACTGTTTTGATGAAGTTGCAATCTCTTTAAGGATGTTAAACCTTTCAAATCATCTTTGGTGATTCTTTGGATGATATTATTCTCAAGCGTTAATTCTACTGTGTCTTGTGGAATTCCTCTGGGTATTGCTGTCAATGATTTACCAACACATGTGACTTGTTTTGTATTGCTGTAGCATGAACAGTATTCACGATCTGACATCGTTTCTGGGCATATTGAGCAAGAATATATTGCGAGGGATGCCAAGACAACCAACACTTGGACATTCTTCATCTTTTTTCAGTTCAGTATCTGCTAGAAAAAGAAGGAAAAGAATTGATAACTTTCTCAGTTCTACCATTCAAGGGACAGAAGAATTATATAGCAAGAGTCAAATTACAGAGATGAGGAACTAAAATTTGATGTAAACTATAGTTACGTTTTATTAGTTATCTCGGTGGCACTGCCCTTTGACGACCGACAGAGACGTTCCCCTGGAATTCAAAAAGTGGGCCTTATCAGGAGACAAGCTGGAGTTTTTACAAGCTCTTATTTGATTTGGTTGGTCGTTAAGATGCAATAAAAGAATCTTATTACTTTTTCTAAAAAACGCGTAATCTCTATCACTTTAAATGACCAATTAGTGAAGTATCTTGTAAAAACTCCAAGGCATCTCCTTATCAGATATAAATATTTGGTAAATTTGGGACCCTTCAAAATGAAAAATCTAAAAATTTCCCATTTCACCCTTAAAAGTGGCAAAAATAGCTAAAATTAGACGGACAATTGAAACATTTTCTAACATCCACCTGAGAATTGTCCCCGATAACCAAAAGTCAACTCTGTCAGATCAAATTTCGGAAAAGGTTAAAAAAGGGACCCTGACCAAAGTACTCCACCGGGGTTCACTATGTGTTTGGTTTCTCTGGGTTGAAGATCAATAACCCGACTTTCCTTGGAGAGGACTTTTATCTTTCATAACTATTGTAAAACTTGGTAGTGTACTTTGCGACAGAATCGCACCATTAGTATCACAATTAAGCGATTCAATCCTCATTTACAGGGTACTAAGGCCTCTAAGGTAGGTATAAATAAAAAATTGCGTTACCTTTTTTTAATTTGATGCCATTATGTTAAAGAAACAAAAAAACAAACAGCGTTTTACTTTTCATGAGTCTTTGGAGCTTTTCTTCTGTGATTTTTCTTTGCTCTTTTCTAGCTTTGGGGGCTGGGAACTAGCTCCAAAATGTTCGATGAAAAATTAATTGAATTACTATGGAAATATTGATTTTAGGATGTTAAAAAATCTTCTTTGCTTTAGGAGGGACTTAAAAAAGGGGAAAAGAAAAAGTGCAATTGATGATTTTGTTTTTTCTATTTTATTTATTTTACCAAAAAAATCCCAATACAAAAATTATAAAGGTTTCCAGCTGAGAGATAAGTGTAGTACAATTCCGTAGAAAAATGAAAAACAAAAATTTGCTGACGTAGTAAAATCATGAAATGCGTGACCTAAAGAAAAAAATACAGTTGATCCTATCTAATTCGATCTTCCGAAAATGTTATTTGAATTAGAGAAAGATTTTAATTACAGAGACTAATTTAAACCACTTTTCAGCTAAGGGGACCAATATTGTATAATTTTCTGTTAATTTGATAAAACTACAGCCAAGTGACACCTTGTTTTTTATCATACCGTACAATTTTAGCCCCAACGGGAAAATTGAATTAAATGTAAAAAATTGCACTTAAAAACCATCCAACCATCTCCAATGGATTTATCGAGCTTGGAACAATAGTTTTTATCCCCAGCATGAGAAAAAATTCTAGCAGGGCTGCGAGACAGGGTTGTAAATATCAGTATATTCAATACGCTTTCGTTACTTAATACGATTATAGATAACTACAACATTTCTCTGTACCAATCTCCTCCAAAAAAGAGGTCGAGTTTGTGTGGATAGGACCTCCTAAAACCGACCTTTAGAGAGACCAAATTTAGTCAAAAAGTCAGTGCCCTTAGCCTGGGAGTGTGAAAGGACTGGGGGTGCCGCCCGAATTTTGAAAAACGAAGATTATAGGGATTAAAATCGAGGAAAAAACCGAAATTTGGAGAATTTTGGGACCTTTTTCAGAGAAAGATTTTGCAGATTTTTTTAACCCTTAGCTTTTGTGATTTTTACGACCATTAAAGTGCGACTTTGAAGGTCCAAAAAAGGCCCCAAACGTACAAACTGTACAAACCCCACCCGATGAAATAAAGTGTCAAAAAATTGTCCCTGGCTGTAAAAAATGGGTCTATTTTTTGTCTCCAGTGAGAAAATGCATAAACTTCGTAGACCTCAGAGGTTTATCCCGTTTAATTCTTTTAGAAAATTATGATTTCCCAACTCTAAAAGGAGGGAAAGTTCTTGCAAACAACAAAAATAAAAATTACATACTCGAGTTTGGAAACTAAATTCAAATCCAGTTTTATTGTCTAATTTATGACATAAAAACACTCTTAAATTCTTAAATAAGTTCAAAGCATCGTTATCTATAAAATAAATTGTGTGAACAAAATATAAAGATATTTTCCGCACTGAAATTTTTGTCAAAATTTTGTTTCTTCAGTGGTGTTTCCCGTCTTTAAAAAGTCCTCACTGGATTTGCAAAGAAATTCTATCACTCAACACGCGATTTTTTATCACTCTGAACGGTATCGAGAAAAAAAGCCGTGGTCTTCTGGTACAGTAACGGGTCACCGAGATAGGGGTGTTATTTTCGATTATAAATTCTATTTCGTGAATGATATCAATTAATATCAAATCATATCGATTTTGAATAAATTTTCTCATTAAATTATATATCTTAGCATAAAATTTCGTTTTTATATGTATTAATCAAATATGTTTTCTTTATCGTAATCAAAATGATGAGTAAATAACAAGCACTAACACCCTAAAGCTACAATCAGTGCCATAATACAGGGTGTCCCTAATTAAAGTATCGAGTCGAAACACAACTATGAGTAGAAAGTTTTATGTGCGTGTTCACAAAATTGTATTTTAAGCTCTCCCTCTTTTTTCTTTGTCATTATGATTAATTTATACGTTGTAACTACCTTTTGTAATAAGCCTGTGTGATGGAGAACGTTCTTATGTTTTAGCGATAACACACACAAACTTTTCTACTCAATCGCATGTTCAAACTCGATACTTCAATTAGGGACACCCTGTATATTGGTAATTTTGGATATTTTACTATTTTTCGAAAATTGAAGTTCGAGCGAGAATGTCAATTTCGGGCTTCCAAGTATTTTGGAACTGATTGTAGATGTAGAAAGAATCCAAAGAAACGCTATCTGCACTCAGATTCTTCTGACTTTTCCGTTTTTTTCCCTGGATAGCCACCATGAGATTGGAAAGGGTTTTCTTCTAAAAGTAGGGAAAATCCTTTGTTTACTTACAAGACAGCTTAACTTTCCGAAGCTCGTTTTCAAGTAGTAAAGTGGCAGTTGAATCTTGTGAAAGGGAGTCTTATGCAAAACGGTGGTAAGTCGTAATTTCTCAACAAATTGCTAGAACTGCAAGTATAGCGAAAACAAGTACTCCAAAGTGAGTTCTCAATGATTGACCAGAGCTGTCTTTATCATCTTTTCCCCAAACTGAAGCTTCAATTGGTGCTGCTTGAAGCTTTGGAATGTTAGATCTTGTATCATTTCCTTGCTGACTCCATGATGAATTTATGGTGGAACTTGTGTTGATGCTATGAGACGATGTCGTGTTCTCAGATGTATTGAAACTAATGTTCAATGACGTAGAATTGATTGTTGGATTCAGATTGTCGGATGCATTGAAATTCTTCAATGATGTAGAATTTATTGTTGAATTCAGATATTGATTTGTGGAAACTTTTGTAGTGCTCCTTGATGGTGTTTGAGTGTGGAGATCGTCGTAGAACATAGATGACAATGATGGCGACGATTGAAAATAAGATGATTGGGATGATAGGAAGCGTACAGATCTTTGAATGTAATCGTTAAGGTTCGTGGTTGAATCAATTGTTTGAGGTGTGATTAATGGGCTGGATGGTTGGATGGGTGAGCTATCATCAGATGAAATGGGCTCCTTTTTGTCAGAACCGGCTACGTCAGCATCTGCATCTTCTTCTTCTTCCTTCTCCTCATTGTCTTTTTCTTCCTCTTCTTTGGTATCTTTACTTTTGAATAAGGATCTTTGGAGATAATCGATTGTTGATCGCTCTGTTGTTCGAATAGTGCTCTCAAATGTAGATTCAAGATTTATAGCAGTAGATTTATCGCTTGTAATTACTTCGGTGGTTGATGAAAAGGACATTTTACAGACCGGATCTTTATCATTAGAACATGTTTCCAGATTGCATTGAGTGTTATATTTTGCCAGAGATTTAGTTTTATGGATTGCTAAGGCAGTTGTGCAACAACATATTGCCATATCATACATGTCAGTTTGTATTGTTACGTCTGCCGGTAGACCATCAAATACATCCGAGCGTAACACTTCAATTAGGTGCAGGGATACGGTTAATGTCTCTAGACTACCAAGGCCGATCAGGGTCTGTTGGGACAGGCACCTAAATCTGTTGCCATTCAACTGCAGACTCTCGAGTTCTCCAAGCATTTGAAAAGATCCATGCTCAATATTGATAAGTGTCCTTTTCGTATTAAGATTTGAAAGTGAGAGATGATTTAAATTCTCAAGTCCTTGAAAGGTATGTGGACTTATGTGATCGATGTGATTGTTCAACAGAAAGAGTGAAGTCAAATTCCCCAACTCCTCGAAGCATCCATCATCGAGTCTTTCAATGTTATTGTTATGCAAATATAGTTCCTTCAAATATGGCAAATCGTAGAAATCATATTTTCTGATTCGAGTAATCAGATTATCATTCAGTATAAGTTTCTCAGTTTCATTTGGTATATTACCCGGTACTGCAGATAAAAAATTTTGATGACAAAGTACATCTTTAAAGTCATTATAACATTTGCATTCTTCGGGACAGATACTGCTTTTTCTTGGAGTTGCTGGTCGAACAGGCTCTGGTTCTGAAGGAGTTGTTGTAATTGGTGTTGTTTGAACTACAGCATCTGTGGGTTTGGAAATGTCGGATTCTGGATTGTCCGGGATAGACGTTGTTGGTGGTGTAAGTTTCCTAAGACACGTGGTGTCATATGGACGGTTACAGATACCTTCAGCATTATAACAGTCCTTGATGGTACATTTAACCGAAGGCTTAATCATCAATGACTCAATTGCAGCTGCAGTCGAACAGCAACATAAATAGCTACGACCTAAATGTACATCAACATCCTTTGAAAAATGTGAGAACGCTAGGCTGTTGATTTTATTGATTTGATTCAATGAGATTGTTAGATACTTCAGTTTTGATAACCCGGAGAAAAGATTATTGGATATGAAATGGAAGTAATTTTTGGTTAAGAAAAGATCTTCCAAAGATGGTGTTTGAGTAAAAACAAAATCGTCAATACATGGCACAATGTGTGAATGAATTTCAGATAACCAGAGACTTTTTAATCTCCATAATCCAACGAAGGTGTATTGAGTGATATATGATAGATAATTCTTACTCAGATTCAGTTCTATCAAATTATGCAGGTCTGTGAATGCATACTCATCTATATGAGCTATATGGTTTTTGTGTAGGTACAATTTACGTAGATTGTTGAGTCCAGCCAAGTCAGCTCTGGAGATTTGCTGTATATTGTTATTGTTTAGATATAACTCTTCGGTGTCCCTTGGGATGTCTTTTGGAATGGAATTGAGTGGCTTTTCTTTCCCAATACAAGTGACTGTCTTTGTGGTTTGATCACAAGTACATTCTATAGGACATGAAAAGGATGTGATCACATGATGTCCAAAGATGATGGTGAAGATGATCAATGTCTTCAAAATCAGCATTGCTTTGATTCTTGACTGGAAACTTATCTAAAAGAAAGGAAAATTCATAAATTGCATATATTTTTTTAAATTTCATCGTATATTGACTTGTGGAATCGGCAAAACGAGTTCAACCATGGCAAATACTTGCCAAGTCCAAGGTTGCATACTAAAAAAACCCTCTGTATTGCCACTCAGCATTCAAAGAATTGCGGAAACAATGGACACTCAGGCCAGTGCCCCATAAATGATTTGAAATCAACAATACAGGAGATGAAACTCCGGGGGGCACTGACCTTGACGGCCGACGGGGACGTACCGTTAGAGTTTGAAAAGGGGACCCTGTAAGATATGAATGTTTGGTAAATTTGGGACCCTGTCTGAAGGAAAATCGGTGAAAAGTAGCAAAAATGACAAAATGTAGACAAAAGACTGAAAATTTTTCTATTTCCCACTCTGAAAATTGTCCAAAATAACCAAAAGTCTGTCAGGTACAAATGTTGAAAATTAGTAAATTTGGGTGCGTGTCAGATATCTTCACAGCCTTAAAAAGGGACCCTGACCAGCGGTACATCCCCGTTCCCAATTTCGCATGAGTGCCTCCCCCCGGGATGAAACTCATCTTTAGAATATAAGTCTTTGAAGCTGCTGTAGTCCAGGGCAAGTTAAGGAGGTTTATTACCTAAGAATCTGTTGACGATCAGAAGTCTCTGTTTATTTTTCTCCAATAGCAATACCAGTAAAGTAAGCTCCAATATGATTTATTTATCAGATCAGAAGAAATATAAAAAAGGAGATAGAAAGGAGAAAAATAAATAAAAATAAGGAAATATTAATTCCAATCAAAAACCTTAAAATGGTTTAACAATAGAAACTGATTAAAATTATTGGTGGAATGACGATTATTTTGTACTTTTAAGGGAAAATGGGGAAATGTAGGAGGAATAAGGGACCAAATAAAAGAATCTGAATATTACCTGCTGTGGTATTATAATGTTTTTTTTTAAATAGTTTGAAATGTTCCTCAAAAATATTTTTAAGAATCGAGATCTCTGAACTTTCCGGGCCTTCAACTATTCGATTAGCACCATATTTAGATGATTGGAGTCGTTTTAAAAGCCTGTAAAGTAATTCAAAATTGAGGTCAACCCATTAGATATTTAAAAAAAGAACTTCAAGAAAAAAACTTTAAGACCCTCGTCCATTGGTTTCAAAGCTCCGAAGGGGCTAGATCCAAAACTCCTGGATGGGAAATGAAGCCAATTATTTCCCATTCAGAACATGCGACCCCGTGTGTTTTTCAAACAAAATTTGTAAGTGCGGAGCAAACTTAAGGCTTCACTTTTTCTTGCTTGAGAACAGGTTGAAGATTCCTCTCTAGACCCTTCGGGGCTTCAAACTCTATGCCCTTACCACCACTTTTCATGTGATTAAATTCAAAATGGACAAAAATTCCAGTGGATCTTTAAAGTTTTGGTAAAAAAACAGGGGCTCATTGGTAAAAAACAAGGGGCTCAATCATAATCATTGAGGTTTATTCCATTGTGAGACCGTAAATGTCTGAAGTCCCTTACACTGCACTAGGTCCTCTATTGAATTCAAATGAAAAGTGTAAAATCATTCAAAAGAGTTTTTTTATAAAAATATAATATAGATTTTTCCATGTCAACAATCTTAAGTACAAATACAGTATACACAAAAATAAACAATAATACGCATTTTGAAATTACAACAATTCCCAAAGGCCATACTCCAACACGTTTCACTGAACTTTTGACCTTTCTCTGACAGTGACAGTTAAAAAGATCATATCTCAGAAACTTTATACAACCTTTCAAAAGTTCTTTCTTTCTGCTATTTTCGGAATAAATCATGAAATTTCTTGAAAATATATTTACAATATTTCAAAACTGGAACTAGGATTCAATCAAATTATTAAATCTTACTACAATATAACACAGGCTGAAGACCCTTTGTTTTGAGTTGATTGTTGAGCAGGTTCTTGAGGAGTTTCAGTTTTCGGGGTGTCTGGGAATAGTCTGGATACCAAAGCGTTGTTCCATCCAAAGTTTTGTTTTGATACGTTGTGAAATGTACATTGAATTCTAAAGAACGAAAAAAGTATGTCATTTGGTAGCCTGGATATCCAGGCGGTAATTTATGTTTCTGGTTTACGGCCTGGTCTTCTTAAAGTGCTTTACATTCTTAAATCAGAATGCAGTCAGCTTGTATGCACTCACTTCGTTAATGCCGTAAGGTCTGATCTACATGGCACGGAGAAATTCTGTAACAAAAGTATAATTCTCCACTCGCTAGTGAAGAGATACAGCTTCCTTTCATTCTCTGGGGAGGCCAAGCTGTAATTTTAAACCTTTGTATGTTGAGGTTTTTTTATTTAAAGCTGGATATCCAGGCTATTCATTTGGTTAATTTGGTTTTATCAAAAGTTACAGCCTCTTTTGTCTGCGCTGCAGATTATATTTAAAGACAATATGATAACTTATAAACTTTATTAAGGGAAGCTACTATCAGCAAATTTCACTTTGACGAGAGGGAGCCTAGCCTATGTTTGCCATTGAGTTTGAAGCCCGAAGGCCTCGAGAGGAATTGTCAACCTTTCTTAACCCTTTAAGTGCCAATGACGAGTATATTGGTCATGGGCTATGTAGGAGGGCGAAGCCCTCCTGTAATGCCCAGTTTGAGTTAGAAATCGTCATTTTTGGTCTAACTTGTAAAAATTGGATTGGGCTGCATGGTCAAGCAAAAGAAATATCAAAAGTGAGTCTTTTTAGCGAGATTTTAAGCCAAAAAGTAAAAAAATTGCAAAAGTTTGACAAAAATCCACTTTTTTAAGATTTTGACCGTTCTTGACCATTTTTGGTCAACGAGTAGTCCAAGAACCTCCAAATTTGGCCCTGCTTTACTTGATTCTGTCTTCCAGTGAATTGGTTTGGAGTTTTACAAATGGGTACTTTTCTATCATTCAGACAGGTCCGCGCAGCAGACTGTGGCACTTAAAGAGTTAAAGACTTTAAAGCAAAAAAAAGTGAAGCGGTAAGATTTTTGCCGCTTTTCGAATAAGGGATTGAATCTTGCGCTTTCTCTGTTTGCATTTTGGATTGGAAAATAAGTTGTTTCATTTCCCATCTAAGAGTTTAAAAGCTTTAGCCACTTCGGGGCTTTGAAATCAATGGTATTTGCATGAATGGGAGGTAAATGGCCGGTAGAATGTGTACCTTTCATTTTTAATATCTTTGGTGTTCAAAAATCTGAACAGGATTTCGGAATATTTAGCATTCGATTCTTCATCGATTTTACCAATGGAAAGAAACGCGACATGTGCAGCAGGCTCTTGTGATTTGTTCATCACGAATACTTCTCCAGCACTCACAGATGCCATGAAAAGCTGAAAAAGAGGAAAAAGTAGGATACGGTGAGGACATTATTATAGTTTATACAACCTAAAAGTAGCACATAACACATATCGTATTCGGCTGCTGGTATCCACTAAAAGATTCGTGCTCCTTATACAATCATGGTCAGGTCAAAATTTATTGAGAATCTAGCTTAATTACTCGTTTTCCGAAATTTGGAGTTCGGGCGAGAAAGTCGATTTTGAGCCATCTCTTAAATTTAATCGGATATTTCAATTTGGCTCGGGTTTATAGACTTCCAGGCTCTATTCTGAGCCCTATTGGACCATTTTTAAACTTTTGGATCCTCAGATCTTAAAAAACTCTACCCTTCCAACCTACTTGAGAGCACTTCCAAATCGTTTGAATGGTTTTGAAAATTCGTGGGAATTAATTCCCTTTTTTCTAAAATATTTCGACCATGATTCTAGCAGAGGATGCTTAATAAACGATATTTCCCTTGTCCATAGGCTTCTACTCATCCTCTAGCGTAAGGAGACTCTTATATAACTACTTGCAGTTTTTGAGGTCTGTGATTCAGCAGACTAATATTGCATTATTACACCTATCTTGTTTAACACTTGACATCCCTGTCTAAGAGCTCCGCCGGTGGAACTTTTTACCTGTAGCGTGTATAAAAATTTCTATCGAAATCAAAATGGGAATAGCTCAAAAAATACAGTGGGATGGTTTTATAGTGCAATTTTTGCATTGAGTTTCGAATGAAAATGAAATCAAAGTCAACTTATTTTTCCACCAGGGACGAAATTTGGTCGAGTAGTAGGACCGGATCTGTCTGTCACTTAATACGTAAACGACTCCACCCGAATCTACCCCTTAGTCAATAAAGAGTCAGGGTATAGGGATGTACCCAAATGAAAAAGCTACTCACTTACTTTATCAGGTTTGCCATTGATAACAGCCATTTCTTCAATCATTTTCTCCATTGATTGTTGATCAAATTTGTCTCTCGCCACATTCGTGAATATTCGTATATGCGGCATTTTGTTTGCTTTTTTAATACTACAGTAGAGAAAACCGTTGTGGTTCTTGGGTTTGTTTTGCTTCTTAAGTACTGTCTCTGCCAGATCAGGGGATTCCTTAAAACGGAATCGATTGATGACCAAAAGTCTAAAAAGAGCACAATCCAACCAACAAGGTTTAACGGTTACCCATCTTACACAACCTGCTATTCAACGAGAAGATCCTCACCGGTGATAAAAATATCCGAAAGTTTTCATATTCATTGATAAACTTCAGTGCCGTAGGAAGCATTTTCTTACTGGGGGGGGGGGCTGAAGTTTAGTGACACCACGAGGGCCAACCATGGTTTGGCCTGAGGGGGGGATTTTGAAAATTTAAGCTCTAGTTTGCTTGAAATGCACTCAAGACAAAATACTTTCAAGAAAAAACAAGAAAAACTTAGCATTTTGCAAAATAACCATTTTTGAAAAAAATTATCGGGGGGGGCATAGCCACCCCCCATCCCCCCCTTGACCCCCAGTTGCTACGGCACTGAACTTCACTGAAGTACAATCATTTTCATATTGAGAAAGACACGGATATTGGAGTTTCAACACTGGATTATTAGTAAGAAAAAAAATTAACTTAAACTTAGAAAGCCTAAACTTTACTGTCTCTTTCGCATCCCGTTGGGAGGAGGGGTGTTATAGAGTACGGTTTAATCCTACAAAATGCAATTTATCAGGTAAGACCGGGTAAAGAAATTCAAGATTTGCAAATTGAATATCATATACTGCACGTAGGTTTCAAGGTTAATACAACATTACAACCGCCGATAAGGGCTAGAAAGGCTTTTAGAAAATATTTCAGCAGCCTACTACACACAAACAGAGAAACTAAATCTTTCAACAAAAAACAACTCACAAGAACATTGCAAACTCAAATTTCAGCCATGTTTGAATTACACAAAAATTCTTTTTTGATTAACAAAATGTTAGAGATTTGTTGTTATAGTTGTTAATGGCAACGTTACAAATGTAATAAAATGTTAACATTAAATGTTTAACAGTGTCTTAATTAAAACCCCCATGTGGATTACTTCTGAAAAGATACGCTAATACGTTTTTAATGTGTCTTTTTCTGATTGAAAATTGATCTTTCGCTACCCACCTTAAAGAGACCATGAAATATTGTTTATACAGGGTGTCCCTAATAAAAGTATCGAGTTTGAACATGCGATTGAGTAGAAAAGTTTGTGTGTGTTATCGCTAAAATATAATAACGTTCTCCATCACATAGGCTCATTACAAAAGGTAGTTACAACGTATAACTGACAAATACAATTTTGTGAATACACACTTAAAACTTTCTACTCAATCGCATGTTCAAACTCGATACTTTTATTAGGGACACCCCTGTACTGAGACGGAAAAATTGTCTGAGACGAGAAGTTTGTAAAATGTGATCTGTGGAGGAGATCCTATTTATTGAAACATGAATGGAAAGTACACTCATCCATAATGCTCATTTTCTAAATTGCTCGTCTCAGACAAATCCTTGAACAGTAAAAGGTACCCTTACAGTGCATTTTGCCGAACGTTTCTGAATAGTAGCGTGGTGGGTCGACTATGATTCAAGCAAACTGGGGAGACAATTTTAGTAAATTTTGATTTTGTTTCCCCTTATAAAAAGTAAATGTCTTTGTAAAGATTACGCGAGGTAAGCGAGCACGAAAATTTGCTATATCTAAGGTGTAAAAGAGCAAATGAGCGCCCAAATTAGTATTCGGAGGCATCTTTTTGCGCCCTTTGTATTTCGGCGCTCCCAAGAAAAATCGGCCGCTGGGGTGGGGTGCACTGCCGACCACTATATCTGATAGAATATATTTAAAAAAGACCTTTGTTTAAGCTCGAAAATAATATCATAAGGCTTTTATTCAAGTTAAAAAAAAACAGAGAAAATTAAGATAGACATATGTATTGTGAAAAACATTAAAATTAATATTGCGATATCTATTTACAAAGTAATAAAATTTTTGAAAAATGATTTTAAAATTTCGAATCGGTCGAGTTCAAAGTCAACCGCGGGTTTCCCATGATTTGCGCGCATGGCATTTGACACTTGGTTTCAGGCTCCTCATGGAAAAAGTCCATTGAGAAATGTTTAACAGCGTTGAAATAGACATGTGCTCCAGTCAAACAATGGTCCAAAGTCCACCAAGTTTCACCAAACCATTTCCAAAAATCAAGGCCAATAGCAGCACTTCCTTTCAGAGCCTCTATGAATTTTTGCCAGGCGGTAAAGGATCGTTTATGTCTTGAGATTCTTGAAGAAATAGGTTTATTTGTTATTGGGTAGGTTTTGTAGCATAAATATTGCATATTTTGAAGGAATGTTTTGTCACAATCGGTGCGTGTTGATTCCAGCCCAGCAGCCTGGAGAAGAAAAAAAACTTAAATTCAAACTGGCATAAACACACCCTTGTGTCACAGACCCGCTGGGACCCCAGCCCCACTGGGAAATTTAGCAAAAGTTCCGTCCCCGGTGGAAAAAGTACCCTTGAATTTCAGCCCCTTAGGGAAATAGACTTTGATTTCATGTTTAAAAATTGCACTCCATCCAAAGCCACTGGATTTTTTAACCTTTGAACAATATAATTTCCATCCCCATTGGGATTTCAATAGGAATTTTTATCCCGACTTGGGAAAAAAGTTCCACCGGAGATGTGCAACAGGGGTGTATAAACGCTTGTAACTTGAGAGCTAGATAATGGTTTCTTTACCAATAGAAAGGTATTTTCATACTATTTCCAAAAACATTCAGTTTACGACCTTTTAAATCAAATGGTCTGAGAGAAAGTCTGAGATTCGGTATATTGTAAAATTTAGAACGTGTGTACACGTCACCCGAATGAGTTAAAATGCCTTGAAAGAAGTGCTTATTTTAAAGATTCTGGAAATCAATAGTAATTGCCACCGGAGGAAGCCTAAAGCTTCTGAGGATGGCATTCATAGCTTCACGCATAAGGAAGTTGGGCAAACATCTCATAATTTTGCGGCGCGTTTTTCAGTATTTTAGTTCCGCTTAACGGTAGCATTCTTATCTTACGGTCTCTCTATTGTTTTATCATCAGCAAAAAGACTTTTCCGGAGTTATTTTGATCTGATTACTCATTTTGAAATGTCAGTTTGTCTTTTTCTTATCCCTGGAGAGTTAAATGAATCTAAGGAAATTCCCTTTTCATACCACAAGTAGTTATTAAGCGCTCTTCATAGGTTAAAAATATTACTCTACTTAAAGTATTCGAACAGTTATGTTGCTAAACGTGTGCATTAGTTAAATAACGGCCGTAGCGGCCGTAGTACAGTGGTAGAGCATCCGGCTACGGTTCGCAAGGTTGTGGGTTCAACCCCCAGCCGGGTCATACCAAAGATTCCCAAAATGGTACTTGATGCCTCTCTGCTTGATGCTCAGCAACTAAGAGAAGGATCAAGGGTAAGTGGAGAAATCCAGGGAGAAAGAGTGGCGCCCTCCCCTACCTTCGGGTAGATAGCTATCGAAAGAGGAGCCTTCGGTTCGCCTCCGACTGCGGTCGCAGACTTACTTACTTACTAAATAACATATGAAGAGCAGTATCTTCAGATATATATACGCTTTTTATAGGAAAAAACAGTAAGTCATACGATTCTGACTGGACTGCTCTTAAATTTATATGAGTTTTTCAGCCTTAAATGTCAATATTAATTAAAGCGGAAACATGTACTTCTCAGTAATTTCTGAAATCTGAGTTTCAGATTCTTCTTAATTTGTTCTTAGGTTTTGGCCAAATTTCAGCTTCGTATTATCATGAACATATAAACGACTGGACATCCTTTGTCTTTTTGAAGATAACACAGCTAGCTTCGTTGCCGCCTCGTTAAAAGCATAAAATGAAACAATAGATTCTGATGATTATACCACTTGGGGATACCTTGCTAACAACGTCAAAACTTCGACAAAAATCTCTGTTGTTCTACTCTTCTCAAGCCTTTTATCTATATCATAACAAAGTTAACAGAGACAAAATCATCGTCAGCTTGTCAAAACTCCGACTAATATTTCTAAATTTTGACTTAAAAGTGTCTAATAATTTTAGAGAGTGTCACATTCTAATTTCGATATTCTTATTACACAGGCTCTCAACTTTGGCAAGCTATTTTTTTCAGGTCATAAAAAAAATATTGGAGTGACAAAAGGGATTCAAAAGTATACACGCAGTTGAAATTCTGCATTTCAGAGTTGAAAATGTTGATAAAATATATTACAAACTTGTAAAAAAAATTCGAAAATAAGTTTTTTGTACATTAGGAGTAATGTTCAAGCTCTATCAATCTTTTTACCTAAATAATTCAAAGAAATAAAATTATGACGGAATATTGTCGGATTTTTCATACCAATTTTGAAATACAGGCGGCAACGAAGCTCGCTTCAAAGAGATAATAAAAGATAGATGTCCAGTCGTTTAAATGTTCATGGTATTATTATGAAATTGTTTTTATAAAAAACGTGTAAGACAAGGCACGGATGTCACTCTAAGTAGACTGTAAATCACTCCCTTGACACATTTGTTAGCATTTGAAAAAATTTTGTCTCAGATGAGAGGTCACTCTTAACAAAAATTACTGTAGGGCTAAGATCATTCCTTTTGGACGCAAATTCAACTCTATGTGTTCGTTTTGCTGCGGTGGCACCTTAATGAAAGTTATGGCTAGTTATAGGATTTTTACTCGATGTGTCACGGACATTAAAGCGTCGATCGCTTCTGGAAATTTGGTATAGGTATTACAGTCCATTCAATTTAAGTGTACTATAAAACAGCCGTATAATGACTCACTCCGGTAATTGTCATTTTTGAATAGCGAACCATTATGCAAACATCTTTATCGTGTTCAGCCTTTCTTAATATATCTAACATGAAAATTAAAAGAGTATATCCTAGTAAGTGCGAGCGCAAACGCAAACCAAATCGGGAAATCAAACCGGAAAGATCAGGAAATCAAACGCAAAAGAATTTACACACAATTACAAATAAAACACTGATTTTAAGAAACTCCTTAACCGGAGTTTAATAATCTGTTTTAGCCCATTTAGGTTACAGCCTCTAGGAGGTAGCTCGTTGGAAATACCTTTTTTCACTTTTTCACAGGCATATAACTTGTGAGAAATATTTTTATTGCTTAAAACGAATGGACTTAAGATGAGAGACATTCATTTTTGCTTTGGAGATTGAAGTGCAAGCGAAAGCGGATGAGTCAGAAGAAGTTCCTAAAAAAGAAGTTATTCCTTAGTTGAGAAACCTCTTCCTAGCACTCGGAAGAATTTGCCCTAGGCCTTACGCTCATCCTCTAGCGAAAAAAGTTTCTTATCTTATAGGAAGTATAGGTCTGCGAATCAGACTAAATTCGCCATGGACTTTAGTAAGTGTTATTCAAAAACGAATAACTTTTTATGAGTAGTAATCTATACAGTTGAAACAGAAGATCATTTTGTTGGCTATCAGTCAATCTCTCACAGCCAACGCTTTTCTCACATCGCCCAATGTGAATCTTTTAACCTTTCGAATAAAAACAAATTTGTTTTTAACTAGCCTGTCAAATACACACTTTTTTTTAATATAAGAACAAACTATATAAGGAACATAAGGCTTCAATGGCTAAAATATTAAGAACAATTTAAGAATATTTTAAGGCTTTGCGGACCCTAAAACAGCCAATTTCTTAGGAAAATGGAAAAAAATACTCAGAAAATGGTGAAAATAAGAACATGTTAAGATCGTTTCTAGGCTTAAAAGTTAAAAAAATCAAAAACATCCGAAGGCTTCAAAAATTTTGGATGTTCTTATTAAAAAAACGTGTAAAAACAAATTTGTTTTTAAATAAAGGCAGGTCTCCACTTTCGCGCGACATGAGCGAAAACTTTTTGACGTCTTTGTAAGGTCATTCATTGGTCGGTTGAAAAATGAAGCAATTCCATTGGTCGAAATTGACGTAACGCATGAAAAAAGTAGAACTTCCTTCATTTTTTTTTTGTTTGCGCGAAACTTTTTTCATTACGAAATCTTTTCTTCAGACAAAAAAGGTTAAGAAAAAACTATCGCCCATTTGGTGTGAAAGTGGAGACCGGCCTTAAACAAAGAAATAGAGTAAAAAGTGTTATTAGACGTAGTATAAAGTTAAGACGGAGGAAAAAGGATAATTTACTCGAAGGTTGGCGTCGGAAGATTGAGAGAAAATGCGAAGGCTAAAGAAGGATTTCCCTTTCCGCGGGTGATTTCCCAGTGGGATTTCTTTCACGTCCTTCTTCACATCCTAATGGGTAACAAATATTTAGAAAAGAAAAATCCAAAATGAAGATGAAAATAGAAAAAAAATAATTCAAAACATTTACATGATGATTACACGTGATCTAGTTAAAGCTCTATCAAAAGTTATTCACATTTTACTAACAACAACAAGCGCCGAAGCGGCATGAAGGGCCAGAGACATAGCAATATAGTCGAATATTTTGTTGTAATAATACACCTTCGTGGGCGCCGTTTCTTTCAACATGTCTTTTCGACCGTAGTCGTGCGGTCAAACGCGTGCCACTTTTTTATTTATTTTACCAACCTAAACTCGATCCAATCCTTTTTTAAACTTTTTTCTATTGTTTTTAGGCGGGAAAAAAACTGGGACGGTTTTATGGTGGTAAAACGGACAGAAAAATGCTCGCATGGTAATTGGCGGCTACTTCTTCAAAAACGGATTTACAGCACCACATAACATGCTAATGACAATGGTCCGACATGCTAAACCAACTAATTTAGAAGTATGACTTTCTTTTAATTAGTGATATATATTCATTAAATTGTAACTGAAAGTCTGAAATGTAAATTAGCTCTTAGTAAAAGTTTCAAAACAAGGCAAGCGTTGTCAGTAATGTAATGAAGTTTATTAATGTGCTACTTACGCAAGAGTAACAGACATCATGATAATCACATGCGAGTGTAAACAAGCCTTTATAAGGAAAGTTAAAGCCCCAGGGCACACTACAGCCATTTATCAATTCTTTATCTCCATAACACTGATCGAAGGGACCAGAATTTTGAGAAAATGCGGTGGCAAAACAATGAATGAAAAAGAAAACTGTGATAAACTGTTTTGATGTTTGAAACATTTTAAACTTCCTCAATTTTTTGAGACCTTTCAAGCACGTGTATATGTCATATGCGTGATCCAAATCTTGGTATTCACTTTTTAAGACCTCATTAGAATCATTTATATAACCGACTCATTAAGCAAATGATCTAGTTTACACAATTGTAGTAAAAAAGTAGGAGTTATACGCTTGAAACGGAGGAAGATCTGACGTAGCCTAACAAATATTCTTTCTTTCTCTAAAATTTGAATCAAATTTCACATAATAAACTGGTTTCAAAATTTGATTTTACTTTTATTTGAACAGGGGCCTCATTCCCCCTAAAAATGATGAAAGATTTAGAATTTGATACTTTTAAAACTATTTACAGTATTTAAATAAATCTTTTCTTTGTTTAAAAAAAATTAAACACAACCTTTAATGGAAATAAAATATTCTATTGTCAATAATAATTAAGTTTGATACAAAATTCATAGGAAAAGGTCAAGTCGATATCTAACCAATGTCCATGTCGTCTTAATAACGTTAGGTGAACATTAAAAAAACGTTCTGTTCGATTTGGTACTATGCAGGGGTGTATTTTGTCACAAAATGAAGAAACTTAAGTTCTTTACTAAAAAATTTCAGCAATCATCTTATGTTTTATTTGATTAGCTGCCCAAATTAAAGAACCAAACTCGTTCCCAGAGCCTATAAACTCCACAATGTTTCAATTGACTTTATTTGATTACAGTAACTAAAAAAGTTGCTACTCAGGGCAACAAACAGTAAACTTACGTAAATTTAAAGTAAAGTAAGTAAGTTTATTTATGATTTAATGTGTATATTCCCGTTAAATTACACCAGATATGACTTTACCAAATATAAGGGTACAATAACCACTGCAATAACTGAAGATAAAAATTCGGTCCTTTTAAATTTCTGATAGGGTTTTAAAAATTCAACTTGCCAGTGGTCATGTCATAAAAATGTATCTTTTATTGAAACACCCCATTGATTTTCAAGCCCGAATGGCTAGAGGCGAGACTCCTGGATGGAAAATGAAACCACTTATTTCCCATCCAGAGCGCCCGCGCGTAGTTT
This sequence comes from Clytia hemisphaerica, assembly GCF_902728285.1. Lineage (NCBI taxonomy): Eukaryota > Metazoa > Cnidaria > Hydrozoa > Leptothecata > Clytiidae > Clytia > Clytia hemisphaerica. The sequence goes on along the minus strand of NW_027104390.1, from coordinate 1,507,431 downwards.
TTACACAAACGCCGGATTAAAGTCTTTAACTAGATTTCAAAAAATGCAGTCCTACAAAACAAAGGAACCACAAGATAAAATCCGTCGTCATGATTACGGCGTGTTCTATGCACATTTTGAATGGGAAATAAGAGGCTTTAATTTCTCTTGTCTGAGAAGGGTTAAAGTTTCGCCTCTAGCCCTTCGGGCTTAAAACTCAATGAAACATCTCCTCTTAGCCTGTGCTCCCTTGAATAGTTAAAACATTTGAATTGTTATTCATGCTCCTTCTCTTCCAACCTACGAACTTTCGCAGCTCTTTCCGGAAGACTGAACATGTCCCACAAAGGAATATCCAGTTTGTGGCAGCATTTATGATGACACCAAGCTTGGCAAATGCAAATACTTTTTGAACGTAATTCCAAGTGTTCACATCATGTTTAATACCTGAAAAATAAAAAAATGAAATTTTGAAGACATCTTACTACAGTAAAGTCTCTATAACTCGAACACGCACATTTGCTCGATTTATAGAGACATGTTTATGAGGCTTTTAAGATGGTTCGAGTTATGGAGGCATTATAGTCATAGAGGTTCGAGATATGGAGACTCCTACTGTAATAACATCTCATGTGTCACAGACGTCAAACGCCCTTGCCCAGTAGTGTAGTGTCATAAAAATCTGCTCTCCTACACGAATTTTGCACCCCTCTTAGCTACAATCCTGGCAAAAAGTAAATGGAATTTTACATATTCTAGGGTTTTTTCTTGTCCATTTCCCTCCCCTCCCCCTCCCTACAATGTTGAGTGTCATTTTGCAGTCTGTACTGTGAAATTCAACATTGTAAAAGGAGGGGAAAGGGGGGAAAGCTTCAAATTTTAACCAGGAAAAGAAAATTCCATTACTTTTTGCCAGTATTGTAGGCTACTGCTTGCCCAAAAAACACTGGGCGTCAGATAAAAACCTTGGAAATACATAGCAACAACAAGGTATGCACCAAAGAAAATCGAGGTGGGATTTAGACTTATGTTTTTGTTCGGGTCTAGTCAAGAGTACCTTTATTCATTAGCCATACAAGAAGATAATTATCTGGCATGAGTAACACTGAAAAAATCCGCCTCAAGTCTCTGTCAGGGGAGGTACCAAGGCAAAGGGTTCGAGTATGTGCCTTTTTGGAACCTGGCAGTCCCTGCAAGGGTGCTAATCTCAAAGGTCTATGTGCCGGGGGCACATACCCGTCAGCTCGCAACCCTAGTATCCCGGGAGTCTATATAACATTGAAAGAGTTTTATAGTCACTTCTAATGTGTATAACGTTAGATGGGCTTTGCAACAACACTTTGTACAACCCTGCCTCACATCCCTGGTGAAACCTTTTTCTCAATGGGGATAAAAATTCCCATTGAAATCCCAATAGGGATATAAATTCTATTGTTCCAAGTTTAAAAAAATCAATGGGGATGGTTTTGAAGTGCAATTTTTAAACATTGAATATCTCATATGGGATAAGATAAAAGTTAATTTCTTAAAAGGGCTGCAATTCTAGGGTATTTTCCTGCCGGGGACAAAATTTCTGCCAAATTTTCCAGTGGGTCTGTGTCACATTTCTTACCATAGCCTCTCATCCAGAAACATTGTGTGATACATTGCCAGATCAAAACCAACAAGAAGAAAGTGGTGATTGCCACCAAAGTCTTTGTCAAACTGATCTCTTGTCTGTATTGTTTATTTTGTGTATGCTTCACCTTTTGCACTGCAACAAATCAAAATAGACATTAAAGTTGAGGTGTCAAATATTCAAGCGAATAAATTTTGGCATACATTTTTTTTTAAAGATATTCAAAATATTAGAAAAATTGAATTTTGAAATTTTGAGGGGTGCTCCGAAATAGGCCCAAGTTTGAAAGTGCGAAATTTTGAAGCCGATAGAAAATCGGTGTACTGCCAGATACTTATCGATAATATAGCTTACTGGATACTGCCTCAAAATTTAAACTTTATTAAAACATTTTTTTAACTACCTGATATACAGTCGACGCTCTTCAATTCGATTGCCAAAGGGAATTGAATTTTTATCCTTGAGGATCGAATTAGAGAGTGTCAAATGTTTTGCGTACATGTAGAGAGGGCTTTAAAATATACGTTACCTTGGAATTTCTTTCGAAAATCCCATTGTCTTCTCAATAAAACGATGATCAAGATATTCAATATTGCAATCATGATCCAAGGCCCTAACACTAAAATCATGCAATGTAGCCAAAATTCATATTCTAAAGCATCATGTGATTGGCCAAATGACGATCTTTCCAAGATGATTGTGTTATTGGTGGTGGTGTTTGTGATGATTTGAAAGGTGAAAAATTCTGGTAAAGACATAACGATTGCAAACATGATAATTCCGAATGAGGTAATACAGGAACGTGTTGATGTAAACAAAGAAGCAGCTTTCGTTGGGATTGCAACCATTATGAATCTGTTTAGGGTGATCACGCAAATCATCCAGATGCTAGCCACACAGGAGATGTAGAATACTGGATTCAAAATCCAAACATAGCACCAGGCGTATGTCCAGATGTTTTGACATTAGGTAGGAATGATGGTAGAGTGTCGTATAGCAGAAAATCGAGGAGTAAGAAACAATCACAAATTGCTAAGATTGTTAAGAGGATGATTGTTGCTTTTGATTTTGTAGCTTTGGATTTGATTTTCTCTCGCCAAACAAGGATTGTTATGATGTTTCCGAACAGTCCAATTGTAGCAATGATTAAACCTGTACCGTGACTGAAGACCTCGATACCGGTGGCTGGTGGAGGGTCCGTCTATGAAAAAGATGATCAGACAAAAGTCAGTATATCTTGAATTCCCAAGCAAATTGAATGATTACAAAATTCTAAAATTTAATTTTTTCAACGTTTTTCTTGAAGGAAAATTTTTACAGATATGTGCCATGTGAAAAATGCATGAATCTCATGAAATAGGATTTCTGAACATCGATTAAGGGAAAAGTCTTCTGGACTGGCCAAAATACCACATCACACGACACACATCATTTTTCTCTAATATTCTTAGTCATCTATTTTGTGAAATTTTTTATACTAGCAACATAAATACATTCAGCTCCTGGGTACGGCTGGGTGGTAATATCAATATTTTAAGCAAACATGAAATCTTGAACTTAAAACTTTTAGGACTCTCGTAGCTACCGTTGAAACAAAATTCAATAGTTTTTGGATAGTTTTGGACCAATTTAAAAACATCAAAAGAGGATCTATGGACGGATCTCTAATGCATTAACATCCAAAAAGCGTTATCATATAATGGGGGACTTCTATAAAAGTGGAAACAACTTTATATATGTATAAAAGTGGAAACAACTTTATATATGCCAGCTTCAATCAACGTTGCATGGTTGAAAAAAGGAGAAGAAGTGGAAACAAATCAAAATCTCACCATTTTTGCAATGCTATGCTATGATGAATTTTGAATAATTTATTTTCTAAAAATCGCTACTGACATTTTCTTAGTGATATATTGTAACGTCTAAAATGACAGTAATCTATTTTGCTTTCCAGACAATATTGCATTTATACATACAACACAGAATTACCGCTGGGGGACTTCTATAAAAGTGGAAACAACTTTATATATGCCAGCTTCAATGAACGTTGCATGGTAGAAAAAAGGAGAAGAAGTTGAGAAAAATCAAAATCTTACCATTTTTGCGATGCTGTGATGAATTTTAAATAATTTATTCTCTAGTAATAGCTACTGATGGCATTTTTTTCACTAAAGATATAAATTGTAACGTCTAAAATGACAATAATCTTTTGCTTCCCAGACAATATTGCATTTATACATACAACACTAAAATCAGAAAATAAAAAGTTTAGTAAAAATAAAGTTGTATAACTTGGGTAATGATAGTGCTCGACTTATTGTAGCCATTATAAATTGATATTATTTTAGCGGAGGTTCCTCAACAATGAGGAATACACGTTCTTTATAGGAACAAACAAAGTCTTCGATGGCCAATATATTAAGAACAGGTTAAGAACATTTTAAGAACATTTCTCAGACAAATTGACTAAAATTACTCCCAAAATGGTTTAATTAAAAATATTCTAAGAAAATTCCCAGGCTTTAAACTCAAAAAACTAAGAACATCCAAAGGCTTCAAAAATTCTGGATGTTCTTATAAAAAAACGTGTAAAGGATAACAGGATCGAATATAAAGAGTAAAAGAAAAATAACAAAAGGATAGAGGCGTGACATCAAAAATTCAGTATTTCTATTGTTACGTGATTAAATCAAGGATAATCCTACTTTTTTTGTGAATTGCACAACTTTGAGTTTTTGGACGAAAACAGGATGGACATTTGGGGATTTTCCCATAATATAAATTTTCTCAAATCTATTTTTTCAAAAATAGTTTGCAAATCTAAACTTTTGATAAAAATAAAGTCAATCCAAGCCAAAATAGGACAAGCTTTACAGAACTGCAAATTTTCTTAAAATCAAACTTTCCTAGGTCACTTCAGCAAATTATGAACCCTCTCAGGTGATTCTCGTAGTTTTGGGACACGAAAATAGAAACATCATAAACTATTTAGATCGTTCCAATTTCAACACTGGTGGAATCAGAACATTAAACAAAAGAGAAACACCTATAAAGTTGCCAGTATCATCCGTTCCACATAAACTTGAGCTGGACCCCTACCCACCTGAGAAAAATCGTTCCCGTGTAAGGGAAACGCCCTGAACTCTTACCCCCGCCCCAAGTTAAGAATACGAAACATTCTACATCCAATTGGAATTTGGCTTCTTCATCTCACGACTACTGGAAAAAAATTTTCATCGAGACAGAGGTAGCCTGGAGATCCATGCTATGATTTCTTTTATATACTGATGGCGAAATGAATAGCATGGTTTGGGCCGTGAGTTTGAATTTCTCAGCTCCAATCGACTGTTGAAAAGACAGCCAATCAAATTTTGTTATTATTTCACTTTCACTAGTCATACTTTTTTAAGAACAAAATCAACTTTCTTATAAGTTGATTTAATTTTAGAAAATGAGGACAGCGCTAAAATCGAATTTCCTACTGTAAATTTTTTGAGGCAGAAATTTCTGCCTCACAGCCCGAACCCGTCCAGTATGCATCAGTTTACAAAAATACAGGACGGGTCTCATGTCTAAGACCGAGGTATTTGAAATATTGAACTTTCTCCCTTTCTTCCCAAGCACACAGGCACCACCTAAGATCACCATATCTCAAATAATAATGTCAAGTTTTAATTATATGACTATTGTAGGAAGGTGGTTTTCTTTCTCTAAAGCGCTGAAAGTACATGAAAATAATCTGAATATAACTGAAGCGTGGAGTGCTTTATATTAACCGTTATCCCACTCACTCATATTTTTCTGCGAAGATTAACTCTTCAATTAAGGCCAATTAAGTCAGTCCTCTTCTTTTGTACGTTTTGTGAAATTAATTCAATCTTTCCTCGTTAAATATGGTAATAATTCTATACTTGGTTCATATATAGAAACCATGATGCATATTTAGGAGAAAAAACATGAAATTTGTACTCATTTTTTGCCATATCTACATATTTTTTTTTGCATTTTTCTATCTTCCTAATCGTTGTTTTAACCAACAATGTCACCTACACCCATTAGAACATTAAAAAGGTTTGTATACCAGATGTAATGAGAAAATTGTACAAAGTTGTACCATAGTGTAAGAAAGCCGCGGCTGGAATGAGTACAGCTGAATTTCTGTTGTTCTATCTATGTCGTAAGAACGAATATTTTATGGTTCAGTGAAAATTTCCATTGTCAATTTAATTTGACTTTTAACAAACTCCCTCGTTAGACGTAATTTTGATCATAAACGCAAATCTCTTGATAATTCACGCATTCATAACATCAAAGTAAAAGAAAAGACTCTTGGTTTAAAAGTACTGGAACGTCATAATGTCAGTGCTTTAAGAACTTGAAGAAAATTGAGTGCCTCGAAGTGCCTTCCTGATTATTCTGAAAAATCATTACTGGTATTAGTAAATAAATATTTAAGCTGCATTTTGTGAAAATTTCATTCGAAAAACAACAATATTGAGGTGACAGCAAACATTCAAAGTTTAACATTTGAAAATTAGTTCTTTTAATAAAATGTGTGTTATTTGCTCCTAAATTTATAAAAATTTATTTGGAATTTATAAAAATATACTTCAAATAAGGTAATAAGAGAGGATAGTTAGAAAAAGTTGAGACTTGAAAAGTAATTGTTCTTCAATTGAATATTATGAACACTTTTAAGGTTAAGGATTTTGTTACCTTCGACTTAGTTCTTATAAACCACGGAGACATAGATAGAACATCCATTTACGACAAAAACAATAGCGTCATCATTCCAGCCGCGGCTTTCTTATACTATGGTTGTACTGTGAGTTTTGTCCAAGATTTTTGGTCCTAGAGACTATAATACACCTTTCGACCGTAGTCGATAATTGCCGCGCGTGCATTTTTTTGTCCGTTTTACCACCCTAAAACCCTCCTAGTCTTTTTCCCACCTAGAGACAATAGAAAAAAGTGTAAATTATTGGAACGAGTTTAGGGTGGTAAATTAAATGATAAAGTGACACGCATCTGACCGCACGACTACGGTGTATTCCTTGTTGAAAAAATTCAAATCCCAACGCTTCTTTAGCTAAGAATTCACTCCCAGGCCTCTGTTCATCCTTTAAAGAAAAGGTTTCTTACTAGCCTCTATAGAGGTCTGGGAATCAGGCTAAATAATCGGCCTTTTAAAGTTAAGCAAGGAAAATGAAAAAACTTTGATCATATGACAGCTTCAGCAAAAACAAGGTAACATTTAATCCGAAAATTGATTAAAGTAAAATAAATGTAGTGAAACAACAATCATGGACAAAATATGTGAGACAAAGGGAATTTCCCGGCGAAATTTTAAACACCACAAATGGGTTTTAAGCGCGGCAAGCTATAATTGGAAACTAGGATTTTAGCATGAGACTTAAGTCTTACAACCTTAGGATCTCAGGATTTAAAAGTTCAAATTTGCTCCATTAACGCTTGGAATATAGCCACCACTGAACCCCTCCAAAGTCAAAATATTCAATGAAAGAAAGTGAAAGTGCTAAAATAGCAATTCTCGAATTCTCGCCCAAACTTTTAGATTCTGAAAAACGTTGAAATGCACAAAAAATATCAATATATTTCGACCATGATTGTAAAACAGGTAGTAAGCCTTTCTTGGTTTTGCCAAAAAAAACAAAGTACTTTATCACAAAATTGATCCACATTTTTTTTCATTATTTTTGACTTCTCACTTTAACTGAAGTAATAGGAAATTTAGTTACAAAAGTTTTTATTGTGACAGCCCACACTAACTACAGTAACATGCGTTTTGTGTCATTTAGGCTTCAAAGTACCCAACGTATTCGTGGGTAGATTCGAGAGAAGAAAATTTCTCTATTTCTATTTTTATTGATTAAATTATCTAGTTAAAATCCTTCGAGTTTCTTGTTCTACCCAAATTTAACCACTGGACTGAGGAGAAATTAAAGTTGATGAATCACAGATATGATGGGAAGCTACGAGGTCACGGAATTCGATATCCTAGTTTACAGAGACTAGTCTTAACAGGGGGTTTGTACTTTTACGGTGTGACGGGATTGGCACTATTTTAGTACGGTATTACGAAATTCGACGAAACAACGGCAATTTAAAATTAAATGGTGACGGTATTTAGCCTTATTTTTTGTCATTATGCCGGTACTTTAACCTCTACAAACCGGTGTGATGGGTTTATAATTTTTTTCAATTTTCGGGATTCTGGGAGTCAGCAAAGACTTGGCAGAAAGCCGGTATTTTGAACCCCATAACACAATCTAACGTATCTAGAGCCATATACACCACTTTTCTTTCGGCTTTACTGATAACTGAGTGCTATCAGTATCATAAAAAAGCGAACAAAGGCACTGGGTTCGAATTAGGCTTTAACAGCATACTTAATCCTTTATAGAAGTAACAGATCAAATACACGTTTTCGACCGTCGTCACTTTATTATTTAATCCTTTTTTACACTTTTTTCTATTGTAGGTAGGTGCAAAAAAAAGACTGGGATGGTTCTATGGTGGTAAAACGGACCAAAAAATGCCCGCACAGCTTGGCAGCTACGGTCAAAAAGGTGTATACACACTTGGTTGGTCAGAGAAAAGATTTCTTTTGAAATTAACTCATTTTTATAAATAAGTTTATAAATCTCAGAAGAATTGGAAAAGCTTAGACATATGTAACATGCTCTTCATTCGATTCTTTGAAAAGTAATATGTGATCGAGACATTTGTACCATAAAATTCTTATAGTGCGTCGCCACCAGGCTAAATTTCCAAAAAAAGTTAAACTTGTGCTAATGTTACGGGTCAGGGGCTAGGTTGATTCGAACATTTTGGGCGGAAAAATCTATAAATGAATATAAGGCATATCGAACTAAAAAGGTGATAATACGTAAAGATAGAGTATTACTCCATCAATCATTGGGCAATTCTATTTTATATCCATGAAGGTGTTGGACAAACATTTCCGGAGATTGATCCAAGGAGAATTTCCAGGGGATGTAAAAGAGTGTTTTCTCATCTTTCCAGGGAGTAAAAGACTGATTTAGTTTTCGTCCACCTTAACTTTAAGGTTTGAAAAATAAATTTTCCAGGGGCTATATCTAGTATTGTTTGTGATTGATGTTGCAACCAGAACCAAGTAAAATATAGGGGCTATCTTTACATTTCCAAAATTCCTTTTTTTTTAATTGAAAGGGCTCGTCCACCCCCTGTATGGATTTTTTATGGAACAGTCTATTGGTCTTAGGCTTTCAGAGTGCAGCGAGTTTTGAATATATAGGTCAAAATGACGTCACAAAATTTGGGATAATTTGAATTATAATACACCTTTTCATAAATTACGTCACGAACATCACTTGTCTCGTATTCAAACAATTACCATGGTGATTATGTCCCTTGAGACATTAAATGATTTTTCCATGAATAGAAAGTAGTTTTAAAAATATCCGCTGAGAGTTAATCACCATGATAATAATTTCAAAACGAGGCAAGTGATGCGCGTGACGTAATTTATGAAAAGGTCTATGAGCAGGATTGATAAATTGCTCTTTGTTTTTCTTACCATCAAAACGATTTCTAAGCACTGGAAAGAAAATCTTATACAAGTTTTTAGGGAGGGGAAGGATACAATCCCTTCCGGAATGCTTTGTTCCTCCCCTTCCCTGAAGCTTTTTATGCACAGGGTGACTGACCTTGACGGCCGACGGGGACGTTACGTTGGAAACTGAAAAGTGGGCCCTGCCGGATATGAATTTTTGAAAAATTTGAGACCCTGTCAGAACGAAAAATCGAAAAGATTTTTCCTATTTATGTCTAATAAAGTGTCAAAAATCTGGGCAAAATGACCGATAGTAGACGAAAAAATAACAAAACATTCTAATTTCCAACCTGAAAATTGTCTAAATGTCAAAAATTCACAAAAATTGGAAACCTGTCAGATATTTTCAGAGCCTAAAAAAGTGACCAGCGGCACGGCCCCTTTAATCAATTTTGCCTAGGTGCCCCCCCCCAGGACTTCTCCTACTGTGATACTGTGTATTCAAAAACTGATATTCAAAAAGAAAGGTCACCCATATACACCTTTTGTTTTGAAATTAATCAGTCTCAATTTCTTATGAACTTTTTTTGGATCGGATCAATTTCTTGATACAATATTTGCATACCAGAAAATTTTAATAAAAAAAGGGTATATCATACCCTAAAATAGAGAGATATCAGACACATAGATTGACTGCTATAGTTCCTCTTTTTAATGGTCTGTAGACGTAAGTCTAAAAGTCTATACACGGTCAAAAATTTTGTCGACGAGTGATTTTCAATTTTGGCCGACGAAATTCTCCTACTGATTAAGTAAAATTTTCAATCAAAAAAAAAACAAAAAACTTGTCTGCTATCTCATAGGTCTGAAGTGGGTCCATTCTCCGTTGTTAAAATCAAACAGAACAATCACCCCTAGTCTGAATCGTAAACCTCCTATCAAACCACCACCAACAAGTACCCTTGATATTCCACACCTTTTGAAAAAGTATATCCCAACGGCAAATAAACCCTAAATGGCTTTTTAATACCGTGAAAGTCACATGCCGAAATCATATTCCAGCCTGTGAAGACTATAATAGGGCAATTATTTTTTAGCACACAACCAACACAGGGAAAAGTTACCATGACGACAATCCAAAACATCATGTGGAAACTCACGAAAGAAAGTCATTTCAATTACACTTGGAGGCTTCTGGAGGATTCGTCATTGGTAAACATCATGCTGATACAGTCTGCTAGACATTAATTTGCTCTTCATCTTTAATTTTTTCTACAGTAATTAGTTTGACACTTGCACGATAAAATTTCTTTAGTTGGTCGTCAGAGGTTGATATTTTCTTTGAGAACTCTGATACCTCTGATACTCAGGATAGCTTTTTAGGACTTCTAAATTGTAAATAGTACCCTTATGGCATAAATATCGTAGTGAGCTTTAGGCTTGGTCGATTTTTTTTCAAAACTCATAGGCGGAAAGGAAAAATAAGGAACTAATGTACTATATAGCTTGATTGGTAATGTGCATAAAGTCTAAATCTAGTTTGAAATCCGAATAAGAAAAATCTAGGTCCAAACTATTACTATTGTGGCTCGGATGGGATAATGCCTTTAAGCAGGAGGAATTCTGCTGGCAATAACCGTTTGGGAGAACGCAACGACCTATTGACTATGTTCCACATATTTAATTATTTCCCCACTTCGGGCCGGAAATTATCTGCTCCGTATTACAAAAACAAAACACTAATACTCAAGCTAATACTTTTTAGGACGTCGCGTGGGAAGATTTTTCAGCGTTTAACATTCGGGAGAATGTTAGCGTACCAATTTATGAACAAAACTTATTCATAGGTAATATCTAATTTTCAAATATGTGAATACAGATGTCGAGCGTGTAAAATTTTCATAGATTAAAAAAATTAATTTATTCTTGCACTAAATATGGGATTATTGACTGATTGATAAACGTACTTAACGGAGTCTGGCTGAGGCTAGGCCCCTGCTTATGTGCAACTGATATCTTTAGTTTTTATCAACGAAGAATCTCTGTAGTAATGCCAGCAGACCTTCATATCGGAAGGGTAGGCTGTAAAAAAATGAAGTACTCTTATTTGCAAACATCAAAAGCCAATATAAACAAACATAGTCCAACGTTGTGTCAATATTGACCATAAAAGCTTTATTAAAATTTTGGAATTTGTATCTAGGTTCAAAATACATTAAAATTTGATTTCTTGACGATGAGGTGCTAGATAAAGTTACCAAATTTCTTGGTTTTCCGGGCTGGAAAAGATCTCGATTTTGATATAATGGCAGAAATTTTGATAAATAGTGCAAGGAAGAAGAATATTACGTCGGGTTGTGATGGGAAAATATTTGTAATGGATATTTCATCCCTGTGCTTTCTTGACTCAAAGATTGTAGGTGATGCTAGGCTGCTGGCATTTATTAACGGATTTGTGCTTCTATATACCACCTGCGGTTTTTGTAAAGGTCTCCGATTTAGACTGGTGACGCTGATACAGTACCGATAGTAACTGAGTAATGAAAAAGAACAAAAAATCTCGCACCGAATCTTTATTTCATTTTTTGCGATTCTCCCATACAAAAAGATTCTACCGCGTTCATTTTTGAGGTTAACGGAAAGCCTTGAGGTGCATTATTGAACTTGAAATCTGCTGTCGTTCTAACAAAAAAAGATTGAATTTTATCTTGTTTAGGTCTTTTTTAAACCTTTACTAGGAGCATCTGCAGAAATATTATATTAGGCGGTGAGTTACAAATAGCAACTTTCTCGCATACTTTCGACATCTTTTTGGTCCTGCTGAGATGAAATTCGACTTTTTGAAACAATTTTCAAGTGTTGTGCATGTGTTTATAACGTGATCGTGTTTAGAGTGAGTAAATGTGTACTTTTAAGAGAGCTTTAACGCAAATAAAGAGGGAGTTTAAGCTCCAATTTCAGCCCACCATAGAAAACATGAATAAACGAAGAAAAAATGAGGTTTTAAGTCGAGTCACTGGGTACGAGTGCCCCTAAGAAAGCCCTTGGCCCTAAATTGTGACTCTTGAGTCCAACCCTGACCCTAACTGGTAATGACCAAATACCCCTCGAAAAATAACACAGAGAACGAGAAAAACGACAATAATTAACCGACAATTAAGAACGACGTATTTGATTGATCGTTTTTGACAATTTCCAAAGAATGTGTGCTACTTATACTACTCGGTTTTATACAGCTCTCCAATTTATACTAAACAAAAGACTAAACCTAGGATTAATATTAACATTTTTAAGCTGTTTGTGGTAAACAAAAACCTTCCTTTTTTTACACAATTCATTCTTTTCAGAAAGTGTTCCAAGCACTTTAGAAGTGAAAAGAATACACCATGTCGGAGCTATCAGCTTGGGATTATGTTGTGTTCGCTCTAATGCTGGTTGGATCAAGTCTCATAGGTCTTTATCATGGTTGGAAAGGTAGTCGAGTCAAGGAGGATACAACTGACTATCTATTGGCAGGTCGCAACATGGGTTGGCTACCTCTTTTTGTCTCAATTGTGGGATCCTTCCTGTCTGCTATCTCCTTGCTTGGGATTCCCAGTGAGATTTACACGTATGGTGGACAGTTCTTTTTGACCATAGCATCATTCTGGGTAGTGATGCCATTATGTATCTTCATCTTTGCACCGTTGTATCGAAATATTGGAATTACAAGTGCTAATGAGGTAAGTATTACACGCTTTTTTGAGGGCCTAAGTCACCTTTCAAATTACGCAATCACGCAAACGAAATTTCCAAACTACGTTAACACGAGTTAAATTTCCTTTCTATCACGATCACCTTTATCATATTGGTTCCTCCGATCACGCAATCACGCACTTCAAAATCTTAAATCACGATATCACGACCTTGAAAAACGCCAATCACGCCTTCAGGAAAACCGCTGGGGCCTCTTTTTTATAAAAACAATTTATAAGAACACGAGACCGAAAATTGGCTGAAACATAAGAACAGATTAAGAACAATTTGAGCCTTAGATTTCAAAAATTACTATAAAAAGCACAAATTTTAACAAAATTTAAACCCATTTTATGAACATACCATAAGAACATTTAAGCCTGAAAATTTCTGAGGCTGAGCCAAAATTTACTGGTTCTTATAAAACAACGTGTATTTTGTTAGCCGTCAAATGTTAAGCGTTTGTCAGTGTTCATATGACACTATAAATATGGTTGTTAACAGATCATCCATTCCACACACACGAAAGGAATATGGTGAACGTATAGTTTTTCAACCTAAAAAATTCAAAACCATCATTCATGTTGTTGTCTGAAAACGAAAGCGACGGTTCTAAGGCTTATGTTTTATGATTAGTGCCTGATTTTGGTGCGATATTTCTGCTTTAGCCAATCACCGCGCTCAATAACTCATTGGGCTTTTCCAGAAAAAAACCGTACACCCCCTGTTGAGGAGCCATCATTTTGTGGCTGGAAATGCTGCAACCCCCTGAAATTCCAGGCAATTTCAGGCTTAAACCCCTCTGGAATTCTGAATTTTAGTAGGATTTAAAAGGCTACCCCCATGGAATTTGTATCTCCCTATGGAATTCCGCTACATATCAAAACTTATCCCCTTGGAACGGAAATGGAGCTCCTCAACAGGGGGTATATGGTTTTTTTCTGGAAAAGCCCATTTAATATTCATCTCAAATCTTTATTGAAAAAGCGATCAAAGCTGTGAAAATCAACGTTGGTAGATATTCTTACGAGCCATGATGATGGCCTTTAAAGTAAATACGTGTCATGCGCAGAAAACCGCTTGACTTCCAGAACTATCTAAAATAATTTCTTTTTTTCCCATAGTACTTGGAATTGCGATTCTCAAGACCAGTTCGAATATTTGGAGGTGTTCTTTTCATCTTGCAGACAGTAAGTAAAGATACACTTCATTCTCTCTAATTCGATTTTCAAGGGAGGAAAAATTTTATTCGAATTAGAAAAATATTCGAATTACAGAGAGTAAGTTAAACAATTTTCCAGCTGAGGGAACCAATGTTTTAGGTCGAATACAGAAAGATTCGAATAATAGAGATTCGAAAAAAATCATAGAAAAGGTTTTTTAAAGAAGAATATGAAATCTAGGCTACGTCATGAATTCGCTTCGTTTCGAGCGTAAAACTTCTACTTTTACTAGTAAGGTCTAAAACCATAAAGACCTGGAGCTGCCTATTGTGTAGACTAAATAAAACGCTATCAATGTAAGGCCTACGATTCACAGCATCATAAAACTAGCCGATTCAGGGTTTTGTATATCTACAATCCCCCAACAAATATCTTGAGACAGAAGAATTCTAAACATTTCTGAAAGATAAAAATTCGTCCCCCGGACCCCACTATCAGTCCGGAAATGGCTCAGAACTCAACGCTGACAGTGGGAGAAAGGGGGACTATGGGAAGTGTCTCACATATAAATTCGGGAATTGTAGCAGCTATATCTTTTCTGTATACTAACAGGTTATGTACTTATCAGTGGTGATGTATGCTCCGAGTCTTGCACTGGAAGCTGGTAAACTTTTTTCGATGTCTGAGAATACAACCCTAGTAAGAGATTTTTAGCAATGGGATAAAATGAAGGGACTAAAATGCCTATTACAATGAGGATAAAAAAAAATTAATATGGATATGGGGTATAATACTATCATTCGCAGCTCAAAATGTGTTTTTCCTAGTTTGCTATTCAGTGTAATTTTTGAATTGGGATCAGATATTAAGGTTAAAGGTTTTGTTTTCAAATAAGAGTTTTGTTTTCAAATATTGTTTGCTTACTCACCATTTCAATTTACAAGCTTTTTCACATTGAATCGACACGGATGTGAAGCAAGATTGGTCAGAAAGAGGAAAAGAAAAACATTTTTTTTCTTTATTCAGCACAATATAACAATAGAGACATGTGACATGTGTTTGATTATGAAACGGGCACACTTATGTAAAAATGAAACCTTTAAGGCCGGTGTCCACTTTCGTGCGAAGCGCGCGAAAGATTTTTTCTTAACCGTTTTTGCCTGAAGAAAAGATTACGTCATAAAAAAGTTTCGCACGAACAGAAAAAAAGTTGAAGGAAGTTCAACTTTTTTCAGCCGTTACGTCAATTTTGACCAATGGAATTGCTTCTTTTTTCAATCAACCAATGACGTTACAAATAACGTGGAAAGTTTCGCGCGCTTCGCGCGAAAGTGGACACCGACCTTTAGTTTCAGCAAGAACGAATTTTTGGCGAGAGTCCCACCGGGTCTACGTACCCACGAGGGTATAATGATTATCCCTGTCTCGTAACATATCTAATTTTTGAGGAAAGAAAAAACTCAATCCCTAGGTCTTTGCTCCATCCTGAAACAGGGTTATCTTACTTCATTTTAGTGGCTGGCTTACGATTAGAAATATCACTTGTGGTGACAGTCATCATTTGTAATATCTACACCACTATTGTAAGTCATCATGATAACTTATCTAACCTATTCTTAAAAGTCAAAAAGATGAAGACCCATTTCTAAGATTTATATTCAAATTTGTAAGAAATCTCTATAAAACTTCCGAGGTACCTAAAATAATCGAAAAAGTTTTGAATTGTTTTAAGAATTTCCCAATCTATTCTCCCTTTTCTGTGAAGCATGCGAAAATCGTATCAAGGTAATGCATATCAAAATCCTTTTTAGAGTTTGTAGAGACATGTGATTCAGAACGAAGTCTAGAAATGAGATATCACATCGTATTTTCCGTTTCATTTTTCAGGGCGGTATGAAGGGCGTGATTTGGACCGACGTTTTTCAAACTTGTATCATCTTGATCGGTTTGATTGTTGTCTTAATCATTGGAACGACTCAAGTGGGATCATTTGGTGACGTCATCAAGATTGCTAGTGATGGTGGAAGGACTGACATCTTCAGGTGAAAGACGTTTTCCAGTTGGTACACAACGTTGTTTTAGCGTACATTTAATGTGATAAATGGCCCTGAGATGGACGTTATTTGGATGTTCTCTGCCTGCTCGCAGAGTTCTTTTTTAGGCCAAAACCGGGATATAAGTAATTAAAAGGACATCATGCAACATATCGGCCAACCATTTGCTTACACAGAACAACCTTCTCCCTTTTCGGCACCGCGCGAGCACAAATTTTGAGATTTTTTTGTTGTTTATTCTGCTTTAAATTTTCTGAATTCATTTCTGTTTTGAGACTATTGTAATAGAAAATCGCTTTTAAAAATATTTTGAGACGATTGTTATGGTATTTTCTGGTCTTGCTTTTTCTGATCCACGCATCCCCTTTATGAAAAATGGTTTCTTGATTTCGCACCCATTGCCACTTGCACCATTTTTTGATTTCACTGATAAACGTGATAGAATCCTTTCATGAGCGCTCTCAAAACCATAGAAAAGCAAACAAAGGACTGGGTTCGAGTTTGAAGGTTGTTCCTTATTGATCGCTTTTTAAGGAAATCAAATCAATTGCCACTTGAACCTTTCTACACTGTTCCGGTCACTAAGGCAGAGATTGTTGAAAATTACTTTTCTCTTCTTTTAGGTTTGATGCAGACCCGTCAATTCGTAACACATTTTGGGGATTTATCTTCGGGTACACATTCACATTGATGCCTTTCTTCTGTTGTGGACAAATCTGTGTGCAAAGATATCTATCCGCCAAGTCGAACGAAACTATCACTAAGTAAGTGGAAAAAAATTTACACCAATGAAATTTTATTAGACTTCCGCATGGAAATTCCCTCCGTGTTACATACTATAACCTCACTCAATGGGACCCCCATCCCATTGGATTGGAATGATTAGACTTTTTCATTCCCAACTTCATTCCAAAATTCCGACTAAGGCATAATAAAATTCCCTACAATATTATGGATTGTGAAAAATTTCCACGAGAATTTGGTTTGGACTTTTGAAGTTAACTCCCTCTTTTTGCCAAAGTTTATTTTCCCAGAGATTACGAGTTCTTTAATGAGGTTGCATCCCGGGGGGGGGGCAGCTGGGCAAAAGGACCGACGGGTATGTGCGGGTCCTAAGGGTACCTTTTCCAATATGTTTAAAATGCACTGTAAGGGTCGGAAAAACTAGAGATGCACTGTAAGGGTAGAAATTTCAGAAAATTCTTGAAAAATCTAGATATTTTGACCAAAAATGCTAGAATTTTGACCATTTTTTGCACGAAAGGGATCGAAAATTTGGGGGAAAATGCACTCTAAGGGTATGATTTTCACTGACTTTTGCTGCACTGTAAGGGTGCAATTTTAAAAGCCAATTTTTGGCCCGCACATACCGTCAGTCCGCAAACCCAGTGCCCCCCCGGGGGTTGCATATGCATTTGACGGTGGTGTCAGACACCAGAGACCACGAAAATCAGTCCCACGAAAATTGCTTTTAATGAAAAATCAGATCCCCTAAAAGTATTTAGAGTTAAATTCTATTTCCTGTGGTCACACAGATCGCTGTTTGCTGCTTTGTTCGGATTCACCATTTTGAGTACAACGTGTATCTTGGCTGGTCTTGTTATGTATGCTGTTTATCATGATTGTGATCCCAGACACGATAAGAAGATAAATAGTAATGACCAGGTATCATATTTTCATTTCTATATTTTTTAAAGGTTTTGTTTTTAAATAAGAGTGATATCGTTTGCCTATTCATCAATTTTGATTAACATGCTCTTTCACATTGGATTGACACAGTCCTGATATGAAATATGTGTCTGATATGAAACGGGAACATATATAATAAAACCTTTAAGTTAAGATTCTGCTCAGTCTTTTTTGTTTTGTTTCTAAACTGGAAGCTAAGTTGGCTTCTTCCCATCCATTTGAGCTCACCCATTTCATTGGGCTTTTCCAGAAAAAAACCGTATACCTGTTGAGGAGGTCCGTTTCCGTTCCAAGGAGATAAGGTTTGATATGCGGCGGAATTCCATAGGGAGATACAAAAATATGTTAAAAACAACTGGGGAATTCCATGGGGGTAGCTTTTCAAATCCTACTAAATTACAGAATTTCAGAGGGGTTTAAACCTGAAATTGCCTGGAATTCGAGGGGGTTAACAACATTTCCAGCCACAGAGGGATGAACCTCCTCAACAGGGGGTATATGGTTTTTTTCTGGAAAATCCCATTCTTTTTTATGTTGTAAAATATTATTAATATTTAATTTTCGCCTCATTCCCTAATCTTTCTTTTTTTCAAGATCTTAGCCTATTTTCTTGTCAGTAATTTATCACATTTGAAAGGAGTTCCTGGAATTTTCATGGCAAGTCTGTTCAGTGGAGCTCTAAGGTACGATAGCTTTCTAAAAAATTTGAGGAATTTCATAGCTTCAACGTCTCAAGCTAAATTTTACAAATTTATATATTACATTTCATGGAGTCAATCAATATTTATAATCTTTATGGTTTTGGTATAAATAAATTTCAACCGTCTCTCTATTGGTGCTTTTCTTTTTACGATACCCGAGGAGGGGGGTACTTAGGTAAAATGGGTGCCGGGTATGTGCGAGCCATAAGGGTTTTTTCACACCCTCGAAAGTCTCTCAAGGGGGTCAAAAACCATTATAAAGAAAATTGAGTTTCTGTAAGGGTCCAAAAACCACGAAATTCAAAATTTCCTTTCTCAAATAGTCGTGATTTAAAAAAATTTGGACAAAAATCTCTAAGGGTCCCAAAAACGCCAATTTTTCCTTTCTTTTCTCTAATGGTCGATTTTCAAATTTTGGCTTGGACACCGTTACCTCGCAAACCTAGTACTCCCCAGGCTACGATATTACTAGGAAAAACCTCAATAGTGATTTAAAAAACTCTATAAAAAACTCTTTTCGCTAGAGGATGAGCAGAAGCCTAATAAAAAACGAAATAAAAATATTATTTTTTTCCTCGTTTCAATAGCACTGCATCTTCAGGCCTGAACTCTTTAGCTGCAATCACGTTCGAAGATATTGTCAAGTTTCGGCTACCGGCTGAATATCAAGATAAATCAGTCAAATACACCAAGTACATAGGTAAGTATTCCAGTTGACTAATTCGAACTCGAACACGTGAAATATTATTTGTTCGAATTAGAATTATAAAAATTATATTTATAGAGGGTTTCTCCTTGACGGGGACTGGGAATTGGTTCAAAGATTTGATTAATGGAAGCTCGGATAAGCGAACTACTGTATCTGAATTGAAATACTATTGCGGCAAAATACATGATAATACTCGAAAGGTGGGAGCAATATCTGAGCATAAAAACCGGTGATTTCAGACTCCATATAAGTTAGGGTTAAATTGTAGGAAGTATTAAAATTTGATTTAATTTAATTTTCAGCTGACATATTCGGGGAGGGTGGGGTGGTCTCACTGGTTCTGTGAAGCAGGGGTGAAATAATTAAATGAAGCTACTGTCTGTCAAAAAATGTACGCGGACTATGTATCAAATTCTATAAATTTTATATTTTTAGCATGTCTTTATGGACTGGTAGTATTGGGAGGTAGTTTTATCGTCGCAAACGCTGGCAGTATGGTCACTCAGGTATATAAACGTTCATTTATTACAAAATAAATTTCGCTATAGTTTTTTAGCAAAAAGCTAAGAATTTATCTCTTTTCCCGAGTCAGTAATTAGTTCCTCCGATTTTACTAGATAGTCAATTACGGTATAATCTGAAATATGAAAACAAAATCAAGATTCAAGCAGTGAATAAGCAATTTTGAATTATTTTTTAAAGACTAGATTCTTTTAATAAAGACAAGCCTTTTTCTGGTACTTATATTTTTGACAATCTATCTTTTTATATCTATTATTTATGTACTCATTATAAGAATTTACAGGCTAAATATGAATGAAAACTACCGCAAGAGGGAATTCCCTGACTGTTCTAGCCAAAGTTAGGGTCGTCAAATATACCAGAAAGTGAAGAAGCAGCTGAAAGCAAAAAACTCTCTCATAAATTCAGCCAAGCTAAATGAAAATCGAACCCAACTAAAAGCCTGAGCGTAAAAATTTGTGGGTCAATCCCCCATTCAATATGTTAGTTTCAAGAGTTTAGCAGTAACTTTCTTTGTTATTTTTCTAGATGACAGTGAGTATACAGGGTATTGTTGCAGCACCTTATTTCGGAATGTTCGTGATGGGAATATTTTTCCCTTGGGCTAATACTAAGGTGAGATGCTTAAATTAGAATTACAAAACAGGCTCGATGGACCGGGTACGGTTTGTCCTGACAGATACAGTTTGTTATTTTTCAAAATATCCTAAATAGCTTATAGTTTAACGTACATCGGACTTTATCTGCTCTAATTATGAGGCCCCCGGCGGTTTGCGTGGTGGCGTGGTTCAGCCTTTTTTGGTGTGATGGCGTTGTCTTTGAATTCAAAAAGCATGATACGTACACCACTGTCTCACCGGTGAGACTTTTTTTCCTCAGTGGGGATAAAAATTCCTATTGATTTCCTAATAGGGATATAAATTCTATTGTTCCAAGGTTAAAAATGTGGATGGTTTTGGAGTGCAATTTTTAAACATTGAATCTTAAATGGGGATGAAATTTTCCAGTTGGGCTAAAATTCCAGGGCATTTTCCCCACCAGGGACGAAATCTTTGCCGAATTTTCCAATGGGTCTCAGCGGGTCTGTGACACAGGGGTGTATACGTAAAAATTTCTTTTTTGGTTTGACAGCGTGATGAGAAAATATTTTTGGGGTGATGGCGCGATCAGAGTTTGTTTTTGACATTATGGCGTGATCGGAGACTCCACTGGGGGTTTAAATCATACCTATCGTCAGCCAGAACCGAAAAGTTTCAGCCAAAAAAGGTTGACCCATATAGAATATTTTTATCCAAGGATCATCCTATTAGCTCAATGCCAAAAAACTGCAATTGCATACATAAGTCTCTCTAATCTAAAGGAGACTTACGAAACCCTTTATAAAGCGTGATGTACTTATCTTCTAACACAAACCTATTATTTCTCATTCAGGGTGCAGTATCTGGTTGCCTGTTCGGCCTCATCTTCACCGGTTTCATATGTGTAGGAGCCATTGTTTACCCACCCAACAAGGACGTCCTTCAAACGTCTATAAGAGGTTGTTCATCATTCAATACAACTGTTGCAAATACTACTGATGGTGTCTTTGTGAACCCTTTCAAGCCACACGAGTAAGTAGTCTACACTAAACCAACAACACAAAAAAGTCAATAGCGAGTTGATGTATCGAAGGATATCGAGGGCGACGGTAAATGAAGTTGACACAAAAACAAATTTGATAGTTGATTAGCTCTATATATGTCCACCTAAACAGACGATGGTATTTTGGTGTTTTTACCGTCGTCGAGCAAAGTGGACGGCGATTTTTGCAATATGTCAACTAGGTGCAAATAACTAGTGCGTATCTTATTTTGGATTTTAATGGGCTTATTGCTTTACAGGACCAAAATAGTAAGGGCGAAAATTTTTGCAATTTTCCAAGAAAATATGGAATTTTTCCTCCAAAATTGACCAATTTTGTGCCAATTTTACCAAAAAATTGGCTTTTTATCACAATTTCCTACCCTTACAGTGCAGTTCAGTCCAGTTTTGTAATTTCCTACCCTTACAGTGCACTAGCTGAACTATGAAAAACCTACCCTTAAGGGCCGAATGTATGGTAGGTCATTTACCTTGAGTGCCCCCCCCCCCCGGGATAATATAGGAGTAAAAGTAGTAAAAGATTTTAAATGTTGGGTGTATTATTACCATCTGATATACTTGAAATTTAAAGAAGGTCAAATAATTTGTTTTTAGGGACCCAATAGCATCATTATTCAGTGTATCGTATTTATGGTATGCAACAATTGGATTATTTTCATCCATCATTGTTGGATGTATCGTATCATTGCTAACTGGTAGGTTGCTTGTTTTTTAACCTTAAGTTCATATAACCAAGTGAGTAATAGGACTGCTCATAAAGCATTTTGAGTGCAACGACTGGTTCATTTTGAAACCATTACGAAGGTGATTTGAGTCTTTAAGTGTTACTTTTATGAAAAGAGTAAACTTTTTTTAAACTATTTTGAAAATCAATTACCATAGCAATATTTTGGAAACAAGGTAAGCGTTGCTAGTGACATGATTTATGAAAAGTTAAGGGTGACCTGCCCCAGCTGGCACACAACGTTGTTTCAACGTTTTTCTGACGTCCACAACGTCCATATAACGTTAGATGAACGTTAAAACAACGTTGTGTGCCAGCTGGGGCTTGTCTCAATTCCTAAGCTGTCTCAATTCCTAAGCTGAAAGTAGAGGAGGACACAACCTTCTTCGAATATCTTCTCTTTGACACTTCTCTTTAGTTGCTGGACATTGAGTTCAGTAGAGCCGCACGTCTAACGTTACGCTACGTTCAGTTCCTTATATAAAACATGCCTGGAATCTCCTGAATTACTTTACTTGTTAGCCCTTTACGCCGCCCCCCTTGTGACTATGAAAATGTCTAGTTGTCTGTCAATTTCAGAATAACACAATATACCAAATATATAAATACAGTTGATTTTCGCTAATTCGAACTTGAAAGGGGAATACTACTAGCAAGGCTCGAATTATAAAAAGTATTTCAAGAGGGGACTTGAAATTAGTTCAAATTAAAGAAAGGTTTGATTAATTGAAGTTCGAACATAGTATAAGAAAGCCGCGGCTTTCTTATACTATGCTTAGATCAACATCATGGTTCGAATAAGCGAAAGTCTACTGTAGAGAGGCTAAAGTCACGCTAATAACTGCCAGTTTTAAAAATGGCAGATAAAAAAAATTATAGAAATGTTTTTTTGTTGTTTTAGGCAAAGAGAAGAATAAAATTAGCAAGGAACTTTTATTTGATTACACGCCGTTGAAAAGATGTTTCTGTTTCACTGGATCATCAAGAACAGTTGATATAAACACAAGAAGTGAAATACACATGGAAAATGTCGAAAAATCATAATAGATTTTGCGTGGAAATAAAAACATTTTCTCCAGTTTCTTTTCATTTTTGACACCACTGTGTCGCGAACTCACTGAGACTCCAGCCCCACTGGAAAAGTCGCCCTAAATTTCTCTTTGTAGGAAAAATACCCTCCATTTTAGAACCCACTGGGAAACTGACTTTGATATCATCTCCATTCAAAATTCAATTAAAACCATCCCCACTAGGTTTTTTGAGCTTGGAAAAATAGAATAAATATCCGCATTGGGATTTCGGAATAAGAAATCTTTGTCCCCACTGTGGGATAAAATTCCATCTTAGACGATGCTATCGTTCGTTTTGAGGTTCAGTAAACGTATATGTGCAAAGTCAGGGCGTCATGGCGGCATACGGAAAAAATAGTGGCGGTAGAGTTTGGAACTGTAAACACCTTTGCCACTGCTTACTCTGCCCCGGTCTAACCACCCATTTTCAAATTTATACCGCCTCCTAAACTATTTCCTTTTTCAGTGATCTCGTGTAGACGATATGATCGTCTAGTTCCATCGGAGCTGCGAGAGAGGGGTGTTAAAACATTTCTCCATTGTTCTTTTCATTTTTGTGAAATATTTTTAATTTTTCGGTTCTACTGGAATGAGGTCTTTTAAGTTAGGTTCTCAAAGAACATATCCATGATTTTGCCATTATGATTTTATTAGTAGAGATTTTATCTAATATATAAGGTGTGTATTTTTTGACGATATCTGCTATATACAGAAAGGAAATATATCAGTTTTTAGTATATTGAAATAGAAGTTTGTATACCTGTAACCTGATTTTCATCTCTGAATGTGTCTTACACGTTTTTTAAATAAAGAACATCCAAAATTTTTGAAGCCTTCGGATGTCCTTAACTTTTTGGGTTTCAAGCCTAAAAATGTTCTTAGCATGTTCTTATTTTAACCAATTTTTGACCATTTTTACCCATTTTTCTAAGAAATCGAGTGTTTTTGAGTGCATAAAGCCTTAAAATGTTCTTAACTTGCTCTTAACATTTTGGCCGTCGAAGGCTCATGTTCTTATATAGTTTATTCTTATAAAGAAACGTGTTGATATCCTCTGATACATAAACTCGCTATTATGGTATAGTGTGGAGTAATTCATCATATCTGTACTTTCCAGAGAAAATAATTTTCAAATTGGCAAATTATGTAAGAAAGCAGAGCCACACGCCTTGTAAGAAAGGTACACATTCAGTAAACTCTCTATAATCCTTTTAATCGAACTTTAATCGTTTGATGGAGTTCGATTAGTTCGATTGTTCGGTTTGTTCGACAAGTTCGATTGATCGGGTCTGGTACATATCATGCTGTGAAGACATATGCCAATTTCATTCAACGTGCAACAAAAGTAACCATGGCAATCATCCATGATCTTAAGCCGTACCAATATTAATGTTTCACATTTGGGAGTCAGGGAAAAGATTTCTTTTGAAGGAAAATCGTTTCACTGATTTTCATAAGTCTCAGAAGAGTGTTAAATAGTAACTGGAAATGACTGGAAATAGAAAATTATATAATCTACTTGAGCTTAGCATAGGAATATGTGCTCTCCATCTTCGACACTTTGGATATAAATGTGATTGAGACATACGCGATAAAATTCTTATGGTATGTCACCACAGGTTAAAACACGGGTTGAAAGATTATAGCAGTGCAGTCAAAACATGTGATTACTCGGAAAGTTTCAAGTGATTTTATTCCAATGGTAATTGTTTTAAAACTTACAGTTTACAACATTATTAGTGTCAATAAATTTCAACCAGGTTACGTAAAAAGCACATGAAAATTTCGAGTAAAAGCATGAATTAGCTTCATACTTTGCAATCCAAGAGTCAACTCTGTAGTCATTTTAAGCTACCGCTAAGTTTAACACCAGAACAGCAAAGACATTCCTGGCTCACTAAATCGATGACATAATGAAAATTGGGATTTGATCTCAATTGTGATATTTGTAACATTACATCATATCTTCGTGTTGTTTTAAGGACTTCATAATCAATAAACAAATTGTTTTGATTAATCCGTTGAAACAACTGGTTTAAACCTCATTTAACAGACAAAATCTGTTTCTTCTATGTATCAAAAATCTGTTTCCAAAATGTTTTTCTTATAAACATTCAAACCAAGTCTAAAAAGTTTTAACGTGTAAAACCAGAGCTACAGTACAGAGCTATCATGGATTTTGTTTCCCACCACAATTAACTGTGGATTTAAATTTTTTGAAAGAGTTTAGTTGATTTGCTACGTTACCGTTTTTGGTAATGATGAAAATTTTGTGATAAGCTATGGAGGAAATGATATATAAGAGCGCTTATTAAAACTGTTTGAGGAAGTAATTCACATATAAAATTCGTAATAATAATTGCGGTTATCTTAAATTGTTAAAAGCTTGAAAAGATGCTTTTTGAATTGTTGGTAAACTTCAACCTCGTTCCTTGCATATTATCAGATTTTTCTGCTTGCTGTTCGCGCCAGATAATATTCTTTAGCGCTTAACCAGTAAGATAGATAAAGCCAGGGATACACGTGGGGCGTGGTTGGGTAAAATTGACATCGGAAAATTTTTATTTTACTGTCTTACAAAACTTTTAAGAAATACACCCCTGTGTCACAGACACACTGGGACCCCAGCCCCACTGGAAAATTAAACAAAAATTTCGTCCCCGGTGGGAAAATATCCTTGAATTTCAGCCCCACTGGGGAATCGACTTTGATTCCATCCCCACTCGAAGTTCCATGTTAAATAATTTCACTCCAAAACCATCCCACTGGGGTTTTTAACCTTGGAACAATAGAATTTTGATTAGGATTTCAATAGGAGTCTTTATCCTCACTGAGGAAAAAGCTCCACCGGGGCTGTGAGACAGGGGTGTAGAAATAGAGAGGTTCACTTTCTCGCTAATTTGAACTTAAACGGAATCGGATTACAGACAGACTTGAATCATAGAAAGTATTTTACGAGCTTTCCCCCTTGACGGAAAAAAGAGAATTAGTTCGAATCATAAATTGATCCCAAACTCGGAGCCACTCCATTTGTTCATTTTTCATGAATTTGATAGCACTCACGATTGTATCACATCTATCAGTAAAATCAAAAAGTAGTGGTTCAAGTCGTTCTGACGGTATGGGTTGAGATAGATTCGAATATTATAAGCTCGAATAGGCCTTTTCATAAATTATTTTGAAGAGAACGACTGCCGACTGTCTGAAACAAGAGGTGTCACGCGCTACTTTATGAATAGGTGAACTTCCTTTGAACTCATCTGGGAATCAATTACCATAACAATATTTTGAAAACGAGGTAAACGTTCCTCGTGACGTAATTTATAAAAGGTCTACAAGCGAGAGTCCACCAGTTTTTTGTATAGGATTATAGAAATTAATTGAAAAGATACAATTAATATCTTGACACAATTATACACGATGATATCAAACACTGCAATCATTGGACATCACAATCAACAAAACCAACCATCACCAACATTACCCCTGGCTTCCACATCTCAAACACATGTTGTTAAAGTTGATAATTTCACAAAGGTAAATTATTTTTATTTAATAAGGTTACCACAAGTAGCCACTGTACACCGTGATAACCACAGTTTAGCTTTTTCTCTGAAATTGAACCTGTGGAGATGCCCCCCCCCCCAGCGGTTTGCGTGATTGCGTGAATAGGCATTTTTGGTTGCGTGAATGCGTGAAAATGGAGAAAAAAAATGCGTGAATGCGTGAATTGAAAAAACTTGCGTGAACGTGAAAATGTACTTTTTGATTGCGTGAATGCGTGAATCTGGGCTATTTTGTGCGTGAATACGTGAATTTTCTCTTTTTTCCACCGATTTTGTGTAGTTTTCCCGATTTTCCAATGTTTCCCCGATTTTTCCCAAAAACTTTTCCGATTTCTGAAAAATTGGGTTATTGCGTGAAACTTGAAGAAAATTTGCGTGAATGCGTGAATTTCGAAAAAAATTGCGTGATTGCGTGAATTGAGGGTCCGTTGGGGGGGCCTCGGAGATGGACTGTAAGAATTTTATTGCGCATGTTATACTAACACACAGTGAACACAGTTTTTAATAAAAAGTCACACTTTGTAATATTTGACACACTTTGTAATACTGAACGCACGTACTCTTAGGTGCCAAATAAACAGTCCCCCCCGTTTATTAAAATCTCAAAAATTCTCCAACCCTCCCTCCCCCGTTTATCTGGCACCTAAGAGTAATAATTGTAATGACACCACACTTTGTAATAAAAATCAACGCACTATGTAATACGAAAAGCTGACGCACTTTTAAATATCATCTGACGCACTTTGTAGTAGAGGAAATGTTCCATCTAAAACAAAAAACGTAAAATTAAAAGAAAAAAATATTTTCAAACTTCAAAAACAATAAAAGCAGGGCTCTCAGTTATGAAATGATGTAGGTTTAACTGTCTGACATGCCTAGGCATGAGTTAGAGAGGGGGGAGACCGGAGTGCACGGAGTTTACAGCCGTATGACGGTTTACAGAAAAATCGGCGGGGAGAGAGTTTCGAAGAAACTGGCAAACTCCTACCGGGCTGTTGTAAACTCTTTCCGAATTCGGCAAAAAAAAATGTTTGCGAATTTTCTTTTGCTTATGGCTTATTACTACTTGTTCTCAGACTATTAGTCTCTACCCGGTTAGCCCAGGGAAAATCTCGGAAAAGTCCGGAGAATCTTTAGTTGTGGGAGGATAAAGCAGATGAGATGGAGTTTTTATAAGATACTTTAATAATTGGTCATTTGATGTAATAAAAATGACGCGTTCTTTAGAAGAAGTAAAAAATTTGTTTTATTACTGGTTAACGACCAACCAAATTAAATAAGAGCTTGTAAAAACTCCATCTCGTCCCGGATAAAGTGGGATCTTATGCAAAACGACGGTAGCGTAATTGTCCTAGCGCTTTTTAGCGCTTGCCAGCAAAGTATCTTAGAACATTAATTTCAGTGTACCTCGATCGAAGTCATTTTACTGTAAATTATTTCGATTTATTACCCAATAACGACTAGAAGCTACTTCCCTCAAAAAACGTTGTTTAATTTTACAACTTTTTTTAGGTTTTTGAGAATCCATCCAACTTTTTTGACTAAATGATATTTCATAGTAACATGGAACATGGAACATCTAATCACTGAGCCTTTTCTAAAACTAACAGAAAGAAAATAATGCTCCCGACGGTAGACATCACAATCTGATGCTCTCCTTACGATTTTCGGTGAAGAAAAAAAGGCGCTGGAAGTAGCTTCTAGTCGGTTATTTTCCTTTTCTATCACGCGCGCTGAATATTTAATTAGTGTTTACATTATTTGATTGACAGTTTTATTATAAGGTTATAAGTAATAAATAACCGACTAGTTTACTAGTCTACCAATAGTGGTATTTGATAAGTTGTAAACAAAGCAGTGCGAACAATGTTTGAAAAGTGAAGATCCAAAAATGACAAGAGGAAACAGGAAAAAGGTCATCCATAATCAGCTTGAAAAAACGTAATGTATATTTACTCATACTGTAATTAAGGATTGAAATAATGCATATTTACTAATATTNTCGATGACGAATCGGTATACTTGATTGAAATACTAGCTCAATAATGAATCAACGAAGGATCGATACTCAAGACTTTTTAATGGCTGAATCTTCCATCGATCTCCTATCCAGATCGTTAAGTAATCCATCGATCACATATCGATCCGTCATCGAGTCGTTCCGATGATCGATCCTATCGAGCGCGGGGGTCTGGATTATATTCGATTGGTTTGACAATCGAAATTTTCAATTGTTTATAGAGCTACTGCACTGTTACGACTTGGAATCAGATCGGGGGACACTTATATACCGTGAGATTGAGTAAGTTGCATCAGTGCGTGGAGGCTAACATGCATAGTCCTCAAATGAAAGAACTGGCTGGTCATTAAAATACAAAAATAAATCAAAACAACCAGTATGGATTTTGTGTAACTAACGCCGAAGTTCTTCGGCGTACAACTGAAACGTTTTTGGCGCATTGGCGTAAGGGTACTTACAAAGATTGTTTGATTTTCAGTTGGCGTATAGTAATAATTCCAGCTCGGCGTGAATGACTCCATAATCCATCCATTTTTAGCTTCCATTTGCATTTGGCTAAATTTGCTTTCGCTCGCTTGCGCTCACGTCAATTTATTAATTATGTTGGCGCATGCGCCTCTTTTCCCATTTTGCACCCTTATTGAAAAATTGAATGTTGGTACAAAAGAAATTTTGCTTGGCGTGAGGCTTGCTGCACGGAAAAATATCTTCGGCGCAAGATTTCGTGGAATCCATACTGGCAAAACAAAAATGGTAGAGTAGAGCTGCGAGCAGAGCTGCGTAGTCGTATTTTAATGACCAGTCAGGTCATTCAATTGAGGGCTATGCATGTTAACCTCCACTGATGCAAGTTACCCAATCTCAGCACGGTAATCATTCTTTCTCAGTCAGGAAATAAACGTCAGGAATAGACCTTTTTTTAAAGAGGCAGCCATGCATGTTGCATATTTATTTACTCCAGCATAAAAACAATGATACAGCCATGCATAATTGCTGTATCATACATATTTTAAAAATTATGCATGGCTGTATCATTGTTTTTATGCTGGAGTACATAATTATTCAACATGGCTGCCTCTTAAAAAAAAGGTACCTATTTCAGTTAGGAACATTTGGCGAGTTCCTGTACGCAGCCTCAATCAAAAAAATCATAACCACACTCAAAAAAAAATTGTGTTTGTGTCTTTTTTACCGTTTTTTGCCTAGATGAAATAACAAACATAGTAAGTATAAGCAGACTGTGCCTTTAATTGGCTGTAAAAAAATTATGCGTCGGTAAAAATTTCTTCAACTTTCAACAATGATAAAACACACCTATTTAAAAAAAATTAACCATACATTTTTCATCTTTCTACTTCTTCATCTTCCATGAAGCTCTCAAAGTTAAATAGAATTAAGCACATAAAATATTCTTATAATTGTGAAATGTTGTTCGCGCTTTCGCTACGGTGGAGTGCATGACGTAACTCACGCGGCAACAAACTCGCCTTCTGTTGGCTGGTCATATTGGCAGTTTTGGCGTTACCACCCTCGAAGCAGTGGGCGCCTTCCTCATTCCACAACTCTGTCCGACACCATTTTAAATGAGTTAACAATAGACCCAAAAGGGCGCCCTCATCAAGAAAGATCATTTGCTTTGGTCTCCGGCTTTGGGAAGCAGTAATGTTTTCGATTGTTTTCGATGGAAAATGGTAAGAAACTTAAGTTTACAAGTGTCATTCAGTTTTTGCTGGCTGATAGAATGGCAGGATCCTGGATGGTTTCCCTAACTGTATTTGTTGAGATTTAGACAGTTTTAGTTCCAGACAATCTCAATCGAACGCAATCGACAATCGAACCAGTAGAACCAAATCGAACGCAATCGACAGATTGAAATTCGATTGTCGAACGCAATCGAGTCTAAATCGAATATTACCGCAATTTTCAGATTCGATTGACATTCGATTGCGTTCTATTGATGTTCGATTGCTTTCGATTGAGATCGTCTGGAGCTGATTGTCTATTTTTTGCTGCCATCTTTGTTTTGACGGTTAGAAAGCAGTATGGTCCAATCAACAATACGCTTCCGAACCGGGCGACGTTTCCCGACAACAACGCCAATCAACAGTTACATCAAAATGCCTCGAAAATGTCAATATGAAAATTGCGTAATCAGAGAACGTATGTCTCGCTCATTATAAAAAGGCCGACACAAACTTTCAATAATTGGATTGTAACATCGAGTTAAGTCTCTTTTGTTAAGTCACCAGGGGGTAAATAAAACAGACCTTGATACATTTATCGTAGTTTCAACTTGACGATTCGTTTAAAACTCAGCCTCCTAAATATTTGGGGTAGGTAAAATATGTACAAAGAAATTCATACTTTTCCAACCCGGCGAATCTTTTAAAAAAGAAGCGAACAATAAAAGCTACAATAAAATATGCTGTAAGTTGGTCTAATGTCGACATCCTTCTTCTAATCCCGACACCCTTCTTTAGAGATAGGAATAGTAGAAAGGTCGGAATCGCTTATTGAAACTATATTTCTTTGCTTAGCGACCAGGGAGGAAAAAATCTTTTGTCTATCAGTGATTTTGACCTTACCATTATTCCTATCTCTAAAACTGGATGTCGGAATTAGAAGAGGGATGTCGACGTTAGACCAACTTACGGTAATTACCCTTTCCAAATAAACCTCTTTGGTGGCGAGCGTAGTCTACTCTGACGTAATTGTAAAATTTATGTGATGGGAGTTTGACATAGTAATGTAATGTTGTTTGGGGAATTATGAAGTTCTCTGGAATTTTGATCGCATTTATTCAAGTTGATTTTTTATGACTTCTAATGGTACTTTTTATAACGAGTTTGATTACTCTGTTCTCACACTTATGTCTTTTTTTTTGCGCGTCCTTTACCGTGATTACTTTTATTTATATTTTTAAAGACAGGTAAGAAGGCATATTGATGTAACTGATCAACAACAACAATCGAACCAGTCGAACAACAATCAAACCAATCGAATATTACCCAGAATTTTGACGTTCGATTGAGATTCGATTGCGTTCGACAATCGAATTTCAATCAGTCGATTGCATTCGATTTGGTTCGACTGGTTTGATCGTCAATTCTGTTCAATTGAGATCGTCTGGTTAGTTAGGTTGCCTTCTCTTAAAAATACTTACTTTAAATATAATATAGCTAGCTAGATGGGATTTGTCCTTTTATACTAATTCTTAATCATTTGTTATGAATTATTGTTTGTTTATTACCGTCAACTGCTCTAACTTGTTGGGACTTATCTGACAAAACATGGGATGGCAATTCGCCCACCATTTTGCCAAACCTCCAAAATCATCTGATTTGACTTAATGAACGGCGTATTAAAAAATATACAATTTCTCTTTCGCACAGTGTAGACTTTTAAATCGAAATATGAAAAACAACAGTCCCCATGTTTCGACCAATCGCCCCAAGTTAGAGCAGTTGACTATGGTATAGGGGTGTTACTTTCATCATAAGTTTGGGGAAAATAGGTTGGCGCCTCCTGAGAGATAAACGAAGTAAAGAAAAGACAGATTCAATAATAGGAAAGACAGAAAATGTAGGGAGGACTTCTTAATGCAATGTTGCAACTTTTCTGTCTGTAGACAGATTTCTGTCCAGTCAGCAGCTTTGTAAATACTGTGTGTTTCCATTCCAAGAAATGACGCGCAAGTCATCGATAATGCAAGAAATCAACAAAAAAGAAACTAATAAAAGATCAAAGAGAAAAGCCGTGGGAAAAAATGATTATTTGTGAATCTTGCTCATTTTCCTGTGGTATATAAAACTCCCCGAATCGGCAAACATGAAGAAATAGAAGACAAACTAAAAATTCACCCCATCAAAAACTAGGGTGAACTTCATGATACACTGCAATCTCATTGGTTGAAATTTAAAAAAGACTTTCCGATAGGGCGAATTACGCAAGCCACTGAGAAAATACATTGACAGACGTATTCCCCATGCAATGTTTATATAATCGAAATCTGTACATTAAAAAAAAAAGTGGTTTCTTCTTCTCATTTTATTGGAATAGAAAATAGAAGAAGTCTAGCCTAGCCTAATTGTTAGCTGTCATGGGGTATAAAAAGAATGTGAGAGCTTATTTGTATCAAAAACAAAATACACAGTATTTACCAAGCTGCCAGTCGAGATTGAGAGTTGAGGACAAACACAAACATCTCCCAATAGAAGAGGTGTTTTAGTCAAATGACCAACTAATACGCTGTTGATTGGTCTCATCCCAAATCCAGATTAGTCACAAAATCAACCATTTACTATCTTTCTCACTTTCTGATTTGAATGACTGGTGCTGCGATAAGGTGTCAGAGGGAACCCCTTGACAGTTTTCTATCAGGAGCACATGCGTCAAATTTTGAAAATGATTTTAATTGTTTAGTTGTTTAATCAAAAGTAAAATGGCTGTATTGTTTGTTTTCAAATAATGTTTTTATCTTACTGCCGTTCAAAACAAAAAATTATTCTGAGAATCTGAAAGTTTATGAAGCAATTCTACAGTGAAGAAAATGGAAAACTTAAAGAAGAAAACCATCTATTTTAAAATCATATTGAGAAAATAATGCAAGACCACAATCATTGTATGGTACATTTCCGTTGTCAAAATTAGCTCAATATGGGTTATATCATGTTTTTTATTAAAGGAGCTATGATCATTCTCTCAATATTTTTTCACTTTGAGATTAAGGGGTGTGGGTGGGTTGGTTGGTTGTTTTTTTTTAATGAAAAGTCTTATGGATACAGACGATTTTGGTCAACCAGACTGTAAATCAAAACAACAAAATAAAAAAGTTTTGTGGTTTGGATATATAGACTACTATATAAATTATTGGTTTGGATAGGACAAAACCATTGGGAAATTTTGATTTTTGGACAAATTCAAGTTTTCCTATTTTTGATCAATTCATTATTCATTTCACCTCCATCAAGCAAGTAACAAAATCTAAATTATAATAATGGCATCCACACAAGAGCATTCATTAAGACTACGTCTTGATAAGAGGAAAGGCACCATGTCTGAAGTTGAGATGGCTCAATTTCAAAAACAACAAGTAAGAAGTTTTAAAACATTCTTCTAAAGAGCTCATATTTTTCAAAGGTTAAAGATCCAATATATTGGACTAGTTGTAATAATAGTATAGACCTTTTCGTAAATTACGTCTCATACATCACTTGCCTCGTATTAAACAATTACCATGGTGATTATATGTCTCTTGAGATATTAAATGATTTTTTTATGAATATGAACTTTTAATAAAAGCTGCTGGGAGTTGATCACCATGGCAATAATTTCAAAACGAGGCAAGTGATGATCGTAACGTAATTTATGAAAAGGTCTATTGGACAGCAATGACAGATAAATAGTGGCTTAAACTGGCTTTTTTACTAATACCTTTCTTTAATAAGTTTAATTCTGGTTAATATTCATGCCATGTTTTTATCAAGAATGCTTTTAGCAATGCATTACAATCAATTTTTCATTCTAAAACTCATATTCATTTTTGCTTATCTACAAACATTTTTACATTTTACATTTAAAACAACTAAAAACTAATCCCTATTATTCTTGGTTAATATATAATTTTATAAATACTGATTTTGAGCTAACATTAACAAAATGCCTTTATGCTTTTTCCTTACATTAAGGCTGAATGCATTGCAAAAGCCATCAAAAACGAAGAAGTACCAGCAAAAGAGAAACACGTGAGGCGAACCATCATAGGAACATGGCAAGAACGAGGAAACTCAATGTTTTGGGCTGTCCTCGGAAAACAACCATTGCCAACTCAACCACTGATGTGTTGGAAAGCAATGACTGTCTTGCACAAAATTTTGAGAGAAGGGCATCCCAATGTAATTTTATATTTTGATTTTTTTTAGAAAGTTTTAACCAATATGTAGGAAATTATTGATGTCTATCGCAAGCTATGGTGGAAACTAATGAAATGCTCAATGTCAGCCACAATAGTGTATTAGAATTGAAAAACATATGTATATATAGCTTTCTATAAGTTTTGTTTAGACACCCTTCACCGTCTTTAATAGTGCTTTCTCTTAGTTCTATTTAGACCTTCAGCCTTTTCCTATCTTTTAAGTTTTATTAATATTTATTATTTTTATTATTGTCTCTTTTTAGGTAATCAAAGATTCTTATGTATATAGAAAAACATTGAGAGATTTATTCAGTGTATATGTAAGTTCCCATTTTTAACAATCACAAGGATCAATATAAAATTGCAATTTGTCAAGCTCGAACCTATTAAGAATGGGTACCCTTTATTATGAACTAGTAAATTACATGTTATTTTAAATTTTAGAATTTTATATTAAAAGTAATTTTTTGTTTTGTTTTATTTTATATAGAGGTTTCAAGGAGGACCCTATGGACCATTGATATGTGAATACTTGAAAATTATGCAATCCAAGCTTGAAATGCACCATAAGGTATGTCATTCCCTCTTAAGAATGTTTGTGAAATGAAGATTGTATTCATGATATTTTCAAAGCACGAAATATCGATTTCAAGTGGGTTGTACATGTCTTGAAAATTATGATTTTTGGGTCGGACAAGGAAAAATCAGTCGGACAAATTTGGTTTGAACAATGTCGGATGTCCGACTGTTATTTCAAGCCCGGCTGGATATTTATTTTGTAAAGATTTCTGCGGAAACACTACAGTTTCTGCCAGTAGTTCCAAATTTTCAAAAATTTCTTGGCTACTTGGAAAAACTGGGGGTGTCTTCATTAAAAACATTACGTCGTGAATATCATGAATTATAATAATATCAAACTCCACCTAATATAAGTTGTCCTGACCATGAAAAAGTCAATTTATTTTCTTGATTCAAGAACTGACTTTCAAAAGTTTCAATTAATTGAACATTTTTTATACAGTATCCAGGTGTGCCAGGCTCACTGAACTCAAGTGTTGATCATCCAATCAAAATACCAGAACGTGACATCAATGATGTGTATGTATTAATTGAAATAATGTTCAATATAATTTTAGTTGAAAATTCCAGTGCTAAAGTACAAAGTTTGTGCTACCCTTTTTAAAGAGTACTGCAGTGAAGGTCGGTCTCCACTTGCGCGCGCTGCGATCACACCTTTTGGCTTTGATCTTTTTTGCTTGGAAAATAGATTGTCATAAAAATGTAGTATGCGCTGGAAAAAAAAAATTGAACACATTTCAACTTTTTTCAACCCTTACTTTTAGATGGCACCAACGGAATTTCTTCAATTTTTTTTACCAATAGGGCGGAAGCTTTGCTCGAAAAAGTGCGATTGAAGCGCGCGCAAGTGGAGACCAGCCTTGAGACTGTATTTATATTTTTGACAAGCTTTTTAGTTCGATTCTATACCTTTTGAACACACACTTTAATGATAAACTCTTCATTTTGTTCCTGAGCAATTCTTTTGAACTCCTATCTTCTGACTAATATAGGATAAAAGCAAGTCCGAGAAAATTCATCATGCCAAGATGAAATTTTTTATTTAAAAACAGCTATATTTCGTATAGTATCATATAAATCATTCAGGCAAATGATTTCTGTAAAACAAAGTTGGGCTTAAAATAATTCTCTGTATGAAATTAAATTCATTGTGTTGATAAAAATATCCCTTTATTAAGGTTCACTTTTGCTGTGGAATCGTTGGACTATCAAGATTTGCTTCTTTCTCTCGAAGAAAACGGTATGTTTAATATTTTGTTTCTATTATCAAAATTTGTCTTGATTGACCTGGATAAAGATTTTTTGAACAATTTGTGATTTTTGTTTGAGTTTGATACTACAAGTGATATTAAACTCACAATCTTGATAACACCTTCACTGCCAAGCTCTTTTTATAAATCGAAGATTTATGTGGACTTAGTTTTGCTTTAAATGTAATTGTGTATACCAACCGACCGCAATCTCAATATACTCGTATTTCAACACAATTCTTGAATTTTCTTTCAGTTTTCAAGACTTTAGACAAATCAAAAAACACATCACAAATTGCAAGCTTTCAATGTAGAATTGCTGCTCTTGTTCCAATACTAAAGGTGAATATTGGTCGTTACTACTATTGTACAATGGCCCATTCCATTTTGTATCCATACGGGAGGGGGGGGGCGTGGGCGAACATTTCAAGGGGGTAATACGAAAGTTTTATTTTTTATTTTTCCAGCGGGTAAAATGTTTTTCTTAAACTTCCAGGTGTAAAAGACTGATTTAAGTCCATCCACCCTCACTTTAAGGCCTAAAAAAGAATTTTTTCAAGTTTTTTTGTGCAAATTTTGCTGATTTCCAGGTGGTATCCACACATCTTCAAGAATTATTTTTGGTTTGAAAATGTTCGTCCACCTCCATGTATGTATGGAAAATAAATTGAACAGCCTAATACTTACAAAGCAGCGGCTGTTTTTTTCACTGATCAGAACAAAAGTATAACTTTTTTATTTTCATTCTAATAGGAATGTAGTGGGATGTATGATGTTTTGGTCCTTGTTTTAACAAAACTTCACAAGAGTAAGCTTTTTTGATTAGACTTTGATGTCAAAGAAGTATTGCAACTTTTCTGTTTGTAGATATAAACATATTGTCTAGTTGGTGTGTGAAATCTTGATTTTGTGTTAAATCTTGATTTCGTTCTGTCAATATAGAAGAATTTCCTTGAAATTTAAACACTTTAAAAGCTAAGCTTTTTTGATGATTTCAATCAAGATTTACAAGTCCTCTAGCAAACCAAAACCTTTACTCTTTTGTGCTTAATTGTAATGGAATTTTTCTGAAAAAGTGCCAAAACCTTTATTTTCCTAGGATTTTTTGGGAAACTCACCCCAAAATCACTTAATATTGACCCTACATTTTATGGATTTTCTCCCAAAGTACCAACCCCTGCTCATTCCACCCACCCCTGCTCATTCCACCCACCCCTACAATTAAGCACAAAAGCGTAGTTTATATTATTGAAAATTTGTTGTTTTCTAGATTTACCTCCTGATTCTTTGGATGGACACAGAGACCGTTTTAATCTACAACACAGAAGACTTCGAACATTTTGTTTTGAATCTTCCAACCTTCAATATATCACCAATCTTACGAGCATCCCAAGTATACCAGAGGTAATTAGCCATTTGAATTCAGAAAATTTCAAGAATTTATAGCTGTTTTGCCAGGGCCCGCGCCACGATTTTGAAAGTGAGGGGGCCAACAAAAATATACTAACTAACGATTTTGACCTGTCTTATTTGGCTAAAACAGCTTCCTTTTTGTTCTGATTTTCTGAAAGAAAACTGTTAAGTTTGTTTGTTTAAAACAAAATAGTATCATTAAACTTATTTAAGTGTCCATCTGTCCCCTTTTAGAAAGGTTCTAATGTTTTTATTGGGACGCGCACAGAAAAGAAAAAAATAATTAGGTTAGGAGAATTTTTTTATTTTGCTTTGCAAAAAAGTGGGGGGGGGCATGGCCCCCGGCCCCCCGGTGGCGCGGGCCCTGTTTGCTGACACTTGTATTTTATGCATCCCCCTGTATAAAGGAGAAGAGGTCATGATCAAAATGAAAATCACAAAAGGGTGTAGAACGAAAGAAAATCTTTTGCAAAATGGAAAGGTCTTCATAAAAAACGTGGTTAATCTATAAGGGGCAATCTTCTAAGTTTAACCATCATTTTTGTTTCTTGTTCTGTAAAAGGGTTTTCTAAATGTTTGTTCTTTTGTTGTTTTTTATGTTTTTATGTTGGGCTACAACTCATTCATTTTTAAAACCATTACTGACCATTTTAAAAATTGTCCTCAAACTCTTTTACTTAAGAGTCCACCAGACTTTCTCTTACACAAGTATCAACCAAGACGTAAAGAAGCTCCCAAGGAAGAACCAAAACCTGTTCCAATCACTCCACAAATTGATGAAAGGTATAGAAGTCATTTTATAAATATGGTACTATTTTTTAGCATGTATGCGACTTCGTCTGTATCTTCAAGAGATCAAGACTTTTCTTTGACACTGAAAAGAAAAATTGAATAATTTTTTAAAGTCTATTTTATAAGTAATCTTGGAGGGCTGGAGCTCTTAAGGATTTTGCGGATTTTGCAGATTTTGCAGATTTCAACCAAAATGTTGCTCATGGGTTTTGAGCCAAAAATGCCTATTATCTTCAAATTTTTTGGCTTTTTATCATATTTTACATCAAAAATATCTCAAATCAGGTAATTGAATACCATTGTTACACATTGTAATGCTAAAACAATGCTTTTTCAGTTTACGCCATTAAAGAGTAAAAAGATTACTTCATTCTTCTTCATTTAATGTTTATTTTCAAAAAGTGTTGTAATTATTCTTCTCAAATATCATAGGGCCCTCTGCATTATCTTTTCAACGACTATGATTGGTTGGAATTAAAATTGCATGCAAAGCAATAGCGGACTTTACGTTTAAGTTTAAGATTTATTTCAAGCTAAAGATTCATAATTTGAATTCAATTAGAAATGCTGAGATTAGGAAAAGGTTTATCTCCAAATCGCTTTCATTTTTTAGGGACATGTTGATAGAACAATTGATGAGAGAAATCGAAGAGCTTCGACAACAGTTAGCTTATACAGAGAACCAGGTACGAAGAATTTATACTTCGCCACTATTTCTTCAATCACACAACAAAATTTATTTTTCAAGTGTCTATCTACAGTTAGACGACTGGGCCCTGTTGTTCAAAAGTGGATTAACGGCTGATTAGCTTAATTTTCGATTAAATCTCGATTAGCGCCGACTAGCACAGAATGTCGGTTGTTCGAAAAAAATTAGGCTTAAATCTGGATTAAATCCTAATTAAATCGGCCAAATTTTAATCCTGCTCTGACAGGATTAGCTTTTTCCTACAAAAAAAGTGAAGTCGCTGCATTAAAGTGAGAACTTCGAACAAAAAAAGATTTTCGAATGTTTTGGAAACATCCGAAAAGTGACGTCAAGATTAAGATTTTTGAAAACACAGGCAAAATATCCCTGTTGCCTTTACCAAGTGCTTATTACTAACAAACCTTTTAATTCATCACAGGCTAAAGAAATGGAAGACAGTTTGAGAACTCAAATAATGAAGGTAAAGCTAGCTCGAGTTTTTTTAATCACATTCAAACACATTAGCACATTATTTTTCGATTTAATGGGCCATTCTATTTTATATCCATTCAGGGGGGTGGATGAGCATTCTAGGGGGGGGGGGTAATTCGAGCAAAATTTCCAGATGGTAAAAGACTAATTTTGGTTTGTGCACCGTCACTTTAAGGTATGAAAAAGTTTTTGCAAGGTTTTTTTTCCATTTTCAAGGGGGTATCCACACCTGTCCAGGAAATATTATTTACTTCCAAAGGTTCGTTCATACCCCACCCTCTGCATTGATGGAATGGTCCAATATACTAAGACTGTAAGCTTTTTAGGAAATAAGAAATGTAGAAAACCTACCTTGTTTGTCGTTATTGGCTCGTCGTAATACCTTTTTTTCTTGCTTACGTTTAGTTACAAGATGATCTTCGACGAATGGAAGAATTTGCGAGACAATTGAAAGAGGTATGTTTTGAATAGGTTGAC
This sequence comes from Clytia hemisphaerica, assembly GCF_902728285.1. Lineage (NCBI taxonomy): Eukaryota > Metazoa > Cnidaria > Hydrozoa > Leptothecata > Clytiidae > Clytia > Clytia hemisphaerica. The sequence continues at coordinate 1,467,077 of NW_027104390.1, read as the reverse complement.
TTGTTCTAAAAACTAGTGCAATATTGATTTCTATGCCAGGAATACTAGACTATTTCACTCCAGTAATCAGGTTTGACCTGAGATGAACAACATCACCATCTATGATGCCACAAGGGATGCTAAGGACACTGTGCGTTTCGATATTCAACGACATCGTCATCAAGAAACACTGTGTGAACGTCAAAATTTGAAACAAAAAAAAATCGTTACATTTAAGTAAAACAGTTCGAAATGGTTTCGCTCCACTTTTTTCATCTGAGTGTAACTGCTCCTTTTTGTTACTCCGAAATGTTCCGAAATTACTATGGACACTTCCTATCCGTGTAAAATGCCATACCGGAACGATACGAAAATGTAACGGCTGAACGTGGACTTACCATATTTTGCCAAAACTATACTAAACTATTATTTTATTACCTTTTTAGGAGAACGCCTTTTTGAAAGAGCAAGTTGAAACTGCACCAAAAGAAGATTTAGATGCACAAGGTTTGATTGTTGTTCTTTCTGTCTATTTTATTCAACTCCAACTTCCTTTCCCAATTATCATTTGATAGTTTTTCGAAGATTTACAATAGTTTTAAAGAAAATAAGATGAAAATTTATCTTTATTCACTTCAGCGAAAGCAAGAGATGCAGATGAGAAGTTTAACAAGTTGAAATTGATGTATGGAAAGATGAGACAAGATCACATCGACCTCCTCAGAAAGGTAAAGAATATTGTCACTCAAAAATGTATATCATTTCAGTTTTGTATCCAGATGGGATACACTTTTGCAGGGGTTAAAATTTCGCTGAAACTTATTTTCGCGGCTGACACTTTTTCAAATTATTTCGTGGGAACTTAAATTCGCGAAATCCGCGTAACCAAAGTAATAAAAGAGCAGATTTTAGGGATTTTCATAGATAATTATTGCGTGTGTAATAAAATCTTGTATTTTACACGTACAACTTCTCGCGGAGAAGCTTTTGAACATTAAACGTCTCTGCTATCTTACTATACATATGCATATGTACAAACCTTTTAGATCAATTTCAAGGAAATTTTATTTCAGTAACACATGAAATCGGATATTCTAAAGTTGAAAAGTTTGAAAGAATTAATTCGTTGTGACATTGACCTACCTGGACGCTGGAGGTCCTATAAATTAACTCCTGACCTGTTTTTGTCTGTTGCTTTTCTGCAATTTGGCTCGTTCAATTTTTTTATTTTTGCACAAAGTGTATAACCATAAACCCTCGAATGTGGTGGAGCTCAAAACTGCGGAAAAATAAGCTTGCTGCGGTCTCCAGATGTTCCGAAAGAAAACACCTTTTTTCTCTAAATCACAGAATTTTTGTTTCTTTTTCCGCAGAACGGTGAAAACAAAACGAAATTCGAGGATGCAGAAAGAAAACTCAAGGTAAGAATCCATCTCTCGAGCCGACTGATGATCGAAATATCGATTGACATCAAATGAGTAATATTTCTCAGTACAGCCTTCACTAACCGGTCATTATTATATTACAGCTAGCTTTTGTTGTTTCGATCTCGAACAGGAATTTATAATTTTTTTCGAATTACAGAGGGGTTCGAATAGCTAAAAGTAAACGAAGGTTTCTTCTTGACGGGAACTATGACTTGGTTCGAATTTATAAACTAATTCGAAGTTCGAATCATTGAGAGCCTACTGTAATTTATACACTATAATTTAAAATGATAAAATGTATTTTGTTAGATTGTAATTTAATATCCAAGATGAGATATACATAGATTCAGTGAAATTTTTTATTTTTTATTTCAAGGAACTTGAAGGCAAAATGGCAGCCAAGGATGAAGAGATTTCAAATAAGGTAAAACTATTGTGTACTTTTGATAGGGAATACTTTTAAACTACGGTATTTTGAACTATTGAATTAAACTTTCCTTTGTTTATAATTGTTAATAAATGGTAATAGAATTGTTCTTTTCATCTATAGGAAAAAGAATTGGAAGAAATAATGAGGCAGATTGGAGAGCTCGAGAAAATAAATCAGGTATTCCACCATATAACTAAAAAAGGGTCCCTTTCATGGGAAATTTGCATCATTGACGTGAGCCGACATTGTTAGTTACCTTTCTAAGAAAATGGCCATATATTATTCTTTACTCTAGAGAAACTCTAGAGTGGCAGGAGATGCTTACTCAAGGTACTGCAGCTGATCTCAGACTTCGGTCTTCAGCTTATCGCTTCCTTTTGTGTCTTGTGCATTCCTTTTGTCATTTATTTTCTGAACTATTGTTATTGAACTATTGCTAGTTTGTATTTTCTTCAGTGTATATAACTTCTTTTGTGGTTGTCTTGTTTCTCAGATTTTTACTGTCAAGTAATTTGTTACGAACGTATTTCTCTTTTTAAGGATTTGAAAATCAATTTCGACCAATCAGATGAAGGAAGACAAAATGAGGTAATAGTCAGCTCCTTTTTCTTGAAAAAAAAAATACGAATTTTTGGAGTATTCCAACGCTAAAATTGGATGTGAATTTTTTTGTCAATTTCCTGAAAGCTATCCCGCTGAAACAATAATAAGTCTCGTACAGTGTAGTCACCGTCATAGGCTCTAAAATGTCTCCTGAAGTCAAACAGGTTTTCTAGTCTCTTCAGTTAAAAATGCCTTAGAAACGTGTCTTCATTTACTTAACTCGGACACGCTTGCGTTCACCGTGCTTGTTCGTGTTGTAATCTCAAATTACTGGAAAACCCGCTGTATCCGATAGAACTAATTTTATTGTTTTATGTGTTACAGATTGGGGCTCTTTTTGGCAAAGTAGAAGATCTCAATAAATCACTTGCTGAATCTGAAAGACAACGGAAGGTACGTCAAACGACTCTGTAGAATCTCGTGTGTATTACGGATTTTAATAACCTGACCGGTGGTAAAGTATCCGGATACGGTGCGCAAGGTCATGGGTTCAATCCTCGGCCGGATCATACCAAAGACTTCTCCAGGGAGAAAGAGTGGCGCCTTCCCCTACCTTCGGATTGATAGCTATCGAAAAAGGAGCTTCTGGGTCGCCTCCGACTGCGGTCGCAGACTTACTATCTTGATAAATCCTGTTCTATCCCTCGAAGACCGAACTTAGCTATATTTTGATGCATAGACGGGTTTCAATGGTTTGATTTTGTGCGGTCAATAAATGCAAATAGACTCTATGGAGGAAAGTGAAAATCAATCAATTTTGGAAAGTATCAGTCCTTTCTCTTTGAGATTTAGAAATAGTATGCCTATATTACTACCTAAGTTTCTTTTCAAAAGTCCTACTAGAGGCTTCGTCACAAAAAAAAATATGCTTGCTTCCAGTCAATGTTATAATCTTTTTACCTCGAAAAAAACATTGGGCTTTAAGTCACGTGAGTAAATAAATGACGTATCTTGAAGCCCACCTTTGTCTGTTCAAATGTATGTATTTGTAGTTAGGACCTTTAATACATTTAACTCTCCCTACTTCGAACCTCTATTTGCCCCTTCAACTAGAAGTTACTATAAAATACTTTTTGTAATTCGAATCTTTTTGTAATTCGAAGATTTAGAAGAATTCTTTGTCCCTTGAATATAGAATTTGTATTTTTTGGAAAAATAGAGAGAGTGCCAATTGTCGTTTTATAGAGAATTTTCTTGTAATTCTCCAGGAAGCAGAAGAAAGGATGAACCAATTACGCCAACAACACCAAGATGAGGTAAAAGATTTGGCAAATTTTGTCGCAATAATATTGCTCAGCAAACTTTGGAAAGCTGGATAGCGATCTTAAAGGGGCCAAGATTTTGACGCTTGGCAAACTTTTTGATCTCTTAATATCTTTTGTTTTTGAAGGGGTTGACGGTTAAATCGAAATGCAGCAAAATTGTTTCTTTATTTCAAGCCTCTACAGACCATACTAAATCACAAATTTTTTGTTATTTTTCCACAAAATTCTATTTTAACCTGCATGGTGTCAACTCACAAATTGAAAATCAACTATTAGTTCTTCAGTTGGTAGCTAATGAAGTACTCAATGAAAAATAAATTGAAATCCAATAAAGTCTAAAGGTGCCTCTGAAAAGCGAAAAATAAGGAATTAAATTTTCCAATAGAGTTTAATCAAAAACATTCTGGTCTTGACAATATGGTCGCGTCAATCAATATTTTTTCAATTCAAATATTTTTGCTCTGTTTAGACAGAAAAAAAATCTCGTTTTTTAAGTGGGATATTATTTTCAAAAAAGACATCTGTTATTTTATGGGTTTTTTCATAATAAAGAGGCTGACTTGAAGTATACAAACTTATTTCGAATAGTTGGAAAAATATTGATATATTTTCACAAACTTTACGTAGTTCATAGTTTTGAAAATATTTAAGCATAAAGTTCACACTGTGAGAGCTGTTGTGTACAAAATATTTCAACGTTATGTTTTTCAACTTAATGTTTTTCTGTCTTTTAAAAAAAGTGATGAAAAAAACCTTAGCCTGTTGGCTTATTCAGGCTAGAAAAAGTACAAATGAATCAGCCTAATGCAACTGATTAATTCTACAAATATACAAAAAAATGATGGAATGTATGTATTTTGATTTTGTGGGTAGGATTCAGATAAAATCGGGTGTAACGCCTGTACATTCGGGAGTTTTTCCTAAAGTTGTACAGAAATATTTCGTTAGTACAAAACCCTTGGAATCTTTTTCGAAATGGTTTAATGTTCAGGTAAAATGTAAAAGATTTTGTATATTTATAAGATATTCATTACTTTTGACTTTTAAGGCCGGTCTTCACTTGCGCGCGCTTCGATCGCGCTTTTTCGAGCAAAGCTTCCACGCTATTGGTCAAAAGAAAAATGAAGCAACTCCATTGGCGCGAACTGACGTAACGGTTGAAAAAAGTTGAAATGTGTTCAACTTTTTTTTCAAGCGCGCGCTACATTTTTATGACGTAATCTTTTTTCCAAGCAAAAAGGATTGAAGCCCAAAAGTGCGATCGTAGCGCGCGCAAGTGGAAACCGGCCTTTACTACCTATTAAAATGCAAGGATTACTTTCATTTATCAGAAAAAGATAACAGCAATCTTATATAAAAAGTTGAAAAGAAAACAATTCTCTGATATTTCGTTAGTTTTTCTATTGCTGTATTCAAATTCTGTCCACTTCTTCTTTCAGTCTACACCACAATTAGTTTTATGGCGTGAGATGCTTAGGCAATTCGATCTGTCATAGCCAGGGTGTAGTATGCAGGTCTCAATATTTGCGAAATGAATACACACGTCTGCTCTGCCACCTAATCTCCTGAAAGAAGATAGTTGGACAAAAATCCTATGAATTTAACCTCAAATAAACAAATATATAAGTATGGCCAATTCGTTTCCCTAACATATCACGAGCTTCCTTTTCATGCTATGAAACAAAAAAATCTTGATTTTTATAGCTTTCAAAGTTGGAAGGTGAACTTGGTAATTTGAGAGAAGAAAAAGAAGGCCTATTGAGCTCCCAATCAGTAAGTTATGGTTCTTCGTTCTTTCCATGTATGTTTTTAGATAGAAACGTAGTACATACTCCTTCGAAGCCTAAATTAGCTGTTTGAACATCTTAACCTCCAGTAAGAGACGTGACCGGTTAGCTCACTCGGTAGAGCATTCGTCTTACAATCTAAGGGTTGTGTGTTCAATCCCCAGTCACTGCAAACTCAGCGGATGAGTAGCTTAGATTGGGTAATCTGATCTAGGCGGTAAGTTACAAGGAGTTGAGAAAAGGTATGGCGCTCCACCTCAGCATTTTCTTTCAGCAAATAGAAAAGGGGATAGACTCTCTCACTCCCGGGACCGCTGACAGCAGATCAATTTACTTATACCAATCAACATTTCAGGGAACACAAGATGAGCTCAGTAAACTCCAAGCACAATCATCGTCTGAGGTAAGATAAAACACTTTTAGATACACTGCAATACACAATATTAAACGTGACCGTTTCAGAAGAATCGATCCAAGTTTATTCTGGTCAAATTTTGTGCCACTAAATTGACGTCAGAAAAAAGTGATGCTTTTGGGTATCACTCAAACTCTGACCCCACTGAGTTCAAACCTCGTTGTATTCTTATAGCTATTTGTAATTGTTGGCTTAGTGAGATCTTTAAAACCTAGTTTGAAAAACTAATTTCGGAAAATCTCCCCACTATTTTTAGATGTCGAGACTTGGTGGTGAAATGCAAGAATTGCAAACATCAAAACAGAAACTTATGTCCGATAACGAGGTTCGGAATACCATTTTTTTCCATTATTAGTTTTCACAGGTTTTTATCACATTAGCAATTTATATAGCAATTTTAGCGTGATATGCTGTAGAAGTTAGTTCGAGGTCCTTAGTTTCTTGGTCTACCAATTGGCGGTAGAACCAATTCGCTGATTCTCATTGTAATGGAGGGAGGAGTAGGTGAACCTTAACTTTGGACAGAGGCCAGAACCAAAGAAGGGTACAAACGCTCACACAGCTTCACCATTGCAATGACTTTTACAAAATTATGTGACATTTCTTCTTATTTTCCTATCTTATACGTAATTTTGACCGATCAGATGTTTCCAAAAGACGTAATATTAGGAGGGAGTATGGAGAGAGACATCTCAGGAGGGGGGGGGGGTTGATTAGTGTTAACCAAGTTTTTAAGTTTTTTGCGATTGACAACTACTCGGATTTACACGTTGTTTTTTTTAAGAAAAACTAGTTTTACCAAGGCCTCCTTTTGGAGCCTTAAATGTTTCTTACTGTTTCTAAACTTTTTGACATAATCAGCCTTATGAAAGGCTGGATTGGAAGGTTCTTAAAAAAAACGAATTAAAAAATGTTATTTTCTCATTCTCAGCCTCAGCATGTTTCTTAGATGTTTCTTAGTTTTTAGACATTCTGAGCCTCATGTTTCTTAAAAGTGTGTTTCTTAAAAAAAAAACGTGTAGATGAATAAAAAGCCGTTTAGTGAACAATATTTTCTTTCATTTAGAAATTACAACAAGAGTTAGATCAACAACGCAACCAATATACAAACGAGGTAAACGAGTGTTTTTAACCGTCCTGCTAGAATAATCTCCAAGAAGTCGATTTTTAAAGATGTACCTTTTTTATGTAGCCAATTTATTTATTGTATTCATTGGGCTTTTCCATTAAAAACCATACAGGTTCGAACCTTTTCGAATCAAAAAAAATTATAGAAAATATATGGTTACCCCTTGGAAAATGGTAACATTTCCAAAAATACCCTTTGAAAGGTTCTTTTCATACCTTAAAATGAGGGTGGACGAAAATGAGGGTGGACGAACTAAAATCAGTCTTTTATCCACTGGAAATTTTAGAATAACTTTTTCCCTCCTTGGAAAAATGAAAAAAAACACCCCTTTTTCTCGGATTACCCTCTGGAAATGTTCGCCAACCCTCCTGTATGGATATAAAATGGAATGGTCCATTTGCTATTTCTTCATTTGAGGAGGCGCTCTCTTCCTTTCCAATCTTCTTGGGTTTACACAATATTCATGGAATTGCTAACTACCCAATGAAAAGCTGCTGGTATTTTATCAGCTCCCTTGAATGACGAGTCGTTTTTGGACAAAATTCTGTTTTTATTTCTTTGTAGACTGCATCATTACAACAAAATATCCAAAACATGATGGACGAGAAAAAGAAAGCGAAATTACAATTACTATGTTCGTAATTAGGGATGGTTTTTTGATCCCTTTTCTCCCAGATACCATTTTCTTCTCTTTTTGTATTATGTCACCTTGCTATCAGAGTATTAGCTGTTCTAGACGGCCTTCTTTTCGCCCTGCTTATTCTTATTCTTAAAGTTTCCAATCTTTTTCAAGCAAAGATTTTAACAGACAACTTTCTGCACATATAAAAGTCCCATTCTAACAACTAGAATTGTCAGGGAAAAGTCGTCCGTCTAAACTAGAGCCCACTACCGAATCTCTCTACAGTGACCCAAGTCTAATTGTGAACTACTAAAGGCCGGTTTCCACTTGCGCGCGCTGCCAACGCACTTTTTGACTTCAATCCTTTTTGCTTGGAAAAAAGATTACGTCATAAAAATGTAGCGCGCGCTGGAAAAAAAAGTTGAACACATTTCAACTTTTTTCAACCGTTACGTCAGATCGCGCCAATGGAGTTGCTTCATTTTTCTTTTGACCAATAGCGTTGAAGCTTTGCTCGACAAAGTGCGATCGAAGTGCGCGCAAGTGGAGACCGGCCTTAAAATAAAATTTAAACTCGCCACTTTTACCATATTCATGATATGCACCAGTGCAATGTCTTCTGACATTACGTCATGGAACCAATAGCTCATTGGTTGGAAGTGACGTAAAAGCAGTCAATACGTCACTTTCAACCAATCAGCTATTGGGTGGAACGGAAGACATTGCAATGGTGCATATCATTAATAGCACTACTAGTGAGCCATCTAGTATATCCTGTACACTCGTTCGCAAGCTTATGGACAACAATTTCGGACTAAAGAGTGTCCCGAAAAAAGGTCCTCTGTCAGACGACTTCTTTAAATGAAATGGTCTGGCACAGGGCTATATTTCGGGACACCCTATGGGGCTCTTCCAGAAAGACTTTGAATATAAGGGGGTGGATGGTATTACATTTTTTGGAAATTTACCCCCGAGCATTGTGACTTTTGACCCCGGACAAGCATCAGTTGACCCCTGGACATTCAAAATTACCCCCAAACAGAGCAAGTTTACCCCCCGACCAAGGTGAATTTCATAAATTTTTCACGGATTTTCTCTCCCCTCTACCCACATGTTTAAACATTTTCTGGAAGAGCCCATGGTTAGGTTCTCGATTGATTTTCCAATTTTTCTTTCTTATTACAGCCTCAACGGCGAAAGAGTGCGAACATTTGATTCAACAGACATTGAAGTTATTTACCAACCTTCATCACGAATCGGGCACCACTTGTTCACCTGAGTATCTGAAGTCACGTGTCGATGGCTTATCAAAGAAAGTTCAAGACACTACCATTGCTTACTCCACTTTCCATAATGACTACGAAGGTATATCATTGCATCAGCACATAAATTTAGAACACTGTGCATCATTAACTCCATTTCTCCCGTCCATTCTCAGTTACTCAGTTACATGAACGGGAGCTAGGCCGGATGGAAGCTTTTAGCTCTGTTATTCCAACATATTGGGCTATTCCAGAAATAGGCTATTCTGTCTCCCGTTTCGAGGAGGTATTTTTTGGAAAGGTGACTTCATTTTACTGACTGCTCTGGATTTTAGACTCGAAAAACCAGACTCTCTGGATTTTTTTCCAGAGCACCCTCGATGTTACGCCTTCGCAACATAGGGAGTATAGACTATTTCATCATGTTATTCTCAGAATACACCTATCCTACCATTATATTGTTAACGAAAATACTTGAAATTAAATTTTGATTACAAGTTTGTATTGGAATTTTCAGATATCATACTCTATATGTGTTTTATTCCTTGTTTTACTTTTTTTTCAGACGTTGTACCGGTTTTGAACTCCATGAACAAAACGTGCCAACGGATCAGTGACGTCATGATTAACGGAAAAGCAACGTCACACATGGCTACTCCTGAAGATTCCTCACGTAATTATATTTTAATTTTTTCTATTTGAAGACCCTTTAGGGAACTAATTTTTGCGGTATTTAATCTTTGCAGAACAGATTTTTGCAGTGCGAGGGTACTAAAATTGGCGCATTTTACGGAACCAATTTTCGCGGTTGACACCCAATTTTTGCCGAAATTCTTTCATTTTCCTATGGGTTTTTACAGATTGTAAGTAATAGATATAGTTAGATAGACACCTTAAAACGCGAAAACTAGTTCCTTTGAAAGTAGTTTCCAAAAAGTTTTTCTATTAAAATAAGTCCTTGTTTGTGACAATAAGCGACATGAGAGTTGACTTTTTTCTGGTCGAGCTACCTGGCAACCAGAAGCTTATCGGCAATTTTATAGTTTTATGTCTTTAAGGTTGGTATTTCTAGTTTTGTCTAGATTTTGTAGGTGCCACTTTATAATATGTTCATTTTCACATCCACAGTGTAAAAAAAGGCTTTTCCGTCCCAAAATTCTGCATAATTTACCAAAAGCTCAACAATATGTTCGAATTGTCTGTGTAATATCCATTCCGACGCGATACCTTGCTTTGATCACAGACCTTTTTTATACCCTGGGCAAAGTTTCTCAATCCCCGTCAAGGAAAATCTATGATCGAAGCTTATTTGAACGTGGTGCCCTAATGGTAGCAATACTCAATAGCGGTGTAAATGCATTGAGAGCACTAGATCTATTTTTCCTGGAATACTTTTGATGATGTAGCGCGGTTAAACGTTAATTTTCAACATAGCAATGACTTCTTTGCGGGTACCACTTTCCAAAAAAAACTTCGATCAAAGATGACGGATATAGCTCTTTCCAGGGTATATAAAGGTCAGTGGCTTTGACCACTTCATTCGTTAATACTTTTTGTACAGGTATGAAATCAGAATGTCAGAATGTCGGCTACGCAACACTTTCCTACTTAAAAGAATTCAAAGACAACGCAGGTATAAACAAGATATCTCTTCTCTCATAATTTTGAAATCAAAACCAAGATACATTTGACGCTCTACTATGTTCGATATGCTCCATTATTCGATAACATCGGAGTTCGCCTTCAACAAGAAGCTCTCATAAACTCTTTCTTTTAAGAACAATGAGGCTCAAAATCGCCAAAAAAAATAAGAACAGCCGAGCCTCGTCACGTTTACTGGTTATTGTTAAAAGAAAAGAGTGTAAACGATGCTCTATTATTCGATACGTTCCCTTATTCGATGAATAAACATCCAATTTCTTTTGAAAACAAATTTGTAGAAAGCGTCAACTGTATCTCTTTAAAGTGTTTGAACCCTCTTCAAACTGTACTTTTTTAATCAAAGAGCTAAATTAACAAGCAACTATGCTAGTGATCTGAAAATTCAAATTGTTTGCTTCCGTAAGTACTCTACGAGGGGGTAATCTAAAGAATCCTACATTTGCTAAAAATAGACAAAAAAACGACAAATTTCGCCGTCCACAGCCCCGACCCGGTTAGTATGTCCATCCCTACAAATCCATTCCTCTTTGTTTATTGCGCAGTTTAACTATACATATGGTTAAAAGAACGACAAATTGCGCATGCGTGGTATAATGCAGGTCGTTGTTTTTGATACTATTCTTCTTTTACACTTCTTTAGAACCAACAAGCGTGAAAACAACAGGCGATAAATTGGAAGATGAAATCAGCAAAATATTGAAAACAACCGAGGTATTACCTTAAGTGGATAAGTTTCCGCGAGCAGATATTTTCGCCAGACAATTTTTTTTTCAAAAATAATCTAATTAAATTTCGCGGGACTTATATTCGCGAATCGGTACCTTTTTCTACTAATTTTTATTCATTTTCTTAGAAGTTTTAGCGAAAAAAAAATAGGGCTTTTGGCAAAAATGCTGGTTTAAAATTTTTTTCGCGAGCATTAAATTTCGCGAATTCTCGGGAATATTCGCGAAATATATTCTTCACGTAAATTAACCCACTTTCACTTGTAACAAAGCTTGAAAAGGAGAAGAGGTACAGTATCATGCCAAAGAAAGACTCTCAAAAGGCAGCCAATACTCAAAGTTCGATATTTCGAATCCGGGATGATGGTGTTGTACGGGCCGTTTTGATTTTTACTTCGCTCTGTCCTACTTCGCTCTGTCTTGCATATTTTTAATGTATCGAAATGTGTCTAACTTTTAATAGGATAATGTGTGTAACGTCACAGGGAAACGAATCGCCTACTTCTTCTCATTTGAGCTTCCGCGTTTAAAAGAATCCATAGTAAAGATCGGAAAAAAAAATTTATTCCATTTTGAATACAATGGAATCTCCGTAACTCGAACCCGCACAAGAAGCACAAATTCGTTCGAATTAAGCAAACTTTGGAGCTATGGAGTAAGTTTTATAAGGCATTGTTAGATTAAGGGACAAAAAAAACTTTCGAGTTATTCACATTCGAGTTATAGAGGTTCGAGTTAAAGAGGCTGTACTGTATTTATAATCATAGGAATTGATATCCAAAGAATCGACCACAGAATCCAATGATAACATCGTGGATGAAGAGATGGCTGCCACTGAAAAATTGGTCACTGATGCTGCCTCCAGAATCGAGGTATCAAATATCTTCCTTGCAGTAGATGTATAAAACAAGCTTTTTTATCATGTTAGAGAAATTGTGTAACGCTAAGTTTCCCATGAGCACATTGTATGCAGTGTTAATTTGTTTTCTTCCGTCTCAGACAGATTTCCGTGCCAGCAAAGTATTTATCGTTTATTTATCGAGGCTTTGTCATCTTAAAGTTCTACAAAATTAACAAAATATGTGTCAATTTGCTGTCAAAGTTCTACAAAATTAACAAAAAATGTGTCAATTTGCTGTGTAAAATTCATTTTCCGTCTCGAAACTAAAAAGCTTGCTTTGCCCACTGTCTCATGGCGCGAAATTTCGTCAAAGCAGTAGTGATAAAAGAAAAATTCAAGCTTTTTAAAATATCAGAACTTCAAACTTTATTTAGGGCAGGCACTTGATCCGGGGGGGGAGGGGGTACTTGAGCAAAAAAGGGGAAGGGGACGTGCGGCTGGTCAGAGTATCTTTTTCACCTATATGAGTCCCAGCTAGGGCCGCAAAAACACCGAAATAGAAAAATCTGTCCCTTATAGGGTACGTTTTTGGGGGAATTTGAAAAGTGGGAAATTTCGAGAAAATTTTGGTATTTCATTTGGCAAAATTTTCAAAAAACGAGTCCTACTTTGGGTCCATTTTTCGAACCTCAGCGACACAACCCCGTCGGTCAGCAAGAGTAGTACCCCCCCCTCCGAGTAATTGACCCAACATTGAGTACTTTTTTCTTTTTCTTCAGGAAATCATGAACCGATCAAGAAAGCATCATAGTGGTGTCCAGTTAGAAGTCAATGAAAGGTATATTCAACTGCGTACAAAGCACAGATATATTATATGTCATCTTTGCTGAAAGTAGGTCACAGTAGAAGCCTTGGTTTTCACTTTTGAAACTTTTTACACTGCAACGACTAAATTGTGACGTCACTTCATCCAAGATGACGAATTATTTTGCTTCTAAGGTTAAGAAAAGCTCTATCTAGTGTTTGATATAAGATATTTATAGTACAAATGTCTTCCGTCTCAGAAAGACTTTCGTGTCAACGAGTACAACAAAAAGGAGGCTTTCCTCATCGAATTTCAACAAAATGCTGCAAAATTTCAAATATCTCGCCTTATCTATTGTTTAAAGCCCATTTGCGTTTAAAACAAAAAACTGTGTTTTGACCAGTGATTCAATGAACAGAGGAAATTGACAGGAAATTTACGTCTTTCAATAACTAATGCCAAGCTTTTTTGGCGAATACAACTACCAGTGGATACCCCTTAAAACCCACAATAAAAAGTGGTACCCTCTATCTCATTGTTTAGTTGGAGTGTAAGGCTGAAACTTTTTGTGTTGAAAGTACGTTGTCTATGATTGTCTTCCCTAGCAGTGATGTTTTGTAGAAAACAGTTTTCAGTTTTTTCACGAGGAAGTGAAAAAGTGCAGTTTTAGCTATTTACCCCTTAAAACCTACAAAATGTTTTTTCTCGAATAACTTTTTACAAAAAAGTTCTTTTGACCTCAAATTTTGAACAGAGATTCACTGTAAAGTTACTAATGTTTTAGTACCTAAATGATCTCAAAAATATGTGTTAAAATCAAAATACCCCTTAAAACCTACAAAAATAAGGCTAAAAACCACAAAGTCCGACCCTTGCTAACGGTAGGGACCGCGAAAGACGGGGGTAAAATGGTTGGAATCGACCAAAATGTTGTTTTTAGGTTTTAGACCACCTATAACCATGGGATAAGTTTTAGAAGCATTCTTATCATTAAATAAATGTCCTGTAAAAGTTTGGTGGCCATAACTTTATTTTCTATGAAAATATGAGCAATTTTGTAAAATTTTGAATGGCAGACGACCTACCAACAGAAAATTGGATTTAGACAGGTGAGCGCGTCCTCAAACCCCCATGATGTTATACATTTTTGGAACTGGAAGAGATCAGCGCTGTTTGTTTTTTTTGTCTCATTGACCCAATCAAATCCTACAAAAAATTATTCAGTTTTTTCTGGGAAAAAGCCACTTTTGAGGGCTTTAGCTGTCCTCCCCGGCATTAAGACAAGATAATATGAAATTTCAACCTTTTTTACATATTGTTTGTTAATAAAAATTAACATTTTCAACCGCGCTCTGCTGTCTTTTTTGGCTCAAAGTTTATTGGTATTCGAGAAATTCTACAGAATTGTCGAGCGCGTGTTTGTTTACAATTCGAAAGTTCAAAGTCCACGGAGAGTGACAATCTGCCAGCTCTCCGGCATACAGGATATTTTCGATTCATTCGTACGGCAAACGAGAATTTTGAAGAAAAAAAATTGATAAAAAATTAAAACTTTGTCTTGAGAACCTTCGTGCCAAGTTTCAATGTTATAGCATTAATAGAAGTAAAGTTATTGCAAAAAATGTATTTTTCGACATAACCCCCGGATTTTCACTTTTAAACCTATTTAACCATGATTTTTTCAAAAATCCTCGAAAATCGTTCCAATAAAAGGGTCATTTTCAGGAGATAGAAAATTTCATATCTCGAGAACGGCTTGGCCGATTTTGATGAATGACCCCTCATTTTTTTTCTTTTTTGATGCTCTTTCCAATGAGCATGGTTTCAATGCGCTAAAAACAATTTGAAAAAATCATTGCGGTCCCTACTAACGGGATACTCAAGCTGATGGTATAAATTTGGTGTTGCTTCGTGATTCAATGGTTCAAAGACTTGCTAGAAATTAATTCCCACAACAATATTTTCATTTTTCAGGATTTCATGCCCATAATGCAATTGTGTGTGGTTTTTTCGTCAAAAACGGCTACGAAAGGCCAAAACCTTCATTCGCTTCATTTTTGACCTATGTTTTTCTAAATCTCCATCAAATTTGTGACATTTTGGTATGCAACATGACCAGGTTTTGAGAAAGTCGATTTTCAGATTTTATTGATCATCACCATAAAAGTGCTTTAAAGTAGAATTTTAAGGGCCTGTCATTTTCGTTGGGGTCTATTCACGAAGATGAAAATGATTTTTTCATACCTACCATAAGTATAGGTATCTAAAAAGTATAGGTTTTATGACCTTAAATTCAATTGTGTAATTTCTAGGTCCAAAAAACCTGATTTTTTGAAGGGATTTTTGATAAAATTTTGAATAACTTCGAATTTTAAGATACTTTAGCATCTTTAAAATCCTTAAAATTTGGTATTTTATGAAAGAACATTTATAAGAGGTTGTAAAAAAGTGAAACATACCACATAAAATTAAATCTGGTAGTTATGAAAGCCAAAAATGCAACATTGTGGGTTTTAAGGGGTATGTGGTTTAAGGGGTATCCACTGGTACAATTAGCGACCGTAGCATGAAGGTAGAGCATCCAGTAACGGTGTGCGAGGTTGTAGGTTCGATGTCCAGCCGGGTCATACCAAAGATTCCCAAAATGGTACTTGATGCCTCTCTACTTGATGCTCAGCAATTAAAGAGACGGATCAAGGGTAAGTGGAGAAATCCAGGGAAAGGAGTGGCGCCCTTCCCTACCTTCGGGTAGACAGCTATACGGAAAGGGAGCCTTCGGGTCGCCCTCGACTGCGGTCGAAACTTAGTTACAACTTCAATTACCACCATTTCCAAGGTTACTTGGTTACTACTTTTGAACTCATCTGGGAATCAATTACCATAGCAATATTTTGAAAACGAGGTAAACGTTGCTCGTGACGTAATTCATAAAAAGGTCTATTTTGGGTATTTTAACGTTTTTTCACAATATCTCGGGCGAGAATTATGGTTTCAGTACTCTTTGGTTTAACTTCCTTCTGTTTTTCACTTCAGGATTTTAGACTCTTGTACAGCGTTAATGAAAGCAATCCGAGAATTAATTTTGAAATCCAAAGATCTTCAGGACGAAATTGTGTCTGAAGGAAGAGTAAGTATGTCCAAACATTCCATAAGGAATTTAAGGTTACTATACCGTTACGAAGCTGTTTGTTTATGGGTCTGTGAAAAGGGGGTGTAATCGTGTACTGTTAGTTTCAAGACCTTTCCCCCAGTAACTGTCTGAACATACTAAGGTTTAATATACAGTAAACTCTCGCTTATTTAAACTTTTATTATTCGAACTCGTTTCTAGTCTTCGAATCAACGAGATTCAACTGTAATTACGTAAAATCAAAGCTTCGAAACTCTCCCCTTTCACATGAGAGCCTGTTTAGAATTTTTATAACTCTTCAATTTTGTGACTTTTAATTTTCACAGGGTTCGGCGTCGGTGAAAGACTTTTACAAACGGCATCATAAATGGACAGAGGGATTACTGTCAGCAGCTAAATCGGTTGGTTACGGAGCTACAATTTTAGTGTAAGTTTTCCCCCCTTTCATCCTATCGAGGGGGACGTATGGGGGACGCGAACATCGAAATACCCACGCATTTTTCTTAGATCACCGTCAACACTGATCAGCATAAATTGCAAAATTCCATATTTTGTTGCCACATGGCATTTTTGACATCATAACATTTCTTCAAACACCGAAACATCAACGGAGAACACCAGGCTTAAAACCTATACGCTCTCTACCCCGCCTCCTCTCTCCTTCCTCCGCTTTCCAATTAACTTGATAGTCAAGGAGCGATACGAAACCATATAACATCTGAACATGGTCTTAATTAGCCTGTACCAAACTCTCCTTCGCTTGCTGAAAAGATAACGCGAAGTTCGACGCACGCCAAGTTTTTTTCAAAATATAAAAAACCCCTTACATGCTAAGTCTTAATTTTTATTATCTTTTTATCAACAGAGATGCAGCTGATAAGGTGATCGAACGAAAAGGGAAATTCGAAGAGTTGGTTGTTTCGTCACATGAAATTGCTGCTTCGACCGCACAACTAGTTTGTTCATTTATACACTATTTTCTTGTTGACCCATTCTATGGAATTATTTTTTGTCTTATAAACGCGTGTTTTCATTTTCAATCTTTTTCACTTCTGTCAAAAGAAAAGAAGCTTTAAAGACTGGTGCCTTTAATTCGAGATGTACTTCGGTTGATTGAGGATATTTTTTATGATATAAAAAGGAAAAGCGCCTCTAGTATGCTGAAAAAGCAAAATAAGCAAAAGAATTTCCCAACATTTGTGCGCCCGCGGCACCGAAAGTCGCCGTTCTTTTATTTGAAAATGCTATGTAAGCAAACGATGAGAGTATAAATTATAAATTTTGTCCTTTAAGAAAAAGTGAAAAATTCTTAAATTTTTTTCTCAACCAGGTTGCAGCATCTCGAGTGAAAGCACACAAAACAAGTACACGACTTCCACCACTCATGACTGCATCCAAAGGAGGTAAAAAAAAGATTGAAAAAAAGTATTTTATTGAACTGGTTTACCATTGGCCATTCTATATAACCGAAAATTTCCAGGGGATAATCCGAAATTGTTTTCCAGGGGGTCTAAGGGAAGCTTTCGTATTTTTTCTAGGGAGGTTGAGAATGCTTTTGTGTTATTTTCCAGTAGAGTGTTTGATTTTAGTTGTTGCAAAATTGAACCTGCGGTTAAGCAAAAAGTGAGCATTTTAGTTAGAAATTGACCGGTAAAATTGCCATTGATCCAGATTTTAACTCAAAAACTTTCATTTAAAGTAAAGTACCAAATTTGTCAGCAATTTTTAAACTCTGGTTTGTAAAATACCAACCAAATAGCAGGCCTACCTGAAGTTTTACATATCATTTTCAGTTTGTCAACATCTATAACGGGTCAAAGTTTAAAACTCAATCCTGAAATGTGAGTGAAAATTTCATCTCCTTCAATACACTCTTCTCGAGATACATAAACTTAGTGTTGCCCTCGTTCTCAAATACATTTGATTGCTATGAAATTCAGCGTTGATCCTTACATATTCAAATCAGTCTAAATTCCCAAAAGGCAAGTATTAGCTCTCAAACAAAAGAACATTAAATTCAAAATGTCTCTCGTAAACAACACAATTACCATTATGAATATGTGATTTTACAGCAATCCAATCTGTTTGAAAACGAGGCCAACAATAAGTTAATGCATCTCGAGAAGAGTGTATATGCAGGAAGATTCTTAAAGGGCTGACGTTTACCAGGCTTTTCAGAAACAAATAGAGGGACAAAAGGATAAGTAATTTTGATTATTTTTATTCATTATCATTCATAATAATATACGTAATATAAGAAAAAAACCGATATTAGAAAAACAAGAAAAAACTGAAAAAAAACTCCTCAAAAAATACCCTGAAAATGGTGGAAAATACTGCAAATAAATAATTCCAAAAATGAAAAAAAAGATAAAAAAATTGGAAAAATTATAATAAAAATTGTGCGTTAACTTTCACTCGATGCGTGACTCAATGGCTTGGCGAGCTCTGTCTTTGGCTCGTTTTCGGAATAATCGTCGTTTTGCTGTCTTCGTGAGTTTTTTGGGAATGATTTGATCCCAAAGGTTATTCGAAAGTGATTTTTCGTACAGTTCTGCTGAGTTGCCTTCATCGTTGTGCTTCAAGTGGCAATCATTAGGTACTTTGTGTGTTTTCTCTTCTGTGAAAGAATTCTCATAAGTACAGTCAACGTTGCTGCTGAACATTGGTGTGAAGATATCGACTTTGTTTGGAGCTGTAGAGGCTCTATACCACGCGCCCTCATTGTAATTACCGTACAATCCAGATGTGTTGACTTCGTTTGTAGTTTGGACTAAGCGATTCCATACGCTCTGGTTGTTATTACCATACATAAATTCGAAAGCGTCGACTTTGATTTGTGGTACACCTTGCCGTACGTGCGTTTCTGGTTTGCGGACAGCATCCATGGCCCGTTGGGTGCTGACCCGCAACTCAGCTTCTCGTGCGTAGTAAGCATGACGAACTTTGTCTTCGAGTGTCATACGATCTCTTTGTTGCTGGATTCTTGAGGCGCTTCGTTGCCAACCAATGGGTTTGACAGATTCGTTTTGCCGACCGATTGCATCCATTTCGAATGATTCAGATATTAGATACTATATTTTACTTTGATTAACGTTTACAACTGTTTAATTGCTTGTCATTCACTGCTTTAACAAACAATGTACTAGCGAAAACTACTTCCGAAAATCTGTATCTCGATTGTTATTCAAATATGATATTTGACGTCAATTTCTACGTAAAAAAAATGGTAAAAAATAGATAACGTAATTTTTAGACAGATAATTTGTTGAAATATGCGGTGATTTTTGGAAAAGATTAAGTAATGTTCAAAAAGCATAACATATTATCATTACACTAGCTCAGCAATTTTTCACAGTAATTCGAACCTTAATACAAGTATCAAAACCTGGCTTTAATAAATTTTTCACTAATTCATTTATCCTTATTTTATTTAGTTGGTGAGGCAACAGCGGGGGTTGTAGCAGCCGTACGGAGTGGTGCATCTATGACCGAGGAATCTCGTAAGTAATGATAACATTATTAAAGTGACATGCTCCGAAAAATTTAAAACCTTTTAGACAGCAAAGGGATTGTTTCCACGAAGGGCCGCTAAAGTTTTTTCAAAGTTATTTTGCTGAAACTTTTTAATAGTTTTTATTTGGTTAATAGGTAAAGACTGATGGTGAATGCGAGGGCAAAATCCCCAAAAAACATTCCTCTGTTTGTTTGTTTGTTTTCAGAATAGTCTGAACTGGAGCCCAATCCTCTTGTGGAGTTAGTGTTGACAGGTGTATTTAGTCCACGTTTTTCATTAGAATTTAACAATAATCTTAAATTTGAGACACAACCTCTATATACAGCCCCTTGTCACACCCGGTAGGATTTTTTTCAGCCAGTGGGGGTAAAAATAATAGACCAAAACTTGATTGGGATTTATGTAACTGCAGGAGAGCCGGACGTGATACTTTACGGTTTCGGACGGTAATACATTTGGCCAAATAGATAAATACGTTCTTGTCCAACCACCTGAGAGGCGAATAATGTCAATATAAGGCTCAATAAATCAAGATACAATATAGAGAGCTACAATATAAAAGAACAACATTAAGATAAAGGAAATACTACTTACTAAACACGTTGGTCCCATAAGCTCTAATGCAGTGAGATATATAGTAATATTCTTTATTATTATTCTGGGGTCTCTTCAGACTATAAGTTTACAATTCGGTTTTTGTTTCGACAATGTAACTTGTATTCACTCTACAGTGATCTTTGTTCATCTGAACGCAAAAGCAGAAACAGAGCACAGAAAAAGGCACACAAAGTCCCGTGGGACAGACGCTAGACAAAGAGAAACACACGAAGGAGAGCAAGCCTAAGGAATACGTGTCACATAATTACGTAATAATTGACAAATAAATAGACAATACACTGACGATCAAATTAACATAAAAATATACAAAACAACTGCTATTCGGCAGTTACACTCCTCACCGTCAAGAGCTGCGTTCTTGACTAAATACAATAAATAATTATGGACCTTGCCAAATACTGACAAAATTAAATCAAAAATAGAACAAAAAATTAGGCACGAATTAAATTCGTTAAATAAGAAATATGTCCAGAAAAACCTTAATACAATTCGCTGATATGATTCTAAAATGTACAAACTTCTAGTTCTTTTTGCTCCGGCCTAGGAGCCTTAAATTCTCTCTCGTCCGAAGACGACGACGGTCAAGACATTTTTTGTTTGTTTATTTAATCCGATGATCTATTCCGAATTAATAAAAACGGATTATCTGATTCCAATAATACTGTGATTTGATTGGCCGAAAGGGAATTCCGGCCGAAAGTATTTAAGAAAAAGATGGCTGCCGAAAGTGGACTAGCTGACTGTGGTCGAATCTCAGTGAAAATGATCATTTCATCATTCATGAGGTTTTGGACTAGATGGAGAAATGCATACTGGTCTCTAACTGTGAAAGACTTTGGAGCAATTTTGGCCAGAAATCGTCAGCATGAGTGCAAAAAATCTTGCAAGCATGGTAAACAAACCATAAAATCTGTAGGTTAACTGAAATGAACTTTCAACACACTCCATAATTTAAAGAGATAAAAAAAACTAAAATTACAACATTACAGTGAAAATTTGAAAACGATCTGATATTTTTTGGGTGTTATGTTTATGGCTGAAAAGATCCTTTGTATTCATCATTGTTGACTCTGCCTGGCGACCGCTCCTTTGATTCTTCAACCGACACATATTTTTTACAAATATAACTATGAGAAGTCAAAAGGATATAAAACAAATTCCAGTGAAATGGAACAAGAAGGGAACTCTTACAGTTTATGCTGAAAATGATCGGTTTTGACTTCTGCCGTATAATTTTTCATCGCAGCTTGCGACCACTCCTTTTTGAAAACAAACCACACAATTTTTTACAACCATATGACTATGAGCATCACAAAAAAAACAAAACACAAGTCCTGTAATTAAACAGATAAGACAAATTTTCAGTGCATGGCCAAAAACACGTTTTTACTTTATGACAATTTCATCGCGGCCGCGACCGCATCCTTTTGATTTTCAAACCCGACACACTTTTTTACAACATAGCCTACGAGGAATTCACTAAGATACTAAACACAATTCCGTGTAAATTGACAACAAAACACCGCAATCGCCGACCGAACAAACACAACAACCCACAAAACACAACAACACCAAAAACAAGAAACCACAAAAACAACACAACACAACACACTTGCTACAAAGCTCTACTAAAAAGAAAAAAACAAAAAAAAAAATCAAAAGCCAACCCAAAAAAAAGCTAACAAACCCAACACAATAGCAATACTTCACCCAAAACACACCAAACAAAGACAAACCCACAACACCAAAAACCAGACATACCAAACAACCCAAACCCAAACCACCCACAAAGACACGATTCAAAAACATTGCATTCGAAAAAGGACGACAACAACAACCACCACCCCACACTTCACTTTACAACACTGAACAAGATTGGAGAATCCGCGCCTGCTTATGGATGAACAGCATCACGTTGGACTTTGTTGTACGTCATCGACGTCTGTCTGAACGTTCCTTTGGATTTTAAACCCCGACACGATTCAACATATCGTAAAACTTCGTAACGGAATAAGTCTTTCTGTGTAAATTGACAACAGATCGGAGAAATTACGAGATACTTGAAATTCTTTTTCTCTGAGTTTTTTTCATTGGCTGGCGAGATCCAGTTTAAAGCCATTTGTTTTTCACAAAAATTTTTCCAAAATGACCACACCACCAATATTTATTACATCACAACAAAACTCTATAACTTTTACGGGAGTTTTATCCTACACCTAAAAGTTATTAATCCCAACAGAACTCTGCTTAATGAAGCCTGTGGCCCTAATTTAGGTATTTTTCTGTAAAATTTCTCCGGACATCACTGGACCGCACCATACTTTCGTTTGGACGTAGATTAAAATAAATAATTATAAGAAACTGGAAATAATTCAACTTCTAAAATACAATCTCCTTAGCTCATTTGAACTTAGATCGAGGATAGTCGGGGGGTGTGATTGGTCTTTGGCAAAATATGTAATACTTAGCAAGGCTCTCTTCAGCTATTTTTATTTGTTTTCTTTTCGAACTGTCCTGAAAATCACCGGACATATCTAACCAAACATATCAACACAAAAACCACAACCAACAAAGCCAACAAAACACAAACACAACCAAAAACACAATAAACAACAACACAAAAACAACAAAACAGGACAACAAAACAACATAAAAAAAAAACAACCAACCACAACAAAAAAACAAAAGGCAGACAACGGAACACAAACAATCAAAAATACAAATCTTAACAAACTATCTTAACCACGTAAAAGTTCACATCTTTGAATCTCTATTTTGAGCTTCCAGCGCAGGGTTATTACAAATTTCACTCATTTCTAAAACCCGTTCCCTCTGTTTCTCAGGACCTTTTTCTTCGAGATTACAAACCTCTGATACAGATACGCGTGATTTCGTCTTCTTGATTTCAAATAGCTTCTATTTCAATAACCCAAGAGGCAAAAAAAGTTTTGTCCAACTTAAGGAGTCTGTTAAGGACTCCAACATTTTTGCGATCGGACAAAAGACAACGATTCAAAAACATTCGCGATTCCAACACAACGGGCGACACACTACGTTTAACGCAAGCACGTGACAAATTTGAATTTAGAAATTTGTAAACGGGGGGGGAGATATGCCCTGGATTATAATTCTGGGAGTGGTAAGGCAAATTTGACATAAATCGTTCTGGAGCAAAATAAGGGCAGCAGCAATAAAAAACTCTTAAATCGGACTTCAAAACGGGAGGCATCCGAAGTTGTCAGCAGTCTCTCGGGGGGGGGTTGCATTTGAAGTTGATGATTATCGATTTCTTTTCACATATCTACGTCAAGTGGATGGGCGCACTTTGTATACTTGGCACCTAGAGTACGATGAATACCATGATGGACTGGCATATTTTCAACAGCATGTCAATATAAGGCTCAAAGATTATAGAGAATGAACAACATTAAGATTGGAAGATAAGAATGCTTTAAGAACGGTGAATTCCATGTGATCAATCTAAGGGAATACGTGTCACATAATTACGTAATAATTGACAAATAAATAGACAATACACTGACGATCAAATTAACATAAAAATATACAAAACAACTGCTATTCGGCAGTTACAATTTATATTCCCATGTTTTATACGGCTGGGGATTTGAATTCCATTGTTTTTTGAACCAGAAAAAACAGTGGGGATGGAAAAAATAGCACAATATTTTTCAGTGAGGATTTGCTTATCTGATTTTTTCAGCGGGGACAAAATTTAGAGTATAATTTTTCAATGGGGACGATATTTTGGCCTATTTTGCCAGTGGGAAGGGTTCCTAGGGTCTGTGAGAAGGGGTTATCTATATGAATTTAAAAATGACATAATGCTGATGCCAACCCTTTTCTTTCTTTTTGTTTCTTTCAGAGACCGTTCCTGATTATTCGAAGATGTCTTTAACACAAGCCAAACGATACGAGATGGACAGCCAGGTAGGTTTATTTACAACTGACTCTCTCGCTTATTCGAACTCGGATTGGGAATCTTATTTGCTCGAGTTTCAGAGAGATTCAAATTATAGAAAGTATTTCCTCGACGGAGACTGGGAAATTAGTCTGAATTATAGAAAGACTCGAATATAATTTTGAATAAGCGAGAGTCTACTGTGTTTACAATTGACTTGAAAAGACGCACCATTGTACCCTTTTGCTGAGTAGGGCCAACGTCCCTTTCCCTTAGGATTGGGATCACAGGCAAATCTTTTGTAACTACTCTTAGGTGCAAAATAAACGGGGGGGGGGTTCGAATAAACGGGAGGTTGGAAAATTTTCGAAATTTTAATAAACGGGGGGGGGAGACCTAATTGCCGGGGGGGTTGGAAATTGTACTTCTGAAAACCCAAAAATAAGGCAAATATTGGCTAAAATCAGGCTTTTTGGAGCAAAATAAGGGGACTTCTTTTTGCCAACTGAAAATATTCTTAAAAATTAATAAACGGGAGGGGGGGTCCTAATAAGGTCCGGGGGGGGGGTTGGAAAATTTTCGAAAAATTAACAAGTGGAGGGGCCCGTTTATTTGGCACCTAAGAGTAACGGTGGAATACCATTGAGCTGGCATATTTTTCAAAGCATCCAGAAAGATTTAGAAATGAGATTGAAGAGAGCTTTAAGAACGGTGAATTCCATGCAATTTCAGTGTAGTGTAGAGATTTTGAAAATTAAAAGAGTTTAGCAAACCTTTCTAACGGGGATGATTGTATCGCACGGCTTTTCTTTTTACAATCCAGGTCAAAATTTTGGAGTTGGAAGACAAATTACAGAAAGAGCGGCAAAATTTGGGACGGTTACGTCAAGCACATTATCAAATCGCTGTCGAGATGTATGGTGAAGATGCTGTGAGTAAAAGCGAATAGAACTTTCGTTTTGAAATTCAGTCGTGATTGTGAATCTGTTCATGTAATCAAATTGATTCATTCATTCATTCATTCGTTTATTCGTGCATTCTTTCATTCATTCATTCATTCATTTATTCGTGCATTTTTTCATTTATCCATTCATTCACTCGTTCATTCATTCAATCCTTTATTCATTCATTCATTCATTTATTCAATCCTTCATTATTTCATCCATTCGCACTTTTATTGACTTGTCTGTTCATTCGTTTTTGCTTTTCTTTCATTCATCATTTACTGAATCATTATTATGATTACGTCTATGTTATACCCATGATAGTAGGGGGAAATTTGTAAATTCGCTCGATTTTTTTAGTCAAAGCACTTGTTATACATTTTTGGAAAGCTAAGGGGTAGGAAAATCAAAATAATTTGGGTGCCAATTTTTTTTCGGACACTTTGGTGTGATTTTCGGACAAATATGACGGTCTCGGACAAAAATTATAGGGTAAAAAATTAATGAAAATTTTAGCTTGAGAAGATAGAGACCTGTAGTATATTTTTAGAAAGCCCTCAAAAAATTAGAATTAGTGATATATTGTGAGTGCGAGTATAGGTGATTTCAGTACCTAACTCAAGATATTGAGCATCCAAAAGCTGGACAAAACAGCTGTTTCTGGCTGAAAAACACTGTTTTTAAGGGTTAATATCTCGAGTTAGGTACAGAAATCACCTATACTTGCAATCCAATATATCTCTAATCTTCATTTTTTGAGAGCTTTCCAAAAATATACAACAGGTCTCCGTTTTCTCAAGCTAAAATTTTCATTAATTTTTCACCCTATAATTTTTGCCTGAGACCGTCATATTTGTCCGAGAATCACACCAAAGTGTCCGAAAAAAAACTGGCACCCAAGTTATTTTGATTCCCCCACCCTTTAGCTTTCAAAAAATGTATAACAAGTGCTTTGACTAAAAAAATCGAGCGACATAAAAAAAACGAACAAATTTTCCCCTTAGTAAAAACATGCTCGAATTAACATTAAAACCATTTTCACCTTTTTCAACTTCTAGGTCACCATGGATTAACGCTGCCCCGTCCTTCCGTACGTTCATCTGTCAAAATATTCGTTACTAATGCAATATTGCACGTCGACGTAGCACGCCAACATTTAACATACCTATGTTCCGCAGGGGAATTTGTGTGTACTTCATATGCATGGGGGTAGGGATTTTTTATTACGTAAAATATGACATATTATTTTTTATATCAAAGCAAATCTTAAAATTGACCAACTCTCTATCTAACAACGTCTTGTTTAATACCGTATAGAAAATGTTGTCATTTTCTTCATTGGTTCCATGCATCATTGATACGATCATCGTTTGGATTATTAGAAAAATGACTAAAAATTTCGTACAAGATTTTTGTTAAATTCAATAAAGGGCATACAGGGTTTTACCATAATTCTTCATTTAAAGAACAAATGAATGAATTTTCCTTAATAATTTCTTAGTGACATATTGATTTGAGAGTACGTTCATGTAAAAGTCAAACGTCAGACGTTTTGAAGGTTTCACCAAAATATATAGTGGATTTTCTTTGTTTCGATGTTAAGGGAACGAAGGTTTTTCGTTTGATCTTTTTCGTAAGACTTGAAAAAATCCAAAGATCTCTCTTCATTGTATTAGTATTGGAACAAAAATACAGAAACTTAAAAAAAGGATTAAAGTTTTCTCGATATTCGACCCATGATTATCTTATCATGATTATGACGATAAACCTCTCCTACTCATAGAGGAGTTTTTAAAATATTTATACTGTAAACCTAAAAATTGTATATGTCTTTTCATCGTCATTATATTATTTTGTTTTGTGTCACTTTATTTCATTCCATTGATTTGTATTATTTTGTTTTTTCAACACTCGATTCACATTATTTTTAATTCTTTATATGCATATCTATTTTCTGACGGGCATACTCCGTGAAAACAATGGGCCATTTCATTTTATATCTATACAGGAGGTGGACGAACATTTCCAGGGGGTATTTTTCATTTTTCCAGTAGATAAAAGCTTATTCTAAAATTTTTATGGGGTTATAGACTCATTTTTGTTCGTCCACCCTTACTTTTAAGATATGAAAATATTTTTTCCAAGACTTCTTTTGCCAATTTTTGCTATTTTTCAGGGGTGTCACAATATTTCTAAAAATCTTTTTTTGCCTTAAAAAGGTTCTTCCACCCCCCCTGTATGGAAATTTAATGGAACTGGACCTTTTTTGTGTCGTACCGTACTAACGGAATTCCGCTGTAAATGCAAATAACCGAATATTACGAGTAATGAACCAAGCTAACCGCGTGAAAAAACCTGATGAAGATGTAGATTTTGTACTAGTTCGGTTTTGTTTAATTGAAATACCGTAACACTTTCCTAATTTTTGTCACTTCAGCGCTTTTGAATGTTAACTCTTGGAAAAATGCCAAGCCATAAGTACGGTATATTGCCACAGAGACCAAATACCGAAATTTCAAGCGTTTCAGTTTAGAAAAATCTAATACCCTTAATTCTAGGCGCAACAGACTCATCCTGCCAAGGGCAGTTAAGATAAGCAATGTCCAAAAATGTCAATTTTAAGTTTTATGACATCATCGATTATGACAAGAAATTTATGTTATTAACAGACAGTTCTGAAATCTACATCCTAATACACTTCTTTTGACGTATAAATGTCCATGTCTAAGGCATCCTGTATTTTGTGCCAAATTTATGGTTTGAATGCTCATTGGTTTCAAACTGAATCGAGCTTGTTTTTTCATAGATTATGACCCTTTATATTTTCTGTTAATCTATATAAAGTCTGGCTCAATATAATTTGCAGCGGAGACAAAAAAGGCTAAAACTTTTGATAGAATTCGATTTAGATAGCAGTTTTGTGCTTGTTGAATAGACAAACAGGAGAGAAATATTATCATAAAGAAAAAACTCTTTTTTTATCTTCGTTTTTCCATTTTTCTATCTAATTCGAATTCTATCAAAAGTTACAGCCTTTTTTATCTCCACTTCAAATTATATCGAGACAGACTTTAGTCCTGTTTTTTAAGATGTGTTTTTTGTTAGTTTTACAATCAATATTTTTGGTCAATTTAGAAAATTTTTACCAATTTAGAAAATCAATAAAATTAAATTATGAAAAAACTTTACTTTGTCATTGGTTTTGAATCTACAATCTTCGTCGAAATTTATTGAGAGTTTTGATTATTTCCTCATTTTTTCGAGATTTGAAGTTCGACCTGTGTTTTTTTACGGTAGGGTTTATCAATTTCCAGACTGTAGCCTTATTGGACAACTTTAGATTTTTGGATTTCATATCATATCCTAAGGTTTTAACTCAGAGTTAAAACCTTCCAACATAAGTAAGGACGCTTCCAAGTCGTTTTAAATCATATCATAAGGTTTCGTTGGAATTATTCTTTTCTTTCTCAAATATTACGAGTACGACCATGATTGTACACAGTTTTATTAATCAAGAAGCCTTGTGCATACTTCCACTTATTAAAGGCATGTCGAGTACAGGATGATAATGTGCAAGTTTCGAGGTGATCCTCACGAACCATCCATTCTGTGCACACCACTTTTTGCTCTAAAGGCAGGCCTGGGGGGAGACTTCAGCCTCCCCATTTTTGACTTGAGCCCGGCTTTTGAGCAAAGTACCACTGGTCATTAAGAGGGTCTTTGGTATAGTGGCAATTGACCTTAGTGTTGTGCTCATAGAAAGGGTCCAAGCTTGAGAGAATGGGCCTGAGCTCTAGTCTAGACACTATCTGTGATCTGACTATAGGGAAAAAGAGGACCAACAATCAATAGTCTTGTGTTTGAAAACGATCGAAAGATGTCACTACATTGACAAGAGGGCGATGTAACGGCTAAGCCTTTTCAGTTCAGTGTTTTTCTCATCATTTTTGGCATTCCCTCACATTTTGTTCAGGTTTTCTCTGTGTTTCTCATTTTTCTCGGTTTTTCAGTTTTTCTCATGTTTTCTGCATTTTCAGTGTTTTTCTGTTCTCAGTGTTCACCATTTTGGATTCTAATTTGTTTATTTATGTTAATTTATTCAAAATATGCATTTTTCCAATTTTTGGTTTTGGTCAGTAATTTATACATTTTTTATCATTTATCAACTTTGACCTATGACCTAGAATTTATCATTCTGTAAATTACACATTTTCTAGAATTTGCTATTTAAGCAAGGACTTTCATTTTCACATCAGTTCAACAAGAGATTTCATGGAGTGAACATCAAATTTTTCTAAGTCAACTTCAAACAAGACTTAGTCATAACCTATAAACTTTTCTCTCATCAATATGAGTTTAGTTTACTAACTTTTATCACACCACTGCCTGGATTATTCCAGCCTCACACTTCAGGCAAGCTGGTAAGTTTTTTCAGCCATTTGTTTTGTCGGCCATTTTGTTTTGTCGGCCATTTTGTTTTTTTTCTTTCTTGATGCTTTGCATCATGAGGCATTAAGATTAGGCTAGGAGTAGGACTGGGAGAGCTCCAAGTCGGAAAAATTTTCCCCGATAATCCGATTTTTCAAAATCGGGAAATCGGGAAATCGGGGGAATTTTCTCGTAAAATCCGATTTTATTGGAAATTTTTTTCGGGAAATTGGGGAATTTTTCATTCCGATCTTTCAAAATCCAGAAATTTCGCCGTTTGGTTTTTCCAAAATCAGAAAATTTTTGGAAATGCGGGAGAAAATCCCAAAAATGCGGGAGATTTGGTAGCCTATACTAGACGTCACCCGCGTTTTTTCTACGCAAGAAACGGGATAAAAAATCTCGGTTTTTAGTGAGGCACTCGCTAGAGATTTGGCAGAATTTTCTTCACGCGGGAGAAATCGTTGACATGCGGGAGAGTTGACAGCTATGGCGTGGGTGGGCGTCTAAGGCAAACCGGCATACCTCCTTTTTACTGTTTATGATTTTTTCTAGAGTAGCTTAGCCGGCGACTTTTTTGGACATTTCATCATTGGTAAAAAGCCTTTCGCACTCCAAGCTTCTTTCATCTTCAATAAAAGTTGCATCGTTAGGTAATCTCAATAGAAACAAAACAAATGGCGGCGGAAATATAAATCATAGTATCTAAAAGTTTTCGAAGTCTTTTACATATAAACCTTTATTCCTACCTCAATTCAAGATGAAGATGATGTTATGTAAATAGGTATGCTTATTATTAAAAATAGAAAGGAATCAAATCAGTTGCAGTTGGTTTGTGTCATCAGGCGACTGTCAGAAGGCTGAAAAAACGGGTTGTGTCTTTCAGACACTTTCAGACCAGCCAGTCTGGAAATTGCAGCCTGTGCGCCTTGTGCGCCAGATATCTCCGGCATAGATTTGAGGTTTGAGATCTGCTGCCTTCAACTTTTTCCAGTTAAGTTGAAAAAAAAACCTTTTGTCTATTAGTGATCCCAACCTTCCTAATATTCCTAAAGAAGGGCTGAAGGGGCGACGTCCATCAACAAAGTCTCCACGCATAACGGGAACCATCTAAAGAAGATCATTAAACCAACTTACAGTAGGTTGTAGGGAAGGCAACAAAATTATTGGTCAGTTACTATATACGGTGAAGATCACAGAGATCTGACCTCAAAGGAGAGAACCTGCTGACGCACCGGACTTAACGAACGTACGGACATGCGAAAGTCTGGTGTAAAATGAGAATTTTTTACCACCGGACAATCTCTACACCGGACTTAAGGAAGTTGGATGCCCGGTGTCGGAGAAGGTAATTTTTTTCCACCGGACAATCAAAACAAAATTGCGAAAGGATACTTTTTGCCACCAGACAAATACACCGGACAGTCCGGTGCGTCGGCAGGGTCCTGGAGAGAAAGTGTTGAAAATACTAAATAAAATAATTTAAGATGAAACATAAAAAGGGACTGATATTTTTATAATTATACGTTTTTCTACATAAATCAAACCAATCAAACATTCTGTCAAACAGTTACATCAATATGCCTTCTTACCTGTCTTTAACAATATAAATAAAAGTAATCACGTAAAAGGACGCAAAAAGAAAAGACATAAGTGTGAGAACAGAGTAATCAAACTCGTTAGAAAAATACCATTAGAAGTCATAAAAAATCAACCTGAATAAATGCAATCGAAATTCCAGAGAACTTCATAATTCCCCAAACAACATTACTACAACGAATGTAAATACACAGAGAGTACAAGCATATGTCAAACTCCCATCACATAAATTTTACAATTATGTCAGAGAGAGTAGACTACGCTCGCTACCGAAGAGGTTTATTTGGAAAGGGTAATTATATTTTATTGTTCACTTCTTTTTTAAAGATTCGCCGGGTTGGAAAAGTATGAATTTCTTTGTATATACATATTTTACCTACCCCAAATATTTAGGAGGCTGAGTTTTAAACGAAACGCGAGTTGAAACGAACGATAAATGTATCAAGGTCTGTTTTATTTACCCCTGGTGACTTAACAAAAGAGACTTAACTCGATGTTACAATCCAATTATTGAAAGTTTGTGTCGGCCTTTTTATAATGAGCGAGACATACGTTCTCTGATTACGCAATTTTCATATTGACATTTTCGAGGCATTTTGATGTAACTGTCAGTGAGGCTGGAACTTCAATTTTTGCCTTGCTAGCCCTTCAATTTTTGCCTCGCTAGCCCAAATCTCGCAACCTCTTTACCTTAAGGAAGATCGAAGTTAGAATTTTTTTTAGCGTTCCGAAAAAAACGCATAGCAGAAATTTTTTCATCTTCACAGGATCGATTCTCAACAACAAAATACATCTTTTGGTCTTTGGGTTTGTTTCTGACGTTTTTTTCTCAAAGAATATCGATCACTTTCCTTTTCCCCTTGAGCGCGCAAGAAAAAAATGACTAGCTCGTTTTCGTGCGGGCGAATAAAGATGAGGAGAATTTTATGCGAAAAAGAACCAACAAACTATATATACTTGCAGTTTAGTCCTGCCAAATACTATATATACTTGCAGTTTAGAGTCCCGCCAAATACTTGACGAGACTCTAATTCAGTCCTGATAATTTAATGGCAGGACTGAATTTCAGCTCCGAAAAATACCTAAAAGCCTTATAGTTAGCCCCGTTCTTTCCTGTTTTCAAAGTTCAAGCCGCCAATCCCAGCCAATCCTTCTTTTAAAGTGACTAAACTAACAAAAGGAAAATTATTGTTTGGTTACTATATATGTACTTGCAGTTTAGTCACGCCAATTACTATTTATATACTTGCTGTTTAGTCCCGCCAATTACTATTTATATACTTGCAGTTTAGTCAAGATAATTTAATGGCGGGACTGAATTTCAGCCCCGAAAAATACCTAAAAGCCTTATAATTAGTGCGTATCATTTATAACTAGCCAGTACCTGGCATTGCATGCCGGTTAAGCTTTAGCTGAACGCACTAAAAGTGAGAAATATCTACAAGGTTTGACTCTAACCCTCCCTGGGTGTCTTATCTTTTAACCATACGAGTGTACTGTCCCCCGTGACATAATTTTTTGTTTAAGTCAAAAGTTATCAGAAAGAGCATCGTTTACTATACCAGTGTCGTTTGAATCAACTCTGCAGGTAGTTATTTTTCTCGCTTGCTCGCGTTAAATATGCCGTCCAGTTGAAATGACAATTCTTCAAGAAAAAGTGGGAAAGTCGCAAAGAATCGAAAGAATAATTCAGCCCTTTGTTTTTATCAGATCGAAAAAAATAAGACAATTCTAAATTGTTTACTTTAAACCCTTGTTATAACTTTTCAAATTTAAAACATGTAAAATGGCGTACACACTTTTTAACAGTAACGTTGACTTGAATGTTTTTATAGGAAGAAAGAGGTGAACTAATTTTTTCTTATACTTTATATTGCCCTTTGAATGCTGTTATTGTCCGAAAAACTTTTTGATTTTTATGTTTTGATTTACATTTGAAATGTTTTGTTTTGAAAAGAATTTGAATGTCATTAAAATACGATCGTTAAATACATTCGAAAACATTTAAAACAAAAGAAGAGAGAAAAAGGCAAGCCTGGGCATAAAATTACTAAATGTAGATGGGCCTTAAATTTCAAAAAAAGGCTGAATAAAGCCTAAACCAGGTTCTATCCGATCTGTCAATCAAAACAAACTTATCGAGAACAAAAAAAAACATTGCTTGCAAAAACGAAAGTGACACACAAAAAACAGACATACAGACTACGGCTATTAATATATATATAGATTAGCCCTGTTCTTCCCTGTTTTCAAAGTTCAAGCTGCCAATCCTTCTTTTAAAGTGACTAAACATAGTTTGCACCCCCCCCTTTTTAATAGGGGGGGATGCCAACTTTCTGGAGGGCCTTTGTAGGGGGGGTACCGAGATCTGCCGAAAAAACTAGGGGGGATGGGAATGTAGGGGGGGATCAAATAAAAAAGGGGGGGTTTGGAAATTTTGGTCAATTTTCTAATCAAATACAAGTAAGTTAGTTATATTCTGTCATTGTTGGCTCGTGACTATAATACTTCATACTCTTTCTTGTTGATAATTTTGCTGGTAGGTGGGAAAGCGAGTTTCCTTCGAAACGGATTTTCTGTAAAAAAAAAGGGGGGGATAAGATTCCATTACAAAAGGGGGGGATGGGTATATAGGGGGGGATGAAATAAACCTAGGGGGGTTCATACCCCTCTGCAAACTATGCTAAAATAGCAAAAGGAAAATTATTGTTCAGTTACATACTATATATATACTTGCAGTTCAGTCCCGCCAACTACTATATATGGTGAAGATCAGAGATCTGATCTCAGAGAGAAAGTGTTGAAAATACTAAATAAATTAAAGATGAAACATGAAAAGGGACTAATATTTTTATAATTATAGGTTTTTTTCCATTTTTTTTTTTATTTTTCTAAATATATAAATCAAACCAATCAAACGTTCTGTCAAGAAATGATAATTTTATGCGAAAAAGAACCAACAAACCAATAGACATAAAGTTTAAAAAGCCAAGCAGAAAAACAAAACAGCAATCGCATAAACACAAACACCAAAAACCACTCAAAAACCCAACAAATGCGATCTGCAGTCCCCGACTTGCGACAGGCACAGTGGCTTTAAACATGTTTTAGGGACGTCCAACACTCAGCCTCCCCCAGATTCCATAACCCTGAACCGACCCGCAGTCCAAATAAACTAACAAACATAGAAAAATAAACAAAAACTCGCACACAAATACAAAGAAACAAAAAAGGGGTTAAACAACAGACAACACAAACAAGTTCAAAGAGACAAGAACAAGACAAACAACAAAAGACAAATATCAAAAACCACAAATTTTCAAAAAGTTTAGGTTTGACACCTAAAGTCCAAAATGCAGTGCAGCCGTCCACACCGGAATGAATGAAAAAGAAAATGACTGAGAAAACTAACATACAATACATAATATAAAAATGTTTCAACTTTTCAAAAATATGCAGTTGCGCTCAAAAATCATTTAAAGGTTCTCCAAATTTCATAATAGTCTCTGGAAATCTATCAAAACACTTTACAATTTGTTTTCGCAAGAAAGATCTTTCAGCTCCCTGATTGAGCATGCGTTTGAAAAGTTCTGAAATTCTGGGTAGAATATCTTCAAAAAGAAGAGTGTATCTAGCAATGCGTAGGAATATATAGAACTGTAAAAGATGATTGATGGTAAATTACTATCTTTATGTGGCATTCTCACAATGAAAAAGGGAAAGGCGTCTCTCTTGTCAAACAATTTGTAGCGAAGGATGTTATTTTCAATGCTTATATCAAGATCCAAAAACGTTGCATGTGTTCCATGATGTTCAACTTTCAACTGTAGCTGTTCCAGATAGATATTATTATAACTTGAGAAAAAATCATCTCTATCATTAATAGCGCAAAGGTGATCAATAAATCTACCAACTGAATGAAAATTGTATGCTCTAGGAACTAGAAGATATCAAATTTTGTACATATATTTAGATTCGTAATAATAAAGAAAAAGGTTAGCTTAAAATGGAGCTGCGGATCTATTCCCATCGGGATACCAATGTTTTGTCGGAGTATATGATTACCAACTTTGAAATATTCTTGATTAAAAATTCAACACACTCTGATAAATAAAAGTAAATGAATGTTGGTAAAAATCCGTTATCTTTTCCTTTTGCTGTCCAATAGCAATAGACTGAATTCGCAGAAAATCCAAGTTTATTGCGACAGGCCCCATCAAAAACGAAATTAATGATTTCTGTCAAAGTTTTTACAAGTAATTCATGAGGAAGAGTGGTATAAAGTGTAGCAAAATCGAAGGTAGAAATTCTTTGTGCTTTTTTGCATTTATTCGATTTAAAACCGGTGAAGAATTTTTAACCACCCATTTGTTAAACCCAGAAAAGAATCTTGATTTTCTGTGAAAACTTTCAACATGTTTGTAAAGAACTTTAAAAACATTTGAAACAACTGCGGTCAATGGTTTGGTGCTACAAGTTTTAGAGGCTACAATAAATCTGAAACCAATAGGATTTTTATGCATTTTTGGCATCCAATACATGATGGGAAGAGTTTTCATATATACTTTCATATATACTTGCAGTTGAGTCCCGTCAAATACTACAACATACTTGCAGTTTAGTTTTTTTAATTTCGTCGGGATTGAACTACAATCCCGTGTCGGGACTCAACTACAATTATGCCGGAATTCTCGTCCTTCATCCAGCTTCGCTATTACATATATCCCTGATTAAACACAGCTGTGTTTCATTTCCAGATATTTCTAGACCCAGGGGGGGGGGTCAGTACTAAAATGTAAGACATACATGAGTACTAAAAGGATTTTCGCTAATTTTTGACATACCCCCACCTATTTTTCGAAAATGTTATTTTAGTACACATGTACTAAAATTATTTTGAGCAATTTAACATAGATACCACCCATTTTTTGCCCTTTTACGGCTTTAAATTTACCAAAATGGGGTCATTGTTACTTACCATCATTTTCTGGTGACTGGGCTGTTCCTGGGTTCAAAAGAAAAGAAGCACTTTTGTTACAAACCTAGTCAAATTTAGTGCATCAATCTGCAAAATAATATAATTTTATTACTAAACTGTGCTGAACTGTACATAAAAATATTTTTTAAAAATATTTAAAAAGTTAGAAAAATTCTGAAAGATTTCTGAAGATTTTTTCGAAAATTCCTGAAAAAAAAATCAAATTTTTTCCAAAATTGTTAAAAAAATGCTCCATTTTGGCTGATTTTAGAACAAAATACTAAGATTTTTCAAAAATTTCTTTAAGGTACCACCCTTTTTGGTATTTTAGTACACATGGTACTAAAATCATTTTTGAGCTTTTTTGCAGTACCACCACGTCACTAAATGTCATGATGTCTGAGATTTTAGTACCGACCCCCCCTGCTAGACCAGTCTAGACAGTCATCAAGGGAACTGGTCAAATCACGCAAAAAATTTCTGTGACAACCAAGAGTTTTTCAAAATTTTAGATTTAGTCCTTAAATTGGAAATGAGATGGGTGGTATTTGACACAGTAAGGGGTCACATCTCCATGAATAAGGAATAATTTTCAAAATTTAAGATTAACTGAACAGGACCATCCTTAGCTGTTTTTAAGATTGAATCTCTTGTCTGGATAATAGAGTGAGTCATTGATTCTAATTTCTAAGAGGATGTCTCAATTACATGTTTTGAAAATCTCGCATGTTTTTAAGAAGATTTGGATTTCCTTTTTGACGAAGATCGTAAATCTTGGCTCGCTAACAAATTTTTAAACAAAAGATTTCTATTTTTAGGGTTTAGAAAAAGAAATCAAAAATAAGAAAGAATACTGTATTATTTTGAATAAACGCTCCGGGCCCTTACTAATTTTTTTGGATTCTAGGAGGGGTGTTTATTTGAGAGGGCGTTTATTGAAACATTTTTCTTTTAGGGAGGGGTTTTATTCAAGGGATGCGTTTAAAAGAAGGGGGCGTTTCATAGTGGGCACCCCCTTGAAAAAAGGGGGGGGGGAGTTTGAGAATTTTTCTGAATTCAAAAGCAGGGGGGCTTGTGAAAATTTCAAATAAAAGAGGTGGCTTGGACAAACAGAGGGGGCTAATTTTTAAAGGGGGGCTTGGAAGATTTTTCAATTTGGAAAAAGTGTTTTTTTCCATTCATTTTTAAATTTCTCAACAATTATTATATTTCAATTCATTTTAATGAAGCACATGGCTCGCAACCCCCCCCCCCCCCCCCCGCCTGAGCGGGGGGAGCTGCACCTAAAATTTGCCATATAAGAGGTGGGAGCTGCTTGTTTTTCCTGACAGGCGGGGGGAGCTCTATCTTGGGGGGGGGACCTGCATTAGTTTATGTAATTCTGGGGGCTAAATAACACTTCCTAAATATTTTTCTTTACTGTTGGTTTTTAATTTCTCTAAACCTTTATGTTTTCATGCAAAGTGTGAACCCTTTAAGTGCCAATGTCGTATATATCAGACATGGGCTATGTAGGAGGGCGAAGCCAAATTTGGCCCTGAGAAACTTGATTCTGTCCTCCAGCGAATTAGTTTGAAGTTTTACCACTCGGCACCTTTCTATCATTCAGTCAGGTCCGCGCCTAAATCGGGCGGCGCCGAAGGCGCCTAAAAGAAAGAGGAGACTCTAAGCTATCCAACTTGTTCTCAGGGGGACCTAAATTTGGCGGGGGGGGACTAGAACCCCAGTCGGAGCCATGTAAGCAAAAACTCTGTTTCTACAACTCTTGATGGAGTATGTTGCTTTTTCAACCTTTGCAAGACAGCTGCTTTTGTTTTTCCACCGGTTATTTCACAAAAGGTTGAAAAAAGAAGGGGCTTGAACTTAAACCTGGGAAAAAGAGGGGGATTGAATAAAAAGAGGGGGGTCGAGGAATTTTCATTTTTAAGAGGGGGGGTTGAGCTAAATAAGGGGGGTGTCATTTTTTAGGGGGGGGGCTTGGTACCCCTTTGCCAACTATGCGTTTATTCGAAATAATACGGTAAAGGAAGTTGTGAATTTTCAACAGCAAGAAAAGTAAACAAACAGGACATATTTAAGAAGATGATGCCAAAGATGGCTTGTGATTACCATGTACTTGATCTCATTGGAGAAGGATCATTTGGCAAAGTTTACAAAGGAAGAAAAAAGCATACAGGCCAGGTAAAAACAATATTACGAGTTGTTCTTTTTATGAGTCTTTTCTATAAGAACATTCATTAACTTTTCGAGGCTTCCTGAGCCAGCCTGAACCTATGAATTGAGAAACTAAAAACTATTCTTAAAAAAGTCAGGGATATTGATCAAATACAGAGATTAGCAAATTTTCTGACCCAGGAGGGGAAAGAAGGATATTAAAGAAGCTGGAAACACTTTGTTGAGATATCATAATAAAAATTTTCAAAGTTGTTTTGAGAGGGTAATTCATGAATCTAAACAATCATCTTTTTTTCTATCCATAGCTTGTAGCGTTGAAATTTATCCCGAAGAATAATCGATCACAAAAAGAATTGAAAAATCTTCACCGTGAAATTGAAATCATGAGCAAGTTGAAACACAAGAATATCGTCTCTTTATTGGATTCCTTCGAAACTGAGAGAGAGGTTCGTAAAAATATAACTAAACTTATCGTCAACATGAAAAATATGAACAATTTAATGGGCTGAAAACGTACATAAATGCTGTATTTCATATTATACCATACAATACAAGACTTCACTCAAAAAGGAGGTCTGGTAAGCGAGAGATCGTATTTTAAACTTTGTATCCTTTAAACAGTTGTCAAATTAGAGTGTTTTGATCTTTTCATGAGCATTCGAACCATTTTCGAATGTGTTGATGTTGATTTCACCAAAATACAGGAAGTGAAAACAAAACAAAACATAGAGAAAGACAAATGGAGGGAGAAAGTTGTTTGTTTATATTTTTCAAGTTGACGATAAACCAGTTATCACACTTTCACTCGCCTAAAGGCTCGAAAAATATGACAAAAATACTGAACTCGAAGAGTATATCCCATATTGTACTTGGTACCGTGTGATAACTAACTAGAAAAAATCGAATTGGCTAAAAACGTGACCGCGTTCAAAAAAAGGGTCTGGTAAGCGAAACATGATAGATATTTTTCCTCTCAATACACACAAAAGTTGTCAAAAGATCTTTTTCAATTTTTAATGACCATTCGAATAATTTTCGAATGTTTTGATGTTGATTTCATTAAATTACAGAAAGTGAAAAAAACAAAAGATAGGAAAAAACACAAATCGAGGGAAAGTTTGTTCATATTTTTCAAGTTGACGATATACCAGTTGACAAACGTATTATTGTATCGGTACAGAACAATAAAGAGATGGAAAAACAGTTTCTTGAAAACAATTGAAAAACGGCATAAATAAATTGACATACATTTGGGTTATAAGTAATAGTTATCGGTACAGAATTTGCTCGTACAATATGGAAATATTTCACTCGTTCCGGATTTTCCGTATATTGTACGGAAAAATCTCGGAACTCGTAAAATATTTCTCATAAATTGTACTCGCAACTGTCCGATAACTATTACTTATAACCCAAATTTATGTCAATTTATTTATGCCGTTTTTCCATTGTTTTCAAGAAACTGTTTTTCCATCTCTTTATATTCCTCTGGTCAAAGTATAACAAAACCTTCTTGAAATTAAGTAATTTGCAAATATGTTTTTCTAGTTATCTCTCTCTAATTCGAAACTCTTCTATTCGAATTTTTCCGTAATTCGAATATACACATGGCTTGGCAGCAGGTTTTAGGTGCCCCCTAAGAACTTAGGTGACCCCCAAGCCAATGACACGTCAAATTTTTTCGAAAATCCTTTTCAAACAATCAAACAAATACAGCAGTTAGTTTAGCTTATTGCTAAATAGAATAAATGCCCTAAGAAATGAGAGATAAGCTAAGTACTGAAGGTTCATGCCAGATTATCAAGGTTTTGTAAGTCAGGATGCAGATCCCTTTCCAGACAGATTTTTTATCTAAGTAAATGCAACAGGATTAAAGAATTTTTACGGATCAGTGCCGTAGGAAGCATTTTCATATTAGGGGGGCTAAAGTTTAGTGACACCGCGAGGGGCAACCATGGTTTGGCCCAAGGGGAAAATTTTGAAAATTTGAGCCCTAGATTGCTTGAAAATGCACTCAAAACATGCACTTATAAGACAATTATGACAAATTAAAAAAGAAAAACTTTGCATTTTGCAAAATAACCATTTTTGAAAAAATTATTGGGGGCATAGCCCCCTTGCCCCTCCCCCCAGTTGCTACGGTACTGCAGATAATTTGTTAGATACCAAATCGTCAGTTTTTGAGCATTGCTTAGATTAAAATATAAGATGAGAAAGTGCCAACCTATGGTCTGGTAAGCTGCTTATAATTCAATCACCAAACATAGAATCTAGCCCCCAGGTCCATCTGAAAAAATTTAGGTGACCCCTAACATGGTTAGTCCCCCCTAGCCACAGGCTAAAATCAGGTACCAATTGCTGCTCGACCTTTTAGCCCCCCCCCTCATGCCAGGGGGGAGGTTCCAGACATGATACATTTTCATATCATTCTAAGCTCATGGAGCGAGTTAGTAAGGATTTTAGACTGGATAACATTCATATTTTAATATCTTATTAGAAATTTTGCGCTGGGAAATAATGAATATAGCAAAAATTATCATGCAGTCAAAGCTCTCACGCGTTTCGTCACAGATTCCATTGTCTTTTGGCGGAAATACTCTTTAGTATTTTTCCTCTTTTTACACAGTATGACGTGTAAACTCGGTGTGTAATAAATCAAAATGGTAGCAAAGACGTTTTTGAGTGTGAAAGCCCACTGAACGTAGATTTTATCGTCAATAGTTTTCTGGAAAAATTGTATAGGATACATGGTTAAGTTGAGCATGACTAAAGTGAAGCAGAGATATACTGTTGTCATGGCATCATTGTAAACACTTGGTAATTTTCTCGATCGAAAAGCAGGAACGAAACACGCTATTTGTAAACAGATTTGAAATCCAATCTGAATGTCTATGTGGATGCTCATGTCACATTGAAATCGTCGAATCAAAGTTGTTGGGTCATTAAATGCTGAAATTTCAAATCCTATGATATTCAAAGAGATGAAAAGAAGCATTGATGATATAGTTAAATTCACCAAGACAACAGTGAATTGTTGTAAAGTCAATTTTCGCATTTCTCGCTGCTTCAATTTCACTTTACTTTGGAATACTTGTAAGAGCTTTTGTGATTTGACTAATATGATTGATAATGAGGTCGTGTTTAGTAAACATATCGATGCTGGTTGTGTTATACAGCGAATACGAGTTGTTTTTCCTTGAAAACTGTAAATTGAGGATACCACCAAGAGAAGTTGCAATGTTAAATGGAGTATAGATAATTTGAAGTCTTTGGCGCAAACAACGGGAGTTTTTCTAAAGGTGATAAAGAGTGTTAAAATCCCTATTATCCATAGTGCAAGAATCGAACTTAAGGCCACAAATAATTGAACCATCCTTGTATTAGATATGTTAGTGTATGAGAGTTTGTACGGATCGTAACAATATGTTCTTTCTTTATTTGAAAACATCAATTTTGGGCATTTTATGCATGGCAAGTCACCAATTGAATCTTTGAAAGTGCTTGGCGGACAATTGTTGCAAGTCCAACCTACTGAGTGATTCCATATTGTTTCAATGGGCGGATAACGCCGCCCAAAAGTATGAAACCGCCCTGAAGGACACACCAACCGTTCACACTTTGTAAATTGCCCTTCGTAGTTTTGAACGGTTGTCTGCGGTTGGTTGGCCAGCCATTCCATATCTTTAGTACCTCTTCCTTTAATGAAAGTCAATGTAAAGCTACCTGCGTATTTAGTGACGAATGTTACTGAAATTCGATTCCAGCTTTTTATAATACCACCTGCGGCGTTCCTCAATATGTGAAGATTGTATTTATGCACATATTTAAAACAGTTCGTTCTCATGTAGTAGATAAAACTTAAATGATTTTCAACGTTTATCCCATGGCTGGTAAATCGTGATGCATTACCCAAGGAAGATAAGTTTTGGTATTTACCGGCCAAACTTTTTCGTACCCAATATTGCTTACCAGTATCTATTGAAATGTAATTATCAGCTTTTTTGTTACTGTTTTTAAAGGCGTTAAAAATGTTATGGAGAATCCAAAAGTGACGTAACGATTCGTCAAAGTCAAACTCGGCGTCCCTGACGAACTTCATTTGATCTTTGCGATCACCGAACAAGATTTTCGGTTTGCCGTAACTGAAATGTCCTTCCATCTTGATATTGTGGATAACCTGATTATAATCCGTTAAGCTAGCCATGTTGACTTCTTGTTCGATATAACATACTTTTAAACCTTTTATACTTTTCATAAAGTTTGTATAAGCTTCTTGGTCGACAGCATTTGTTGAAACGTTTCGCTTCAAAAAGAATACTGCAATCGTCTCCCAGTTGTAGAACTCCAATAAAGCTAACCAAGCTTCATGTGGTTTTCTCTGAAAAGGCTCTTCAATCCTCTGATTCTTTGCCCAGAAATAATCAAGTCCATAATTCTTATTTAAAGATACGATTCTTAATGACTTAAAGTCAGGTAGCATCATTGATATAAGTGTTTTCAGTGAACTTTCGTCTAGATGAGTCAAAACGAGTATAATGTTAGATTCGTTTTGTGTATTCCGGTATAGCGGGTCAAAAATGAGCTCTAAGCTAGCTTGGAGTATTAGTTCTGGATTCTGACATACTTTATATTCCGTGTAAGCCACATACTCGGTGAACCGTTCGCAATAGTCTTTTTTATCTTCTAAAGGTAAACAGTTTCTTGTCATAACATCTTTGATTAGAGTCTGGTAGACCAATGGTTCGATATCTTTGGTACGCTGACTGCTGTTGTTGAGGACGATTTCCTGATCGGTTTGGTCGTCACATGTCGAGAATATGCCAATAACATGATAATGTCTTGTTTGAATTGATTGGGTTGATAATGCAAGGCAAAGAGTGATTAAGAGTTTTTGAGCCATTTTTTTGGCGTAGAAGCTTCCTTTCTTTCTTTGGTCTGAAATTCAAATTGGGAACACAATTAGATCTGGGATTTATCTTAAGAGACTGGGACGCTTGTTTTTATTGATCCAGTCTTCCAGGCAGTGGCGTGATGGCAGGGGAGCCATGTGAGCCTCACCAGCGGAGCCCTTTTGAGAAGGGGCGCCGAAAAAAAGGGGTGCCAAGAAGGATTTTTCAGACGCCCTTATCGAAAGATCGGCAATTTAAAAACCAAAAAATGGCGCCCCTTATCACCTCAAAAATCTCGCTGGCTCGCTTTGCTCACACACTCTTTGTGTTTATGATTTAGTTTTTCTATTATCAAATGTTTGTATTCGTTAGTAAATTAAATGTATAGAGAGGGGGCGCCAAAAGCAAAAGATCTCTAAAAAGGGCGCTAAATTTTGCTTGGCCACCCCAGAAAAATTTACCCACCACGCCATTGCTTCCAGGCTAATCACAAGGCTACTGCGATTGAAAACGAAAGACAAACACCTCCCATTGTTGTGTATTTAGCATGGCGTAAATAAGACCTGTTCGGAGCATTATTATACTATATACTATAAAAGGCAAAACAGAAGCTTTTAGAATGACTCGATTTACAGGCATCGAAATAAGGGATAGAAAGTGCATCGCAATTTTTTGGTAAGCATGATTTTGCATCCTAAAATGGATCAATTTTCAATTTTCAGCTTGTAAGTAATCCAAAAACGCATCGCGTAAAATAGTTATAAATCTGCTGTAACGATTCAAGACTCTACAAAAGCATAGCCGTAATTGCTCAAAATCCAATTCATTCATGTAGATCCTGAAAATTTCCCGCGATTGTGCTTAGTTCCAATTACAACGTTTAGCTTTGAAAAAAAAAACATGATTTTCTAAGTCGAAAGAACATGAAAATTATCAATTATTAACTTGGTGTTACAACTGTGCTCTAGCGATCTGCCTCACTGCGTTGATTATTTGTGCAAGCTGTTTTTCACATGTATATCGCGAACTTGATATTTTTCGACAAAAATATAAATCTTATTTTTGATATATAAATAACATGTTTTGTTGTTGAAAATGAAAATGAAAAGGATGATAATTTTTCATGATTTTTTCATAATTTAATTTAGTTTTTCATGATTTTCAATTTTATTTTTACTTTTAACCTTTCTCTTTGACTTTTCTGAAATTAGAATCAAAATGATATCAGTTTAAAAAACAATGAAATTCTAATAAATATGTGATGTGATGAAAATATTTTTTTTGCAGCCACGCAATTAAGCAGACACCGAATCAACGCCCCGGGGGCCCGGGCGTTTATTAATTTCTTTTTGATTTTTTGGGAGGGGTGTTTATTCGAAGTAATATGGTACAAATATCAAATATGGGAAACTTTTTCTCCATTGAATTTTCAATCCTAACAAAATGAACGAAGACGAGCTCAAGTAACTAAAATATCTCATAAAAGTCATATTTGCCAAATATAGAATCTAAATTTTCAGTCAATATTTAATCAGCTACGGTGTGCGAGGTTGTGGCCTCAATTCCTGGCCGGAGTCATACCAAAGGCTACCGCTCAGCTTAATGCTAAGCAATTAAAAAGAGAAAAGAGTGT
This sequence comes from Clytia hemisphaerica, assembly GCF_902728285.1. Lineage (NCBI taxonomy): Eukaryota > Metazoa > Cnidaria > Hydrozoa > Leptothecata > Clytiidae > Clytia > Clytia hemisphaerica. The sequence goes on along the minus strand of NW_027104390.1, from coordinate 1,422,295 downwards.
CACCCTCTCCTACAACCGGGTACATAACCAAAATCGGAACGGAACTAGTCCCTTTTCTTGCTCTAAAACATTCTAAAACCAATATGGAAACTCCTTATCCTTAACAAAAATGATGGCGATCCGTTTTTAATCCGTTACGTCTAAAGGTATGCTTTCAGTTGGGCTTATCTTTATCCGAGGAAATTTTGAGTTATAGGGTAATGTTTATAAGGCATTGTTAACTGAAGGGGTCTTCAAACTTGTTCGTGTTCGAGGTTAGAGAGACATTCGGAATCTAAAGGTTCCGAGTTGTGGAAATTTCGAATTATGGAGTAAGGTTTATAAGGCATTGTTAACTGAAGGGGTCTTCAAACTTGTTCGTGTTCGAGGTTAGGGAGACATTCGGAATCTAAAGGTTCCGAGTTGTGGAAATTTCGAATTATGGAGTAATGTTTATAAGGCATTGTTAACTGAAGGGGTCTTCAAACTTGTTCGTATTCGAGGTTAGGGAGTCATTCGGAATCTAAAGGTTCCGAGTTGTGGAAATTTCGAATTACGGAGTAAGGTTTATAAGGCATTGTTAACTGAAGGGGTCTTCAAACTTGTTCGTGTTCGAGGTTAGGGAGACATTCGGAATCTAAAGGTTCCGAGTTGTGGAAATTTCGAATTACGGAGTAAGGTTTATAAGGCATTGTTAACTGAAGGGGTCTTCAAACTTGTTCGTGTTCGAGGTTAGAGAGACATTCGGAATCTAAAGGTTCCGAGTTGTGGAAATTTCGAATTATGGAGTAATGTTTATAAGGCATTGTTAACTTAAGAGACCATGAAATTTGTTCGAGTTATAGAGGTTCGACTTATAGAGGTTCGACTTCGAGTTATATAAGTTCGACTTAAAGAGTTTCTACCTTTACTTCTTTTCATTATTAGGTTTGTGTTGTTATTGAGTACGCTGAAGGTGAATTATTTCAAATACTCGAAGATGATCTCAAGATACCTGAAGCACAGGTAAGTCACTTTAATTTTAAAATACACCTTTTCGACCGTAGCTGCCAATTGCCGCGCGGGCATCTTTTTTGACCATTTTACCACCCTAAAACCTTCAGTCTTTTTTTATAGACAGTAGAAAAAAGTGTAAAAAAAGGATTGGATCGAGTTTAGGGTGGTAAATTAAATAATAAAGTGGCACGCGCCTGACCGCGCGACTACGGTCGAAGAGGTGTATTCCTCCTCAAGTTTTACTTTCGATACTTATTACGATTTTCGAAAAATTTCCAACCGTTAAATATATTCATTTTTCTGATATAGAATGAGGGCGCACCTCTATGCTGACAAAGCAGAATTACTAAAAGAATCCAATAGAATCATTTTTGTTTAAAAATACCGTGTCAGCAAATGGTAGGAAATACGTTGAATGATCATTTAAATTTATGACCTTTACATATGAAACCTAAGGCAAAAAGGTTGTGTTGTGTTTTTACTTCTGAGTCTTGATGAACTACTGAAGGTTGTCTAAAGGCCGGTCTCTACTTTTGTGCGAAAACTTTTTGACGCTTTTTTAAGGTTATTGGTCGGTTGAAAAATGAAGCAATTCCATTGGTAGAAATTGACGTAACGGATGAAAAAAGTAGAACTTCCTTCAACTTTTTTTCTGTTTGCGCGAAACTTTATGACGTAATCTTTTCTTCAGGCAAAAAAGGTTAAGAAAAGAATTGTCGCCCATTTCGCGTGAAAGTGGAGTCCGGCCTTAACACTTTTTTCTGTCTTATTTATTCATTTTAGGTTCAAAAGATAGCAGCGCAGTTGTGCGAAGCGTTATATTATTTACATTCACATCGCATCCTTCATAGGGATATGAAACCACAAAATATTTTACTGACCAAAACTGGAGATGTCAAACTCTGCGATTTCGGGTATAACCAAATTGTTCCGTTGTGTCAAGTTGTAATTTTTCGATAGTCGTTGGAATAGAATTTATTTTGCAATGGACACCTCAAAAAAGTTTCAACTTTCGCCGGCCATTGTACAGCTTCGCCAAAAAATCAGTCACTCTTCATCTTTCCGATGAGGAAGAATCTTCCCAAACGGGCAGAAAAAATTTGAGTGAATTCTTCCCGTTTTTTTCCCCCATTCGGAAGAATTAGCGGGTTAGTGGCGTACAGTAGACTCATTGATGCAATCAATTTTTTCCAAAAAATTTACCAATCGAAGAATGGGCTATTCCAGAAAAAACTTTACTTCCTATGTTGAGGAGATCTGTTTTGAAAAAGTTGATCACCTGGATTTTCGTCCTCGGTTTTGGACCACCCTGAATTTTCAACCTCGTTTTACTGACCACCCTAGATTTCCCACCTCATTTTACTAACCACCCTACGGATTTTTTGAACGTCACACCTCCTCAACATAAAGGGTAAAGAGTATTTCTGGAAATGGGCCATTCTGTTTTATATCCATGCAGGGGGGGTTGGATGAATATTTCCAGAGGGTAATCTGAGAAATATTTCCAGGGGGTATTTTTTCTTTTTTCCAAGGGGGTAAAAAGTGATTCTAAAATTTCCAGGGGCTAATTAAGATTGATTTTAGTTCGTCCACTCTCTCGCTTTAAGGTATGAAAAGAATTTTTCCAAGGGTACTTTTGAAAATTTTGCCATTTTCCAGGGGTTATCCACACATTTTCAATGATTTCTTTTGACTTGAAAAGGTTCGTCCACCCCCTATATGTTTTTTTATGGAACAGCCCAATGTTGATTGCTTACAATAGTCTTAAGGTACCACTACTCGATGTGGGTCAATTTATAATACAATGCTATTATTGCGTGTTTAAAAAAATGATCACCCATATCGAATAGTCACATCAAGGTACTTACTCTTTTAAAAATCGATTTTATTGGACTGATTTAAAAAAACTATTTTTACTAGGGTTTTTAAAAAGGTCAGTATAGTTGAGCTGAAAGCCCCGTAGAGATGAGACTATTGGCTACAGTATTGGACGGATAATGAAGCCGCTTATTTCACATCTGAAACGCGTGACCATCGTTTTTTGTTTCACTTACGCCGGATTGAAAGTCAAATATATCTTAAGATTTTGAAAAACCGCGTGAAAACAAAGGAAGTGCTGAATTCAGTCTGTCAATTTAAATGCAGTGTAATCTCAAGGCCTTAATTTAAAGGTTGGAGATTCCTCTCTAGCCTTTCGGGCTTTAGATTCAATGTTATTGTTATCCATATGCTTTTGACGTATTATTTCATATTTTTATTGTTTAACTATAGGTTCGCTCGTGCAATGAGTTTTCAAACACTAGTACTGACTTCCATTAAGGTAAGCCCTTATTTTACTCTCTCCGGACTAGAGAAATGTGCTTTTTGAAAAAATATCTTTCAGTACATATTGAAGGAAAGTTCAACGCCATATGCTTGATCCTCTCATAAAAGGGTGACTCTTATTCTCCCCGATAGGATATGGCCCGAATCCCTTTATAACTTTTAGGACTAAAGAGGTGTGTTTTACAGATTGGAACGTTTGCTTCCATAATGATAGAAATTATGCATAACTTAACAAGACATGTGGATTATTGGTATAAGTTACCATCAATAGCACAATTTGACTTTCTTTAGGGCACACCCCTCTACATGTCACCAGAGCTTGTGGAAGAGAAACCATATGACCATACATCAGATCTTTGGTAAGAAACTTTGTAAATACATTATGCGATTATCACCAATTTCGTATATCGGAGTTGACCCGAAGGCCCCTCTTTCTCCCTGGATTGCTGGACATCTAACAGAGAGGCAACAAGTACCATTTTTGTAAAGTAAAGCTCGAATTCTTCGGTGTGACCCGGCTGGAGATTGAACCCACGACCTACGGGCGCTTTAAATTCAAGTTTGCTAGTTAAGCTTCCCGATCTATGGTCGCGTATTGTTATCTCCAAATAAGAAGGTCTGAAACGAGAAGAACGTAACCTAAAATGTCATTATGAGGAAAATTAATCTATATGTTCAGCATGAAGGAAGCCGTTAAATTTCACGGGAAAATAGTCTTTAGGAAAGACGCAAAAATACCATTCTATTGATAACCTTATTACACTTATTTAACGATTCAAGTTATTAACGCGAATCGGTTACCATCGCTTTAATTGCAACCGTTTATTGGAAACCCTGCCTCCCGCGTTAATTAGTTGTCGCTTAGTTGTCGCACTCATTTCCCCCTCGTTAAATAATTAATTAGTAATATAAGTGTTATAAGGTAACAGACATGCTCACTTTCCATCTGTTTTAGGTCTCTGGGATGCATTTTGTATGAACTTTACGTTGGCAATCCACCTTTCTATACCAATAGCATCTTTCAACTAGTCAGTTTGATCAAGAAAGATCCAATCAAATGGCCCTCAGACATGAATCCTGTATTTAGAGTAAGTATGCTGGAGCCTTCATAACTCGATGAGGACGCACGGGGAACACAGATTTGTTTGAGTTAAGGATTTCAAGTTATAAAGTGACGTTTCTGAGGCAGTGTAAACTGAAGAGACAATAAAACTTGCTCAGGTAAAGGAGTTGTAAAAGTACGAGTTCAAAAAGATTTCACTGTATCAATTTATCCTCGGTATCCTTGTCACCTTTCTTTGATTAAAAACCATAGTGGACGATTCTTTGATTAATAACCATAGTGGAACGATTCTTCTGCAAAATTATAAAAAAGAGAAAAAGCGTAAGATCAAATAAAAAATCGACCCTTGAGAAAAATATTTTTGACATTTTTGAACTTCTTTGAGAGGTTTTTATCAAAAATTACGGCGATTTTTGACACAATTTGGTCAAAACTTTTGAAGGAAATTCTCGATTTCAGTGATTTCAAGACCCTGTGAGAGACTTTAAATTCCAATTTTTACCCCTTAGGGACTTTTAAGGTATGAAAGGGTACTCCCCCGGGATTGGTATAGGCCATCACTAAACATTAACCAAGCTTAGACTTAAACATTAATTAATGTGTGAGCGAAGAAGAGTTTTTAAAGCCAGATGGACGTTATGTTTTCCGAGGTCTTAATCGCTGCTTCAAAAACGCTGAGCTAGCGTAAAGATTGCAGTTATTCAACCAATCACCAAAATTTAATAAAACATTTTAATGACCAGAGAGTTCACAATGTTTTGACTGCAAAGTGTCGAATAAGAATTGGAATGAATTGTCTGCGTTTTTTATGGAGCTGTGCGGAATGTTTTTGCAGAATAAGCAAACAGACTCATGAATAGATGTACTGGTTTAAGTGCACGATTTTTTAAGTCTATTTCACAGAAGAGCTCCATTAAAACATCCATAAACACTTTGTCTAACAACTTTGAACATTTTTTTCCCTCTCAAACAATACCTAGCTCTAATTTAGACGGTTCACTTTTTGCCATGTCTATTCTAATTGGGAATTAAAGTTGGCAGAAAGCTGTTTGTCTAAAGTCAATCCATGCAATGACTTCTTTCGATCTTTTTCAGGCAAAGATTTTAACTGCCAACTTTCTGCCCAATTTTTCCTACTCTAACAGCTAGAATAGGCAGGTCAGAAAGTCGGTTGTCTAAACTAGAGCTTACCAACGAAGATATTTTTACTTTTTAGAATTTTCTGGAGGGTTTACTAACGAAGGATCCCACTCAACGAGCAACATGGCCCAAACTGCTTTTCCATCCCTTCATCAGAGATTTCATAAACGGTATCAAATTTTGTCAATTTAAAAGGGGCTCAAAATTAAAAATAGCGAGTTTATGTATGGCGATTTCCTGCAACAGAGTCAGTCAGTTTTTGATTAGTATAGATCCTGACTGACTGACTGAGGACGACGCAAAATCGTTGATTTTGCGGGTCAGAACTACAGGATATTCTCAAGTTTCTCAGTCATTCCGCGCTGTCCTCAAAAGGGTAGATACATAAACTCGCTAATGTAATACCGAGCCAAAGCTGACTTCTAAAACGTGAATCATATAAAGAAGCATTTGGCTTTTCCAAAAAATGTTCGTACATGGGTGTTGAATAGTAAATAATTGACTCACCAGATATCAGTGTTCTTCTCCAAGAGATAGATCGAAGATCATACAAGCCACTGGAATGCGTGCTGCAATAACGCCAATCAGAAGATATGACAACAGGAAGCCAAATACCAACAGGAACGAATATTAACAGTAACAAATATCAACAGGAACAGTCTATATAAAACAATCGTGATTGGATCTGTCGGACACAGCATCCACATCAACACAACATAAATATCACAGGATCTGTCTTCCACAGCATCCACACGTATCTGTTAAACAGGATCCGTCTTTCACAGCATCTAAACACTTGACCAAAACAATCACCTAGATCATCCACTTGATCAGCAATAACGGCGATTCCATTTATCAACTTTATCTCTTTATTAGTATTTCATTAGTGTCTATAACGAGAGTAACAATGGGGAGGGAGAATAATATAGTGTCCGGGGGGGGGTTAGTGAAAATCTACGAAATTTGCCTTGTCCTATGGGTAGACTTGCTCTATTTGGGGGTAATTTTGCTCTGTTTGAGGGTAATTTTAAATGTCCAGGGGGTCAACTAATTCTTGTCCAGAGGTTTGGCCTGCTGTACGGGGGTCAAAAGTCACAATGTCCAGGGGGGTCGGGGGTGAATTTCCAAAAAAAAATGTTATATCCTCCACCCCCCTTTCATGTTTGAATACGAGGAAAAGAGAGGTTTTTTGAGGTATGGAAGCACGACTATTATTTTTTTCATTATTAATTTTTCTTTCAGTTGATTCTCTTGAAGCTGGACCAATACCACCATCAGCATTTCAACCAGATAAAACAGCTGTCAAAAAAGCTCGCGAAATGAAAGTGAGTCAATTTGTTTTAAATAAACTTTAAATATTAAGAGAGGTGAAGATTTTATGATAAACCTGATAACTGTGTTTTTTTTCCTCAGTACTTTAATAAATTTTTGTCGTCAGCCTCAATTTCTTTTTACAAAGAGCCAGGGGGTTCGGGTTCGGGTTCGGGTTCGAGTCTCATTTATAGCTGTCTAACAATCCAAATTGGATTAATCTAATAACCTGAGGAGAATAAAATGAGTGGATAACCCCCTGGAAAATGAAAAAAAAAAAACCTTGGAAGAATTCTTCTACATGCCTTAACGTGATTGTGGACGATGTTAAACCAGACTTTTTACCCCCTTTGAAGTTTTACCAATATCTTTTACCCCCTAGAAAAGTAAACACTTTCCTCAGACTCCCTGGAAATTCATCTTCGGAGTATCCCCTGAAAAAAGTTCATCCACCCCCTGTTTGGATATAAAATTGTATGGTCTATAATCGAAATAAAGTGTTTAATCTTTCCCTGACTGGCTTTCAGCAAATGCAAAAGAAAAAAGGACCATCATGGGTCGAGCGCTTGCAAAAGAACCAAAACAAGGAGAACAAGAAAGATGGAAAGAACAACGAAGAAGAAACAGAACGAAGAGGAGAAAGCACAAAGAAGGAGGAAGAGAAACAACAAAATAAGGAAGTGACGAGTTCACAAAAACCAGCTCTGGTACAAATGTCACAAAAAGAACGATTGCAAGAACGAATCTCAAGGAAAGCTTCAACTATAGAAGATGACGAAAAGAGTAAACAGACGGAGAAAGGTAAAGATAATTACAGATAAGGGAACTAATTTTCGCGGGAACTAATTTCCTTGAAATGCAATTTTTACTATGAACTCTCGAAAACTCCTAGGAAAATGAAAGAATTTCGACAAAAAGTGGGTGTCAACCGCAAAAATTAGTTCCACAAATATGTCAATTTCATACCCTTGCACCGTGAAAATTAGTTTCCTTAGGGAACTCGAACCTCTATAACTCGAACAAGTTTTCAATTCCCTTCAGTTAACAATGCCTTATAAAGCTTACTCCATACCTCGAACAAATGTGTGTTCCCTGTGTAGGTTCGAGTTATGGAGACTCCACTTTATTTTAAAAACCCGAATGGATAGGCTACGCAACTTTCACCTGGAAAAATGTAGCTGAAATTCTAAAATCTAAACTTTTAAACTTCGTGCTGATTAATGAAACAAAGATTAAAAGATTCAAAAGGGCAGAAAGTAACTCTAAAATCCTGAAACTGTCTATTGTGTAGACTTTCAATCATTTAAAATTCTGATTCCTAATATCTAGATTCATTTGTGACATTTGTGACATTCTTCTCCTCTAGATTCTCTGATGGACATGTCAACAGCTATCTCACCCATGGATGCGAACCACGGTCGAATAAGTACAGATTTCAGTCGAGAAGCGGAGATTGACCGTCTCCTAACAGCTGGTTCTTCGCGTACTACTGATGTTGCTATGGAGATGGTGAAGACAGAAGATGAACAAAAACAGCAGACTTCCATGATGAAAGATGAAAAAGAAAAACAATCCTCTACTACGGATGAGGTTAGAATTCACTCACAGTTTTTAAGGTTTTTCTTAAAGACCTTTCATGCTCATGGTCTTATATCAAGAGAGACTTAACGAGTTTTAAATTGGTTTAGTTTTCTTAAGATTGTGATGAGAAAAACTCTTATTAATGTGTGATATGGTATTTAATTGGGGAACAGATTTTGTAATATATGTTTATGTACAGTGGAGTTTACATAACTCGAACCCACACAGGGAACTCAAATTTGTTTGAGTTGAGGAAATTCCGGGTTAATGGAATAAGGTTTTTAAGGCACTTTTAACAAGAAGGGACGAGACTATGGAAACATTCGAGTTATAGAGGTTCGAGTCAAAGTGACTACTGTAGTTTTTCCTTAAATTCCGTTTTCTTTGCAGCCGGCACACTCGTTATAGAAAAAAGAAACAATGAAATACCTTTTAATTTCAGTTCACAGAAAGGACTTTCATTTTATATCCATACAAGGGGGCTGGAGGAACATTTCCAAGAGGTAACCCGTGAAAGATTTCCAAACAAAATTGTCTAAGCAAAGTTCTTCCACTTTTACAGGGGTGTAAAAAGTCAACTTCCAAGGGGGTAAAAGACTGATTTTAGTTCGTCCATTCTCACTTTCAGGTATGAAGACGAATTTTTCCAAGGAGAATTTTGCTAATTTTGCAGGGGATATCCGCACGTATTTTCAAGAACTTTCTTGACTAGAAAATATTCGTCCAGCCCCCCCCCCCCCTGTTCGGATATATAATGGAACATCCCATTACTATTCATGAAATATTGAACCCATTGAAGCGACCGTAGTGCAGTGGTAGAACATCCGGCTATGGTGCGCAAGGTTGTTGGTTCAACCCCCAGCTGGTTCATACTAAAAATTCCCAGTACTTGATGCTCTCTGCTGATGCTCAGCAATTTAAGCCCTGACGTATGAAGAGTGGCACTTCCCTTACCTTCTTTAATAAGCGAAAAAGAGGAGTCGGGTTCCGACTGCGGTTGCAGACTTACTTACTTATTGAACCCTTAGGATATGGATGAAGAATGGAATCTAACGTTAGAGTACACCGAAACGTTCCGCAAGTTGAACAATCTCAAAGAAATAGAAGAATTTATGCAGGGAAATGATGGGAGAATTAAAGAAGGTTTGAACGAAGCGTTGGATCAAGTCTACCAAGGAATCATGGAAGGAGGATCAAGGCTAAAACTCATACTTTGTAAGTTGATTTCACTGAATTCTCAGTTAATAGTGAGTTTATCACTTTAGAGGTCGACGGAGTGACTGATTCGACAACCCGCAGTTCTGACCTGAAAAATCGAGGACGTTAAAAGTGCTGCGTCATCGGTCAATCAGGTTCTAGACACAACCGTCTCCGTCGCAGAAAAACACACATGCATGAAATCGCTCTTCATGTAATTTTGGAAACAAGAAAGTAAAAACAAGAATTTTCATACACGAGGCAGATGATAATACCACATAATAGTGTTAAGGATTTATGTATTCTACTTTCATAACCAAATACTCTCGGGTACCTAATAGCCGGGGGGGTTGGAATAAGCGGGGGGGTTGGAAAAAATTTCAAAACTTAATAAGCGGGGGGGTTGGAATAAAAATGTCCTGGGTGGAAAATTTTTGAAAAGGAGGCTAATACAGCTGAATTAGGACAAAAAAGGGAACTTTTAAAAACATTTTCCCAAAAATTAATAAGCGGGGGGGTTGGAATAAGAATGTCCTGGGTGGAAAATTTTCGAAAAATTAATTAGCGGGGGGGACGGCTATTAAGTACCCGAGAGTAGTGTTAGTTAAGCTTCTAAGCGATAAATGTGTTAAATTCATAAAAAAACCTTCTTACTTTCTGTTTCTTATTTTGATTACTGCCTTGTTATTAGAATTGTCCTTTCAGGATTTTTCTTCTTGTTCCAGTACTACTTCGAATAAATTCCTCTTTCTCTTAAACGCCCTCTCGAATAAACGCCCCTCCTCTGCGGTAAAGATTTTTAATAAACGCACTTATTCGAGAAAGGTAATATAATATTAAGATGTATGATGATAATTGTATTGTAGTATTCGAACAAATTTGTACTAGTAATAACATGGTTTAGAGGGTGATTTGGGATTAATAAGGTTCATTGAAAACATTTCAAAATATTTTGAAGTGTTTTCAATGAAACGAGGGGTTATTAATCCAAAATCACCCGAGAATACCATGTTATTCTGCGTTAATTATATGGTCAAAAAAAGAATTGAAGAACACTCAATCGCTATTCTTTTCGAAACTTATAAAAACATTCGAAACTATAAAAAAGCATTCGACTGACACTCTTATTTTGATTGGCTTAAAAATTTCTTACGATATTTTGTTAACCAATCAAAATATCGTACGATACTTTTCTTTCAACCAATAGAAATTTTTGTTTACATCAGGGCGATTACAAAAAAGCGGGGCTATTACGGATTTATCGCCCCGCTCGTCCTTTACAAATCTAAGCTAAATGTAATCAACCATATAATTATGACCCGTATCATTTACATTTTTCAAAAAATCGTTTTACTTTAGGTATAATTCGTAATTGTATCGACTCGAAAGTATCTGATGATTCCAAAATCGACTTAATCTGCAACTGTGATATTCTCCAACAAAGTCCTGAAATGATACAAAAATTTACTGTTACCAAAGACATCACCGAAAACTGGTACTTATCATGTCTAGTAGATATTGTGGATTTGCTAAACTTGATTTTTCAAATTCTGAAGACTTCTTCAAGAAAGACTTTGTTCGATATTGGATCTTATTTCGAATCGTTTCTTGGTTGCTTAAAGTATCCACACGATAAACATCACAGACTCAAAATGTCCGTTCTCAAAACAATGGATTCGCTTTTCAAAGCCTCTCCAGAGAATAACAAAGCCATTTTAAACAGCAATGAAATTATTGAGTTTTTAACCATGAAACAACTTGCTAGACTACAACCGTTACGAAGTTCCATATACTTCATCGTATCGAAAATTATTCAAACAGACAAGTCTATGGACATTAATGTGAACCAATTATTCATCAAAGGTCAAGCAAAGTGGATATTGGATAGTGTAACCAGTGATTTAAACCATCAACTGAATATTGAGCAAGCATGCCGAATGCTACAAATCATAATCACCGATGAAGCTGTATTAACTTACTTATTGAAACATGTTCCAAATATATCCATTTTGCTGACTGCAAATCAAAGTCATGCGTCAAAAGAACAGCTACTTCGTTTGATATTGCTCATGCATTCTTCATTGAAAAAGACCACCACATTCAAGTAAGATTTTTTTCTTCTTGAAACTGAAAAGGAATGAATCTTTGTAAAGTGGATAAATTTTCGCATGAACTTTTTTCGCGAATCAAGAATCTAAAAATTTCGCGTGAATCAGCCTCTTTTTTCACCTAATTTCTTTCATTTTCCTAGGGTTTTTGGTCGAAATTGGGATTTTCAATTTTTCGCGAGAACTAAATTTCAATTCAATTCAGCATTGCGGACGAAGTAAAATTTTAAACCAGTATGTTTTTATTCTGAGAACTAAATTTCGCGAAAATGGCCAAAATTCTCGAAAATTGCGAACATTCACCAGCCCGAAATTGAATCCACTTATTTGGATGTTTTATTGAATGCCTTCCAATGTTAAAAAGCTATTGTTTAAATGCTTTAAGGCTCCAGTGTCTTTAACCTTGGAATCCCGGATCTGTTCTTTAGTCCATTCTGTTGCATTCAGTATAGATAATCGAATAAGCTACAATCTCGGTCAAAATATATTGAGAATTTTGGTTAATTTCTCGTTTTTAGCAGTTTAAAGTTCGGGCGAGAAAGTTGCTTTTGGGCTATTTGATAAATTTATTCAAATGGTCCAACCTATTCTAGAGCGCTTCCAAATCGTTTGTGGTGGTAAGAATTCGTGGGAATTTCCTTTTTTCTCAAATGTTATGACTTCAATTGTAGCTTTGATAACAAACACAAAATGTACTTTTCGAATTCTAGCCATAAATGGGCCTGGTAAATTATGTAGGAAATATGTGTGGCTTCAAATACTATATAGGAGATGAAGCTAGCCCCCTCAGCTATATTTCGTTCCTTCTTTGTTCACAGGCTTCCGTCAGTCCAGACATTGCAAACTGAATACTTGAAACTACCCCTCGATGAAACCGAAGATAGATACGAGCAATCAATACTCTTAACAAACGAATCTCTTTTCTTTCTACTAATATCTTTCCAACAATCACAAAACACCAAAGACAACAATTTATTACACCAGCAATTTGCTAAAAAAATGATAACCACAAAAACCACATCACCAGACATAGAATTGCCAATGAAATATGGATTCTATGATGGTTTAATATCATTATTTACTCAAATAGAGGGTTTATGCGAAGACTCGATTCTCCAAATCTTAAATCAAATCATATATTGTTTGGCTGAGGACTCAATGGAAGAAGACCAACCTTACCAATACTTCAAATGGAATCTGATATCCTATCAAAGCCTATCACAGCTTGTTTCCTTACTGGTGAACATATTCAGTAAATTTCCAAGCTCTTTTTACAGCCGTATTGCAGAAAATGATTTACCGAGTTTAATGTTCGTTGTAAGTGCATTACTACAGATAAAAGATGACGAAAAAGTGAAATATTGTAGTGGGAATGGTCTCACGGACAATATAGATAGAGTGGACACACTTACTGAAAATGTGATTAAAATTCTATGTCTTCCGTTTGCGTTGGATCTTGATCAAAGTCTCTTGTATGAGATTCTATGTTCGTTATATCAAAGCTCAACTATAGGATCGCTGTTTTTTTTGCTGTCTAAACCAAGTATGATTGACAACCAAGAGGAAACTTCGATTGTTGTAGGTTTGATTGCCCGTTTGGTGTTAACAGACGAGATGTTCATATCGCAACTGAAAAGTCTTTTAAACGGACCGGAAAATTTTGATATGCTGTTCAAAGATTTGTTGTTCTCAAGCAGCGATAACGCTATACGGTGTGATGTTTTGGCTGTTATGAGTCATCTAGCGCGCCAGTCGGCTGATACTTCAAGAGTTGTTTCAAGAATCTTTGAGCAAGAAAACGGTAAGCTATTTACCAACACCTGTTCTAATTGACAACTAGTCTCTTTGGGAAAATATTGGCAGTTGTGGAAATCACTCTAAAGAGATTTAGTCTAAATTTGCTAACATGGTTTCCACATATTAGCAAGTATATTTTATTTCTACTGACCCTACTTTTAAAAATAGTTATCAAATAAAGGATAGTATTGGTAGGTTCCCAAATCATGGTCATTAAAAAATACCCTGGTCTGTAAAGGCTTTTGAAAACAAACGAAACATTTTTAAATTCTCCCAAATTCTCTTTAGCCCGGTCTGGAAGGCTTTTGTTTCTTTCTTATTATATTGACAGTTAGAGCTTTTGTACGTAAATAGATTTGCTTTGCATATTTTTTGATCATGTGACTAGAAAATAAACCCAAGAATCAAAAAATGGTAACGTGATCAAAAAGTGTGCATATCGCAACTTTCCTTTTATTTACCTTATTGGTATATATTTTCGCGTGTTACAAATTTTCGCGGGTACTTAATTTCGTCAGTTTTTTGGTCAATTTTCGCGAAATTTAATACTGCTTAAATTTTTCAAAATTACAAAATCGCGAAATTAAATACACGCGAAAAATTTTTTCTTAGTATTTTGTTAGTTTTTTACATCAAAAACGTTGTGTTTCAAGCAAAATCAGTCTTTTTCTTGCTTTATATTCCCACTTTCTGAAAATACCTAGTTTAGTGAATCGCGAAATTTATTACACGCGAAAATTTTCCAGAAGTCGGCAATCGCGAAATTTAATACACGCGAAACACGTTTTTTCGAAAAAATTTCGCGATTCGCAAAAATCTGTAACACGCGAAAATATATACCAATAAGGTATAAAAAATGAAAATTTGACAATAAAGCTAACACAATAGATTATTACCAGACCAGGTTTTTTATAATGGCTACTAGATATTGCCAACTGTTACTTATAGGTTTTTCAAGGCTATTTTTGTTACTACACGATGAGGATTCAAGGCTAGTCGTTCGGGCTGCTATGGTTATTGCAAACACATTGAAACACTCGAGTGATCTTTATGGAGATATTGTCAGGTGAGTAAATATTTCGAATTTTTTATCCTCTTTAAATCATTTCACGGTGATATGCAAACATGCTGTTATCTTTTTTGGTAACATTTCCACAGGAAAAAGATTGGAGCAAGACTGGTCAGAAAGAGGAAAAGAAAAACATTTTTTGCTTATATCAGCACAATATAACAATATGTAGACACCGCGTTTTGATATGAAACTACTCCTGGGTTATTTGTAAAAAGACTTCAAAAATTAGAGTGAAGTTTTTATGGTTCCCTTTTTACGCCGGTCCGATTGGAATGAATTTTTAGCTTTTATTCTTTTTTCTAACTCGTCCTTGGCAGCTTACATCTTAGCAAAGAAAGGGTTATTTGTGCGCCACCTTCCCCGGGAATAAAAGAAATATTAAAATCTTTGTTTATATCTTTAATATTATTTTGTTCCCTTTTTCAGGATGAAGGTCCATCCAACACTATTTGAATTACTTCAAAGTCAAGATGCTGCTATTAGAAAGGTAGTGGCACATTCTACAGTTAAAAAAAAAAATTAAAATCACTGGATATTACCTTAAGGGGGAGTAAATTTTCGCAGATCTAATTTTTTGGATGTCTACCGAAAATTAGTTCTGCGAAATGCAATTTTTACTAAAGATCCTAAAAAAAACCTAGGAATATGAAAGAATTTCGGCAAAAAGTGGGTGTTAACCGCAAAAATTAGTTCCACAAAATGCGCCAATTTAGTATCCTCGCACTCTAGAAATAGGTTCCGCCAATATTAGTTCCCGCGAAAATTAGTTCTCTTCAGGTATTATGTTTTCATTTGCCACCCAATTATTTGATTTAGTGACCGTAGTGCAAAGGTAGGCAACGTTGCGCAAAGCTATTGCTTCAATTTCCGGCCGTGTCATACCAAATACTTCGTACTTCATGCAAAAATAGTACTTGACGCGGCTGTCATAGAACGTCAAAATCGCACCCATCTAAAACAACGTCAACAGACAGTCACATGACTTGCTTTTCAACTAACAAGATTTCATCATTTCAAAAGGAAGTCTGGATTTAGGACTGATCCTTACCTGACACGATACCGTGCTTATCCTACGGCTAACTATCTAAAAGTCCATTCAACAATCAATCTGATTGGTTAAATCTCAAAATTATCATGTAATCGAGCCAAATAAACCTGATAAACACTGATGTGCTCATCAGAAAAGCTTCAGCCTTAAGTTAGCCTTGAGTATAGCCCTTTAAGGTGATCATTTTTCACGGAGATTAAATTTCGCGGATTTCGCGGATTTCGGTTTCACCCGCGAAATTAAGTCCCAATGTAAATCTGGAAAGGTCTTATCCGCGAATTTCTTTAAAAAAAAAAACTCAAAAAATGTCAGATTAAAGAAGCGCTAATAATGCTGATTTTGACAACGAACATATATGATTTGGCAGTATAAAGACACGAAATCTTGAAAATATTATCTCCCGATGATGTAATCCGCAAAATTAAGTCCCCGCGAAATCTTAAAATAGTTTCACCGGTGAGCTTGACCGCGAAATTTTATCCCCGTGAAAATTTCTCCCATTAAAGTAGTTAGGTGTTGTTAATAGCAAAAATGACATCTTAATTTCTCATGATATTTTCATCCCACAGGCGATAAGTTTAATCATTGGCAACTTGGCATACCACAATGACGAGTTGTATCACATTTTATCGAGTTGCATTTCCATATTGGTCCACTTATTGAACGATAACATTCCAAAGATACGCTCCAACGCTGCTGGTAGGTATTCATCATTTCCAGATATGTTATAATTCTAAGATGAAGTCTTGTTTACATCATCAATTGAAATTGTCGCAATTAAAAGTTATAGCCAAAACAGAGTCACAATAGGCTCAAACGCTGCCAATTGACGCTGCTTCTTCTGAAATCTGTCATCTCTGCTATAAGCGTATGCTTTAATTTAATTAAATTTCGCGTGGATTTAATTTCGCGAACAAGCCTGAAAACAGCTGAAAAAAATAATAGCTGAAAAAAATGGCCATTTTTTGTCACAAATGGATACCTTAGACTGGTTTCTCCGCCGAAAATACGATTTTAAAGATTTTGTGGTGGATTAAATTTCGTGAGTCAGGAATCTCACTCGTTCGTTTTCGCGAGTTTAAATTTCGCAAAAATGGCAAAAATTCGCGAAATTGCGAAAGTTAATCCGATTAATAGTAAGATCCCGGAGGCAGTCGGTTTATAGATTGACGGTATGTGGGGCCCGAAATTCAACATTTAAAAAAATAATATATAACTAATTTAACTGAAAAACACACTCTTCTATGTTTCCTCGAGGATTTCGGTAACTTCGACTTTTGTCTACTTTCGTTACTTTCATTGCTATCTTTTATCCTGATTCATATTTTTTTATCCTTTTGCTTTCAACTGAAACGTTCGTCCATTGAACGTTCAGCAGAAGTTCCTTTCGAACGTTGAAACAACGTTTTGTTCCAGCTTGACTCGTCCAACCGTCTATTCTGTATATTTCATTTTGTTTTTAGTTGCACTCGGAAATCTTGTCCGACACTCTCCCATATTATTTCCGACCCTGATTGAAAACAAAGTTCCAGTACGGTAAGACTGTTCTTCCAATTCTACAGCTAAGCTTACACTGTTGTTTTATCCAGTTGGCTGCAATTACTCTGGCAGAAATATAACATAACAGGTGAACTCAGAGCCTCCCGATGAGGCCCTTGGGAGAGTTTTTTGGTTAAATCAAACTCTAATTCTGCAAAATTACATAGTGGATGTGGATAAAATAAGGGATTTATTTATATGAACTGCGTTCCCATTTTTATGCTCTTGTTATTGTTATACCGGATGTTTCAGAAAAAAGTGTTTGAAGTGAAAAAACTAAAAATGTTATAGATTCAAACTTTTCACCATTTTAAAAAGGATAGACTAACGTGAATTTTGAGCTATTCTACTTTAAATTAGCTTCACGTGTTCAAAAGTTATAAAAGAAAATTCGAAAAAGATATTTTCCGAAAAATCATCATAAGATTTAAGTTGGCCTTTCCTACTTTCTGATGGTGGAAAGTTTAGATATATAATATTTTGAGTTTTTTTCACAATCTTAATTCAAACTTGTAAATTTCTTTTGAAACACCTGGTATTTTGTTTGTTTTTTTTCTTCAGTTTACTCGATTGCGCATGCTCTGATGAGGATACACAAGTTCAAGAACATGCATTATGGGCTTTAAGGTTGTACTTCAGAAACACACAGTGTAAAAAGGTAACAATTATACTAATTTTAATGTGAGAAAAATCAAAATATAATATCCGCATTCTTTTTCACCGTTCAACACACAGATTTTAATGCGTGAATTCTTTTCATTTATCTAAGTGTAAGACAATCGGCTAACACTTTATCGAAATGGCAAGTATTGCCTTAACGGGAAATATTTCCCGAACGGAAAGATGGTGCTGCCTGCAATCATGATGTATGTTTTCTACGGAATGACCCGGTTTTTTCTTTGCCAGTAGTGGCAAATTTAAGAAATTTTAGCTGGAGACAAACCAAGCTGTTTCCGTGGAAAATATTACATCATGAATATCACGAATTGAAGATTTTATGATACTTTGTCGTGCAAAGTCCAGTTTTCCTTCTAAAACAAGAAACTTTGACCACTGTTTTACGTCACAGATTCTTATCAACGCTGGTTTACAAGACAAATTGGATTTCTTTATGGCTTCATCTACACCGAGCAGTAGTAACGTCTCCAGAGCCTCGTCTGCTCACAGTACGTTCAGTGTCAGTGCAAGTCGGCATTGCCAAAAGTTGCTGAGTAAGATACCATCACTTAAAGAAGAATGAGTTCGAGTCTGTCAATTTTTATTCATTGAGCTATTTCCAGAAGATTGTCGAGGTCATTCTTGGTCAGCTTTTTGGAGTTCTGCGAAATTTGAGAGACCCTGCTAAAATTTGGCAACGTTTTGAGTAACCCCCTCCTTGGAGTTTATGTATTTTTCTGCGACGAATACGGTAAGCTTCTGACTTTTACCGTCCTCAATTTTGCGGATCAGAACTGCGACTCAGTCACTCTGAAAAGTGCAAATACATAAACTCGCTAATGTCTTTGTTTCACCGATCTCCCTGGATTTTCCAAAATTTTGAGGGTACGCTGTGAACGAGAAATGAAGCCTCCTCGATATTTGGGGTAAAACTGTTTCCTGGAATAACCTTGGAACTTGGAATAACCCATTTGTATTTATTGATTACCCTTGACAGTAAGTTTGGAACTTGTTAATGATTCTTGTGACCAATATCTTTGGATATTCTTTGGAATCAGCAGCTTTGGTGTGGTAATGGGATCAGATGAGATGGAGTTTTTATAAGATAATTTAATAATTGGTTATTTTGAAGTAATAAAAATGACTTCTTTAATAAAAAAATATCAAAATTACTGGTTAACGACCAACCAAATCAAATAAGAGCTTGTAAAAATTCCATCTCGTCCCAATGAGATGGTGATGAATACTTTATAACATTTCTTTGCACCGTATCATGTACACAGTCACCAACTGCAGTGTTTTCAGATTGCCCTTGCATGTTCATAATTAAATGATTCTGCTTGAATTTCTTTTCTGCTCTTCTTGGGAAGTAAGAAGAATTAGTAATTTTAGATACTATTGGCCTATTGTCCGATTTGTTTCATTTCTGGTATATCAGAAATCCATACATGGCTAATGAAAAATGAGTTGAACCTTTGACGCTGAGACTTTGTCCAATTTACTTGTTTTGGTATTACAATGTCTTCCACGGACCCAACAGCTGATTGGTTGAAAGTGACGTATTGACAATCAGCTGTTGGAATACAATAGGGCATACTTATGGTCCTTTAGATGCTTTGGATCCCATAGAAGTGCGATGAATAAAAAACTACATTGTTGCGATTTTTTTCTGGAAATATGTAGAATTTAATTTTTAAAAATACTTTCCAAATTATTTCGACATTAATAATTATGAAATTATGAAGCGATCCAAATTTTTATCATTTAGGTTAAAAATATTAAAATGTACACATTATTTATTGGAGATTTTTTAGGCGCAATATTTATTAGAAAGATTTAAAACTTATGTGAAATTTTAATGGAAAAATAAGAAACTTAAGGATACATAAACTTGCTTTCAAATCCTCTCCGATCAAAATGGAGCATACAAAATCAACCATATTTTGATAACACTGTCGTGGTCATCGAAGTCATGTGACAAATTCGGATAATTCGGAGATTGTAACGATCGTATCGGTAAGTGAATTCGATTCTTTGATAATTGAAAAGTATTGAAGATTATAGAAGGATTGTCATAAGAATCTCTTTTAATTTTATTCTTATCTAAGTTTATCAGCAACTGAAAATTATCTTTCCAAACAAGGTTTGCTTTCAGTGATATTTGTTTTCCCCTCTATAAGTAATCTTTCAAAATGCACAGGATGACAATCATGGGCTTTTCCAGAAAAAAATTGAATATGGGACAGTAGGTCTAACCCCCCTGACAAGCATTAGTTGACCCCATGGCCAATCAAAATTACCCTCAAACAGAGCAACTTTTACCCCCCCCCCCGGACAAGGCAAATTTGTAGATTTTTCACTACCCCCCCCCCCCTCGGACACTATCTAGTTGTTTCATAATATTTTCAGATGACCCCTAAAAAGTCAAGAGAAGGTGCAAGGTGGTATAGTTTGTTATACATTTTGTTTCTCTGTTATGTAGTTTGGCTTGGTTGAAACCATAGTTTAAAGTGAACCTACATAACATATTTTTCATTTTCAGATTAATGGCACAGTTGGTTTGTTTGTAAAAATCTAAGTGTGATTTTTTAGTTTGACATGAGCATTGTCACAGTGGTGCATGCCAGGGTGCAATATGCCTTGGTGAGCTACTATACTGCAATAACACATCTTTCAGCATTCAAAGAGAACAAAGGTATTTGTTCATTTTTAAATCATTTTCAATTCAAATGTAGACCATTCAATAAGTGTTACGAATAATATAGAGCCAAACCTTAAAAGAAATTATCAATTTTGCAATTTAAGAATAATAGCATTGGTTTCATTATAAAGACTTATCTAATAAATGCATTTAGTTAGTAAAAATGGGATATGTATATAGTCTGCTATATTTTTTTGCAAGCTTCAATTTTGCTTCAAAAATACACTTTTTTTATGAGAGCAATTTAAGAACAATGTTGAGCCTGAAATTACTAAATTTCAAGCAATTTAGGAGTTAAAGTTGTAAAAATTGGGTATAACGCCTAAAATATCTTAATCACACCCTATAAATAAGAACAATTTGAAGCTCAAAGTTCCAAAAAAATAAGAACAGCCGAGCCTAAGCAAAATTTTACTGGTTTTTATATTTAAAAAAAGTTTAAGAGTGGACAAAAACACAAGTTAAGGGTTCAAAGTGCCAGATAAAAATAAGAACAGCGAGCTGGCCTCAATAAAAATTTACTGGTTTTTAATTGAAGACATTAAAACAAAGAAAAATGTCTTTCCAGTTTGAAATTTTGACAAGTAAATTTTAAGCGTTTTTGACTCGGACCTCTCTAGATTTTGATTTCAATTGTTTTGAAGAATTGAGCGACCGCCATACGACGCTACCATATTGATCATGTAAGGTTACAAATATTCAAAATTTATTATATGTTTTGAAATTATGCGTAATTCTTGCAACCAAAATTTTTTCAAACCAACCAAAAGTTTATCAAAAGGGCATAGATGGTAGTGCAGAAAAATTTTAACAGCTTTATGTGATTTTTGTGTAAAATTGAAAATATTTAACATTTTCAGATTAATGGTACAATGGAAATGTTTGTGGAAACAATAGATGAAAACAAAGGACGCCCTTGTGGTACATGCACCATTCCACACGCAGTATGCACAGCTCTTGAGTACCAGTTTCTGATTATTTTACTTGCATAGATGAACGATATCTTCTTCTTATCAGTTTTCTTGAAAACAATTTCCTTACAATATATTTTTCATGATAATGAAATAAGTTCCAGCTCAACCCATAAATTGAAGCTAGACTACTGATTCAGACATAGTAGAAATAAAGCAAAAAGTAATGGAGGGAAAAAATATATACAAGTTTATACGAACTAAATCCCCTAACAATAATCCTATTATCATATAACGCCTATACTACTGTATTACACGTATTATAAACGACTCTAGTCTAACCAAATTTCACCGTCTTCTCTTCTTTAAAGGTGAAACGATGATTATTGAAATAAAAGTTTAACTCGGCAACTCGCATTTATGGAATTTCCCTCATACATACGCCGGGTAAGTAATAAAGCTGCATATTTTCCAAGAAAATATTAAAAATCTTTTTGATAATTCAGGGTTTGTTATGGTACACGTTGTTTATAAGAATATAAGGCTTTAATGGCCAAAATGTTTAGAACAAATTTTAAGGCTTTGTGGACTCTTAAACACGCGATCTTTTAAGAAAATGGACAAAAATACATAAAAATGGGGAAAATAAGAACATGTTAAGAACATTTTTAGGCTTGAAACTCAAAAAATTAAAAACATCTGAAGGCTTCAAAAATTTTGGCCTTATAAAAAACGTGCAACCCTTTTAGAAACTCAGAAGTTCAACCTTTAAGATTTTGGGTGGATTTCCAGAAGATAAAACCGAATTTACACACAATATTTATAAGAACTAAAAAACGTAAGGTTTCAACAATTTTGGAAATATAGAGGGATTCCAAAGTGCCATTTTCATAGAATGCACCCCCCCCTAAGCTTAGGGGAGCTAAACCATTTTTGCTTGATTGGGAGCTGTATTTTTCAAGAAGTACTGGGAGCTAGCTTGCTAGGGGGGTGGGCTGAGTGTTATGTAATAGAACTGGGGGCAGAGCTGATAGGTTGGAGATCTTTTAAACTATGTTAAAAATCTAAGCTATGGGGAAGGTTTTATCCAATTTCTTTGATATTTTGCTTTGTGAAGGTGCGGGTTATGTTTCTAGAATTTAGCCGGGGGCTATTTTCCTTTGCCCCTTCCGCTGAAAAATACTTTGGCTGGACCCCCTCTGCACACTATGATTTTGATAACGTAATTTTGAAAGTCTTGAATGTCCTTAACTTTGTTAAAGTTTTAAGCCTAAAAATGTTTTTAACATGTTCTCATTTTGTCAAATCGGGTGTTTTAAAATGTTCATCGAAGCATTTTGTTCTTATGTAGTTTGTTCTTATAAAAAACACCTCTATTATTTACGTCTTTTAGATTCGTCAAAAATAATTTGCGTTACGTAAAACAATTTAAAAATAATCACTTTAAAAATCTTTCAAAGAAATATACCGACAAAGTTACAACAATTATATACTCTCAACTTTCTCAGCCAGACATAAATTCTATTCCAAAACAATGAGTCGGGTTAATAAGATTATACGGTTAAATGGCTTTTTGGGAAGTTAAATTTTAAGCAAAAATGTTTGAAAATATTTTCAATAATTTTTTTTTTGACACATTTTAAAAAGAAGTTAATTTGGGTAATTCAATTTAACAGTTTATAGTTTTAATATTCTAATTATAAAAATTATAAAACATTGTCAAAAAGAATCTAAACAAAAGCCATTTTTGGCGGTTAAATTGAATTATAACTTAAGACAAAGGGACCTAGCTTTAGGTGATCACTCTCGGTTATACCGCTTGTGTTTTCGGTTAATTTCACAGTTGGGATTCTAGGCTAAAGTGATGTACAAAGATTATATATCACAACATTCTTTTGTTGTTTTTCTTTTTGTTCTTCGTTCGAACATCATTTGCACAGTTTGATTGAGTCAGAAATGGTTTTGAAAAATTGAAAAAATTGCCACAGTTTGATTGAAAGGGTGCAGGGGGGGAGGGGGGGGGGGGAGGGGGGGGGGGGGGGAGGGGGAGGGGGAGGGGGAGGGGGAGGGGGAGGGGGAGGAAGGGGGGGGGAGGGGAGGGGGGGGGGGAGGGGGAGGTAGGGAGGGGGAACAAACTTTTTTTTTTTTTTTTTTTTTAAACAATACTAAATTGAAAACTTTTTTTTTTTCAAAACAGTTTTTTAGAGTCGGTCATATCTCCAAAGATCAAATTATCGTTACAGTCACCAAAGTAAGTTTTATTTTTTCATTTTTTGTTTTTTGTCGTTTTTGATTTCTTTTTACTACAGTACACTAAGGTATTGGTATTATCTCATACGACCAGTCTTTACACAGTCTTTACACTCATTTAATAAAGTAGTAGATTAGCCTTGGTTGAGAATGTCCCATCAGGCTACAGGGTGTCCAAAGCGGATTAGGATGAAACACCCCTGTCTCAGTTTTTTTTTTTTCAAGTTTGATTCAAGTATGATTCTCAGAAAATTGTAATAAACTTCACAGTGGAGGATTCATGCCGGTGTATATTGAAGTAAATCAGGGCTTAGTATACTGAGACAGTCCTGTGCGCAGAAAATTGAGTCGAGTAAAATGAAACAGGGGGTGTTGTTATTAAACAGGGATTCATGATATTCATGATGTAATCTTTTATACGGAAGCACCCGAGATAACCCGGAACTAGTGGCAAAATAACAAAAGACTAGTTGCAAATTTTGCCACTAGTTCCGGATTATTTTGTGTGCTTCCGTATAAAAGATTACATCATGAATATCATGAAAAGGTGTAATGACACCACAGGAGTGTGTATATGTGATGGGTTTAGGGGTGAGTGGAGTAAGTTAAGTTGGTACAGTGGTATTTGTTAGGTTGTTTTTATAGTGAGACATGGGGCAGATATTATCAAACAAGGGTGTGTGTACAGTAGGAAATGTTAGGGATGATTTAAATGAAGCATATAACTGGAACAGATGTTGTGAACAGTATGTACATTATTATACATTTATAACGTGTGAATAGAGAGGGGTCAATTTTTCTATGAATTTTAAAGAATGTTTTGTTCTTCACTTATCGAAATTTTGATATTATCATTGTAATTTATACACGTGTTTTTATATAAGAACAAACTATATAAGAACATAAGGCTTCGATGGCCAAAATGTTAAGAACAACTGAAGAACATTTTAAGGATTCGAAGACCTGATTTCTCAGGAAAATGGACAAAAATGTTTGGAAAGTGGTGAAAATAAGAACATGTTAAGAATATTTTTAGGCTTTAAACTCAAAAAGTTAAGAACAACCTAAGGCTTGAAAAGTCTTGAATGTTCTTATTAAAAAACGTGTATTATCCTTCAATAGCAAGGCAAGCTGTGCCTTTTACCATGGTGTTGAAGTTATCAATATCATTTTTTACGAAAAACATGACTTCCTTAAATCGAGACTCTGAAAATCCTTAGAAAATCAAAAAAAAGGTACATTAAAGCAAACATGGCTTGATCAACCACTGGGAAACTGTTTCCAAACAGACTCTCAATGTTCATGGGAAAATTTGTTAATTTTTTACAAAGAAATACTAAAAAGAGCATAGCTGTTTCATTTTGGTTCAAATGAGAGAGGGGATAATTTTAATGAAGTTATCCTTAATTAAAATTTTATAAGAAAAATAATGTTTTAAAAGTTTTTGATAAGTAAAGAAAACAAAAAAAATCTTGAATGCAATTTTTTTGTAACTGAAGGTACCTTGTTGCTCCGTTGAGGGAAAAATTATCATGTAAACAATAGAAAATCTAATAAAACATAGAAAAAAAGACAAATAAATAACAACAATTTTTACTAGAGAAATATTTGTTTGAAAATTTTTAAGAATTTAGTGCAAATATATAAAACTTTTCTACCCTTCCCAAAAGATTTTTTTCCATTTTTAAGCGCTCACAATAAAATGAACACGTGTAAAATTTCTTTTTGGTTAAGGGAGACTTGCACCCGGTCAGGTACCCCTAAAAGACGTAATATGGGGCCTTATATGGGAGGGGCACCAGAAGTGATCCATCTTTGTTCCAAAGGCACGTGGGTCTTATTGGTTCTAAAGGGGCCCCTCAATTTCTCCCCTCTCAATGTTCCATTACCTTATTTTTATTATTATATCAAATATCTTGTTTACCAACAGTATTTTGGACGTTTTTTTGGGAAAAAAATTCTCAAACACCCTTCTGCAAAAAATAGTCCGAAATTTGATTTTATTTTAAAATTTTCAGTTATTTTCTGCCGCTTTTTAGGTCATTAAGATTGTATTTTTATTTGGGACAAGTCCCAAGAATCTTGTAAAATATTATCCTCAAAACTCTCTATGCAATAAACTATTCATGATATTCATGACGTAATATTTTCTACGGAAAGACCCCGGCTTTTACGATTAGGGGCAAATTTTATACAACTTTTGTCTAGCTTAAATTTGCCACTACTGGCTAAAACCGGGGTATTTGCGTAGAAAACATTACGTCATGAATATCATGGACGAATTTTTAAACTTTACTCATGCGCGTCGTCCGATTTCATTTACTTAGACGTTTTTTTATAAGAACATCCAAAATTTTTGAAGCCTTCGGATGTTTTTAGCTTTTCGAGTTTTAAGCCTGAAAATGTTCTTAACATGTTCTTATTTTTGGCACTTTTTGAGTATTCTTGTCTCTTTTCCTAGGAAAGGTATTTCAGAGTCCGCGAAGCCTTTTAATGTTCTTAACTAGTTCTTACTTATCAATTGGCTGTTTCAACGTTCATTTTACGTTACACTAATATCGTCAGATATACGTAGTTTTGACGCTTTGTGCCCTCTGCAAAAAACGTTTTAAACGTTTTGATAGTTCCGAAAATGCATCATACTGTAGTTATTTTAAGAATATTTATTACATCTAAGATACACCGCTTGAAGTGTCAAATTTTTATCCATAAAAAGACAACGTGCTTCCTTTCGAAATAAAATAATCATTTTCAGGAAGCCGCTTAATTTCGGCCCATACTTTGCGGCTGTAAAAATAAAGTGAACCCATGATTCGTCGGCTAGTCGAAAAATAGACCAGGGTTGTCGTTAAAAACGCTAATTTTCAGATATTTTCGAGAGTATTTTATTGTGAAAACTTCCCGGTTTCTTAAGATTTTGAAGTCTGCAAGGCCTTGAAAAGTTTTTATAATGTTTGTATTTTGTTCTTTTATAAAAAAGTGTACTTTTGATATACAGTTTTGGGTTTGCATATGGACGTTATAGACATTAGATGCACGTTGAAACAGCTTTTTGAACTTGAGTACCTCTACTCTAATCAAGTTTCAAATGGGTGTGGTCATTTTGTTCTCTCAAACAAAACCAGAAAAATATCTAATATTGAGAAGGATTAAATTGTAAAACGTGAGATGTGTGGATTAAAAAATAGTTTTCGACTTCCCTTTTCTCAGATTTAGTTGAACATATATTTGTTTTTAAATGTAAGATCTAGTCTACACAATAGACAGCTCCAGGCTTTTAGGCTTTGAACACCCCTGTGTGGCTGGAAAATTTGGCGAAAATTTCGTCCCCGGTGGAAAAAATACTCTGGAATATCAGCCCCACTGGGAAATTAACTTTAAGTTGATCCCCATTCGATATTCAATGTTTAAAAATTGTACTTCAAAACCATCCCAACTGGAATTTTTAACCTTGGAACAATAGAATTTCTATCTCCATTGGGACTTCAATAGGGGGAATTCTTATCCCCACTGAGGAAAAAAGTTCCACCGGGTGTGAGACAGGGGTGTCTTAGAGTAAGAGTTTTACGGTTGAAACGAAGGAAGATATGACGTAGCCTAGTATGATACTAATATTCTTTTTAAACAGTTTTTCATCTCAACTTTGCCAAAATTAGATACTTTTTGAAGTTTGCTGAGGTGAAATTTTCAAGATATTTTCAGTGTTTTGTGGTTGTAGCTGAAGAATGATTTTTGACGTTCCACTTTTTATTACCCTTCCAACCTGACATATAAATTAATAATTGATAAGGTATTGTTTTTTGACTGGACAATTATTTTTTTAAATAACAAAAAATCGAAATTGTGCTATTCGTTATGGCGGTTTTTCTCTAATTATTGAAGTAATATTGCCTATCTATGCCCACTAACTCCACCGGACCAATTTTAGTTTGACGTCATAAGCTATTATTTTATTGGTGTCTTATTTGTTTAAATTTTGAAAAATAGAGGTCCAACGGTTTTAGTTTTACGTAACAAAAGAAAATGAAGAAATCTTCTGTTTATACACAATTGCTTTTACAACACAAAGAACGGAACAAATTTCTTTTATGTGTACTTTTTGTGTAAAATTTTTCAGTAAATAAAAAATATTAGAAAATTTTAGCAAAAAAGATTTCTTTTGAATTCCGACTTTGAAATGAACTATTGAACCATTGTATAGTTTTGATAAACTCCCCTATCGTCTAAAGACTGGGTTCTAGCCAACCGCTGAAATTCTTTTTGCATACGACGCACGCCAATGTAACAATGTAAGGGTTTTTTTCACCTTGTTATATTTGAGAAAAACTGTATTATTTTAAGTTCATTATTTTATTATATCTGTTATAATTCATTTTGTTTTTTCTTTTATGTTACATCTGTTACCTGCCTTTTTTTCTTTCAAAAAAACTGTATATAAATTCAATTTTATTTAACCGGATTTATTTGGATTTCTGGCTGTGTGAGATAGCGATTTGTCCAGTTTTGAGATATATTTTGCTATTTTTTTGTGAATTTTACTTTTAGTTTTACTGTGCTTTTGGAAACATTCGATATTGCAGATTAAATTTTTAGTCAACATGAGTAAACCTTCATAATTCGACTGCAGATAATATTTCTTGTCATCAGTTAATCTTAATATTCATATTCAATTATGTTTGTTTCTCAATGATAAAGAGAAAATGAAAATTCTTCATAAGTTATTATTAATGCCCAAAGTATCAAAATATCATTGTCTTAAACTTGTTTGTATGTTATGCCTGTTATGTATGCCTTTGTTATGATATTTTTAATTAAAATTTCTAAGCTTTCAAGCTCCTACCACTAAATTTTCACTATTTTTCACTTTCAAGAAAAACGACCATTTTCTCTTTGACATTTGAGTGATACCATGAAAGAAAGTTATTATTCATATTTTGTGATGAAAGTGATAATTATGTGATTTCTTTTTATGAAAAACAACTATTTAAAAGCAAAGGAAATTCGACTTTCACTTTTCTAGTTTTCGTGTTGATATAATATTTACAAAGGCCAGAATATAAATATAAATAAAAATTAGTGAAAAATATTTATTCTGAGAGTATGCTTATGTTAGTTTTGCAGTATTTTTAGTTATTTTGACCTTCGTCTCGAGTTAAAATGCAAACACGCACGTTTCTATTTCAGTACTAGAGATAATTAAAAGTGCCGACTGGAATTGTCTATTAATCTTTGTGTTTTTTATTGTTTTATTTGTATTTTTGTTTGTTTTAAGTGCCTGGTTGAGGGCTTTTAAATGATTTTAACTGATTCATTGGCAGTGTTTCTTAAATTAGTCAGTCTTAAGCTTTTCGAGGGAATGAATCCAAGCAATTCGCCGATCCAAGTGGTTAATGGTTTTTGTTTGATCATTAATTGTTGATAAGACAAATACAGCATCAGGCTAATACCGGGCAATACTGTTTTTTTGAAACGTTTAATCTCTTTCGGCCACGTAACTTAACAGTATCAATAATTCATTTTTGATTCAATTTCTTTCATTACCAAATTATTTTTACCGAGTTACGAAAAAACCGAGTTACGAAAAAACCGAGTCATGACGTCAAATTTGAAAAATTATGACGTCATTCTGAATTCAATAATAATTTTCGAGTTATTTTTTAATTTTAACTATAATTTTCTCGTACTTTTTAAATTTTTGAGTTACAAAATTGAGAGTGACATTCTTATCAAAAATGACGTCATAACTTGGTTTTTTCAACTCGGTGAAATTAACTCGAGATTTCCGAGTCTCTTAATAAAATACTTAAAAATAATGAGTTAGCCCGTCAGTCGAGGTCGAGACTAGAATTAGACATTTCACATGCGTTGCAGTGAAAAATAATTTTCCAGATGTTCTAAATCTCAGCGTTTAATTATCAGTTTTAGAGATTTTAGGTGCGATTTCAGTGCTGGTATTGCATTCATCTGTCTTTATTTTTCTTCTAGTATTTCTCTGCACAATTAAGAGTGCTCAATACTTGAGTAGAGCTTGTTGCATAAAGATTAAGAAACGGTATATGTCTTCTCACAATACTTTAAGTTTCTTGCTTACGCACTCATCAGTTGATTTATAAATCTTTATTTTTCAATATTCCAGAGAAAGAATTTCATCAATCGAAACAAATCGTATATTATCGTATCTACGTATCTATATCGTATATACATCTTCATCCCGTTCATTTTCAATCACTACAATGGATCCAGTAACGTGGCTCACTTTGATCATCAGTATATTCATAATTTTCATTAATGGCTCCGTTTGCTATCTCTTTGTTAGCCAGGCAGCCCTCAAAATAAAGGCCTCAAATAATTTGCTTCATTCGTTGTCAGTCGCTGACTTTTTGTCAGGGCTGACTATCATAATCCACATCCTAATGATACAAGGTGTAATAAATACGGAGCCACTGGCGGTCCGCTTGGCGGCCGATTTCTTTACCACATTCACCACCACGACTGTCATTGTCCATTTGGTGGTGATCACAGTCGACCGAGCGATATCTTTGTTCCAGGCGCTCCAGTAAGTTTTTTTTGTTTTGTACAGTTGACTCCCGCTAATTCGAACTTGAACGGAAAATCTTATTTGTTTGAATTAAAGTGAGATTCGAATTATAGAAGATATTTTAAGAGGGTTTTTCCTCGATGGAGACTGTAAAATAGTTCGAGAATAGAAAGAAACAAGAGTGTGCTGTACTTCTCGATTCCTTTATTTGCTCCTTTTACGAACCCCCCCCCCCCCAGCGAACCCTCAATTCACGCAATCACGCAATTTTTTTTCGAAATTCACGCATTCACGCAATTTTCCTCGAGTTTTACGCAATAACCCGATTTTTCAGGAAAACGGAAAAATTTCGGGAAAAATCGGGGAAACATTGGAAAATCGGGAAAACTGCACATGATCGTTGGAAAAAAGGGAAAATTCACGTATTCACGCACAAAATAGCCAAGATTCACGCATTCACGCAATCAAAAAGTTAATTTTCACGTTCACGCAAATTTTTCAATTCACGTATTCACGCATTTTTTTTCCAATTTTCACGCATTCACGCATTCACGCAACCGAAAATGACCATTCTTTTACGGGGGGCTTTTACGTTTTAGTTCGGAAGGGTATGCGCGAGTGGCATCACGGCCTTTCATGTCACTTAACGGATTTTTGGAATTTCCCTAAAATTTCTAATATAATCTTCACACAAGCATTTTTCGGTCAATTTTTCGATCTAAGCATATCCGAGCCAATTTCAAATTTTTCTATACTCTTAATAAAAAACGAAAATCTAGTTTGGTGTCTTTTGAAAATGCAGGTACGTTCTTGTGCACACATGGTGTTAGTTTGACGAGCCCTTTCCTTTATACATCCCTGCCTTGTTTTCTTTCTATTTTAAAGTAAATGATTACATATTTTTGATTTTCAGGTATGTTATGTTATGTTTCTGAGAAGAATTCATGCTCGGTCCTTAATTTGAAAATAACGCGATTAAAAGTTATAGCCAAAATAGTGTCAGAAACTTGCTTAAAAACGAGACAAAATCACATGTATTGACGCCAAAATGAAGACATTCCAATATCGACAGCTTTTTGAATGTTAACGAAGTGAAAGCATAGCGTCAACCTGGGTTTAGGCCCCAGGCAAATATTAGGTCTATTAGGAGTTTTAATCCCCCCCCCCCCCCCCCCGAAGATTTATGAATTTTTTGTTACCCCCAGGACTTTTTACCCTAGACACTTTCAAAAAATTGATTGGGTTTTCTAATGTAAATTGCGTTCAGTTCTAAGTTTAAGATTAAAATATTTTGCACACTTTCTATAAAAATATTGGGCCGCAGGCGAAAATTTTTCAGATTCATGAGCTTCGATTTAAGTAATTGAAGCCAACTATTAAGCTGAATTATTTTTTAGCCCCCCACGTTAAGTGATGAGATTTTAGCTCCCCCCAAGTACATAGGTCCCCCAAAAAAAGTGATGTACTTCCAGCCCCCTCCTTTTTTGGGAAAAATTTTGGGTGTAACCCCCCCCCCCCAACCAGCAGGGGGGCTGACGCTATGGAAAGCCTAACGCCACAGAAAAGGGGCCTTGCGTTATTTTGTCCGAAGAAAAAAATATATATTTTGCAGATAACTTTTAACTGTGAAAATTTCAAATTATGATGTACGTGTTTCTTCTCAGAATTTACTCAGTAGCATATTTTAAAACAAAAATCATAACTGGCTTTTCTCATGAATATAGCTTTGGTCGAAAAGTATTAATGGATATAAATTGACAATCGGTTGATTCATTTTTCAGCTACGTGAATCTGGTAACAAAATCGTTCATAAAACGTGTTATCGTGTGTATTTGGCTGTTCCCATTGTTAACCACGCTCGTCCAGTTGGCCTATCTTTACCCCTTGTTTCAAGGTAAGAATATTTGTGTTGATAAAAACACCCCTGTCTCACAGCCCCGGTGGAACCTTTTTCCTCACTGGGGATAAAAATTATATTGTTCAAAGGTTGAGAAATCCAGTGGGGATGGTTTTGAAGTGCAATTTCTAAACTTTAAATTTCTAATGGGGATGAAATCAAAATCAATATCCCAGTGGGGCTGAAATTTCAGGATATTTTCCCACCGGGGACGAAATTTCTGCCAAATTTCCTAGTGGGGCTGGGGTCCCAGTGCGTCTCTGACACCGGGGTGTATAAAATGAAACCACTCTGAGAGCGTTTTATAAAAGGTCCGGTCATGTTAAAAAAAATTGGAAATAAAAATTAAGATTTTTCCATTTTCCCAAAAATGGAAGGATGTCATGTTGAATGATTAAAAAGTCCAGCATCAAAACAATAATGAGAAATTAAAAGAAAATTAATGTACACTTTGTAATAATTATGCATTAAAATGTCATTGTTAGTGCTACCTAATTATTCAACATGACATTTTGACTAGCAAAAGGTCTATATCAATCAATATATATAGGTCAGTTCCTTTTTCTACTATGTTTTCCGAAGGCGACTGAGTGTGGGCCCTTAAACACGTGGAAAGTCACTATGCCAGTCACAAGTCTGGGACTTCGGGTTTTGTTTTGTTTATGTATCTTTTTTTTTTTTTTTTAATTTATTTGATGTGTTTGCTTTTGTATTTGTCCCCATTTTGTATGTATTTTGATGAACTTACGGAAGTGTGTTTATCAAAAAAGTTTTTTGCAATTCATTGTTTCTCCACTATTACTTTTCTTCAACCTTCATTTGGATTAGGTTTTTCTTTCACATACCACTATTTAAATTCCCTTTAACTTTTTGCTAAATTACCCTCTGTTTGGGGGGGTTTCATGTTTGGCGGAGGAGCGGAATCGGCCCTTTTTTCGGACGGAGTGGCGGAATTTGGCAAAAATTTAGACGGAATTACGGAAATTGGGTTCTCTGACGGAGACGGAAAATTAGACAATTTTAGTGCGGAAAAACGGAATTTAGCAAAAAAAATTGCGGAATTTTGGAATACACGGGTTTCGAATTAAATTTTTGCTTAGCTTTAGCTTTGATCCCATATAAATTTGCACGAAAAATATCAAGTAAACAGAACGAAAATTGGCCGTGTATCAAGCAATTTTAGCTCATTTTTCCATTTTGACAGACTTTATGGGTCATTATGAAAACAAAAAACATTAAAATAAAAAGTCAATCGTTTAATCATATTTCTTTTATTGAATTTAAAATAGAAAAACATCTTTTGAATGAACACCTGGCTTTCAAAAGAGAAGAAAGGAAATCTATCAACCTTTTATAAGGCATTTCCCCTTATCGCTCCTTTTATTTACTTGATTTTTTCTCTCGCGCCAGATTTAATTCGAAACCCGTGTATTGGTAAAAGATATTCCAAATTTGCGGAATTTTCGACAAAAATATTGAATTTCAAAGGAATTTTCGGTGACGGAATTTTGGTTCAATTTAAGACGGTTTGACGGAAATTGGAGAAAAAATTGGCGGAATTGCGGAATCGGGTAACCCCCTGAAACCCCCCCCCCCCCCCTCTGTTTCGGAATGATTAAAAAATAAAACCAAAAAAATCGTAAATACACACAATTAACAAAAATATTCTTAACTTTTTTCGTTTTTATCAGTTTGAGTTATTTATATATCAATACTTTTCTTTTTCTAAAATGACAGATATAGACGATATCGGCTTAACGAATTCTCCCCGAATGATTACCCATGATGCATTGCGCAAAAAAATTCACGGACTATATTGACTTACTGATTTTTTTTGCGCAATGCATCATGGGTAATCATTCGGGGAGAATTTCGTTAAGCCGATATCGTCTATTACATATCTTCACTATATATATATTGCATCACTCCAAGCCCCAGTTTTAAAACTTAGATTTTAACCTACCCTCGTTTTAACGCTTAAACCTGCTAAAACCCCCCCCCGGGCTCCAAAAATGAAAAATCTTAATTTTTATTTCCAATTTTTTTCCTGAAATTGAGTCAATAGACTTTCGGGGGTATTACAAGAGGAATTCCTAAGAGATTTCTATTGTAATACCCCCGAAACAATCCCACAATGCACCGCTTTTTTAGAAAAATCAAAAACTCTAAGATCAATTTTATATCTCTATGTACAGGTGAAGGAAATATTTCGATGAAGGACGAAGACCACATTATCAAATGTGAAATGTGGTACTCTATCCTCATCTTTATAATTTACATGGCCACGCCCTTTCTTTCCATGGGTATCTTGTTTATGGCAATGTTCCGAGAGGTAAGTTCAAACCAAAGTTTTATTTGGGGTGCATTTTTTTTTAATAAGAACATTAGGCTTCGATGGCCAAGATATTATGAGCAGACTCTAAAACACCTAATTTCTTAGGACAATGATATGATATAAGAAAATAAGAACATGTTAAGAACATTTTTAGCTTGAGAATATCTGAAGGCTTAAAAAGTTTTGGATGCTCTTATAAAAAAACGTGTGGGTGCCTACACTTTTTTTTATAAGAACATGTGCCATCAAAAGTGTCAAAGATAAGAACAATTGCCAACAAAGCCTAGCTTCGACTTTTACTGGTTCTTCTTATATAAAAAAGCAGTGCAGTGTAGACAGGAAAGGCAAATTCTATAAACTGACATTTGCAACCCCCTCCTCGCAATAAGAATTTAGTTTTTTAACCGGAGAAATAACCCGAAATAGCAATATTGTACACCCATTTGCCCTCACTCCCCTATGCGATATGATACTTCGGTGGGCTTCGTTAGCATGTAAATGATGGGCGGAACGGTTTCAAGATTGGGCTTTTCCAAAAATAGTTTGTGCCCCATGTTGAGGATATTGGATATCCAGGGGGTTAAATATCTACAAGGGAACGGATATTCAGGGTGTCTTTTCAAGTAAAAATCCAATATCCTCAACAGTGGGGGTAAAACTTTTTTCTGGAAAAGCCTATTTGCTTACTTTAGTTATTTTTTTGCTCTCATATGAATTAGTTTTAAAAAAGGCGTTTGAATTGAATTTTTCTATCATTTTTTTTGGTTGTTGTTTTCTTTTTAGATAACAAAACTTCTTCGTCGTACGCCAAGTGCAAACGCAAGCAATCGGCAACAGAAACGTGTGCTATGCATCTTTGGTTGTATGTACATTTGTTTCGTTATCCTGGCATTGCCATACTTTGCATTGAGGCTTTACATTGACATCCAGGTAGGTTACTGTTGTTTGGTTTATCTTTAAAAATTCAGTGAACATTCTCTATTCATGATATGATGCACAACTGGAGAGTCATTTGAGAACTTTCAAAATCATCCACCCATTACGTCACTTAAACAACAGAAAAGTGACGTATTGGGTGGAACAAAAACAGAAAAGTTACATAAGTCATTGCAGTGGTGAATATCATGAATACTGTATTACTTCGAATAAACGCCCCCCCCCCTCATATAAACGCCCCTCTTTTGGGGAAAAATATTTAAAGAACGTCCCCCTCCCTCAAATAAACGCCTCCCCTCTAGTACCTCGTGTACTGCGTTGCTGTTGGATGATGCGGTTTCTATTTTTTTCGCTGATATTCTCTCTCTTTTGTACACTTTCTTGCTCTCTTAGGCATTGAGACAAGTGTAATTTAACGGGGTTTTTGAGACATTGTTTCGGGAGTATTATAATAGAATTCCCTGGAGGAATTCCCAAGAAATTTTTATTGTAAATGCAATGAATGGGATGCAATCCCACAATGCATCGCATCGCTTTTTTAGAAAAATCAAAAACTCTGATAAGATCTATTTAAAGGGGTTTTTGAGACATACTAGGGGAGCAAAAAGGTGAATCATCTCAAAAATTCTTAAAAATTTAATTCTTATTCTATCTCAGGCCGCGTTGGACAATGAAATAAACATAAATGAGACAGTTTACGAAACGTTATATGTCTTCAAGACACTGACATCTTTGTGTAATCCGCTTCTGTACACTCTCTTGAACCGTGAGATTCGTTCTATTGGTCGGTTGTGGTTTTCCAGGAGAAGACAATGTTTTCGTAAAACACTGGAGAACATCTCAACTGCACCAATGCTCTTACGGTCAAGAGGGAGTGCAGATAGCGGCATCCACACAACGGAGATAATGATGGATCAAAGTGTTGGTGATATTAGTTAGGTAAGTATATACCTTATTTGGGAAAAATCAAAACATAACAGCCGCGTTCTTTTTCACCGTTCAACATATACCTTATAATTTTGGCGTGGATTTAATTTGGCGAATGGGAAGGTCTCTGGTAAACTAAAAAAATACGTGGTATTTTACTAAGAAATGAATATTCT
The DNA here is from genome assembly GCF_902728285.1 of Clytia hemisphaerica. Taxonomy (NCBI): domain Eukaryota; kingdom Metazoa; phylum Cnidaria; class Hydrozoa; order Leptothecata; family Clytiidae; genus Clytia; species Clytia hemisphaerica. The sequence goes on along the minus strand of NW_027104390.1, from coordinate 1,385,811 downwards.
CCATAGAATTTCTATTCTTAAAAATTTTTGTTAAATTTGGCGGGGATTTGATTTGGCAAATGGCCGATTTTTGAAATCTTGGTAGGGATTTAATTTGTTACATGAAATTTATTTCTTATTGTTTCGAATTTATTGACACTAATAAAATTATCAGCTGTAATTTGTAAAGCTAGTAACTTGGGAATAAAATCACGTGAACTTTTTTGAGTAATCGCATGTTTTGACTGTATTGATATAGTTTTGCAACCCGTGCCCGGGGGGGGGCAGTGGGTTTACTAGAATGCATGCATCCCCAAATTAGTTTTGATATATCTATCAAAACTTATCAGAGGGGATGTGTGCAGCCTATGGGTTTACCAACTGACGGTATGTGCGGCGAAAAAATTGGCTTTTAGAATCGCACCCTTACAGTGCAGAAAAAAATCGGTGAAATTCATACCCTTACAGTGCATTTTTTCAAATTTTCAACTCTTTTAGAGCAAAAAAAATCAACGTTTTCGAGCAAAAATTTGCAATTTTTCCTAGATTTGCTGAAATTTCCACCCTTACAGTGCATTTATCAAAAGTCCACCCTTACAGTGCATTTCTGATATTTTGAAAAACATACCCTTAACCGCCGCACATACCCGTCGGTCAATTTGCCTGACTGCCCCCCCCCCCCCCCCCCCCCCCGGGAACCCGTGTATTAGTATTTTCGCTTGAACGTTTCACGTACATCAGCAGTAAAAATTCTTTTCTTTTCTAGACTTTCGATCAACTTTCGCACTCATTTCTCCCGCGTTGGATGCTTGATTGGTTATATACGTGTAATACGTGTAATACGGTAATTTTGTATTTTTATCTAGTATAAATGATAATTTGCTAATTTCTTGGTTTGCGTATCAACTGCCTTTTATAACCTGTTATATCCCAAAACCTACGTCGAGTAAAAATGACACCTGTCATATATTTTGGCACCAAGCATGGAGAGGTTAAACTAAATGTAATTATAATGTATATTTCTGAGGTATATTTCTGAGTAAGCATAGAAACGTTTTTGACTCACGATAGAAGCAACATTTTTTTCAAAAATGTAAATTTTCGTTTTCATATCTTTCAAAATTATCAATTTTTAGAGTTTTTATTTTCATTCATTATCTTCTGATTTCGTTAAAGGTTTTCTTTTTACATAAGTGTTTCCGTTTCTTATCAGACACATATTTCATATCAGGACAGTGTCTTGCTATTGTTATATTATGCTGATTTAAGCAAAAAAATGTTTTTCTTTTCCTCTTTTTGACCAACCTTGCTCCACATCCGTGTCAATCCATTGTTAAAGGGCTTGTAAAATAAAATTGATGAATAAGCTAACGTTATCACTCTTATTTAAAAACAAAACCTTTAAGTGTTTTTTTGTAAATATGATATTCTTAAGTTCCATGTAAATAATTCGTATGTATATTTCTTATGTTTTGTTCTATAAAACCTATACCTCATTTGCATAATTCAATATATTCACCGTACCGTATTACGTAAAAAGTTCGCTCGCTCAACAATCAAAATCGCCAAAATCGCAAAAGTTCAGATGGTGCTGTGGTAGGGTCACTTTGAAATATTACGAAACCAATCTGCCGGCCCGTGGGAAGCGGGGAGACTTCAGCCTCCCCACTTTTTAGCAAATTAGATTTTTTTCTCAAATTCATAGCGAATTTCAACTCATTTTGAGCATTCAAACTCCCCACTTTTACGGTTGTTCCGCCGGGCCTGATCTAGTGCATAATCAGCGAAAGACTTTAAAGTTTTTTTGGCGGGCAGTTGGTTTCGTCTCTGAGTTATTCGGAAAATTGCATTTTCAAGTGGAAATGTTTTCATTCGATCGTTGAGCGGGCGTTTTTAGTTCGTTAGTTATAAGTACGGCATATGGAAACATTCGAAAAAATACTGGACATTTGCCTAGTTTTAAAGATTTATAACTACCGCACTTACAGCTATCTTTCCAACGATTTTGAACATTCTTGAGGCTCAATCTGTCCAGTAAAAGTTCGCACTGTATTTATATTTCAAGTTGTTCACTTTTTGAATGTAACCTTAAGTTAAAGAGGGTATGTTTAATTTTTCACGATGCTTTTATTCAACTTGATTATTTTAACTGTACTGCACTTTTTTGTTTTTCCTTTGCGCCATTACATTTTATATGTACACTTCATTAAACACATAATGACACTAACTAAAATACTATTCTATTTTTCATCCCCAAAGTTATTTTATTTTGTAAATAATTATAGTTTTCATTTTATATTTTTTTTCTTTAATTTATTTCATACGACAGATGCTATCATCTTTTATTAAAATTATAAGCAATGTATACCAACCAAGTTCATATGTTCATCTGAAAGATCGAAAAACTATTGCGTGTGCAGCGTAATTATACACCTGATTCAACGCGTCTTCATTTTTTACTGGGTTACGAATAGCGTGAAGTTAATTTCCATACCCTACTGTACTTGGCCTAATTTTGCTTAGCATTCTATCTAGCTCAATTTCTGATAAATACCTCTAATATTCTGGCCGTGGTCAAGCTCAAAATCTTTTATCATTAGATAGTAGTTAAAGTATATTAATATGGCTGACTTGATAGTATACCCCAGGTATATTGAGTGAATTGCATATTTGTTTTGAAATAAAAAGCTACCATCAAAAATCTTTTCACTTCTAACCCCCCCCTTTTATTTGCCTTGTCTAAAGTCTATTCACGATAAGTAGTGTGCACTCTTTTTTCTTTTATCTATAACTTTTTGAAGGAATTCTTCAATCTTTATAAATTTGGCATCATTGGAAAGATATTAGTGAGTGGAACAATTTGAAACAAAAAATCTTTAAAAAAATTCTAAAAATGAAGATGAAAATGAAGAAGAAAAGAAGGAAGATCTTGTAGAAAAGTGCTATAACTATCATTTTCACTAAAGTGAATCCTTGATCATCGAACGTTATCACTGTGAAAAAAATTCTCAAAAATAATCATTCGGTCAAAAGATATTAAACAAAGTTATAAGCTGATTGACGTCTAAAAGCGCTGTTTTCTGCAGTTTTTTTACTGTTTTTTGGGGTCAATCACTTATTAACTTTGTATCATAACTTTATACATGGTTTCCTTTGGATAACATACTTAAAAATTTGCCTGTACTTCTTCTTAACCACACAGTAAAACCCCTGTTATCCACAGACCCGCTGAGAGCCAATCGGAAAATTTAGCAAAAATTCTACTAGAAATTCAATTTTTGAAAATTGCACTCAAAAACCATCCCCATTGGATTTCTTAAGGTTGGAACAATATCATTGCTATCTCGTTGTGATTTCAATATAAATTTTTATCCCAACTGAGGAAAAAAGAGAGTTAGAATCAGTAAGCTTTGTCCATTGGCCTGTATTTATGTTCCACGGGCGGGAAGATCTTTAGGCTGCTCGCATCCACTAACGAATCCGTGCTTCTTTTAGAAGATGCTTAATAGAGGGTAAATCCTCTTTCCACAGAAATGCCGCTCTAGACTACCTGCGGTTTTGTAGAGGTCTGCGATTCAGACTAGAAGATCTTCAGAAAATTGAAAGGGTCGGAAAGTGAAGGGCTAAAAATTTTCTAACGTCTTAAATTCATCTAAGCTCTGGGGGTGAATTTTTTTAACTTGTTCAGTTAAAAATATCTGGAAAAAAAAAGTAATAAAGATTTTTCGTTTCGGATATGTTGTTTTTTATGAAATTTGTCGTTCTTTTTGTCTATTTTTAGTAATCGAGTAATGCAGGATTCTTTAGATAAACCCCCTCTACGATTCAAAGATTTTTCAAAAAGCAAAATTCGCCGCCCGTGGTGGGCGTTCAAGGTGGTACAGTCTAAACCGCACCTAGACTAGAAACTAAACACAGACAGAGAGATATGTAAGGTCGAAAAAAGGTAATCTAGTCGGGTTTAACTCTAATATATTATAACTCCTTCATCAGTCTCCCACACAGATATCTGTAAAGCCCGAAGGGCTAGATAGGCAACTTTAAGCTTTCTCCAGCAAAAAAAAGTGAAGCAAAAATTTGACTTTTTAAATTTCGTGCCGATGGATAGGATCTAGCATTTTAATTGTTTTCGGAGCGCGAGATCAAAAAAATTTTTTTTTTTTTTTTTTTTTTTTTAATTTAATTTCTTTAAACTAAACAAAGTTTAGATAACTCAAAATGAAATAAATCTAAAAAGAAAACAACACACTTCCTATAAATAACCTAAAAGAAATAACCTGAAAAAAAATAGACTCAGAAATTGAAGAAAACTTTTGTTCTGCATGCTGCGGTTACTGAAGGCGAAGAGCGTCGAAGGACCCGAGACCGCAGACACACCACACTTTATTTACTAAACTGAAAGAAATTTTTCTTTTATAAAAAAAAAGCTCTGAGAAAAAGATTTATTTTTCTCGGCGAGGAGTTCGCTAATCTCCCATAAAAACGCTTCGTCTCTTTCTATTCCACCACTGGAAGAGAAGACAAGAGGAGTAAAAGTTCCATTTTCCTGGTCAAGGACTCGTTTCACATATTTTCGTTTCTTCTCTTTCTCCATCTGCTTCATAGTGCTAGCAAGATTTTGGCTTTGGTAACTTCTGGCAAAAGGGGAAAAGACCCTTACGCCGAGAAATGCCTTCTGTTCCTCTTAGCATTATGTCAGCTCAAAGTTCAGGATCACGATCGAATTTCTTCTGGAGAACCGGCTTTTTCTCCACATCTTTGCATACGATGGATGATAAGTTGGCCGTTATATTGACCAACTCATTATGGCGCATATGGATAAATCCTCCCACCTTACATTGAAGGGCATGGTTCACGTTGAACTTGCATCCACAAACACAATCGGTTGGTAGGTTTTTCATATCCCAGCCATAGCGTAAGAAAATTGCGTCGAAAAATTCTCTTTTCGTCAAGGAGAATTCTTCAGATTTTATTGGCAGCGATGATAACCACGTGGATGTACCATGTGAACATGCGATGTCGATGGCCTTCAATTCGATTGGAGAAGATCTCGTTTTCAATTCGTTCAGCTTTCGTTCATTGAATGAAGTCTTGGAATCAGGTGGTGAATCAGGTATATCATTCGAGTTACCTGCAACCATATCAACGTTCTGGTTAATGATCTTTCGAACAAGATCTTGCGTGTGTTTGATGGATTGCTGGAATCCGATTCTACAACCTCCGTGACGTCAATGTACCTAATCCACCCAAACATGGTAGAGACAGCAATTGACTTCATGGTCGTACGGTTCTGCCCGTTGCACAATGCAGGGATGAAGTGGTCGAATTACATCTCTACCGGTTGAAGAAGTGTTTTTCACGTCGGGAATGGTTCGAATGAGGTAAGTTGAATTTGTGCACGAAACCAGCGGTGAATGCACAATACGCAGATTGAGGATACGCTTCGCATCGGAAAGTAGTTTTGAGCTGTGAACCCAGTCGTTCACGAAATCTGTGACGTATTCGATCTTAAATTCGTTTGTTCCAACTGCTGCACCCAAATGGCGTTTTCCTTCTTTCGTGATATTGATACCCGTACCTTCAAATATGACTTTTGCGAGCTCATACTTGTCTGGCTTTACTACTAGCCATGATTTCGAGCTTTTTGGAAAGTAGCCAAGATGTGGACCAACGTTTTGAAGTTTTACCCACCATCTTAGAAGAACTTCAGTTGACCAGCAGCACTTAGGTTATCAGCATATGCGACTTGGTTGATGTGTTGTCGATGTTTTTCCAACAAGGGCGAGTGCTAAAGCGTAGAGAGGATGGCCACAGGATCCCTTGGGTTGTACCTTCTGGAGAACGATTTCAATATCCACCACGACAAAGAGCCTTGCTTGACGATATGTGTTGCTGAGAAGGTAGCATCTCAGGACAAACAATTTGAATGTTTGAATCATGACTCGTCGATTTATTCGATTGAAAGGCGTGTCACTCACCACAATTCCATCGCAATTTTCTTCTTCGAAGAAGTTCGCATAGCATGGACTGCGCCTCACAACCGGACTTCTGGCCACCACATAGCTGAAGATCTCCAACAATTTCAGATGTTTGGTTTTAAAGCTGCCACAACCGACTTTCCAACCAACCGTCTCAACACTTCTCCAATCGCAATGGGTCTCACACCTGGGTTTTTATCCAAAGGAATCAGTCGACTTGATAGCAATGGTTCCAGGGAGCCATCCTGCCAAAGTTGGGGCTTGTAACATAACTTGCGTGACAGTTTGGCGATGGCGTCACACAGATTCATACTGTGAGCTCCGAAAGAGGCTGATGTTAAAATCCTTCTCCAACCATCCGCATCAAGAGTTGATGGACTCGCAGCACCTTTTAACTGGCAAGCAAGTTTTTTGATTAAGGAGCCGTCGATTTTTTCGAAAACATATTCTTCAATTTTATTGAAGGGTCCTCTCAGCAGGTACTCCTCATGGCGGTCTTCTCCTTCAGGGTGTTTCGTTTGTAGAGAAGACAACGTTTCGTTTGTTAGAGTTAGAACGCCGCTGGATTCAATTTCTGTCAGGAGAAGAAGTGCAGGAGCAACCTTTCCCTTCGACATCAGGTCATGGAAACGTTTCGCCATTTCTTCGAAAGAACGGGAACCGGGGTTGACTTTTAATTGCGATTGTATGTATCGTGCTTCTCGAACCAGGGCCATCTCCGCTTTTCCATAAATGAAACCTTCGTTTAAGGGCATCGGAGTTTTCCTTTGATTTTGAGTTGCGATGAGTTTTTTGTAGAAGCAGACATGGCATTACCATTAATGCCTTGAGCGAAGATTTTTTGAGTGGAGAATCGTTGACCACCCACTCGTGTATCAATCTGGTCATTTCATCAATGAATTCTTTTCCGATTTTTCCACTAGGGAGCATGAAGAGGTTTCGTTTCCATTTGACACACTCCTCATACGAAGCATTCAAAACCTGGATGAGATCTTCGGTTGTATGGTCTCCCCAGACTGATTTTTCTTTGGTTTTACTTTGATGAACATCTTTCGACGTCACAACTTTCGACGTTGACGTTGCAGCAACTTCCTCTTTTTATTCGAGTGGTTCTGACGTCAATTCTTTATTTTTGTTGAGTGACGTCATTTTTTGGTTGATAGTTTCTTGTTGCACTGCAGGATCTTCAGCTTGAAATTTCAGCGGACATTTTCTTTCATGATTTGACCTTCCCGAAGATTTTGAAAAGGATCTTGTACAACCCCATTTACATACATATTGAAGTCCTTTAGATGTTTCTTTAGGTGGCTCTTTAGGTGGTTCTTTAGGGGTGGGATGAGGTTTCTCGATCTCTTTGTTATATTGATCATGACATTTATCAGCGGTCATGGCGGCGGGATCAGCAACAGGAGCATTTACCACCAATTGTTCTGATTGTATAGCACCGGTTGAGCTGTAATTTTCATATGTATGTTGAAGTGCAAATTCAAACAGTTTCTGTATTCAGCTTACTGAACGTACATCGCAAAAATGACTGGTAGAGGAAAAGGAGGAAAAGGATTGGGCAAAGGAGGTGCCAAACGTCACAGAAAGATCTTACGTGACAACATCCAAGGTAGCTGGTTGTTGTCTCTCTCTTCATTTATCATTAAGATAATAACATACTCAGTATCTATAACCTCTTTCCCTCATAGTCCTTTTAATAATCTCTTTTCACATGTCGTTCAGTAGGCTGGAAACAGAACTTCGTCATTTAACCTAAATCCACAATGGGCAAAGACTTTCCTAACTTAAAGTGACGCCCCCAAAATAACATAACATATGTAGCTGTAATTTTCAGGAAAAAGCTTTCGCATCAATTCTTCCATTTTTTGTGGCGTTTTCAGGCTGTAAGTCTAGACTCTTCACTCTTTGAGACGCGTCGACGCAAATTTTTTTTCCGTAGACGGGCGGAAATATCTTTAATGGTCGGAAATATCATAGCGCAATGGTCGGAAATATCATTTGATGGTCGGAAATATCATTTGATGGTCGAAATATCAATGCGGAAATCCAAAAAAAATTTGAAAATTTAATGGTCGGAAATACCCGCGCTTTTAAAAATGCTTCATCAGCAAAAAAAATGTAGACAAAAATGGTAGCAAAGGTGGTGTTGTGTGGCCAACTTGTTGTGTGGCCAACATGTTGTGTGTGCCAGACAAGCTTTTTAGAGAGAGAAAGTGGTATTGACCTTTTTATTCTAACACGACTCTTCGTTCTTTCTTGTCTTTTTTATATCCTTTCCTCCTCTGGCCCCCACTGTAAGGGTCATTTTTTGGCCAAATTTTCTCTGCATGCACTGCCAGCTGGATGCACTGTAAAGGTTCGATTTTGGAAGCCAAATTTTCCACCGAATAGTCGTTTTCAGATCGAGTGCCCCCCCCGGGTAAGGTCTAGAATGGGAGGGTGTCCGGGTAGGGTTAGGACTAGCTTTAGGGTGATTTGAGAGCAGTGGGGGCTAGAGGAGGAAAGGATATAAAAAATACAAGAAATAAAGAAGAGTCGTGTTTGAATAAAAAGGTCAATACCACTTTCTCTCCCTAAAAAGCTGTCTACGTCTTGTGTAAAATACTGTGTAAAGAACTAAGAAACAGAACAGTTCTCAGATAGTGTCCCAAAGACTTAAAATAAAAAACTACTCTTGTCTGGCACACACAACAAGTTGGCCACACCACACCAAATTTTCAAATTTTTAGATATTTTAGATATTTTTAGATATTTCCGACCATCAAATGATATTTCCGACCATCAAAAGATATTTCCGACCATCAAAAGATATTTCCGACCATCAAATGATATTTCCGACCATTACGCTATGATATTTCCGACCATTAAATTTTCAAATTTTCAGAGTTTGGGATATTTCCGACCATCAAAAGATATTTCCGACCGTCAAATGATATTTCCGACCATTGCGCTATGATATTTCCGACCATTAAAGATATTTCCGCCCGTCTACGGAAAAAAAATTTGCCGCGTCGACCTCTTGGCTACAGAGGATTTTTCTTCGGGCTGTATTTTCGAGCCAATCAGTCTATTTCAACTGATCTTCTGCACGGCTGCGGGCGTCTTTTCTTCGAGGCTCAGTTCGTCCTCCAACTTCTGCTAACTGGCTGCGGCAGTCTTTTCTTCAGGATTTTCCGACCTTGTCTAGAACCTTGAATTTGACAGCTATGGTTTTCTCCGGTGAAATTGCATATTTTAGTCACGTGACTTTGGTAGGAAATCCTTCCAAACCGAGGCTTCACTTTTCGATAAAAGCCGCAAATCTACAGATCTGTGGTCTCCCAGCTACATTCTCCCTGAAAGAAGGTGTATGTAATAGATGAACTGTACAACAGCTAGACCCGATCATAAAAGGCTAAAGGGAAAAGGAAAGTGATATTGACTATCCGTAGATCTAACACGATTTTTTTTCCTATCCGTAATTCCGTTTTCAGGGGGTAGTGGGTCATTAACAGTTAGGTAGGGTCAGGGTTGCTAGTAACGGCTTGTCACTGTGCCGGGTGCATACTCGGCGCCTTGGGCCCCGCAGGGTTGCTAGTAACGGCTCGAATTTCAGTCAGGTTAAAAAGGGGTACTTTTACCCATATTATAATAACATTACCCCCGTCTTTTTTGTCATTCTATAAGTATTTTCAAATTTCGTTTTCTGCTGTGCGAGTGTGGCTCAACGGATAGCGTGTTGGCTTCCCAATCCGAAGGTCTTTCTTTAGTGGTGGTTCGAATCCGACCCGGTGCGATGATTTGATTGGTCGAAAAATGATTGACAGGTATCAAAACTTAGTCAGAAATGAGAGACTAAGTCTCAAACAGTCAGTAGAAGCAAAGATACAGAAGAAAGATAGGAAAGGAAAAAGAGTAGAAGGAGTGTTAGATATACGGATAGTAGTTATCACCTACCAAAGGGAAAACCAATCAACAAATAAAATGAACTGGCACTGTGATCCATATGCCCAGCAAAACTAAATCAAGAAGTAGTAAGTATGCATAATATTTAAGGAAGCAAGTTGGCATGCATTAATGTTCAATGGGTTTGGTCTTTGCTCCTCTCTTCTATAGACCTTTTTTCAAAGACCAGACGGTGTCAATCAAACAACTTTGAACAAAAATTGCAATCGAACCAATCGAACCTAATCGAACGCAATCGAATAATTGCGATTCGATTGTCGAACGTAATCGAATCACAATCGAACGCTGATTCCTGGGTAATATTCGATTGTGTTCGATTGCGTTCGAGTAAGGTTAGATTGTTTCGAATAATAGTTGACTATGTTTCATTGGTTCGATTACGATTATGTTCGATGAGTTTGATTGCGATTAAATTAAATTGGATCACTCTGTTAGAACTTTTTAGCGTGGGCGGCCGAGCGCTTATTAAGTATCATACGATATTACGAAAGCGAATAATATCTAAATCAATCGAACATACTTGAACATAATCGAATACAATCAAACGTAATCGAAGCAATCGAACGGCAAATCCTGGGTAATATTTGATTGCAATTCGATTGCGTTCGACAATCGAATCGCAATTATTCGATTGTGTTCAATTGCGTTCAATTGATTCGGCGTTCGATTCGTTCGATTGACACCGTCTGGCAAAGAGGACGTCGTCCTGTTGAATAATTATGTAGTCCAGCCATAAAAACAATGATAGAGCCATGCATAATTACTGTATCATGCATATTGTAATAATTATGCATGGTTTTATCATTGTTTTTCTGCTGGACTACATAATTATTCAACAGGGTGGCCGGGTCGTTGTAAAACATGGAGTAGCTCCATGGACAGTCTGGGAAATCCTCTCAATCCACACTTATCAAAGCGCGCCGTAAGCGCGCAATTGCACGGTTATCAAAATGGCAGAATTTTTATACACGCTTATCGAAATTGTTCTGAAACGGGCGGTAAGCGTTAAGCAAGATTGACAGGTGACGGCTTTTGCGGTAAGCGTGCAATTGCACGCTTTAAAATTTCCTATATTTTTGACACTCAATTCCTTCCGAAAGCTCTGTTGAATTTCAAAAGCCTAGGGCAGTTTTACTCAAAATTTATCGTAGAAGAAGATTCCGTAAAAATGAATTGCCCGTTAAACCATGCCTTTGCCCGAATTAGAGAATTCTGAACCCCTTGAAATCCCTAAGTAATTTCAACCGGGGCGGGAGCGGGCGAAATTATAACCATACAATTGCGCGCTTACGCCCTCAGAACATAAGCGTGCAATTGAGAGGATTTCCCAGACTGATGGAGTACTCCAATGGAGTATGTACCTATTGGAATGGAGTACTCTAAAAATATTGCAGACCAGATTATTTTAGATCTCCGCGAGAGGAAAATAAAGACCTGTATAATTTTGTATTTGCTCTAAAACCACTCTGTAGCAAGAATGTGGCTTCAGTTTAAAACCAGGACCAGTTTACTAGCAAATATTTCCACCCTAAGCTAAGTATATTTACCATAACTATGTTTTCATATCAAATAAGACATTTAATATTTATATGAATTTACAACATTCATATTTTTAATATAATTAAGAGAAACCAAGTTTTTCTCAAAGAAAATGTTAAAAAAATTCAGTCCTGAAATTACACGCCTGTTTAAATCATGTTTTCAAAAATTGGCCCGAGTGTGGCCCGTGCGTGGCCCGCGTGTGGCCCGAACACGGCCCAAATTCTCGGGCCAGCTCGGGCCATATATACTCGGGCTTTACGCGAATTACATTAAAAGTTTTGGCCCAAGAATTCTCGGGCCATGTCAAGGGTCGTCATCTGCATCACATTGAGTATGAAATTCTCATATCAATGAAATAAGTTAGCGGACTACATTTATTGTGATTGTCATATTATTTTGTTAATTGAAGTGTATTTTGTCATTAAAATGACAATGAATAATATAATGCTCTAAAACCCCTCTGTAACCTCTCTCACAGACTGTCCCCAACTGCCATTTCATATCCAGTCATACTATCTGCATCATATTGAGTATGATAAAAATTCCTTTTGGAAATGGGTTGATAAGCTATGTATTCTATGATTGTCGCAATATTTTCTTGAAAAAAATCAATCTGTTGACAAAAGGACAAAAGAAAAATATTGCTTAAGAAAGCTCTAGTGTCCTACTTGTGTTACATAAATAATATAGCACATAATACTATATACAATTACACTGATATTATATGTATTATTATAAAGTGTTTGATATAATCAGAGCTATTCTGCAGGCTAAATCTGGTCTGTTAATTGTAGAATCAACAAAGATTTTTAAGCAGAGAGCTTGCGCTGTATGAGCTTTACTACCAGAAATGATGGTAGCCATTTTTTCACAAACAAATACTTGGGAAATTCTTTTAATTGCTATAAATTGGAAGTTTACAGCTGGTGGAAAAGGTTGATTGTCAAATTTGTGATATTCATTGCTCTGACAGGTATTTTAGGGGGTACTCCATTAGGTACTCCATTGGAGTACTCCATGGAGCTAATCCATGTTTTACAACGACCCAGGGTGGCCTCTTTGAAAAAAGGTCTATTCTCTTCTATGCATGTAACGTACGATCTTTCAATCAAACAAGTTGAAGTTGGATTGATATTTTACATTTGACTCTCACCATAGTTGCCAAGGCTGCCAGGCCCAATTGACAGTGTCCTTCGACCGACTCTAAATATTTGAGAAAAAGTGTTTCATTTTGAGTCGGAAAAATCAAATTTTGTTTACCTCTATTTCACATGATAACTCATCTCTGCGGTTCTTTTTTAAGTAAGTAAGTAAGTAAGTAAGTATTTATTTACCATTTTAAACACTACAGAAAAGATACAAGTGATGATTTGACCATTGAGCAGGAGAGTCCCGCATTTAAGCTCTTTGTCCCGAGTTCCGCCCGCATACCTTAGATGTCCCGCATTTTCGAGAAAACTCAGAAATTCGTAGAACTTTTGGAAAAAATATAGAAATGCTACTAAAAATATGTTTCCACAAGCACAAACTCACTTCCTCGTTTTTTCGCGGGGATTATATTTTACAAATTTTTGCGAATTTTGTCTTTTTCTTTTAGCTAAGAAACTCTCTTAAACGAGTTTCCAATACTCAAATGTCTCTGTAATTCGAATGCTCAATTTTTTTCGGGCGGTCCGCTCGCTCGTTGTTAATTAATTAATTAAGGCTAGAAAAAATTGAAAAATGCACCTCATCCGACGGGGGGTACCGTCAACTGTTCTAACTTGGGACTATCTGACAAAACATGAGACTGCAATTCGGCCACCATTTTACCGAACCTCCAAAGTCATTTGATTTGAGTTACCTTAAGGGAAGAAATTTTCGCGAGAAGAAATTTTCGCAGAATTTAATTTCGCGAATGAACCGTATACAAAAGTTTCACGGAATTTAATTTCGCGATTGAGAAGAAGTTATCAACTTAGATTAACTTTTAAGCATCACGGAGCTGTTTATATTTGTTTTTATTTGATTAAAAATACACGTTATATTCTTAAAAATCAATTGCGTCCATCTCTTCATCAGGTAACACCTGGTCAATAACAACAAAATAAAAAAATAAAAAAAATCGAATTTCGCGAAATTTAATTTCGCGATTTAGCCATTTTGGTGTGTTTCGCGGAATTTAATTTCTAAATTCCGCAAAAATTTCTTCCTCAAAAATTTCTTCCCTTAAGGTAATGAACAGCGTATTTAAGATACACGATTTCTCTTTTGCACCGAGTAGGCTTTTAAATCGAAATATGAAAAAATATGTAGTTGGAACACAGGCGAGTGTCTGCAACGAAGAAAAACAAATTAATGGCAAAACAACGGAGCATTTGATGTCACTCGCACAGCAAGTTACGCACTCGTTTGTCATTATTTGTTAATCCCAGAAACTTGGTGAAGTTATCAAAACAAATTTGTTGTCAAAGAGATTTAACAGTAAGTGAAAATACAGGCCAGATATCAACAGTCTCATGTTTCGACCAATCATCCAAAGTTAGAGCAGTTGACGGTAACAAAATTTTTCTGGAATTACCCATTTTACAGGTACTGATAGGTAACCTGTTTAATATTCTCAAATTTGCTGCTTTTTGGAGTTTCTGTGATTACCACCATTAGAATTGGAAACTATTAGAAGCTAGTAGAGTTTATCAGTCCATCACAAAGTGTCATATAAACAAAACTCAACATCCTTCCCATAAGTTGTCTTTTTGAATTCCCAAACATTTGTTTCAAGCGTCGTTCACTTCCACAATAATTTATGTAGTAATTGCAATTTCAGTCATTCAGGTTCATCATATTTCAAGATAGGAAATTAGATAAGACTAATTTTTTCTTATCAGGACACGATCAATAATATGAGACACCATTGTGGACATCATAAAATTGTCCAAAAATTTGTTTTGTTAATAAGTTTCTGAATTTTAATTGTCATGGGTCGAAAATTTAACAGAAGTTAGATATTACTACGTTCTTTAAATATTTTTTTTCGAAAAACTAAAAACTTCATTTTTGACAAAGATATGATAAAAAGTTAACATTGTTAACTTTTTATCAATTCAATGAAAGTCTAAAAAGTCTGAAATCCCCCAAAATGAAAAATAATTTATTACTATGTTTAATTTAGCCATATATTAAATATTTACAAAATTTATCAGAGCGTTAACAAAATATTGATAAATTTGTAACACTGGTACACTCAGAAAATTACGAAAATGGTTTGCTGCCCTTGGAACCTAGCAAGTTAGATTTTAGACAATTTCATGAGAAAGTGAATTTATCAGATAGAAATAACAATTGTTGCATGTATTTTGGACACAAAAATGATAAATTTTTAACAATTTTGGCAAAAATTGAACTTAATCTTAGCAAGGAAAAAATATAAGATATCAAGTTTTAAGTCAATTTTGGGCAATTTTTAGGTTTCAAATCAGGGTTCCAAAACTTAAATTAGTGAAACTAAATTGCAGAAATGTACTTTCAGATAACCAATCTTTAAATCTGACAAGTTAAAGATGTGCAGATGCAACGTTTCAGGATAATAGAATATGAAAATTTGTAATTCGTAAGTACTCTAGATTTGGAGAAAACCCTGTTATAGTGTTTCACGTTAGTTCTGTTTAGTATTTTGTTTAAATATTTTATCGATATTTTTGTTAATATTAGTGTTTGATTTATTCTAGGGTGTTTTTAATTAGTTGTAGATCAGCTTCTTGAGCATTTTGAAAGTCTTAATTGAGTATCTTTAAGTGGCAAAGACTAATAAAACTATAACAGAAAGTATATATATTGTTTAAAATATTATCTTCTATGGTCTGTTAACATTTTATCATTTGAATTCTATCTTTTTCTGATTTCGCTCCATTGATACTCAAGATTTTGTTAATATGCAAACAATTGGTCATTTTTTAACCATTTATGTCAATTTTGATAATATTTTAACACACTACTTAATTAGTGTAATATTTACAAGTACATACTAGTTTTGGTTAAGTTTTTATCTATTTTTGTTCAAAATTGTAGTTCTGCGTATAGTTTAAAGAGATATGTATCAAAACAAAGAGTTAAAAATAAATGACCCAAATTTTGGCAGTTTCCCACAAATTTATGATAAAAATTACCAAGTTTTGAACTTCAATCTGTTAAAAAATTATCATTTCATTGTTTTTGAGCCTGAAACCTGTCAAATTTGATAAAAAATTATCATATTTTTGGTCTGTCCAAAGGATTTTCATTTTCAAGGTCAAATTAAAGTTTTAGACTATTTTTTATCATTTCCAAAAAAAAGACCTTGTTAATTTTTTATCATTTTTTTGTCATCACTTTAGGTGTTAATAAGTTGTCTTGATTTGATCGTTGTGACACAGGACCTCAACAGTGTTAAAGATTTATCAATTTTTGCAGATAACATATCCACTGATATTTGTCAATATTCACTATGTTCAAATAATTGATAAAAGTTTAACACATGGTATCAATGTCCACAAGTAGGCCAAAATTGGTCTCATATTATTGATCGTGTCCATCACTAGTTCTTGAACAAAAGCTTATCCTTCATTTGATTGGATGTTACTTTTTGATCGAACAAAATAAAACAATTGATATCACGGTGATGGGATAACAAAATATTTGGCGCTTTCAAGAGTGTCTGCAATTGAACTTAATGAAACAATTTTATCATATTTTCCAGGTGTGATATTTTTAGTTTTTCTTCTATTTTTTCATGTTTGCTAATCAAGGCACTAGGGAGTCTTAATTTATGCTATGAAAATTTAGATGAAAACTCATGGAGTCACCCACTAATTCAATTTGAGGTTAATTCCCCAAGATTGGCTAACAATCATTTTTCCCACTAACTGCTTTTCTCTTTGATCTTTTGTTTGTTTCTTTTGGTGATTTCTACTTTTTCTATTTGGTTAGTCGCAGGAGGCTTCGAAGCCCATTTTCATAACTATAGACGCTTTTGATTAGCGCACCATCAGCACCTTGAACTGACTACCCAATTCCCCTCACATGGCATGGGTTGACCCGGGCCAGTCATTTTTCTGAGAGTTAGCAAAAAAGATTATGTACAGGGTGATTTAGTTACACTTTGCCTATCTCACCTGAGCTAATTGAATTAGAAAATCATATATCAATCAAATGATAGATGTGTCTGTTTTAAATTTAAATATTATTTATATTAGATTATAATCTTTTATTCTCCATCGCACATTCTTAATGACCAGCTTTTATGTAGGTTCTCTGCTAAACCAATGGCAGTTTGGCCGTTTCTCAAGCTAGATCTCAGGTTTTCAGCCTCCTCCCAGATTTGTTAAGAGAACCTAGGCCCAGTCTTTAGAAGGGACCTAAAATTTAGCAATTTGATGGGGTTACCAATTTGATGGGGTTACCAATTTGTTGTGGGTACCTAGCTGATCTGGATAGAGATTGTGGGGTCTGTAATGAGCTATCTTCTAGAGCCTGTAGGCTTCAATGCAAGAAGTTTATGGCTACAATCTGTGAGACAAAGGGGATTTCCCTGCATAATTTTAAATGACACAAATGATTTTTAAGCGCGTTAAAGTACGGTTTTAAAGTAGAGTTTTAACTCTGAGTTTTATCATGAGATTTAAAAATTTGGACTTTAGGATATCAGGATTCAAAAACTCAATATTGCTCCAATGAGGCTGGCAATATAGCCTAGAAGGCATCAAACCCCTCAAAAATCGAAATATTCCAATGAAATAAAGTGAACGTACTAAAATAGCAATTCTTGGCCAAACTCAAAATTCTGAAAAATGTTGAAATACACTAAAATCTCAATATATTTTGACCAATATTGTAGAAATTTATTAGAAAAATAGCTAAATAATTGAAATCAGAAGGCTTCAAAGTACCTCTGTACCGTTTAAAATGAAGCTTAAGGATAAATTGATTTTTCTTAGAAATGAATAGTACACTGAATTATTTTCCAACGGTATATAATATGATTATCTTACAATTGAACTGTAGCTTGCACACTTAAAGTAGTCCTGGCCATTGGCCCTGGTAAATCAGGAAAAATCCAGAAAGATAGAGGGTAATGTGTTTTAAAGAATATGGCCAAAACAATTTTTCCTAGAAAAAACCTATTCACCGTAAAAAGCCTTATGTGACTCTTTTCAAGCTTGGTTCAAGTCAAAATGATGAGCTTTTGAAATTGTGAGCTACTGAAAAATTTACCACAAGTAGGTTTTCTTTGCTAAGATACTAGATCAAACAAAGTACCTTTCAAATTCGAGAAGTTTGCTTGTGGACAACGATATTGTTTTCTTCCTATCATTATCAATCACCTTTTCCCGTTCAGTGATGAGTGACGTGCTTTTTAATTGCTTTTTCCTTCCTATTATGATATTTTGCTTCTGTGCTGTTCTTTTCTAGGTCTATTTTTATCTGACTCTCATCCACAGGTAGATCCATTCAGCATGTGGCTTGATTTCGTTTATTTTTGTTTTGTTAATTCTTTTTTTTGGATGGGCTGGTGGCTCAGATTCACCTTGGTTTTTATTAGAATTTAATTTTCTAATATTAGAATATGTTTTTTTTGCTGATAGAGTTTCTAAACTTTGGAAACCCAGGCAGACAAGGACAGATATGAGTAATTGACTTAGCTATAAAAACTCAAGCTCTAAAGCTGTAGAATCTACTGAATACTGTAGAATAGCAGCAACAAACAATATATATATGCAAGTTTTAAAATGAGTTTTTGTACTGTTTTCATTTTCATCTGAGAAATTAAAACCTGAGTCAGAATTTTCTCATTAATGTTATGAGTTTGCTTATAACGTCAATCCCACAGAATTGTTCTTGCGTTTTTTGTCATATGCCTTAAAAATCCATTATTTTTTGGCACTTTGTAATTTCTCTTTTTTAAAGTCTTCAAATGTCTTTTACTTTGGTATTTTTGAAAGTGTGAAACCTCTTTTTTTCAAAATGATATCAAATTTGCTTTATTTTAGAGTTTCAACCTAAAGCTCTAGGGCATTTTACATGACAACTTTTCTTCTTTCCATATATTTAGTCTGAATTAGCTCCTAACTATTTTACTGGGTACACGTTTTTGTATAGAGCAAACTATAAAAGAACATAAGGTTTTAATAGCTAACATTAAGAACAGGTGAAGAACATTTTAAGGCTTTGCGGACTCTAAAACACCCAATTTCTCAGATAAATTGACAAAATTACTCCCAAAATGGTTAAAATAAAAATATTCTATAAACTCAAACATTTATAAGAACATCCTCCAAAGGCTTCGAATGTTTTGAATATACTTATAAAAAACCTGTGTCGGGAAAAACCATGAAAATAAGGGGTATGCCTTTAATTCTCTTTCATTTCCATATCATTTTTTATCGGAGAAAGATTATTTTTCTTGATAAACGATAATGCCTTTAGTGTTTCACAACAAGTTCTCAAAATTCACTAAGATCTGAAATGACCTTTTGTATTTGCTTTTTATTTCTTCTTTATAAATAAAAGATCGGAGGTTTAAGGTTGCTAATTAAAGTTTTAAAAGTTTGCATAAAAAACTTTTGTCAATAAATACTTCTTTGTGCTAAGTCTGCGATTTTTTTTTTGATTTTTCTATTTATTCAAATGTACATTGAGCTTAGCAGAGATTGATGTGTGATATATTTTTTTTATAATTGTAAAGTGTTAGAAAAATTATGGTTTAATAAAAATGTACCAAGATTACAGTGATTTAGCATGTTCTTGAAGTACTTTGTTTTGGAAAAAACTGGTGATCTCAAAGTCTTTAAAAATCACCTAGGTGCCAAAAAAATTGAAGAAAAGGAGCAATTTTTTTTCACCAAGCCTCTTTTAAAGTGGTGGTAAAAGATTTTTAATAAGGTCTTTGCAAGATTACTTTTTGAAAGAAAGTTTGTTTAAATTAATAGTATACTTTGTTTTGTGTTGCCTTGTAATACAATTAATACATAAGCATCGTTAATGAGGGTTTAATTAATCTAATAACATGATTGCTTACGTCTTTATTATTGAAATAGGAAAGACTATGCTTTGTCCCTTATTATAATGAGGTTGCAGCAAAAAAGAGATGAAAGCTATTAGAGATTATGAAAAAAATTCTATTGATCCTGTTCTGATTACTTTTTCTTGTGTGTTGTGTGTGTAGTTTGTATATATTGGTAGTTGAGTGCCTTTAATCCTTAGTATCCTACCTTATCCAATATTTGAAAATCTGAAAATAACACTTTTCCTCTTCTAGTGAAAAGCATCAAAGAGTTTTGAGAGGAACTTCATAATTAATTTGGAAAATATATATAAGTAGAGAAGAAAAAGTAAGGAGAATAGTTATGTTTTCTCTTGGATTTATGCTTGTAAATAAAGCAAGCGAAAACACTGGTTGTCCTTGGGTTATATAAATGGTTTTATTATTGTAACTGCCCTGTTCCTGCAGGGCATCCTATTTTATGTTTTATACATAAATAAAAAGAATGTTCTTTCTCTATCTTTTACATTACAGAAAGTCGTCTAAAAAATATTTAGATTAATGATTTGATTTTGTTTGAGAAGAAACCCATCTTGAGATCGTTAATAAACCATTAGATTAGAAATGTTTTTGGAAAGTGTGTGGGGAATTTTCATTATAGATTATACTTGAAACTTTGTTGTTTTTATGGTCTTAATCTTAATCTTAATGCATGCTTGTATGGGCACTTTTATGGGTAGTTTGAATTGTATTTTTGATGCTTCGTGTTTTTTTTACATACATTTACTTTTGTCCTTGGATTCTGCGTCTTGTAATGAAAAAAAATATTACTTTTTCTTAAAGTAAAATAGCAAGTTGTTTCGTGATAGCTTGTATTAGGAATCAAGGCTCGAACTTCCAATAATCACGTCTTCGAATACTAGTACATTAGAGTCTCTTTAACTCGAACCTCTATAACTCGAATGTCTCTTTTACTCGAACAAGTTTTTTCGTCCATTCAGTTAACAATGGCTTATAAACCTTACTCCGTAACTCGAACAGTTTTGTTTTTCTCGTGCGTGTTCGAGTTTTAGAGAGTCCACAGTATTTGTTTATCATCTTTAAAGTAATTTCCATGATTAAATTTTCATATGTTACAAACTGTCTGAGTATATCTTACATCTTTGTTAATTTGAAATTGAAAGGGTTATGGCATCTCTGCAAACGAAAAAAAGTTTGTATTAATTTTCTGTGAGAAAATAAAATATATTTTTAGCAGTATGGATTTTATTTTATTTGTAAAGTTGTATTTGATGTGTGGTGAAATTGTATCATTATTATGTTATAAAATGAATAATTAGATATATTATCAGCCATTCAGTCTGGAATAGATATCTTTTCCCACAACATAATGCGTTAAAAGATGTTACAGTAAGATAGTTTTTTCTTGAAAAATTCTTGAAATAAATTTTATATTGATATCGTTTTTTTTTCGGGTTGCATTAAAAGGGATGAGTTAAAAATGGAAATAATGCGTTTGAAAAGACACACATCTACTAAGTAGGTTTGTTCTCGAAATTTACGTATCTTATTACAGTAGAGCTATAACCTCTAAAACTCGAACGTCTCGTTAACTCAAATAAGTTTTCCCGTCCCTTCAGTTAACGCCTTATAAACCTTATACTCTATAGCTTGAAGTTTCCTTAACTTGAACAGATTTGTGTTCCCCGTGCGGTTGAAACTCTAATGTATTTTTATGCTTAATCATGTCCTCCTAAGATATTCTTCAATATGAAAAGTTTCTCTTCTTACAAGAGGCTTAGGATCTGTACAGCGGCGACTCCATTAGTCGAACCCGCACGGGGAACACAAATTAGAGTTAAAGAGATGTTCGATTTATGGAGTAAGGTTTATCAGGCATTGTTAACTGAAGGGACAAAGATCTTGTTCGAGTTAAAGAGTTTTGAGGCTCGAATTAAAGAGACCTATCTTCTTAGTAATTTCTAAATTTGTTAATTGAGGTTCCTGTTATTAAATTGTTCTCATAAACATATGAAAAAGGTGAAGAAAAGACTGAATGATTGATGACTTTTTTTGGCAGTTAAAAACATATGATAAACAATGAGATGAGATAAAAGATAAAAAAACAAGATGGTGGACGTAGCATATGATAACAATGACAGGTGGAATATCCCTGATGATCGACAACTTGCTCTACGTGGAAGGTATGTCACCCAAAATTGTTTTATTTTGCAATATAAATAGCCAAAACACTTTAATTAACTACCGTTCGTATTTTTTAAGGGTTCGACCTATTTGCCACGGAAGAAAAATGAAAGTTTGATCTTTTGCCAGATGTCGGCATATGCCGACATGCGAGACCACAGAGTTTTACCATCACATATAGCTTTATTTTCTGAAAAACATCAGAAATATAAGTGATATGTGTTTACTTTGAGTTGAAGAATGTATAATTATGAAAAACATCTTTGATCGTAGTTTTTTTTTGGAAAATGTTGGGACGAGATGAAGTTTTTACAAGCTCTTTGATTTGGTTGGTCGTTAAAACCAGTAATAAAAAAATTTTGTTACTTTTTCTAAAGAACGCTTCATTTTTATTACTTCAAATGACAAGTACATCTTATAAAAACTCCATCTCATCTGAAAATGGTACCCGCAAATTGTCCATTGAACTGTTATGAATTTAAGTTAAACGGTGCTACATCATCACAAGTATTCAAGGAAAAGTAGATCTAGCGCTCTCGATGCATTTACATCGCTATTGAGTAGTACTACCATTAGTTAGCCACAAAGATTTAGGTTAGCCGGGATGGAGAAATTCTTTCCAGGGTCTATATAAAGTTCAGTAGCCTGATGGCATAATTCGACTCAAACTCAAACTCTCAAATTTTGACTTTTTAAAAGATGAACACTAAAATTTAAACTAATTAATTTTTCTGCTTTAGTAATTTAGTAAAAATGTGTTATCTCTTACTCAATCACTTCTTTAGGTTGCAGACAGGATGGTCAAGTTACCAACAAGACGTCTTTTCAGCGTCCAAGAAACATTCATTGACGACGGACGAACACAACATCTTGAAGAAGGTTTTAGAGAAGAAAGAACAAATACAAAAACAAGAACAAGCTAGGATAGGGTAAGTGACGGGCCCTCATTTCGTTGTTCCTATAAGGGAAGGGCGATAGACATTTTCATAAATTACATCGCAAACCTCTAGCAAATATGTCGAGATCTCTCTTGTCATGACGACACTGGTCAAGAAATCGAAAGTGCTCTTGACGGCATTTGCCGACTGCTGCAAGGAAAGTGCTAAATGTCTCAAGAGATATGATCACTATGGAAATTGTTTGAATACGAGGCAAGTGATGTTCGTGACGTAATTTATGAAAAGGTCTATCAGATATATAGCGAAAAACTATAGAAGTGGATCTCGTGCGTAGGGTTTGAAGCCATTCGTATCCCTTGCAAGTTGCGCGTCTAAATGTTTTACACAAACGCTGGATTGAAAGTATGATTTACCGCCAGATTTTGAAAAAACGTGCCACACGAAAAAAAACAAAGAAAACGTTAGATATAATCCTTCGCTTCGTCTGAAATACGGTGCAAATCTTTTTCGCTGCTTGGGAATGTTTGTAAACTCCTCAATCTATTTGCGGGTTGATCTGTTTTCCTTAGCTACTCCGTATTCTGTCTGAAGTCTCTGTGCATTTACCATTTGGTTGGTACCAAATATCTTATCGGTCTAGGGGCGAACTTTTTAATAAAGGTACTAACAGGCCTTTTAATAATTTGTAGTGCAACGCATGCCTCGTTATGAAACCATTATCAAGGCAATTGAATCCCTTGAGTATTCAAATGTTAATTTTTGAATAGAGAAAGTTTCTGATGATGGACCGTATCGAATAGTATAACGTCGAATTAGAGAGCGTCAACTGTAGTTTGAAAACGAGGTTCTTGTGACGTAATCTGTGAAAAGGTCTATACTCTTTATTTTATAAGCATAGCGTTTATAAGCATACCTCCATGCTGGAATGTAAAAAAAATCGTTTAGCTTTTCTTAAACGCTGACCTTTTGAGGGTTAAACCAAAGATTTTCGCTAAGCGTATTGAGTCTCGACCGGATGAAAAAAAAATTTTCCAGTATGCTTATAGAAAAAAGAGTGTATTCATCTGAAATTCCGTAATCAACCTGACAGCCTTTCACACTATTTTATCGGATCAGGTTGACATTATAGGACCCATGGGTGCCAAGCGTATCAGTGAAGAGTTTAGGTTCTCACGCATTTTGGGTGCGACGTGTATCAGTGAAAATGGGTGGAGAAGTGGGCGGATTTACTTTCGCTTATTCAATTTACCTTTAGGAACCAAGCGTATCAGTCACTTTCACTGATACGCTTGGCGCCCAATGGGCCCTGTAATGTCAACCTGATCCATTTTATCGATTCTCCTACAGGAACTTGGTGAAGAAACTGGATGATATGAGATCACAAGTTCTCGGTGACGGCACAACCACATGTCTAATATGTGGCACCAAAGCTGGACTACTCAAAGATCAACTCAGATACTGTTTCAAATGTAGTAAGGTATGTCGGTTCACTTATCGGGGAATATAAGTTCAGTGGACGAAAATTTATTTTGCTCAATCTGGGTAGGTTGATAACAAATGTCATGTATTTGCTGATCTAAATTTACCATTATTGCTCTAACCAACTACCATCCACGTTGTGGTCTTTTCGTATCGAAAGCTATTAAAGGCAATTAAAAGTAGACCACACTGGATCTATCAATTCTTGTCTTGCAAAGTTGTCTCTGTAGCCCTTTTTAAAGAAAGAAAAACAATTTTAAAGCGAGGAAGAAACTCATTAACACAAATAATTATAATTAGAAACCACTTAAAATAATAGTAACATTGTATTGGTTCCGTGTAAGAACCAGACGAAAATTTTATGCAACTAGACCAGTGTTTTAAATTATCTCCATGTATACCACAAGGAATTCTGTTTTTCTTATTGGCGTTATTTTTTCGTCTCTGATGCAATAAGGACCGGAGTAAGGGATCAGAATTAAATTAGGGCCGGGCTAAAAGCGAAAAAAATAGCTTTGCCGTAATAAGGACCAAAATTAGGGTTTGCGTAAAAAGAGGCGATAAGGTATATAAATTTCGAATTATTTTGCTTTATTTTAGATGGTGTGCCCAAAATGTAGCATCGAAACGAAACTATCACTTGAGTATTCTGGCAAAGTGTATTCTTGTGTTTTATGTTTTGAGGAGCGGCAGGTATGTGTATGCTATCATAATTTCTCTCTAATTCGAGTTTCAATTACCATATCACTTAGAATAAACGCCCCTTCGAATAAACGCCCCTCTTAGGTATTAGAATTCTTTCGGTAACTCGAACAACAATGGTAGACTCCTAAGTTCGGAAGCTTAAAAAGAATGTTATTCGAATGTTTATTTTACTCAAAGCCGCTCGAAGAGAAGTTTCTGAAATGAGTCCAAGATTACCGAATTTCCAAATTTATATTATGTATTCACGCTGCATTGGGCTTTTCCAGAAAAAAAAATTGAATATGGAGGGAGGATATAAATTCTTTTTGGAAATTTACCCCTCGGACATTGTGATTTGTCACAACCCCTCCCCCCCAAAAAAAAAACAAGTAGGTCGAACCCCCCGAACAAGCATCAGTTGACCCCCTGGGCATTTAAAATTACCCTTAAACAAAGCAAGTTTACCCTTAAACAGAGCAAGTTTACCCCCGGACAAGGCAAATTTTGTAGATTTTCACTACCCCCTAGGCACTATATCCTCTATCCCCCACCCATGTACGAACATTTGCTGGAAGAGCCCATTCCAAGTCGTTTGAACTTAAAAAGAGATACTAAAAGCTCCGAAAATAATTTGATATGTTTAATGAAAACAAGGGAGCGTCGATCATGTATCAATTCTTCATATAACTTTCGTTTTTAGCTTTGGAAGAGATCGGGAGCTTGGTTTTTCAATTCGATGCCCAAATACACTTTACCGGAAAAAGAAGAATATAGATATGTAAGTGCTGTTCTTTAGCAATTTTTTCTTGATTGGACGAATGTAAAACCAATAACAGTTACTTTGAACTTCTATTTGACCCTCGTAAAGATATCTTCTACAAATCGTACCTTTCTGTCATTTGAACCAATTAGGTTTTCCAAATTGAATTTAAATTCGAATCAACTACATCGATTAATATCCCTTGATGGCTTTCATAGATCATTGGAAACATAAAGGACCGAAAAGATCTTAGTCCAGTAACACCTGTTCATGGAATCTATAGCTAAGTAATGAGAGAGTATTCATATAAAAGTTCAATTTCTCTCTCTTCATAGGGTATGATGAATCGAGGTACAGGATCACTTTATGACGGAACAGATAGTCCGATGTCCAAAGGTTCCGTCTACAACTTGCGTAAGTACGATTCAAAATGTAGGTATTCGACAGAGTGTAGACCGTCCTTAAGGTTAACGTTACAACCTTTTGATAACAAAACGATGCAATCATATCCTTGAGCATAACTTATGTGGTATAATTTCCCCTACTGGGCTTTTTAGGCCAAAGTAACGAAAACTTTACCAACTCCATTTTGACAGCAGAAGTTTTGCAACGGGATGAATTTCGTTAATTCACTTTTATATCTCTTTCGATTTACAGACCGAAACGATGATAGCGAAAGCGCGGACGAAGCGAGCGATTCCGACGCGGACGAAACGCAATCCATCAAAGCGTTCGCGTTACCTGAAGATCGGCGTTCGTTGTATTCGGGATTCATGATGGACGACGAAGATGCAATGGGGATCACGCCCAGAAGAAACGCAGTATCGGGCGGTGGTGAACCAATGCCGCCCCAAAAGAAGGCGGCGTCTAAAAGTAAAGATTCTCCTCTTTTTCGTGTAAACTTTGGTTTCGTATTAGGTAGACTATTTAAGTTGGTGCTTATATGCGTTGTCTTTGGATTGGTATTTTTTCAACTTTGAAAAAAGACAAGATTTACTTCAGATTTTCGAAGGTGAAAATTGCATTGACAAAAAAGTCATCTTAAACTTATTTTCTACGCTGTTCTACGAGGTTCATGTTATTTGGGTCCATATCTTGGATTGATTTTTGTCAAAAACTCTCAAAAACCAAGAGTGGTTCTCTTTACTCTTTAACGTGACCGCTGTACGCCAGACAAAGAATAAAATAAATTTTTGATTTGGTTAGTTCAACCGTTATGTGTATTAATGTAGCAACTTTTTGAAAGTATCCGAAGAAAAAGTTAATAAAAAGATGCATGAAGCTCGATCTAGGCTGTGCGCATCCCCTCAGATATGTTTTGATACATGATTCTACGTAAGGTTCTTGTCCGAGAGTTACCCCAAATTTGGGATAACCTGCTCCAATTTTCTTAAAAATATTAAGAAATCCAATTATTGTTTTAACCTCTAGCCATTCAAATTTTTACTTCAAATTTAATGAAACTTAAAGATTCCTATAAAACTATAAAACTTACTAATCAAGTTTCTAAAACGCGGGGGTAACTCTCGGACAGGAATCTTATACCCCTATATCAAAAAATATCAGGGGGATGTGCCTATGCTCAGTTCTGATATATTACCAATTGTTTCTAGCATCTTCAAGCGAATCCGATCACAACACGCGTACTGAACGCAAATTCACCAGTCAAGCAAGTCTCTTATCTTCTGACAACTCGAGTAACGACGAACGAAGAGGCTCGGCAACTTCACTTTCGTCCACCGAAACCCCTCGCAAGAAACTCGGCATCAGGGATCGTGTTCTTCGCAAACACAGTAAAGGTAAGGATTAGCAAAGGATGAGATTTAAGCTCCTTGTAGACTGGAATCATGGAGGTATAAAGAAACAGGAGAAGTATGCCATTGTAACCATGCTCGCCCTACGATTAAAAATATTACGAGGTATGCATGCTCATAATCTCATATATCGTGCATTTTTAATGAGCTCTTTTGTCGATAGGCAAAATCTTATTGGCTAACTTAAATGTTGGAAATAAGATGGGACGAGATTCATTGTTTCTGACATTAGTGTAAGAAAATATTTGGATTAAAAAAGGGCCTAGAAACTTTGCAATCCTTCATCAAATGACAAGATTTTTCGATCAACATTTTCTTCAAGGTGAACTCTATTGCTTAATACTTACCTCCAAAATTCTCCAGCGACTTTTTGTCTACAAATTGGGTCTGAAATTGTGTGTGCTTATAAAGAACTTTTCATTTTCTGGCTTGAGAAAATATCTTTTCAAAACAAAATTTAATGGATGACAAAATTGAACGCAAACTTATTTCGTGGAGCTAAATTTTATTTTATTCTCGTATATTAGAAGGCTGGAAATCTTCGATGCTGATAGTAAGAATGTTCAGAGCAAACTTGAGTTCTACTAGAAAGTCGTATTTCATCGGGCGAGCCTAGAATTTCTTTTGATTTATTACATAAAAGAAATCAAAAGACTTTAACGACCAATTACCGACCAATTACCGACAAATTCATCTCCTGTCTTTCTTTATACCTCTATGCTGGAATGAAGTAACCCTCTAACTGTCGTTCGTATTTTTTAAGCGTTCGACCTTTTTCCCACGGGAAAAAAATGAAGGTTCGACCAATTTTCCAGATGTCGGCATGTGTTTACTTTAAGTTGAAAAATTATAAAAAACATATTCGAAATATATTTTAATTATTCAACGGTGCTTTTAAACGAAATCCAGTTCAAAATCAAGATCTCTCTTGGACTTGAGATTTGCTCCAGATGTATTCAAATACCTAATAATTGGTATAACAACTAATGCCGAATTTAAGGAAGATTAAAATGCGATAAAAAGTAAGCAAATTAGTTTTGTATCAAAAGTTACGGCCATTTTATGAATCCCCTGTATTTTGTAACCTCTACTACGAATATACTCGTAATCGGCAGCAAATGTGTTTTTAAAAAGATAGCAAAAAATGAGCTGTTTTACGTTTTAAGTTACGTGTTGTACGGTGAACCCGGACTGATAAAAAAGACGGTTCAACAACGGCAATGCGCGTGGACAAATCTTTGAGCAAAGGCTTAATCTCAGAGGATCGTAACACAAGGCTACTCTGCTTTTTACAATACCCCGGTTTTCGTTCAAGTCGTCAATTACAGTACCATAATCCTATTGGAAGTTTCAAGTAAAAATGAAAAAATTCTCTTTCCCTTATTAAGGAACTGAAGACGAAGACCGCCATTCATCGAAATTTGAACGTAGCCCTGGACAACTTCGCAAAACAGGCTCCATCATCAGTGATGTGTCTATTCCGTCCCATAATGGTGCCAGTACTGAAGGCTCAGAACAAGATATCGATGCTCTGTTCCAAGACTACGAAAAAGAACAAGCTAACAAAGGCGTAGAACAAAAAGAATACACTGGTATGTATCCTTCATTTTACTCTCAATTCGCTGATCCTTTATCACTAATTAGGTTATCTCCTATAAAGAAAGCTGTCTTGTTTTATAAACAACGGACCGGGAGCACGCTCGCTGTAGGTACTGTGTTTGGGGGGATTCGGCGATGCCGGTGCCATAGTACATGTTCGGGAGACTCTGCAAAAACTTCGGGGTCTGGCACTAGCGCCGATCGCATGCTACTGACATTTTTTGTTGCTACCCGGCTGGTACACAACGTTGTTTCAACGTTCATCTAACGTTATATGGAGGACGCTGTGAACATCGGATAAACGTTGAAGCAACGTTGTAAGCCAGCTGGGTAGCCTCGCCATTTGAGACTTTGACTTTCTTAAACGCATGGAAAATCTATTGTCAACAAACATACGACAATCATTTATTTTTTCTTTCATTATTTTGCTCTTTTAGGCAGCAATCTACTTTTAAATATTACAATTCACAATTCTTTCATTCATCCTTTTAGGCAGTTGTGGTATGATCGAGTTTACTTTACAATACGACCAAAACACACAAGAACTTCTCGTCATCGTACATAATTGCAAGGTTTGTTTTTCAGACATTATAGTCCCTCTTTTTTATCACTGCGAGTCTATGAAAATAGCCTATGAATCTATATTTCATTTAATAAAGATTACTACGAATATCAAAACAAGTGCGAAAAAGATTTTAGGAAGGTATAACGGAACTTGCAAATCGCAAGATTATAACCGCTCTAGGCTTCTTCACATCCTTTACTGTATCGAAAAAATTTCTTATATAGGATGAATAGAGGTCTGTGAAACAAACTATATACATTTCGTTTTTTTTTCTTGCACTGAGTTTATCTTTTCACCGATCCATACACGTTCTTTTCTTTAAGCTAAAATTTTAAAGCCTTCGGATGTGCTTAAATTTTTTTAGTTTAAAGCCTAAAAATGTTCTTGGCATGTTCTTATTTTCCCCGTTTTCTGAGTATTTTTGTCCATTTTCCTAAAAAATCGGATGTTTTAGAGCCCCAATAAAGCCTTAAAATCCTCTTAACTTGTTCTCAACATTTTGCCCATCGAAGCCTTATGTTCTTATATAGTTTATTCTTATAAAAACGTGTATTTCTCGTTCTTCTGATTTCGCCCTATTTTCTCCTCGCGCAAAATTGATCTGTTCACCGATAGGTGCATTCCGCATTTTCCTGACACGACTCAGGATATACATTTTGTTTTGTGTTTTCAGGGCTTGAAAGGTGATAAAGGGAAAACGCCATCCCTTCCATACGTCAAAACATACATCCTTCCTGAGGCTCAAAAGGTATATAACCTGTTTATTTAGTTTAATTACTGATTCCTGTATGGTGAATTTATTCCGACACAGCTTTTTAAGCCAACATAAGCTTTAAAATTTGTTATTTCTCAACATTTTCCGCTTGTTTGCTTTTCCGTTGCCAGAGAAATTATTTATTATTTTTGGTTATCGAGGATTCGAGGTGCCTATATCTCTATTTTGTGTTATTATAACGGGAGGGGGGGGGGTACTTAGACAAAATGGGTGCCGGGTATGCGCGAACCATAATGGGTTTTGCTTTTCACACCCCCGAATGTTCCCCCAAAGGGGTAGAAAAACCATCAAAAGCGTTTGAGTCTCTGTAAGGGTTTCAAAGTTACGAAAATCAAAAGTAGATCCCCTCAAAGGGAGTGTGAAATTTGAACGAAAATTTGAATAAAACTTTTGGGAAATAGTCTCTCTAAGGGTGGCAAAAACGTCAAAGAAAATTTTCTAAATTAAGTATCTCTAAGGCTCGATTTTCGGACATACCTGTCATCCTCCAAACCCGGATACCCCCGATTATCCTCTATTTGCGGTTATACTACTTTGTTTATCCCATTTCTAATGCTTTATTTTATCATACCACATCTGCAGTACATCTGATTAGCGAAAAATAATCAGTGTGTGAAATTTCTGGGAAAATACTGACTACGATTTTCTCTGACTAATTTTTCCTGGGTCGATTAGAGTGAGGTGGTAAATTCAATTTTACATGCGGTATTATACTCTGGATATCTCAGATTATCGTTTTTCGCCACGGAAAGTCGTTAAAATAAAGGCTATAGTTTAATTTGTTTTTGTTTTTCTAACGAAAACGGCAAAGAATGAATCTTTAATTTAATGAAACCTTCATAGTGAACTTTATATAGACCCGGAAATCTTGGCCAACCAAAATCCTTGATCGGTTTAATAGTACTAGCACTACTCAATAGTGATGTATTCAATTGACGGCGCCAGATCTAGTTTTCCTGAACACTTGTGATGTAGCACCGTTGAACATTAGTCAAAGTTCAGCGGCTTCTCTACGGGTACCACTTTCAAAAGCCTCTGATCAAAGATGGCTATGTTCAGGGTTTAGAAAGGACCATGGGCCTTAAATTTCAAAACAAAGGACGAATAAAGTCTAAACCAGGCTCTATCCGATCTGTCAATCAAAACAAACTTATGGAGAACAAAAAAATATATTGCTTGCGAAAACGAAAGTGACACACAAAAAACAAACAGACATACAGACTACGGCTATTAATATACAGATTAGAAAAAAGTCAAAAATTATAGTATCCTAAAAAGAACAATAAAAAAAACATAAAGAGAAAAATACAAAACTTTAAATAATAATATAATAAATAATAAAGCTTTACAGGTTTGCAGGCCACCGTGAAGACACATGGGCCTCTATAAACCGCTCGTACTTTTTACAATGATCTTTTTGAAATAGAGTTTTTTTCGCGGGCTCCCCCGGACTTTCCATTTTGTGTTGTCTTCCTTGATTTTAGCATTCATTCATTCCTTACACCATTCTTTAATTATCTGTCTTTCATTTTTGGTCAAATCCTCTGTCACTCGGTAAGGAAAGCCTTTTTCTTTTGTTATTGCTTGCAACGCTGTGTTCTTGTCCTCTTCGTTCGTAAATGTGACTTTAATTGGTCGGTATCTCGCTTTCTCTTCTCTTTCTTTCGTAAATTTCCCGATCCGCTGCGTCTCGGTAATCTTTATATTCCTCAGATGGAGCCGCTGACGAATAATTTTGACATGGATAAATTCTTTGTCCTCGGTTTTTGTTTCTTCTTCAGTTTCATCTGTCGATTCATCAATCCCATGAAAAATTAGGTTGCGTGCTGTAGTTCGAATCAGCTGCTCCTCCTGCTTTTCTTTTCGAATCGCATCTCCAATGTTTTTCTCGATGTGTTTGGATGTGATTTTAGCGTAGCTCATTGGTGGTCTTTTCTCTTCTTTCTTTTCGATGATGCTTTCAATCTTCTTTTCAAGCGTTGTTATTCTGGTGTCGATAGTTTCTTTCATTTCGTTGACCATAACATTGACGTCTTGTGCTTTCAAATGTTTTATTTCTTCGTCCTGCCTTTTCATTATATTCTCACAGGCTTTGATTTCGTTTTTGAATCCTTCAATTTTTGATGTTTTATTTGAATTATACCTTTCCATTACCTGTGGTACGATTTTGGTACAGTTTTGACACTGGAAACTTCTTGATTTGTATGACAAGCATATCTGGATCTGGTAAAGTGGCAGTTCTGTACAAAGATAATGGACTAAACTGTGGCACTTCCTGCATTGTAGGGTATCTTTTAGTGCGTTTTCTTCATTTATGATGCACTTTGACGGGCTGCAAAAGTCGTTTATTGATGGTGATTTTTGATTATTTTCTTGAATTTTTTCCGCCATCTTGTGCATTTTTCAGACGACAACCGTTCAGTTTTGTATTTGACGTCGTTAAAGTTTAATTGCTCCGGCCTAGGAGCCTTAAATTCTCTCTCGTCCGACGGTCAAGACATTTTTTGTTTGTTTATCTAATCCGATTATCTATTCCGATTTAATAAAAACGGATTATCTGATTCCGATAATACTGTGATTTGATTGGCCGAAAGTATTTAGAAAAAGACGGCTGCCGAAAGTTGACTAGCTGACTGTGTAGCAAATACTGGCAAATCTCATAGTTCATGATGTTTTGGACATGATTTATGAGAAGTTTGATGCATACTGGCTCTCTAACAATGTGGAAAGACTTTGGAGAAATTTAATTTTGGCCATGAATCGTCAGCTGATCGAGTGTTTATAATGCATATAACTATGGCTAACGCACAAAACCAAAAAAATCTGTTTCTTCAAGATTGATGGAAACTTTTTGAGAGCTTTACTACTTGTGTGTAAATTTGAGTAAGATTGGTGCATTTCTCATGATTTTATGCTGTAAAAATGATCACATTTTGGACTTCGTCATTTCTCACGATGATAAATTTTGTTGGTGGTCGTCCCTTTTGGATTTTCAAACTTGACAATGAAACTTTCAAACACACAGCCATTGAAATTCAAAAGAGAATACTAAATTACAATTACAGTGTAAAACGATCTGAGTAGTTTTTGTGGTGTTATATGTATGGCTGAAAATGATGCTGTTTTGGACTTTGTTATTATTGTCGTATTCATCATCGGCTGGCGACCGTTCCTTTTGATTTTTCAAACCCGACATAGATTTTTTACAAACATTTCACTATGAGAATTCAATAAAGGATACTAAAACACAGTTCCTGTGTAAATTTGAACAAGATTGGAGAAATTTTCACAGTCAGTCAGTGTTTGGGGCTGAAAATGATCATTTTTGGACTTTGTTGTAATTTCATCGCGGCTGGCGACCGTTCCTTTTGATTTTTCAAGCCCGACACAGATTCTTTCCAAACATACCACTGTAGGAATTCAATAAAAGATACTAAAACTCAATTCCTGTGTAAATTTGAACAAGATCAGAGAAGTTTTCACAGTGTTATGGCTGGAAATGATCATTTTTTTGACTTTGTCGTAATTTCAAAGGCTGGGGCGATCGTTCCTTTTGAAGATTTTTCAAACTGGACACAGGTTTTTTCCAAACATACCACTATTACATACACGCTATCGTACCATTTTATTTGATTTATCCTAATCTCGTCTAAGTATTATCCCAACAGAATAATGCTTAGCTAAAGGCCGTGGCCTCTAATTTAGGCTATTTTTCTCCCGGTCCGGACAATCAAATCATTGGGCGCATCATGACTTGGCTATTGGCTAGTTTAGAAAAATATAAATTTATAAGAACTTGGAAATATTGACTTCTAAACGTTTATCTCCTTTAGATCCAATTTTGTACTTTTTAGTCGGGGGATGAGTGGGGAGAGGGGGTTTGGTTGGCACTTTAGGCAAGAAATTGCATGTGTAATCACTTAGAAGAGCTAAACTTCCAGCTGATTTATTTATTCATTGAGATTATTTCCCATACTCGCTCTACAATAAAATTATTACTTTGCTTTCTGATTATTATTTTGTTCTAACGTTCTAACACAACTCAACAAAATCATCCTTCACATCTTTTAATCTCTTAAGCCAGAGCTTCCAGCGCAGCTGTTTTATTAGCGAGTTTATGTATGTATGTTTTTCAGCGACGGAGACGGTAAGGTTCTAATTTGAGTAAATCCTGACCAGCTGAGGACGACGGTAAATCAGCACTTTTACCGTCCTCGATTTTGCGGGGCGGAATTGCGGGTTTTTCCAAATCGCTTCAGTCACTTTACCGTCCTCAAAAGTGCAAATACATAAACTCGCTATTTACTTTCCTAACGGGGAGAAAGTAGTGAAACCCATTGTGCGATTAGCTCGTAATCACATTAATAAATCTTTCAATTCGAAAATTATTCTCGAATTGTACTCGTTATCATGTGATTAGTACTAGTAATCGTA
The DNA here is from genome assembly GCF_902728285.1 of Clytia hemisphaerica. Lineage (NCBI taxonomy): Eukaryota > Metazoa > Cnidaria > Hydrozoa > Leptothecata > Clytiidae > Clytia > Clytia hemisphaerica. The sequence goes on along the minus strand of NW_027104390.1, from coordinate 1,351,151 downwards.
TGGTTTGGAGTGCAATTAACGATTAATCACGAGTAACAAAGGAGAAAATTTTGTTGCAGAAGAATCTGCAATTTTTTTTGACGATGTATCTGACATTCCAATCTTATTACGTCATTCGAACGTCGGACCTTCGAAAATCGAATGTTTTTGATAAAATCGAATGTTTTGTAATTCGAATGTTTTGTAGTTCGAATGTTTTGTAATTCGAATGTTTTGTAATTCGAATGTTTTTTTGACGTTTTTCCTGGTTCCTTTTTTTAGATGGCTAGACAGTAACAATTTTCAGGCGGCTGCAATGCAACAATTGCATTGCAGCCACCTGAAAAAACTATCAGTGTAGCCTTAGCTTGTTTAAAAAGAAAACATTGCAGTGTAATTTTTCTTTCTTTTCAATTAAAAGAAGCTATTGTAACGTAAAATTTCTTTGTTCTTTTTTATATTGAAGAAAAAAAATGTCTTTGTTTTTATTATATAGTAAAAAAAAGTCTCTGGAGAGAAAAGAATAAGGGGACAAAAGTGTCCCCCCGCCGAAGAGTGCAAAAAGTGGTAATAGTGCAATTAACGATTAATTTGTTTAGAGGAGTCTAAACCAATCAGATTCGAGTAATTTTGCACGGCTGACGATTACATTTATAACGGACTTCCGAGAATTTCAACTGTCCTGACCAGCAGAATGCTTACCTTCTCTGGACACTGTTTTCGCTTGAAACAGGAAGTCATCTCTGATCTAGTACTCTGGTGCCCTGCTGGTCCAAAGCGTCTGCGAGAACATACCTATTTAGATATTTTAAAAAGAACAACAGGGCTTGAGTTAGGAGAACTGGAGACAGCGATGGTCGACCGTGAGCTGTGGAGGGAGGGTTATTGTATATTTCCGACCTAGGTTTTTAAAGACCTAGATCGAAGGATGATGATGATGATGCGATTACATATGCAAAGCAAAACAAACGAATACAAAGAATAAAATGACTATTTGATTTCAACTTAAAATAAAAGTTAATACATCGTTAGTTAATTCGTTTAAGAAGTTTAATTGTAGTTTTCTCTGTTCAAGTTGTATAATGTAAACGAAATTTGTGATATTGTTATTACAAAACTTTTCTATTTTTCCACAGACATTTCTAGCTTTTTTTTTCAGTGTGAATATTTTAAAATAATCTGGAAACATGACAGCAACATTGAGACACAATGCGCTTTTTTCATGGAAAGTTTTTTATTTCACTCTTCAATTTGTAACATAACAAAATGACCGGAATGCCGTTTATCTCCATTTAGAGATACAATTGTTCGATTGAGTGGAATTTTCAACTTTTTGTCTTCTTCGTCCCAATGAAGAATGTAAACGTTTTTATAGCAAGATGGTAACATTACAGCAACGTTGAGACAGCGTGAACCTTGATGAAAACTCAAATAACTTGCTACTCCACCTGAATGTTTTGTCCATTTCATATCTCGAGTTGTCTTGTTAAAATCCTGGTAGGTGTTGTGATTTATAACGGAGATGTATTTCACTATGTACTGTGGACAAAGTTTTATATGTTTGTTTATTATCACTCCATGATCAATCGCCAATGCGAACTGAAATAACCTTATACCCCAAGACTTTGAGTAAACAGTAACTTGATAACCATTCACAACGTTTTTCATTTGTTGAAGGTAATCACAATCTCCATTGAAATCTTCATTTGTATTGATTTGTTGGACAAAATCATTCCATTGTTTTACATCTTCGTTTTCTATATAATCTTTATCGTAAAGGTACAAAAATGTTAGAGCTTTCTCTTTTACATTAGCGTCACTCAATGTTCCATGTAATTCACCGACGGTCTTTGAAAATGTTTTCAAATTCTCAATATCTTTTCTCTGTTCCTTTAAAGTCTTTAAAGTCTTTTCAATGTCTTTAGGATTTTCCTTCTCTAATAATTGAAGTTTTTGATGAATATTCAAAACATTGTCATTTTGTTGTTGAAGCATTTGGTTTAAGTTTGCATTTTCACTTTTCAACGATTCAATTTCCTCGGTATTTTTTATGAGAAGATTGGATTGGGTTTCATATTTGTTCATCAGGTCCTTATTTTCTACCTCAAGTTTGTCCATTCTTTCTTCCAAACGTTCGATTGTTTTGTTTTGGTTTTCGAAGAGTGTTCGATTTTCTAGTCTCTCTTTCGCCAACACATTTAAGACGTTCAAAAGCAAAGTTTCGTGGATTTGTCGATTCATTGCGTTGTGTTTTGGTAAATTTTGCTCCTCGAACTAGAAAACAAACAGAATCTATAAGAGCTGACGAACATACAAAAAAACTGGAGAAATTGAAGTGAAAACAACTTATTCAAAAACTGTGTTCTTTATACAATTGACTTTCACTAATTTAAACCCAACAAATAATCTAATTTGTCAGAGATACGAATTATGGAATACGAAGGTTTTTCCTTGACAAATAATTGACAAATATTTGATTAACAGAAGTTCAAATAAGCAAGGAGGCCACTTTACCAAAAATGATTTCTAATTCTTTATTAAGATTATTGAAAACATGAAGTATAAATAAAATCAATTTATTCATTAAAATTATCTTTTTATTGATGAAAGAAAACTTACCGTATTGAGGCAACCCAACTCGAAATATGGGCATTTTATTTTGCCATAGTCACATTTCTTAACGTGGACCTAAAAAGTAAAAAAATGAGATAACTCTTAATTCGTTTGTGTCATAGCATGAGTCTTTTAACATAGGACTGTAGGATCTCCCGTTCCCTGATTTTCACTGTTATAGCAATCATACCTCAAAAGATTTTTGGATGACGATACGACCTTTTCACTCAGTGTCAAGGGGCGGGCTTTATACTTTTCACTCACATAGCTAGTGGAAGCTTTTTCGATTTTAATAAAGTAAGCCCTAAAATAGACAATTTTATAAGAACACTGAGGCTCAAAAACGTCAAAAAATTAGAAAAAGAAGTTGCGCCTGGTATGACCTGGAATGAAGTTTTCGCAAAAAAAAAAGAAAGTAAAGATAAACAGTTTTTTGAGGCTCAAAGTGCGAAAAATAAGACAGCCGAGCCCCCACAAAATGGTTCTTACAAAAAAAGAGTGTGCTTGTGACTTTACCTCATAATCCTTGATGGAACCAATCCACGGACAATCCTTTTGCATGCAATGAACCCTAATTTTGTTTTGTATAAAACGATCAGTGGACTTTACAAACTTTTTCTGAAAAAATGAAAATAAAGAAGTTGTTTAGTGTGTAGCAACCCTTACTCTTATCAACTTTAGATGTAAAGAATTGCAGAAATTATTATTTTGTCAACACATGAATGTTTGACACCTAAACACCGTCACTTTTCTTAAAATACCGACAAAGAAAAAAATTATCATCACACAGTCCATCTAGCTCGCCGACCCTTTTGTAGGAGCGTTTTGAATTTGAAAGATCTCCAAATTAGCATTTTTTCAAATCAAAACACCCGAGAGTGTATCGAAATCTATATGACTTATACCAGTTCTTCTGCATGCAATAAAAACACCACTCGAATTGTAATAAGAGGTTGAATGAAAAATAGATAACTCACGTCTTGAACTTTGTAAGGTGTCATGCATACACTGCAAAGAAATTCTGGATTTCTCTTCGGCTCTTCCCTGAAAAGAAAGATTCATGGTTTAAGTATGACCTTTCTTGTAAGTTTGTCCCATATTATCAACATGAAAAATATAAGCAATCTGAATGGCTTTTCTTTCGCTTCCAATACACAACAACTTATCAAAAGAGTTTATGAAAAAATGTTTTTAATGACCATTCGACATTTTTCTCTCGAATGTTTTGATGTTGATTTCATCTAAATAAAAGTAACCGAAAAAAATAATGGAAGAGAAAAACAAAACAAAGAAGAAGCGACACAAATGGAGAGAGAAAAGTTTGTTGATATTTTTCAAGTTGATGATAAACCAGTTATCACACTCTACTGGCAGTACTGGTACATTGTAGAATATATTTTTCTCATTTAGAAAAGGCTCGGAAAATATGACAAAAAATTTGAACTCGAAAAATATCCCATATTGTACTCTGTACTCTGTATTGTACGACTAACTTCGACTGTAAATTTTCGCGAGGATTTAATTTCGCGAATTGACGAATTTTGTCAGATTGTCACACTTTTCGTTAGTTTGATTACGAGATTTTGTGTGTACAGTCGAGTCTCCATAACTCGAACGGCTACGAGGAATGAAAATTTTATTCGAATTATAGAGACATTCGAGTAATGGATAAAAAAAATATTTGAACTTACTTTTCCGCTTTCTCAGTTTGTCCTTTCTCATAGTGAAGCAAACATTCTCCACACATCAAATGTTCACAAGGGAGCTCAGTTGCTCCTTTGATTAAACACAAACAAATGGGACATTCGAATTCCTTATCTTCCTGGCCTTCCACCACCTTGAAAGCGAATCCTGTTGGAACTTTGTGTATTTTATCCAAACATTGATCACACTTGTTGGATGGAGAATTCGGAGCTTTTGGTTGTAAACAAATTGAACATCTTTCAGGATCCTCCATGGCCTTAGCACCTTTGGCAATCTCCTCTTCTTCGCGGCGAAATTGTATCTGTTTTTCTGCACTCATAGTTGCCTAATTTTTCAATAAAGCCGTCAAAAAACTACAATAAACTTATAAAAATATTCAGTCAACAAGAAAATGCTCCTAGCAGTGAGTCAACAACTTGTTAATACCACTAGCACTCCATCTATAAAAAAAACTTTTTTTCCTTAAACTTCCCTCTATCAAATCATGTGATTCAGTATAATCCTTGGCAATGAACAAAACCTGTTGTTATGGCACCCTCAATGATTTTTTTTATAATTCAATGACCAAAATGTTAAGAACAAGTTTAGAACATTTGAAGGCTTTGCGGTCTCTAAAACTCCCCATTTCTTAGGAAAAAAAATGCAAAAATGCTTACAAAATGTTGCAAATAATAACATGTTTTGAACATTTTTAAACTTAAGACTTGAAAAGTTAAGAACATCCAACGGCTTAAAAGATTTTGGATTTTCTTATAAAAAAGTATATAATTTGCTCATTAACTAAAGAAATATCTTCATATAGGTATTAAATTTGCTTTTTTTAAGTCTACACAAAAGAGCCTTTTTATTTACGTTCTATAATGTAAAAATTAAATACCTCATTATAATCAGCTTTAGAATAAACTTTCTTTCATGTGGAAACCAGTTTGTATATAGGTGTTTTTTTTGTTGCTGAACTTTTAAAGCATGGTTTCTTTGAGGTAAACAAAAACATGAAGATTATAAAAATACATTACGATGTATATAAAAGTTATCGCCCGGAGATATTTTCTCGTCCAGAGTTTTTTAATGTCTCCCGAATTATCTGAAATTGTACTCGGCGATAACTATTATAAATATTTGAGACTTGAAAAAATTTTTTTTCCGATTTTTCGAATAAAAGTAGGGTCAAAGATGACTCAACCAGATTATTGCAAAACAAATTTTCAGCTAAAAAACGCATCTCGAATTGGACGGATCACGGTTTTCGTAAAAGGTTTTGGGGGCAAATTCTAGCCAAATAAAACGGCTAAAACATTGTTTTTTGGACTTTGTTGAAAACTGGATCATTAATTTTTCCTGATTTTTTGCATGAAAGTAGGGTATCATCATTGATAAAAGATAGCTAAAGCAGATTTTCACAAAAACAATTTTTTCACCTCAAAAATTGATTCTTTATCCATAAGAATCACTATTTACGCTTCGACCAATGTTCCTAACCAAATTACTCAAATTTTAGATGAGATGAATAGTCTCTTCGTTCCAACCCCCTTCCTCAATACCACCCAATGGGCACGGGGAACAAGCAATGATGAAAACGAACGAAGAATTTTAATAAATCATTTTCTATTTGTGTTCTGAATGATTGCCCGAATAAAGATTTGTTCACTTAAGGTGGACTCCAACGGTTACTAATACAATAATGACCGGTTTGTGAGGGCTGTACTGAGAAATATTGCCGGAGGTCAAGTAACGACCGAGCTTGCGAGGTTGTTGCGTTGACCGAGTCATTATTGTATTTGTTAACCGTTTCCTTCAGGTTCGATTGCCTTTTGCGCTTTATCCAGAAAAAATAGCGAAAAAAAAGCAAAAAGAGATAAAAAAAAGTGTTATAATTTCTGACGTCAGAAATAAAAAAATAAAAAAATTATTTTAACGCATTGCTAATTTTCCTTTGAAAAAGTGACGTCACAATGAATTTTCCTAACGACGGGCAACTCTAATACAATAATGACCGGTTAGTGAGGGCTGTACTGAGAAATATTGCCCGAGGTCAAGTAACGACCGAGCTTGCGAGGTTGTTGCGTTGACCGAGGGCAATATTTTCAGTACAGCCCGAAAAAACCGTCGTCATCCGAAAAGAACCAATTGCATTGCGCAAAAAGCCGTGTAGCCCGCTTCGAAAAAGTAACCGGTTAACAATTTCTAATATAATCATAATATACATAAACAAATATTTTCCCTTCTTAATTTTCAGGCTACCAAGAAGCGAACGGTTGCTTTGAAGAAAGTTGCTGATCCAGTGTACAACGAAACATTGGTTTATTACGGTGTTTCACCGATCGACATCGAAAACAAAGGACTAAAGTACGTAGTATCATTTACGCAGATCTTGTTCCCAAGCAAATCTCTGATTACTACTACCCCTAGTCGGTACACAGACCCGATATCTACGGCTAATTTCAAAATTTATTGCTATTGAGGGTCTGTTGTCATAGTTTTATCTGGTTTGAGATTTTTCAAACCGACCGCTTCGATAGAGTGCGGTTGAGAGACGACGAGAGAAGTGTTGCTATTTATAAATCATGCTTCATCGCAGAGGTCTCCGTACGGGAAATTTTTTTATCAAACAGACAAAGCGCACAGAGTGTACTACGAAACGATTAACCTATAAAGTAACGTTAGTGAAACTGCTGGAAGAAAAAAGAAAAGAAAGAATTTTGTTATTATTTTTTACTTCGACCCTGATTCTCCGCTACTGACAGATAGGGGGTGTAAATTTGCGGTCATTGGAAAATTTTTTGAAGCTTAACAAGCATGGGGGCTTGGAAAAGGGGTTTAAAACCTTACCATTCTTTTTCCTTTCCTATGGCGGCGGACGCTGTTTTTTTTTCTCGATAACGTCCCGTAAATATTCCGCCCAGAAATCTTCGGAGGAAATCGGCGTCAGTGGAGGATCTTTGCAGAACCAGGCAGAACTGTTTCGAGGAACTGACGTCACTTTCAATGTAACGTAAAAAAGGAAACGTGAAATGTTGTAGACTAACAAAGTGCTATAATATCGTGTGGCGAGATAGAGATGATAGATAGCTAATTCTCACAGCATAACAAGTATGAGAGGTTCAGGATAGGGACATAGACCATGTTCAGATGTTACGGTTCCGTTTCGCTCCGGTGTGACTTTCGTTACGGGTCGAGAGTGTTCATATCAGTTTTGGAACTTTTCGATCTGTTTTGCTTTGTAACGTCTTCTTTTTTGACGTTTCGAATTTTGACCTTTACACTTGTTTCGGAACCGTTTTGTTTCGGAGCGAAACGGAACCGTAACGTCTGAACATGGTCTTAAAATCCTTAATGTTTTCGTATTTTTAGGCTTTGTGTTATGGATGAGAATAAGAATTCGGTGATCGGAGAGACTTCCATCCCAATGAAAACGTTATCCACAAGACCTGTCCAACAATTCAGAAGAATATTAGACCTCAAAAGCAATGTAAGACACACGCAAATGATTTTATCACGAATTTTCATTTCTAAAAACTTTCATCAAGATTGGACTTTCGCAGAGAAAAAAATTATAGCCCCCTTGTTAAACAAGGTCAATTCGTTTCACCCGAAATTTCTATTGCCATTATTTGGCCATTCCATTTTATAACCACACAGGGTATGGTCAAACACATTTTCAGGGGGTAATCCCCTAGAATTTCTAGGGGATTTAGAGTGTTTTTTGGACCTACCCCGGTGAAGGTCCTATAAATTAACCTTTGTCCGTTCGTTCGTTCGTTCGTTCGTTATTAGCTTTCCTCATGATTGGCTCGTTAGTTTTTTCTGATTTTTTGCACAAAGATGCATAACTATAAACCCTCGAATATGACGAGCCCATTTCAAAAAAAATTTTTTTGCAAATTTGGGCCAAAAAAACGGCTAAAAAACGGGTTTTTGGCTGGGGAAATTAGTCGTTAATTTTTCAGATTTTTTTGCATAAAAGTAGGGTACCATCGTAGTAAAGATGGCTTAAGCGATTTTGCAAAAAAATTTTGTTGGCTCAAAAAAACGCATGTTATCTATAAGAATAACTATTTAATAAGCACATCAATTTCTTAGTCAAATTACTCAATTTTTTTATGAGATTTTTGCTCAGGAGGGCGTGCTTTTAAAGAATATGTGTGTTTCGACATGAAATTTTGGTTGCTTGGCGTGTTTTTATAGAAAAACTGGCCAAATTCGATATTTTTTTATAAGCACTTTATCAATTATTTAGGTATTAGCTTTTCTTGAGATTGGCTCTTTCATTCTTTACGATTTTTTGAACAAAGATGCATAACTATAAACCCTCAAATGTGACGGAGCCCGATTTTCCAAAAAAATTTTGGCCGAATTTGGGCAAAAAACGGCTAAAAAATGGGTTTTTTGGACTTTGTGAAAAATTGGATCATTTATTTTTTCTGATTTTTTGCAGGAAAGTAAGGTACCATCATAGGTAAAATACGGTTCAAGCAGATTTTTGCAAAAAAAATTAGTTGGCTCAAAAAACGCATGTTTATCTATAAGAATCACTATTAATAAGCATACATCAATGTTCTTAGTCAAATTACTCGATTTTTTTTATGAGATAGATGTTTTTTTTGCTCATGAGGGCTCACTTTTAAAGAATATATGTGTTTAGACATGAAATTTTGGTTGTTTGGCTTGTTTTTATAGAAAAACTGGCCAAATTCGATATTTTTTTATAAGCACACTATCAATTACTTAGGTATTATCTTTATGATTTTTTGCACAAAGATGCATAACTATAAACCCTCGAATGTGACGGACCTCGATTTTTGGAAAAAAAATTTTGGGGTAAATTTCAGCTAAAAACGGCTTAAAAAAAGGGTTTTTTGGACTTGTTATTTTCTGACTTTTTGCATGAAAGTAGGTAAAAGATGGCTTAAGCAGATTTTTGTAAAAAAAGAATTTTTCAGCTCAAAAAACGCATATTTATCTATAAGAATCACTATTAATAAGCATACATCAATGTTCTTAAAATTACTTAATTTTTTGATGAGATGTTTTTTTGCTCTCGAAGTCTTGAATATGAAAGAATATTTCAAGAACATGAAATTTTGGTTTCTAAACGTGTTTTTTATAAGAAACAAACGACTAATTTTAATAGATTGTCACTATTTGTGTTCTGAATGATTGTTTAATGGTCACGCTTATGTAGATATCAATTATATGTGTTAAATGAATAACCAGGTAGGTCCATAAAAGTATCACTTGTTCATTTTTTTTAGGGTGTAAAAAGTTATTCTTAGATTTCCAGGGGTCCACCCTCACTCTTACACGTAAAAAGATTTTTTTTTAAGGTTTTTTTTTTTAATTTTGCTATCTTCCAGGGGGTTTCTACATAATTCCAAGAAATTTGTTTTGACATGAAAAGGTTCGTTCACCTCCTGTATTGAAATTTTATGGAACAGTCTATTTTCCAGAATCTTCTTTCGAACTACTGTTTTTGGTTGATTTTAAAGGCTCTGGAGTTTAACACAGTTTTGATAACATGCTTCAAATTCAAATTCTGGTAGCACTATTACAATTAACAGCGATCCCGTTTTTGAAATGAGTTTGGGACCATATACACGTTGTTTTTTATAAGCACATCCAAAATTTTCGAAGATTTTGGATGTTCTTAACTTTTTTGATTTAATGCCAGAAAATGTTCTTGTAATGTTCTAATTCTCACCAATTTGTGCCCATTTGTTAGTATTTTTGTGAAATTTCCTGATAAATTAGGTGTTTTAGAGTTTTAGTAAAACCTTAAAATATTAGCTTGTTCTAAATATTTTGACCATCGAAGCCAAATTGTTTAATAAAAAAAACGTGTATTCCATCATTTTTGTTTGTTACTACTTACAGGATAGTGCATTATTTCTGGACACCAAGAAAACTTTATCAAATCCCGGACGCATCGAGTTGGCGTTACATTATCTTTCGAAACAAGGCAAATTAGTGGTCGGTGTCATTCGATGTTCTGGTCTGTTGGCCATGGATCCGAATGGGTATTCCGACCCTTACGTCAAATGGTATGTTCAATTCTTTCGGATCTCAACCACGTTCCTTGCGTATCTATCAGTTTTTTTATGCTTACTGATAGCGCTAGAAAATTCTCTGGCCTCTGACGTCCATCGGTAATGTAAACAAAGGTTTTTATGTTTCCCTTCCTGTCCTTTAATGCTAGACAACTAATTCAGACATTGTATTGTAGAAAACGACCAAAACATAAAGGACCCAGACGGCACACAACGTCAAAACAACGTCCATGTGACATTCATAACGTCCAAATAACGTTATTTGAACGTTAAAACAACGTTGTGTGCTAGCTGGGGAAGGGACAGAGTAATCGATATTGAAAGGGGCGTTGTGTAACGTAACTCAAGTAAACCTGGTAAACTTTTCGAGGACGAGGTCGGTCATATTATAGTCCCTCACAAATTTAACTATACAATGCTGCCGTTAGTAAATATTAAATGTGTTGAATTATTTTCCTCAAGAGTAAACTTTTCTTACGCATAATTAGGCCTCAAATTATATTTTTACCCAAACTCAAGCTTTTTTATAAATTGAATCATTGCAGGAAGCAAAAGACCATTATACCACTTTTAAAATTTAGATGGTTCAAGGTTTAATGACGGGTGGGGGGTATTCAGATGTAAAATTTTGTTTTTTAGTAGATTTGTGGCTATAAAAATAGCCGTTCTTTTTGCCACCCATCATTTCCTCTTCATTGTCGTTCGTTTTGTGTTGACGTTCTTCTTTGTGACTTTGACGACGTCCTTCTTTGTGACTTTGACAACGTTCTTCTTCTTCTTTGAGGAGGATGAGGAGGTGTCGGTGATCTTGTGCTGTAGTTTTGCAAAGAGGTTTGTCAACTTTTGAGGGTTATTGCAGACGGCTTTAAAGGCGCGATGTCCTTGAATGCATTTGACTAGATCTTCGAAATTTTCCTCTTCGCTATCAACTTCCACAATGGAAGTTTCTCCGCTCAGCAGCTGTTTGATGATTTGAGCCCTGTCGTATGCAGTTGGTCTTAAGTTGCGGAAACTGAGCTCTTGATACATATCTGGCTTCCTCCTTTCAACACTGGTTCGTTTTGGAGATGTTGTTGATTCTTTCTTGGCGGCCAGTTGTTGGCTTTCGTACGTGCGGCACCACGTTAAGTCTTTAGCCATGTAAAGATCATTTAATGACATATTGCGGACATCAATTTTTTCACATACGCTCAAATTGATCCCAATGTCGGAGATGTGGTCTTGGATGGCCGCAGCTTTATCAATGATCTGTGCAAGATCTCCCGTCCTCTCACCGGTGACGCCAAGATGCTCCAGGGCGCGTTTTGTTTGCTTGAAGCCAGTATCTTTTTTCTTCCAAAGGAATATTCTTGCGATGACAATCGAGTTCATTACAAACTCAAACGATTTTGTTTCCTTCGTTCTGGTGCCTTGTATATTGCATTTCCTGAACTCAGCCAACAACGTTTGGCAATCTAGTGTTGGTAGAGTCATGTAACGCACACGTCTTTTGATGTGACAATCAATACACCAGCAGTATTTCTTTTTCATGCACTTTATTGAAGCCATTTTTATGTTTCGATTCTGTGGTCTGTGCTAATCTTTGGTTAAAATTCTGTTGATTTTTCGATATTTATGTCTAATGGACTTTTCAGATTACTATTTTTTATCACGTTTGTTATTCTCCTTGTGCAATTATCGTCACTTTTAGTGATTAGTTTTGTTTTAATTGATGGGAGGCACTTTCGCAAATTAAGACAGTTTAATAGGCTTGATAACTAGATAATTCTCAAACAACACCATCAAAGAGTTCTATAATTTTTTAATTGTTTTAATTGTAAAGAGTGGCGCTTCACATTAAATCAAGATTTTATTTCCTTCCAAAAAACCCGCGTAAATTGTTCGCAAAATTTTATTTCTGTTTAGGTTCGTTTTTCAGAGGTCCGGTCCGCACATTCCTGAAATTCTCCAACCTTGTACTCCCCCCCCCCAGGCCAAAAAGTAAACACCGGAATGTTATTTTATGTAGATGTCTCCCAGAAATGTTATTATGTTCGTCACCCTTATGTAACACCGCCCATCAGTACAAGGAATGGTTTAAGAAGACAAATTTCACATTCTTTTTTCATGTACTTTAATCGTAAAAATTTTAGCGAGACTAATTTTAGCGTTTTAGCGAGTTTTCCCTATTTTCGCTAATATAAATCTCGCTAAAACACGCCGAATCGACAGATCGCTAAAATTTATCCGCGCGAAGTTTCTGGTTATATTGCCTTGATACATTTTTATCAATAAGAAGGGTTTCAGTGCAAAGAAATGCTAGAAAACGAATTCAGTCAATAACGTAATACGAGTATTCGCTAAAATTTATCCACGCAAATTTTTTTGAAATCGTGATTCGCTAAAATAAATCCAAAAAAAATCCAGATTTTCCTGACTCGCTAATATACGCTAAAATTAGTCTCGCTAAAATCTCTACGATTAAAGTATATGGAGATGACTATCTATCACATGTCATAGATTTGATAACTCGGAAAAGAAAACTCGCTTTCGCTATACTGTATTTTGAAAATATTGCAATATTTAAAGTAATCATTTCCAAGAGACTTTTCTTCAAAAGAAAACAATAATCGGTTTTTTTTATTCCTGTGCAGTGATCTCTGACTCATATTCCCACTTGGAAAGGACTTGTTTTGTCCTGATTCATAACTACCGAACTTGGTTCTTTACGTTTATCGTTTCGTAGTCCAAAGAATCTACGGCAATGAATTTTGAAATTAGTCGTAGATACCGGTTCGTGTACAGACTAGATTCTTTATAGTTTACCATGTATAATGGTCAATGTTATGTTTATTTGTATTTCAGCTACTTGTTGCCCGATCCACATAAACGCACCAAACAAAAAACACAAGTCAAAAAGAAAACTCTAAATCCTGAATTTAACGAGGTTTGTATGCTCATAATTCTATAGTTTTTTTGTTTCGACAGAGGTCTCTCTTGTCTTTCAGAAAATAAAACCCTTGCCTACCTTTTTCATATTGTCCGCCTTTCGAAGTGACCGCTAAATACTCTATTATATTCCTACAATTCTCATGAAAAATACACAATTTGCTTTACAGAACTTTCAGTTTCATGTTATTAAAATCATCAGCTGTATAACATTGAATGGCCAGATTTCCTTTTGTTGAAAGATTACAGAAAGTTTAAGATGATTGGCTTGGGAATATAAATGTCGTAAAATATGTATAACATAATATAACCTATATTATATCCCTACTTCTGCTAATTTTTTCGTGTAAGATTTTGACACCTAGAGATAATGAAATCCGTCGTTTAAGAAGTTTATTAGTTATAAAACAATGCTCACTTCTGATTTTCACATGTGATATATTTAAATTTTGCGACGTTTTCTTTCACCTGTAGGAATTCACATACAAAATTCCACATTCGGAATTAGCGAAACGTACATTACATATCTCTGTATGGGATCACGATGTCGGACGGTCAAACGATTTTATTGGTAAGTGCTTCTTCTTATTCGTCACACTTTACGGTGAGATGGCCGAGTGGTCAAGGCGTCTGTGCCTCAAAACCAGGGGTTCCTGGATCGAATCACGGCTCCTTCCAATATTCCATTCATAGATAACCGAGCCAGATCTCATAAATATAATAAATAGGCTGGGGACGTCTCAAACGAAAATCCTTGCTTTGATCACTATAACGATATCTTAAAAACTTCCATCTGTCTTCACACAGGTGGAGTTACACTGGGCATCGAAGCGAGCGGAGACTTACTGAGACATTGGTTCGAGACTTTACAAACACAAGACAGGAGAGTGATCAAGTGGCATACCCTAACTGAAACTTGCCCCATTATCAAAGAATGAAAATAACGAAATCCATTGAGAAGCAGTAGCCTATATGACATGGTAATGTAACTGAAGGAGGTGGCCCATCTTAACTTCGGTGTTACCATAGCACTGGACAGACTTAAAAAGGCCAAATAAGAAAGTGATTGGTGAATGAGTGAAATAAAATAGATTTCCCGTTTTAACACAAATAGTGCCATCATAACAACAAGTCCAGCGCTGGTAGATCTTTCATGACTGGCTAATAAGATGGTTTCATCTCAGATTGAAACAACGTTGTTTCAACATTCATCTAACGTTGTGAACATTAGATTGACGTTAAAATAACGCTGTGTACCAGCCGAGATGATTTGTGACTTTCCCTTCAATTCTTGGTTTGTATAGATATTTTTGAGATGACATTTTGGTACATTTGTTCAGAGAAAAAGTCTGTTAAACACGAAACAAGATGGAAACCTAAAATCCTTCGCAAGACTTTATAAACACTCGTCACCACTCTACTTGAATCGGTACAGTCAAAAGTTTCCCCTGGTTCCACTTTTGGTGCGAATTAGTTTTTTTGTACGAATGTTTTCACATATTTCCGTAGGCTGGAAATCTAAGCTAGTTTTTGATCCAGTTACTAGGATAAATCTGATGGTAAGTTGTGACTGAATAACTAAATGTATTCCAAGGCAAACTTAAAATCTGTAAATATATAAAAATCTTTAAAGCGCCATATTGCCATGAGCTCTGTGTCTTAGCCTAGTGAATACAGGCTTAGTTAATTAGGCTAGTATTTCCGCGGGTGGAAAGTAATATACGTAGCCATATTGGTTTACGTTTTCTTATACATACACGCTTTCAATGATGTTCAAATAAAAAAATCTCTATATTTTTACAAAGTTGTTTATATGAATTAGAATTAAATGATTTCAAACCTTAGAAAATGGTGCCTCACCTCTTTTTTTTTTTTCGCCCTATTTAAAAGGGCTCAAATTTGTTGAGAGGAGTGAAGAAGTCCATATTTAAGAAAATGTTATAATCTTTTTGTATTATACTTTATCCTAGAGTACATACATCTTTTACACTCCACAAATTTTTCGAGACGATAATGTTTTAAGATTCGCAACATCTTCGTAAATTTTCAAGATTTGTAACATCTTCGTAAATTTCCAAAGCTCGTAATATCTTCGTAAACCTCCAAGATTTGTAACATCTTCGTAAATTTCCAAGATTCGCAACATCTTCGTAAATTTCCAAGATTCGCAACATCTTCGTAAATTTCCAAGATTCGCAACATCTTCGTAAATTTCCAAGATTCGTGACATCTTCGTAAATTTCCAAGATACGTAACATCTTCGTAAATTTCTAAGATTCGTAACATCTTCGTAAATTTTCAAGATTCGTAACATCTTCGTAAATTTTCAAGATTCGTAACATGTAAATTTCTAGATAGGTTTCTGTTCTCTTTTTGCACCAACGGGGAGTTTGATAAGAATTTTATTGTATTATTTTTGTACTATTTCAACGGAAAGTTTTGAACCTACATTAGAAATTTTCTGTTATTTCTAGTAATAGTAGGCAAACGGTCAGTAATTTAGTTTATTTTCCAGACTTCATTTTTCCTTTGTTTATATATATTTTTTTCTTCTTCGTCACATAATTATATTTTATATTTTTTGGGAATCGATCACTTATCTGTTCGTGTCCGGAAAAAAAATCAAATTATTGCAATTTTAAATTTACACAATCCATGTCACAACACATTCATAACGACATTTTGAGTTTTTTTCCGGACAAATAATAATGTAAAATACTTTATTTAATATATTTTTTGTAATACCGAAAAATTTATCTGTTTTGTAAGAAAAATGTATGGAATTAAAATTTAGTAACCGTTTTGATATTTTATCCTGACCTTCCGGTCTGTAAAATACACAGAAAAGCACTATATTCATCAAAGCTCTGAGGAGGCCAAAGAGAAATCTTCAAACTCTCTCAAGCAAGAAAAAATAAAGCCTTGAGATTTGCGCTGAATTGTCATTAATGCTTCGAAAACAGTTTCTTGAAAAATTTAATTTAACCAATTGGTAATAAGCCGGAAATCGCCGTTTTTTTGTGATTCTGTGACATTTTTTTATTCAGCTTGATTATCACCAAAAATATAACTTTTTAAACCCGGAACTCCGTTCATAAAAGTATACCGTACTTTACCCATAACAATCCCTTAACGATCAAAGCGCAAAAATGGCTATACCGCAGCAAATATCCGGAGTTTTCAGGTTTTGATTGTTAATGGAGCGTTTAGATTGTTATAGGCATGTTGTTATTAAAAAACTTGAGAAAAAAGATCTGACGAAAGATTTAGAAAAAAAGTTTCAGTTTCGTTTTTATGATTGAATTACATTATCTTCTAGCTATTCTTGTTAAAAATTTAATTCTATAATATAAATAAAAACTTGATTTCAATAAGTTTGATAATTTGGCAATAAATAAATAAAAACAACAACATCAACAATCAATAAAAATTCCGAATTTTTACATAATAATAAGGCAAGGCATACCTTACATATAAACACTCGTAAGGGAGTTGTACCATACACATGCAAATTCTGTCAGTCGACAAAAAATCAATTCCAAAAATTGATTTAAGTTAGATCATGAAGGTAATAAATATACAGATGGAGAGAAAACGTCTCGCTAATGACCTAAATGGTCGTTGAAATCTTTTATAATTCTATTCAAAGCGGCTTTTCTTTGATGTACCATCATTGGAAGCAAAAAACATCAATTTATAACTTTATAAGAATAGAAAGAGGCTGGTCCGTTGATTTTGAAAAACTTAATTTTGCGAGAAATCTTAGTTAAAATGCGATTCGAAATAGTTTCAACTGATTTAAGGATAAAAGAATATATTAATTTCATGAGGATATATTTTTGGGCTGGCATTTTGTGAACATTGAGAGTCGCATCACATTATCATTGAAATTTTCTTATCTTAAAATCACCACGTCTAAGTGGGCAGCGGTTTTCATACTCTGACAAAATGATTGAATAAAAGTAATTCTTTTTTAAATCTATCGATGGCTTTATGGGCAGCTTCCCTTAGAAGTTTAGCGTATTGAGCTTATTATGTGAAGTTTTTTTTCAATTTTCATGACAAGGCTATTATATTTCAATATACTTGTTAAAAATGTAATGTCTTTTCATTCATCTTAAATATTCCCACGAGTATACCCAAAATTTATGTGAAGTTTTTTTTCAATTTTCATGACAAGGCTATTATATTTCAATATACTTGTTAAAAATGTAATGTCTTTTCATTCATCTTAAATATTCCCACGAGTATACCCAAAATTAATCATCTTATTCCCAAAGCAACCAAACAGCTGTTTGCTTCCGATGATAAATCAGAATAGAACAAAAGGCATTGACTCTCCATCTATCTTTATTACCTTCATGGTTAGATGAAAACCTGTTGGAAGGTTTCATAATTTGTCCAACATAATTGGGGTGTGTAAACCACTTTAAAAATTTAAAAACAATGATATACAAACAGACTTAATGTCATGATCTGACACTACAGTAAACCAGAACAAAAAGCAAGATGATTTTTGTTGAGAATTGAAAAAGAATAAAGACATTAGCACTTTATAGTTATATTTAAACCTTTTCATGAACAGTAGCTTAGATTTGACCTCACACTTTTTTTACCTCGTTTTAAAATCCAGTTGAAGACATATACCAAAAAACTAATGTATTAAAAACATAAACTTCAAAATGGACAAACTGTTGTTCAACCTTTTAATCTATTCATATACTTCTCAAATCTAAAGCTTTTTCCATTCTGATTACAGTATTAGTAGTGAAATTTAATTATACGAGCCCTCCCCATCGGGGGAAAGAGTCTTACTCGTGATAAGAAGTAGGAATTCCTTCTTTTCCCAGTAGGAACGCTTAGTGCTGTCCAGAAAAAACACTGCTATTTCTACATGGCGACCACACTGAAATACACGGGTGCTTTTCCTGAACGTAGAACGGGACTACTACCATCAAACACCGCAATGTCACCCAGACTCATGTTTTAGAGTTATGGAAACAAATTTCAATGGGTGGAAAAATGACCATGACATAAGCATTGATAAGTAGAATATTTTCTGAAGTTAGTTTCTCAGGCTTGTCACAATTATACTAAATCTGTGGAGAAGCTTGATGGACTGCCAGTATCGAATGTCCACCAACAGTACCTCATCAATGTTCGGTCAAAACAATTTCAGGAGGATTAGAAGGTGAGGGCTGTGTTCGATTCAGGATTTCTTGCAAGTTGCCAAGAATGTCCAATACAATGGATTCATCCTAGAAAATAAAAAATTGAATTATTATCAACTTAAATAGCCAAAAGTTTATTTATTGATTTTCCTACGATTGATCACTTTCATCAAGAAACTTTCAAATGTTTTATTAAAGTTCCTTGCTGTCATTGAGCAACAATATATTGGCGATTGATTACTGCTGTAGAATAATAAAACTTAAGATAGCGAAGCAATAGAAATTTGAGGTTTGGGTACTAATTAGGTCTTACCCTTTCATCTTCATCTCCGCTGCTCCAATCCCAATCTGAAGATAATTCATCCATATCAACTTCATTCCCAGCCTTCTCTTTTTCGTCCTCACTCTCAGAGGACTCGGAATCTTCCGTCATGCAACGCGCAGAATCGAAACTAGCCGTTGAAAATGATAATCGGTCATCACTTAACGATCCTGACAAAAAGAAGGAAAAAATGTTTTTTATTTGAACCCTTAAGTTGTTTAAATGTCATTCAAATGAGCAGATATCCACAAAAAAAATCGGAAAGTATGGCTATTTCAAAACTCTTACACAAAGGCAACTTAGTAGATTTGTAATTTTCGGTAGTAAATTTATTCTGATTAAATTATTTTTCTCCAACTAATTCGAGACCCGATTGTCATCTTGGTGAAAAAATAATTTTCAGGTCCAAAAAAAATTGTCGTTTTTAACAACTACAGACTGCTCTAAATTTTCAGTAACCGAGCTTATTTGTTTTTCCATCACTCCCTTTTTTCTCCGAATAAATCAGTGAGTGCATTCTTCACCATTTCATGAAGTGGTCAGGAGCGGATAAAAACAGAAATAGTAATTTTTACCAATAGTATGTTTTTACACAAAAACCTTCATTGAGTTTTGTTTGTATGCCCCTCGAAATGATGAAACCTCATTGGTTGAAAAGTACATCATACCGGGTGCGCCAAAAAAAAGTTTTTCAACTTTTTCGAGCACTTTCTGAAAGTAACTTTTTTATTCAATCGAGCAGAACTTTTGATCTAACGAAACGAATTTAATAAATGACCCATCATTAAGTTTATTTTCTTCCCAATAAAATAGGAATGGTTCTTTTAAAAATAAAATTTCTAGATTTCGAGAAAATTGGTTTCAAAGAGAGAAACTTTTTTTTGTGGCGCACCCAGTATGACTCTCTGTGACGAATGATGATTGACAACAAACAAACAAACAAAAATACCTTTATCCTTTCTATTGCTCATTGGTCGAGGTGTGTTCGCATCTGCAAATGCTGTTTTAGACTTCACATCATTCTCCGCTCTTTGTAAGCGCTTCCGCAAGCTGTTTTTGATGGTATCCAAGGGAAAGGATGATTTCATGACGTCACGTAGCAACAGCACGATGTTGACAACTTGCTGTAAAGAAGCTGCTTCTGTATCCTGAAGTTGAGTTGAAAGAAGAGATAAGTAGTTTTCAAAGCTTTCGCGGAATTTAGTATTTTACGGTTGTCGTTATTTTCACACACAATACTGAATTCCCTCAAACACGAAAAACCTTAGAATTTAAGAATTCGCTGAAAATATGCATTGTCGTCAAAATTAGTGAAACGTCGTTGATGAACAAATTCTATTGACCAATATTTAATAAACCCCTCTATCTTTGATCAGAGTTTTTAGAAAGTGGTCCCCGCTCGACGGAGGTCCAGTATTTAAATACCATGTAGCTATAAGTAATAATTATCGCATGACTCCGAGTGCAATACTAGAAATATTTTACGAGTTCCGAGATTTTTCCGTATTATCGGTAAAATCTCGGAACGAGTAAAATATTGACCAATCAAAACACTGATATTTTCTTGGGTCGGCAATAAAAAGGTAGTCCCGACATTGAGCATTGCTTTCATCAGGATACCAAATTTTACAAAAACTCCGATCAAATATTTTAGTCGAACTTGAGACACTCCAGGATTTAACAAAGATCAATGGTACATGAGAGCAGCTCACGCCTCATGGCGTAAACATTGAAAAATATTTCTTACATCTTTTTCAAAGACACTACATAATTCTGTACTTGCGATCCTCAACACATTCTGGTTACTACTGAAAGTAAAAGAGTAAATATGTAGAAGAAAATAAAGATACAAAATACAATTTTCGTTAGCCTCAAGGGAAAACGTCATCTATTCAATTGGAGAAGTCCATGTCCGATTGAACCGTCTCTATGGGTGCTATCAAATGGTGCATCCATTGGTTGCGATACTCTTAGGTTTCTACTACTGATGGTATCCAAGGCAAAAAGGAGTGATTTTTGTTACGTAAGCCTTCGAAGTTAGTAAGAAATTTGAAAAAAGGTGATGAATTTCAAAACGATGGAAATTTCACTTTTGCGGGAAATAACAAATCAACGTAAGCAAAAACGTCAATCGAATTTCAATCAACCATGAGGAGTGCTTTTAATTAGTACAGAGTATAAAGTCATAGAGTGTCCATCAAGGTTAAAAAGCATAGCCAGATAGACTCTGTATGATTTTTATTAGTCGACCTGTTTGGTAAGAAATAGTCAAATATGGGATGGAAGCTAAGCAGAAATGATACAGTTGGCGCTCTCTATTTCGACGTTCTACTATTCTATACGCTCTATAATTCAATAATATTGGGAGTCCCTGTCAACAAGAAACTCTTATAAACGACGCTCCTTTATTCGATGAAAATTAGATTCCCCTTGAAAATCGAATTAGAGAACGCCAACTACATATACACGCAAGAATATAAGAATGTATGAATGTACATCATACTTACGCTGTTTCACTGGTTTTCAATTTCTGAAGAATGGTATCGACGCTGAAATAAAAAAAGAAAAGAAAAGTTACACGAAGTATTTTCATCCTATATACGGTTCAGACAGGAATTTAGTCTGAATCGCATACCGCAAATCGCAAGTTGCATTCAGTTGCATTGAGTATTTTCATATTATATACGGTTCAGACAGGAATTTAGTCTGAATCGCAGACCTCTACAAAACCGCGGGTAGTATAAGGAGCACGAATCCGTTAGTGGATACCAGCAGTCTAGGAGGAATTAAGACATACAGTTATCGGTCTAAAACGGGCGTATGATCACAAATTTGAACGCCAGCTCCTTTTTCACAACGAAAATTGTAGTTTTTAACAAAAAAAGGTAGGAAATTTCCCAACTTTTTTCTGAAGGAACACATCAGGTTTGAAAGAAGATTTGTTTTAAAGAGCAGATTTAGTTGCCAAGCGACAGCAGCCGTTTTGTTTACTTGATATTTATTCTTCCGAGCTAGGATTTTGAAACAAAAGCTAATTTGATTAAAAAGTCACAGGAGCGTTAAGAAAGGACTATCTTATTGGGGAAAAAATGTCGCGGTTTTAATTAGTCGGGGAAAACTTGTCACCTAGAGGCATTTTCGTCACTTTTCCCCGACCAAATTTGAAAATTAGCTATTTCCAACCGACTAAATTGTCCAAATGAAATGGTCTCTTTAACTAGCTCGAAAATAGATTTCGTAATTCGACGTTTAAAGTAATTAAACTAATTTCAGTTAATAAAGGCGTAAAAAAATGGATTTCAATTTTAGTGGGGGATAAAAAAATTGGTTAAAAGTTTTGGTCGAGTGATAAAATGTCGGGGAAAATTTCGTTACTTTCCCCCGACAAGGTAAAAGAAAGGATAGTCACTTACCAATTTAACATGAGGTGAGTGTTGATGGAATCGGCCATTGACAGGTGAATTGCCTGGAACAGTGTTGGTAGTAAAAGAACCTGCCAAAGAAAAAATAGTACAGCATTTGTACACAAGGTTTTTTTTCCAACGAAAAGTTTTCCCGATTAAGTTTTCCCCTTCAAGGGAGCTTGCAATAGTAGGGTCTCTTGAGCGGCAGATCTTGGTAATGGTTTCAAATATTTACATGGGAATACGATTGTGATTTTCCCTGTTGGTGCTTAACAGGGATAATACCCTCTAATTCGACGTTCTAATATTCAATACGCTCCATTATTCGATATTATTGAAAGCCAACGTCAACAAGAAACTCTCATAAACGACGCTCTACTATCCGATACGTTCCCTTTCGATGAAAATCCAATTACCCTTTGAAATACGAATTTAAGAGCGTAAATAGAACTTTACGACTCACGGTATACATAGGATTTGTGTTTTGACAATATTCCAAAAAATGTGTTTGGATCTCACAAAGTAAATCCAACATTTGCTGAAAATTAAAATAAAATAAGGACGATATTTAATTTAGATGATGGGCGTTCGCTTTTGAGAGTTGGTATAAGGTCGTTAGAAATTGTTGATTCAGAAAAGGTTTAAAATCGATATATTGTATTACTGTACCGCTCAAAATTGGAGACTTTCATAATAGAGGAATGAAAAAGCAGAAAATCGAATCTGTCTTAAGAAATCAAGGACGATTCCAAGTTTTTTAAGCGCCAATGAAACCAGGAGTTTTCGAGAGTTCTTAGTTTGTAGGACTAAGGGTTAGTCTGTAGGACTAAGGCACACCGGGGGCGGTGATGTTTTATTACACCTCTGTGCCACAGACCAGCTGAGATCCCAGTCCTCTGGAAATTTGGACAAAATTTCGTCCCGATGGGAAAAATACCTTACAATTTCAGTCCCACTGGGAAATTGACTTTCCTTTTCATGAGTTTGAGTAAAGAAACGATTCAAGTTAATTTCATACTCAAAGTTTCATGCCATTCAGGATGGCAATCTTCAGTGAAAGAGTTTCATTTTCATTAGAAATTCAATGTAAAAAATTGCACTGCAAAACCACCCCCACTGGATTAGAACAATAGAATTTCTATCCCCATTGGAATTTCGATAGAAGTTTTAATCACCACTGTGTAAAAAGAGTTCCACCTGCGGGTCCGTGAGCCAGGCCGGGGTTATGAGACAGGGGTGTGTTATTACCTTGTTAGATGACTTCACAGGAGATTTCAAAACAGATGGACTGAAAGATGAAAATAAAAAGGGCTGCAACGGCTTTCTCTCTAACACAGCAAACAGTGTGTCCGGAAAATAAGCGGTTGTTATATGATAATGCAAAAACTGTTAGCTTGCAAAATAATATCCATTAGTCTTTGCTCTACTTTTTTTCAAATGGCATTCTAGATTACAAGAAGACTAGAAAAAGTTTAAGGGGTGATTAAAGGCACGCACATCGTGATAAAGATTGTCAAAAAAAATCACTGAGTCACTTCAGAAGTATAGAAGAAAATACTTTAGTTAAATAGATTTTCAATATGAGTCAAAAAGTACATTAAGAATAAAAAGTACACTGCGAGTGGGAGAGTGAGTGATCATGTGATCATGTATTCGCATGATAGTAGAGATGATATGAAGATTAAGAACAGCTAAGAACTCTTAATAAAGAGTGCTGCGTTGAAATTACCTTTCTTGGGTTGCCAGGTAGAGTTTTTGAAAGTATGTACATATCGTCCCATCAATTTGATCATCACAATTCTGTGGAAGTAAGGGAGGAATATCATTTTAGCATTTCAGTGGGGATGGAAAAAAAGAGCAAAGAACACTATTTTGCAGTAGGGATTTGCTTATCTGATTATTTTCAGCGGGGACAAAAATCTGAGTACAATTTTCCACTAGGGGCGGTATTTTGGCCAATTTTTCTGGCGGGAAGGGTTTTCAGTGGGTCTGTGAGAATTTATGCAATGCAATTGGTTCTTTTCGCATGACGACGGGCCTACACTGCACAGAATTGCCTGTTGCAAAGGAAAACAAAAAATCGCAAGCTCAGTCGTTACTTGACCTCGGAAAAGCCCTCACTAACCAGTCATTATTGTATTAATACAGTAGAAACGTTGAATGATATCCTTGAATACCTCTTCGTCACAGTAGTACCGCCCATATAGCTGGTACAACAAAAGAATTTGAATGACAATGTTGCAAGTATCTCTGTGTTGACAATTGGGTAAGAAAGTCGCGATTGTCTTGATAGCCCAGATTGCTTTCCGCTCGTATGCTTTGTTGGTTTCTTTCATCAAACTCAGTCTCTCCTCTGAATACTGAAATAGTAAACCAAAAGATTTTAGGCTCTCAGATAATTGAATTTTCAAATTAACATATAGAAACTTCACTTATAGTCAAAGGCTTGGTTTAAGGTCCTATAATTTGATGCTGTTTGAAATAACATGATCACACCGGTTCAAGATTTCAATATGCCCCCCCCCCCCCATTACCTGAGTACGTACTGAAAATCCATGATTGACGTAGATTGACAGTAAGGGTGAGGTACTGAGGTGGAATTACAGGTAGGTCTTAAAATAGGTGTTAGACAAAAAGTCAAAAGAAATGGATAATAAAGAACCTTTGCTGGTGAATCTGTCAACACTTTTTGATTTTTAATGAAATTCTTGGTGTTGTTTAGTAAACAGTGACATGCGCCATAACACAGAGCACTATCTGCATGCTCTAACGCTACTGTATAAAGGTCTTCCATGATACTGTAGTCATAGCAACGAATGACGTCACACAAACAAGATAGCAACTGAAAAATAAAAAACAAGGTAACCATTGTTGAGTCATTTATTCAAATTTCTGGATATATTTCGAAAGCCTAAGATTTAACAAGTTCTTTTTCAATAACGGAATAACGAATAATTCACAATAATGTTTGCTTTTTTGATAATTAACTTTTCTCTCAACTGTAATGGTTACAGCAAGAAGTTGACTTGATGGAGCAAGGAAAAGAAAAACATAACAGACTATGTTTACTTTAGGGTGATTTTGATAGAGCCCCGGTAAACCGAAATAAACGGAAGACAGAGACTTTTTTTAAGTGGAACCAAATGGACAATTAATACCTGTAAAGACATTCTTCTAAGCTCCCAGCGCTGATCTTCAAGCGATTCTATTGTTTGTAATAACATCTAGGAACGTAAAACATATAACCAATTAAAAATTTTCAATATCCCCAAAAAGTCCATGTAAACACATAACTGTTTTCTTTCAAGAAACGTTTAATAGTTTTATCAACCCTGCAATCAAAGCTTCCGGAAAGCTTTTTTCCTTTTCCAATGCTTGTCTCCGCGTTTTACTTATGAAAATTTTGGGTAATCCCACGGTACCAAAACCCGACGTATTATTCCGAACCCTGCAATACAATAAAATCAATACAAAGGACTTGGTTTTCGAGATACAGTTGACACTCTCTAATTCGAATTATTGATACATTTTACAATAGCTCATTACAGCTTATGCTCTCTAATTCGACGTTCTACTATCGATGATACGCTCCATTATTCGATGCTATTGAAAGTCACCATCAACAAAAACTCTCATAAACGATGCTCTACTATTCGACACGCCTTATCCGATAAAAATCCAATTCCCGTTGAAAATTTAGAGAGCGTCAACCGTATATTAAGATTATTAGCAAATAGACCATGGATACCTGTTTAATAAGATGGCGGAAAGGAACGTAATCTTGCTCGTTCAACCAATCAGCGATCACCTTTTCATCACGTGGGGTGTTCATGACGTGCTCTTCGTTATTGTCAATTTGACTCTTTGAGATACCTTCATGTTAGAAGAAAGGGAAAGTTGTTATAGAGTGAAACGAAAACAGAAAATGTTGCTTGCTTCTGGTTGTTGCTAGAAAAAAATACTACAGTAGGAATCTCAATAACTCTAACAAGCCCGAGGAATTGAAATTTGTTCGAGTTATGGAAATTTCGAGTTATGGAGACCGATTTAAAGTAATGAGGGACGAGAAAACTTGTTCGAATTAAGGAGATATTCGAGTAATTGTGATTTAAGTTCTGGTGATTGTCTGAACTTCTTATTAAAACTTTTAAGAGAGGTCAATCTATTCGACATAAAAACTTCTTACCTTTTATTTCAGTTAATTTCAATTGCGGAAGAACTTCAGTTAGAAACTCAGCCTATAATAGAGCAAGTAAAGATGAATTCCTTATTATACTATTCAATGCGCTCCACTATTCGATAATATTGAAAGTCAACCTCAACAAGAAACTATGTTTCTACTCCCTCATTAGATGAAAATAAAATTTCCTTTGAAAAATGATTTAGAGAGTGTCAACTGTAGTTGTTTGTACTAATGTGAGTGTTTCATAGAATGATGGGTTGGAAGTTGCCCGATATTGATTCTTGTTGAGGAAATCATAGGGAGAATCATAATTTCGAGAGGGAAGTGGTATTTGGCTATTCCAGAAAAAAAAGTACCCCCTATGACCCCCTTTAGCCCGGGGTCCACTTAAAGCTTAAAGCTGGATTGCGCGATTAAGTGGCCCAGTAATATATGGTAATATGTTTTTGCCTAGGCGGACTGTAAAACAGTCCGCCAAATTTTAGTTGTTTTTGGAAGGTAAAAACAGTATGAAGCAATGTTTTTATTTGAGAATATGGGATTGCAAATCTGTTATTGATCTTTGTTTCTCATTTTTGATTATATCTTTGAACTCCAAGTAGTTTTATTGTTATTTGGATTTTTAACATTTTCTCTCAAAATGGCGACCTCGCCAAACGCTCCTAGTCTACTTCACTGGACTCAGCGTCATAAAAAATTATCAAAAAGCAAAGTTCAGCCAAAAGTAGACTCTAGTCTAGACCTCCTTGCACTTTTTCTCATTTTTGGACCCCCCCCCCTGGATTTTCAACCTCATTTTACTGACCAACCATGGATTTTTACACCCAAAAAAACAAACTTCTTGGATCTTTTAGTTCCCAGACCACCCTCGACGTCGCAATTCCCCAACATAGGGGATATAGACTAATTCATAAACAGCCCGTTTTCGCCGTACCAGTCTGTGAAAAAATCTTAAGAAAGCTACTAAACTTTTCCAGGGCTAATTTTTCTCATCAATCCTTTTCCCACTGGATAAGATATTACCTGCGGGTCTGTTTTTTCTTTCTTAGCATGTTGAATGAGTGATTGATTCTAAACAAATTAAAGAAAAATATTCACCTGATATTCTGGTGGCCCGGAGGAGTGATAGTCAGCCTTTGATGTCGGGTTTAACTACCTGTAAGCCTGAAAATATCTCGGTTGGACACACAAACTCCCGGAAAACAAGGGCTGGAGTTCAAGCTTCCCGCTGCAAAATCGATGACACGTTCTTCCAAATGTTGGAAATTTTCCCGACCTTCAGAGCTTTAGTGTGTCAGAATTAAATTTCCACATCGGTTACCAGATAAGAAAGTCGTCAAAATGATTAAAGAAGGCAGAGTTGATCAAACAGCATGTGATTCAGCCTAAAAACATACCTTAAGGGAACTGATTTTTGCGTAGTTTATTTTCGTGGTGCGAGGGTACTAAATTGGCGCATTTTGCGGAACCAATTCTTTCATATTCCTAGGGGCTTTTGAGGACTTTTAGTAAAAATTGCATTTCGTTCCCGCCATAATTAGTTCCGCGAAAATTAGTTCCCTTTTAAGTTAATGGAATCGAGGATAACATAAATATAAAATACACTAAAGAGAAAGTGTATCCGCAAAATGAATATTAATTATTTTGCAACAAGGCTTTGTGGATCTGCACTGTGACTATTAATCTTTTGTTCATGACCAAAAACCCTTATATAAGTAATGGAAAGACAAAAGTCCTGTATTTGTATACAGATTTGACGAATTTTAACGCACGTTTCGTAGGAAGAGACTTACGTGTTCAGCATCTGTGACTTTTTGAAGACTTTGATCAGGTATTCGCATGTTCTATGGTGCAATGAAAGTAACATAAACAATGAATTGTCAACCAAATTCCTATCAATAGGATGGATGTAACTTTTCCATTTTTTTCGAAGAGTGCAATAAAGGAATGCCAAAGGCTGTCGCTATTTTTCATCTATTGAACCGGCAAAAATCTCATGGTATCAAGTCTTTCTTGGTAGACAATCTTACTCAAGATCGGCTTAACCTTTCACGTCAAAGGTACTGATCTAGTTTTTGGCAAAGTAGAATTCGAAAAAGAGAGCCAAACCTTTTTAATTTACAAAAACATATTTTTAGTAATATCCTAACAATGCCTCTTCTCTGCTGTCGACCCTTGAGTATACCTTAGGATGTCTATAGTAAAGGGTGAGTCTCTAGGTATCGAGCATATAATCTAAATTACCGAAAGAGTTAACGATTTGGCAAGTTTTCTTCTTTCGAAGGGATGTCTGTCCAACTGTAGGAAGGAATTTTGTTTATGGAGGCCATTTCTAAAATAAATAGGGGCAGAGTTAATTAAAGTACACAGAAAAGTTTTCGTTTTCTTCCAAATTTGAATCCTCATCGAGATATCATTTATAGCTTGAAATCACCATAAATATGCCTCTTGCTTTAAAGAAAAAAAAACTCTAAGCTTTAAATATCATGACAAAAAAAGAAGAACCAAAAGTATGGCTTCCACGGGACTTACGTTATTAATTGGCCTTCATTGATCGATTTGTTCAAATAATCACGTGATGACACGCTGTTCCTCCCCATACCTCCCCCAGAGAAATTTGATCTTGACAGCATAAAATAGGTGTTGTTTGTGATCAGGTATCGGAGCACCACTTCGTACGCCAGTAACCGCCCTTCACGCCATTCCCAACACGCTGTGAGATCTGACAGAATAGAGAAATGGTTATTAAAGGTGCATTGTACGTTTTCTCACAAGAAAATTTGGGTGCATAGCTGGTATAAAAGAATTATATGTACGTAATATTCTATCTGCTATTTCAAATTTTATATAACTTTTGTCTAGTTTAAATTTGCCACTAATGGCTAAAACAGGGGTATTTCCGTAGAAAACATTACGTCATGAATATCATGAATTCCAGAGAAACAAAGGATTCGAAAAAAAGGGGGAAATCATAAGAGAATTTCAAAATTGACTCGGAGAAATATAATTCAACTTTTACTGTGTCTTTCTTTCTTGTTAGTGACGCTTGGTCTTTCCTTCCCTGCATTGTTTTGTTTGAGCGTTTTGATTGGTTCCAATAAACTTTTGATGTCTGTTTTCCAGGATGCACACAAACATTGCAAAACCAGTTTCAAAAATGAAAGACTTGCTTGGTGTTTCGCCACTAGAATGAATGAACAACAAACAATATCAAGCCTAAAAAAGTTCTTAAAGTTTCCTTATTTTCAGCATATTGTATTGTGAGTCTTTTTGTCTAACTTCCTAAGAAATTGCATATTTTAGAGTCTGCAAAGCCTTAAAATTTTGTTCTTAAAAATATGGTCTCGAAGCTGTATGTTCCTAATATATTTTGACCTTGTAATAAATGAACGTGTATATTGGAGAACTTGGTTTAATAAAAAAACATAATGAGCATCTCCTAGTTTTCTACTTTTGCACAATATATATTTTTGTATTTTGAATCTTCTCTTCAGAAAACGATGGGTGTACTCTTTCCACTAAAATTTCTACTAAAAATATTGTCTAAGATAAGATCTAAGATATTGTCAACAATGAAATATCTCGTCAGCCTGACACAACTTTAAAAACTTTCTACGTCCCAGTAAACATGGAAAGGGGTGAAATTGACACTCCTGTAGATTAGAAAATAGCAAAGCAAAGTTTTCTGCGGACACTTTTGTAAACTCACGAATATATTTGAAGAGAAGGCTTGTTGTTTGACGAACTGTTGACGCATTGTGCATGAGGTAATGTGAAAAGACTGTCCAATATTCAGGCCAAGAAGCAGCTATATGTGGCAAAGGAATGTTCTAGAAGAAAATACATTATACAGACATTAATAAATAAGCCTGTGAATTTAAAACCATTTGTCATGGTGATCTATCTAATTTCACTTCAAAACGCTGATCAATACAATGTACATGATTTCATAACTTTGTAGGCTACTGTTAGGTTTCAAATAAACGCCCCCTCCCGCTTGCTGATTTTTCGAAAATTTCCCAACCCCCCACACCTTATAAGAACACCCCCCTTTTATAAATTTTCAGCTTTCAATAAAAAGGTCCCTTATTTTAGCCTATAATTACCAGATTTTTGGATTTTCAAAAATACAATTTCTAACCCTCGGTAATTTAAGCCCCCTCTGTTTATTTGGAACCTAACCGTTGGGTACCCAACAAATAAGTGAACCTTAGAGCATCCAGCTACAGTGGGCAAGGTCATGGGTTCAATTCTAGCCGGGTTTTACCAAAGATTCCCAAAATGTTACTTGATGCCTCCCTGCTTAATGCTCAGCAATTCAAGAGAAGGATTACGGGAAAGTGGAGAAATCCAGGGAGAGAGAATGGAGCCTTTCCCTATCTTCAGGTCAATAGAGGAGCCTCTACGTTTGCAAGACTTAGCTACTACACTATGAATTTTGGGATGAGATTATAAAATGAAGAAATGCTTCTCGAAATTAAAACACCTAAACTAAATCGAGAAAAGTCAAATCAAAAAGGATGATAAAAAACCCAAACACTGGCAAATTTCAAAAGCCTACAGAATATTTTATAATGATGAGTCAGAGAGTTCTTGAACCAGAGACCAGAATTGCAAAATATTGTTACCTTGATCAAGAACAGCAGTGCATTTAAGAATCCTTCAGCTTCGTAAGCGTTCATGAAGTGACAGTGATTGTCACTGTTCTAAAATAAATTAGAATTCTACTTTACATTGGTATAGATTTTAATGGGGCAGAAATACAAAGCAATAGCTCTAAAAGACGATGTTTTCTAACAGGCGAGTCCCTATTTTTCAAATCGAATGTAAATTGAGCACGTATATATTGGAAAAAGAATACAAATTAGCTGTCCAATTTTTTATGTTAAAAGAACTGAGCTTCGTCCCTCTGATTAAAGAAAGTACTTAGGACAGCCTAGGAATATTATGACTCTATCGTCATTAAACCATAATTAACAGACAGTAATGTATAAAGGGCCTAAAAGAGCCTGAAAGAGGTTTGTAGTGTGCATAGATAACAAACCTTCCTTGTGAATTTTGTCCTCAAGTAACATATAATCTTTTCAAAGGATTCAATGAAATACTAAAAATGAATAGAAAGTTAAGCAATTGTTACTTTGCAAATGGAGGAAAAGAGAAGGTAACAGTCAGTATAAAGGTTCCAGTATTAAAAATACTCAATTATTAATGGATTCCAAAAGTACAACTAGGGTTGTACTGATGTTTAAATTCAACAGAAACAAGCAACATGCTGAATGGACCCACCTGATGATGAGAATCAAAAAAACTAATGAGCCAATCTGGAGAAAAGCTGGTAACAGACAAACGGATGGACGGGCGAACGAACATCGGTTAATTTAAAGGACCTCCACCCACCGGAGTAGGTCCAAAAAAGATTCATATGATACCTTGTACTCTGATTTATAAAGAAATGACGAGAAAGCCTTGCCGGCAACTTCTCGAACACTGAGCTGTTGGTGTGCAAACAGTTTGAAGAAAACGTTTTCTAAATTATCTTGCATAAATCTGGGCAATGAATCATAGTGAAC
Organism: Clytia hemisphaerica; assembly: GCF_902728285.1. NCBI lineage: Eukaryota > Metazoa > Cnidaria > Hydrozoa > Leptothecata > Clytiidae > Clytia > Clytia hemisphaerica. The sequence goes on along the minus strand of NW_027104390.1, from coordinate 1,319,233 downwards.
TCGACCAAGCTGAAAAGATAAAAAGAATACAACATTAGTATGAGAGTAGAAAATTATGTTATTTTTATTTGTGTTACACTTTTACAGCCCCATATCAAAAAATACATTAAAGGAAGAAATTTTGGTGGGAAGAAAATTGAGCGGATTTGGCAGATTTATCTTAAATCTGCCAAATTAAGTTCCCATCAAATTAAAGTTTTTCAGCTATCTGCCAAATTAAATTCCCGCCAAATTAATTTTTTTTTCTTCTTATGTCTGATTTTTCACAATTTACCTCTGATATCAATGTTTTCACCAGCTGATTTCGGATTTAAAAATACGTCATCCACCAAATTAAATTCTCACCAAAATTAGTATTTTCCCTGATCTGCCAAATTTCTTCCTTTAATACATCTTTAAAAAATTTGGTTTTGTCCAAAGTTAGAAACTTGCATACGTCAAAAAACATATAAAAATTCAGAAAAAATATTTTGTGAGCTTTTTCGTTTGCAAAATAAATACTGTTGCTCTGATGTTGTCTTCTGTCCAGGCACTGGAATTGTTTTAAAACCAACAGATCTGGCGAAATCATACCACTTACAGGAATTTGCTGTATAAACCTGTTAAACCTTAGCTCGAATTAAGAAGATATTTGCAAAGAAAAAGTAAAAAAAAGAATACTTTGATCTTTTTCATTGGGTGGTCGTTCTTTCCTTTTGTTGCAGCTGAATGAATAACTTTGCAGCTTGAAAGAATTTTATCAATGCCTAAAAATCAGTTTAAAAATTAAGTTTATATATATGAATGAAAAGGAAATGGGAAAGATCTCCCTCAGAAAACACAAAAGAAAAACAATGATATTTTGTGATATCAAAGTATCAAAGTTTCTCTTTGCAGGCCCATTTCCCTGAGAAATGGCAGTGTTCTAGATTGTTTGATATGATTATTTTTTCACCTAGAGTAAAATATTATGCCCCAGTCTAGGACAAGGAAATCATATTATGTTTGGGTATTATCAAACTGTACAATGTATTTCTGAAATAGTAGAACATCTTAATAAGCATCACCATAAAAGGCAGGTTTCAGTAATGGTATGCCAACTTATCAATAATGGTATGCCAACTTATTCATAAGAATTCCCAAACAAAAACGGTCTTGAATTTCTCAAACTATGTTTCAAGATGTTTACCTCTTGTGGCACCTTCAATGGCTTGCCAAGAATTATCTTCATCACAAATCTACAATAATATGATATAATATAAAAAAATAGAAACAATCAGAAAGTTTTGACTTTATACTGTTTTTATATTATTTCATTTTTAGACTACCCTCTTCTCTAACAAGTTAAAAAGTATTGACAGATTCAAAAATTCACTCAATTTAAAAATTAGTGAATAAGAAATATATGTGATCCTTCTTTGGTATTGAGCAATTTCTTTGATTCTTATTTTGCTGATTTGTTCACTAATCACATAATGGTTATCAGAAAGTACAATAAAAAGGAATTTATTTGCACCTAAAATATCATATTCATACCTTAGTGAGTGAAAGAAAAAGATTTTCAATCATTCCTTCGTCAAGGAGGTCAATCATTGTATTCAGTTTTGAAGCTGTGTCTTTTCTGATAGCAGACCAAACATCAGTAAGTCCAAGCAAGATAATTTCCTATGGATATAATGATATCAATCAAAAATTTTATTTTCTTTCTTTCAAAGAGAGTTGTTTGGAAGTGGACACAACAAATAAGAGTTTCAACATCAGAGATAATTTATTTTCGTGTATTTAATAAAACATTTTTTAACATTGGGTTAACAAGTCTTAAAGGGACATTGCGCGAACCACATGTCATTAAAGAGAACAATTAAAATCAAGTGTCCAGACCAAACTTGCAAAACAATTGAAACAACCAAAATCAGCCATATTTGTTTTTATTTTTGATTTTGACATGTGACATTTGTTTTGATTTTGTATCTCACTGCATACGGTTTGTTTACAAATTTCGTCCCTTTTATGTCCCTAAGCAGACTTCGCAAAAATAACAAATAAAAAAAATGAAGATTACCTTAAGTAGTAAGAAGCATTTCCAGACAACAATAACATATTTATTTGACAAATTCTTTATCCATCTTGAAAAACTCAATATAGCTTGCTTTCTTACAATGGGTAAGGATTGACCTGAAAAGTATTGTGTATAGGGGAAACATTACACAAAAGATACCCTTAGATTAATTTCTTCCATTTACTATTTTAATTAGTTTAGCCTTCTGAGTAAAACAAGATTCCAACACTAATAACTTTTAAAATCAAATAGAGGTTTTGGTTTTAAGCCAAAAGAAAAAGAATACAGATTTAAATAATACAAGATTTAAACTGTGAAAGGGAAACAGTGACTTACTTGTTATTATTGTATACTTAAATGCCTGTAGTAGATTATATGAAAGATGATCATGATTCTCTATCCTAAAAGTGAAAAACAAATCAAAAATATATACATAAAGATTGATTTTTATCTGTTAGAAAGTATATTTTGGTATTTTAGCTTACTCTCTATTCTGCACAGCACCCCTTGGATTCAACGGGGGGGGGGGGGCTGGGAGGTTAAGGATCTTCTAATTTAAAAAAAAAGTGGAGGTTGGTTTGATGAGAAATTTCAGGTAGGGTAACACTATATAGATGGGGTTGACATTTTCAGGTCGTGGGGTTGTTGTTCAACTCAAGTTCATTTGTTTCCTTTTTGTCCTTATTGGTTCTTATGTTACGTGTTCATTTGCTAAAGTTTCTTTTTTGTTGCTGAAATTGATATCAGTAAAAGTTCTGTTCTCAGTTCTGTTCAGTTCTGTCTTCAAATTACCCCCTCTTATTCCACCCCCCCCCCCGCTTATTAGAATTTAGAAAATTTTCCTACCCCATGCTAATTCGGACCCCCCCCGTCTATTCGGGAGACAAGAGTAGGGTGACATTATTCAAGTTGGGGTTGAAGGTGTGCTGCCCAATATGTTCTGTATAGCTGATAGCATCCATAGCATCAACATCATCCCTGACCGCAATTTAAAGATAATTATGATAATTATGATTCCATCTAGCTCAAGCTTAGGCATTAATTAAAAAGTGTTAGCTGTTTTATTGTATGTCGTACCATGCAAGTATGTTTTCAAGGACAAGAATCACACTCTGTTCATAAGATGGATTCAGTGTATATGATTCTTGCGATTGATCACTATTTGAGAGCTTCTCACTCCAACCATAATGACGATCATAAACCCACTTCAAAAATCTGTTAATGATTTCAACCTCATAGTTTAAAAGATTACTGATGTTGACTTTGTTGATCAAATGGATTGAGCTATTATTGAAATCCTCCAATTTATTGCTAGAGATTATTTCTTCCAGTCTGTTATGGAATTCTTGTTGATTTACTCTACTGCTATCATCAGTAGTAGGCTGCTTTTGCTGGGATATGATAAGATTATACAACAATGTTAGAAGTTCTTTATCATCTGTTTTTTCTTCATTTAATATTCGATGAACAATACCTAAAGCTGGTATTGTATTGCCTTCCAACATTATATTCTAAAGTTTGTTTAATTTTTCTCTGAAAAAAAATGAAGCAAATCTGGCATTATCAAAAGATATTGACAAAAGAATCTCAAATTTTATAGTGATCCAGAGAAATCCATCTTTTTAAGAAGCGCTTTCCCCTATTTCTCAGTATATCCCTTGCTTTCTGGGTATGCACCTTAAAGTTAAACAAATAATCAGCAACCATTGCTGGAAATGAATTGGGATGGAAAGAAATTGATAGATATTGAAGCTTACATCAAATGACTAAAGGATAAAAGAGACAATTTATTCTTTGGTGTGAATCTGGGAATCACATAATCACTAATCACTTTTAAAATCAGAATCAACATTTTCTCAAACTTTTATTCCTCAATGATATGAGAAGTTCTAAAAAATAATATGTAAATAATATGTAAAAAGATCCTGCATCGATACCTAAACACAGCTAGAAGGAGCAAACAAAACCTTTGTTTATAAGTTTGTTTTACATATATGATATGACTCAATTTTGCTACATGCTACAGCAATTTTCCTGCTGCGTTGCAGCGAAAATATATTCAATACAATTCATTTATTTACTTTCTTCACTTTTCTTTTGATTCAGCATTTCTTCATTGAAAAAATAATACTGTATGTAATTGCCATTTTTATCTTAACCATCTTAAATACCCCACTGATTAAGTTTTTGCTAAAATTTTAAACCCCCTTTTTATGTGATTTTTAATTTCGCTTAGCGAAAGTATTACGATAGCAGCGGCGGTGTCATCAGAAAAAAATTAGAAAACGAAAGTACTCGATACGGTGGATGAGCTCACTAAATTCAATTTGTTTTTCTACCTTTCCTCGGTCACACTCACCATGTATAAATATTGTGGTTGTTTTTATTTTTCAAAAAGAAAAATAATAAATATAAAACGTACAATTTTGAAACAATTCAAATATCATTAATATTATTTGCTCATCTTCATTGTACTTTAAACAAACACTTTATTCTTTTATTATTTTTCTTATGAATGTTCTACTTGACATGCGTAAATGAAAAACAGAGAGTGGTTATTATATTATGCGTTTAAAATAAAGAGGATTTGGTTGAGAAGCGTAGTCAAATGATTGGGACAATATACCTTTCGGATATTAGTTCATACAGAGTAAATAAAGGATGGCATAAAATGCGGGAACAGTTTATTTTATCATATAGGCATCTACCTTATAAGAATCTAATCAATAACTCTTGAAACACGGTGATATACCTTTCGGTAATTAGTTCTTACAAATTAAACAGGGGACAGTGCACAATATGAGAATGTTTATTTTCTTATAAGCATTTACTTTATAAGAATCTAATAAATAACTCTTGATAGACAGCCATATACCTTTCGGTAATTAGTTTTTACAAAGTAAACAAGGGATGACGCACAATTTGAGCATATTTATTTTTCTTATAAGCATATACTTTATAAGAATCAAGTCAATAACTCTTGATAGACAGCCATATACCCTTCGGTAATTAGTTCTTACAAAGTAAGCAAGGGAATGGCACAATATGGGCATATTTATTTTTCTTATAAGCATATACTTTATAAAAATCAAATCAATAACTTTTGATAGCTGGGGATATACTTTTAGGTAATTAGTTCTTACAAGGTAGACAGAGGACTACTGGTTGCAGCAGTTTTAATATAGCTCAGCCTGGCTTATTCATCATAAAAAATGACCGTGTCCGAATCATTTCTCATGACTCGACTTAAACCTTTTTTTCTAATCCACCTCGTAATTTTCTTAACAGCTTTTTCAGAGCCAGCATTTTAGCATACTTTTTGCAAATATTTGGCGAAATTTTTCGACTTCAAGTCGTCTTGTTGATATTATTTTGGGTTTATATGTGATGCTAGGGGAGGATTTTTCATATGCGAGTTACGAGTTACAAGTTACAAGTTATGAGTTACATTTAGAACCATGAGTTACGAGTTACTTTTTACGAGTTGCATTTTAACAAAATTAAATCGAGAGTTGCGAGTTACGAGTTGCATCTTAACACACAAAATTCACGAGTTGCAAATTAAAAGTGCGAGTTGCATATTAAGTGTGAGCTGCAAATTAAAAGTTTGAGTTGCAAATTAAAATCAAGTCTGAGATTGTTATCTTAAATAATAACAGCACAAATAAAAGCTAAGCCCAAAGCAAAGCATGGAAAACTCAGCCAAACTGTTTACATTTTGTGATTAAAGTTGTGATTAAAGTTGTGAAACCACTCAAATCACACATTTTTTCGCTCGTTTTTGTATAAAAACAAAGCAGAGCATTACATAACTTTAAGTTTTGAAAGGAAATGCGCGTGTTTCTTCCTATCGAGAAACATCTTTAATGTTGCTTTTAATAACGTGGACGTTACCTGTCATTTTCAAGACAAAGTGACACTTTTTGACAAAATTATTGACAGGCTACTTAAGTGTGATACCTACAAGCTTTATTACACCAAATATTTTAATTGTACAGAATGAGATGCCTTTGATATAAATAGATAATATTGTCAAGAGGCAAACTTTGGGAAGGGCAGTTTTAGAGATACAATTCTAATCAATTATTCTATTGTCCTTATGTTGATAAAATCACTTATTTTTATGAAATAATGATCTGATGGTCAAATATAAAGCTTCTTTAAACAATCCCAGCAAAGGTTTTGCCCCCGGGGGTGGGGGGGTACTACCCTTGCCGACCGACGGGGATGCTCCGCTGAGGTTCCAAAATATGACTCTAAATGGGACTCGCTTTTTCAAAAATTTTGCTGAAATTTGCGAAAAGAGTGATCCTGATTGGAACTCAGAGTTTAAAACTCTATCCTTCCAACCTAACTTAGAGCACTTCCAAATCGTTTTTAGTTTTGAAAATTTGTGGGAATTTCCCTTTTTTCTAAAATATTACGACCATATGATTGTACACGTTTTGCATGTGATCTTATAATTACTGTAGGTGAAACAACCCCTTAGAGCCATCATTCTCAGCATGTTACCTTGTTACCCCTATTACCCCGTGTTACCCTTTTTAGTAACAACGCATCCAAACCAATTATCCCACCCAGGAGCACTTTTCTCTACATACAGTTCTTTACACTCATACAATGTAAATACTTTTTGTACATTTTTTTCTTTCTCCAACAAATATTTGCTCTTCTTATGTATAATAGTGAGCAGCAATAATCATTTAAAAAATATCTTTCCTTTTATCAATAGAAATTTTCACTCTTACTGACTTTTCAATTTGTAACACGCACTTTTGATTTGCAACTCACACTTTTAATATGCAACTCGCACTTTTAATTTGCAACTCGCACTTTTAATTTGCAACTCGCACTTTTAATTTGCAACTCGCACTTTTAATTTGCAACTCGCACTTTTAATTTGCAACTCGCACTTTTAATTTGCAACTCGCACTTTCAATTTGCAACTCGCGAATTTTGTGTGTTAAAATGCAACTCGCAACTCGTAACTCGTGAAAAGTAACTCGTAAATGCAACTCGTAACCCGTGGTTCTATATGCAACTCGTAACTCGCAACTCGCATCTTATCATATCACCGCTTGGGGTATTCAGAAAGGTACTTTTATATCATAACTTGGTGTTATGCCAACATTTAAAGGTTGGCCACTGCCCAAAAGACCTTTGTTAAATTGATGAAACATAAAACAGGGTGAAACGTAGAAATCGACTCCATTAGAGATATAACTGTATTTTCCAATAGGTGAAAATCTATGATTTCACCCCCGTATGCTTCTCTGAGCATTTCTCACACAATTCTACTAACAAATATCTGCTTTTTTTACAAATTCTACAATAATTACAAAACAAAATCCTCAAAGGAATAGAATAACAAAACAAAAATTAGTTACAGAACATTGCAGAACATTGAAGCAATTAAAGACAATTAACTACCTTATTGGAACTAATTTTCGCGGGTTTTAATTTTAGCGTTTTTCGCGGTTTTTCGTCAAAATCGCGAAAATTTGATCCCGCGAAAAATTTTGAGAGTTGAAAACCGCGAAAATTAATTCCCGCAAAATACAATTTTTTCCAATTTTATCGAAAAATTTGAAAAATCCCTAGGAAAATGAAAGAAATTTGTCCAAAAAAGGGCAAAACCGTGAAAATTAAAACCCGCCAAAATTCCAGAATGGAAAAAACCGCAAAAATTAAAACCCGCGAAATACAATTTTACGGATATTTTTTTTCGACAGCGAAAATTAGTTCCCGCGAAAATTAGTTCCAATAAGGTATGTACAATAAATGAATTAATTAGAGAAAAGTATTTTTTTGATATTTACAAATAAACTGACGCACAGCGGCAGTAACACAACATACCTTGTCAATTCTGCTATACCAACTATATATCTGGTCTGCAAAGTAGTTAGTAAAAAAGGGCAAAACCGCGAAAATTAAAACCCGCCAAAATTCCAGAATGGAAAAAACCGCAAAAATTAAAACCCGCAAAATACAATTTTACGGATATTTTTTTTCGACAGCGAAAATTAGTTCCCGCGAAAATTAGTTCCAATAAGGTATGTACAATAAATGAATTAATTAGAGAAAAGTATTTTTTTGATATTCAAATAAATAACGCCGCACAGCGGCAGTAACACAACATACCTTGTCAATTCTGCTATACCAACTATATATCTGGTCTGCAAAGTAGTTAGTGTTCTTTTTTTTAAACAGTTTACTCTGAAGGAAAGGTTTTATTTATTATAAACATTCAAAAAACCAAATAGTTGCTATGGTAGAATTAGAGAAGGTACGATGGCAATACTCAAAGTTACGGTAAAAGCAAAAACTTCAATATTCTGGAATTAACTGTTGACTTTTATTAGGGATAAAGGTACCTCAATAATTCAGAAATAAGATGGTGAATGTTGGTGAATACTGACAGGCTAGCTCTAAAGCTCTAATCTAAAACAGCATCTAATAACATGAAAACCAGAATATAATTCTTCAATGGGAATCAAAACTATAAAGTGCACTTACAAACATCAATTTGTCAGATCTAACAAAATCAATAACCGCACTGTCATCATTGACAATAAAACAAACGATTTTCTGTCAAGAGCCTTGTAAACATTCCAACAACTTCCAACAGCTCAGTCTACCATTTTTAGCATGGTCCGAGGATTGAGCCGAGAACGCTCGCAGAACGCCTGTGAGTCCCGCGCAGGTGAAAAACTTTAACCTGTCAATCATTTTCTTAAGTGAAGAGTACGCAAAGCGATTCTAGCTTTACGATAGTGCCGAGGATCGTCAATGGATAGTATTCAATCATCATTATCCCTTTATTTTCATTCCTAGAACTTTTGCAAAAAAAGGAAATATAGAAAAGTTGTATTTTTGACTGCTCTATTCACATACTGAATTTGAAAGATCTTCTATGTGGCGTTTTTTTGCAAACTTTAAAAAACTGATTTTTGTCCTGCCTTTGGCTTAAGTCCTTGCGTGCAGCATAGGGTATAAAGTCCAAACATGCATTTCCCGTAATTTTTGTATGAAGAGTTAGGTCTATAACAGACTGAGGGGAGTTATTACTTTTTGGTGGATTCGAAAACACAAACAGGGAAACTTTTTCATCGACAATTCGGGCCCAATGACCACAAAATATGCAAAATAATATTTTGAGTCTCTTTACTTTAGTCAGCTTTAGTCAATGTCTTTGCTAGGAGGAATGCAAGAGTTCCAGAGTGCACACAACCCTGATACTTTGTGAGATTAATATTATTATAAGAGAGGTGGCTTTATCTGCTCTGACCCTGCCCTGGGCACAACCCTGTCGACGTACCAGAATACGAACACCACGCAAAATCCGGTGTTGGATGAGGATACTTCTTAACACCGGACAATCTCAACGGTGTCCAGAAGTTTGAAAATTAAAAACGGGACTAATACCGTACAAAAGGTTTCCGGTGTGGACACCGGTGTGGCTGAGGAATCTGACTGTTCTGACCTGTCTGGTGCTTCGGGAGGGTCGTCCCCTCCTGTGACAGATTCTGATGCCTTAGCTACAAAATAATATCCCAGTATTTCTATTGCAAATAATCTGAAACAAACCTGAACTGCTGAATACTTGGACTGGTACTTCTGTTCTGTCTGTCATCTGTCTGTAGGTAGTTTGAACTTCTGAGAAATCGCGTCATTCTTTTCGCGCTTGAAAAATATGTAGCACTTCCCCGGGGTGGTTACTTTACTCGTTTCGAGGGAGGAAATGGTGAGATAATAAAAAAAGCCTTTGCAGTGAAGAGCCAATTTCATATCACTTAGAATACTAAGGAGGTAAAATGTTTTGCTTATTTCAACAGCCTTTCATCTCCATAAGCTCAAATCAACAATAAGCGGAGTTTACGTTAAAGAATACCTACAAGATGGCGACCGAAGTAGCATGTGTGAGTTTTTACTCTTTTTTTTAACAATTGAAGAACTGCTGAACTAACCTGTGAATTTGTGTACAATTTTCAACATTTTTGTAACGAGTAGGACATGGCTCACCTTAAGTTAGTAATTTTGTCCAGGAGGGTAAAGGTCACAGTGGTATAGGGTGGGGATTTTTGGCGAGGAACAAGCAGTTACATCAAAATGCCTCGAAAATGTCAATATGAAAATTGCGTAATCAGAGAACATTATAAAAAGGCCGAGACAAACTTTCAACTAGCCGTATTGTATAAGGGTTGCGAAGCGATCTAGACTCTACCTCAATTCGCAAGTTGCTAGCAAAAATAAGAGCCACTCTGATAAAACCCTAAAAGAGAGACAGGGTCTTAAGAGCCATTTTCTGTAAAAATCAGACAAAATCAGGCAGGTCGAGGAAGTGATATCCTCAGATTTTGCCAATTTTTGGATATTTTGCTCAAATACATGAAAATAACATCCTGTGAAAATTTTTTTGAAAAGTCTTTTTTCGTTCCCAAGATATGGGCCTTTAAAATTTGGGCCAATACACCTTTCCCGTAATTCGTAAAACTAATGCGCGCGCATTATTTTGATGCTCTCCACCGTTTGGTCTCTGGAGGTAAACAAACCCGTTTTTGCCTGCGTTCCCTTAGGGAAAGTTGGTTTTTTGAGCTTTTCTTAAGTTTTGTCGAACAAAATCCCCTCAAATTTTAGTATGTTCAACCTATTCATGATATTATACCACCCTGAAAATATTTTGCCAAAAGAAGGTCGCTGTCAAAAGTTAGAGGCTCAAATCCCACTTTCCCTAACCCCTCGCAGGCAAAAACGCGTTTTTTACCTCCCAAACAATTTTATACACAACGGTGGAGCGCACATTTTCCCGGGCCATTTCTGAGAAATTTGAATTACGGGAAAGGTGTATTTGCCCAAAAAAGTGCACTTTTGATAAATCTTTGACTTCAAGAGCAATTTTAGACATGATCAAGCTTAAGATTCATTTCAAAACATATTTTCCTGGAAGAAATCCATGGGTACTTTGAAAAAATGGCATTTTGAGAAAATTTTTTTGACCCTATATGGCTAGAAATCATTGCCTGAAATCACAACATTTCTAATTTTGAATAGATTTTGAGAGCAATTAGCTGGCTTGGCCACAAGTATCACATTGATATTTTTGTATATTTCTGAAGTCTCTATGGTCATCTTTAACTTTCAATTAAAATTGTCATGTGACACTTAAGGCCACGCCCCAAAATGGCGGTTAAACATAGCTTTTCGCTCAATTTTTAGTATTTTCAATGAGCTTTTAAAGCCATGGCCCTAAGTTCCACCACTGAAACAAACCATTTTTAGTTAGTGTTTTGGCCATATTACCCAATCCTAAAATCAAACCCATGTGTTCTAATACCATTTTTGCACAATTTATCTTCGAAAATCTTTTTAAGTCATCAAGACTTAGCCAATTTTCCCTTAGTAACGCATTGTTTTTCCCCAGCAACCAGGCATCCAGCTTTATCAAAATTTTCCAAACTGTTTCCTAGTGGTTCCAGACCATGGTAAATGTCTTAGATTGCAATATCAAAGTCTTGGACACAATTTTCACTGAATTTTAGGGCAAATTAGGGTCGCAGAGACAGAAATAGCAGACCCCAACAGGTAACGAGGAAGCAACTTTGGCTGATGCCTGTTGCAAAACCCTAAATCAAATCAAATTGATTCTAATGTTTTTAACATTATTGCAGAGGAAATACTAAGATAAAATTAAGTGGGGGTACTTAGCATAGAAGTTGAAGGTTCTTTTAACAGGTGAAATGATGCTTTTGACAAGAAATTTCACCACTAAGGAAAAACGCTAAGTCTCTTGTTTTTCTTTGTTTTCAAATGCTAAAAAATTATTTGCAATTGATCTTTGAAGGGAAGTCTCTTCTTGCATTTCATACCTTTGTACTGTTTTATCATTATAGACACTACACAGCTAGAACTTTGAAGAAAGTTATGCTGCCTTACAGATGAACTCTAACTACAGTACTTTACATAGGATCGTACAGAATTTCAGTGCAACATTGATTTTTTAGAACCATTTATGCTAGATTCCACCCAATTTCATTAGTTGAATTTTGACTCTTTGATATTAGTTTTGATCAAAATATTGAAATAATTTGACTTGAAATGATCATGCTTGATGAAACTCGATTAAAGTGGTTCTAAAAACTCAGTGTTGCACTGAAATTCTGTATCCTCTCCTCCTCTTAGAGTTCATCTGTAAGGCAGTATAACTTTCTTCAAAGTTCTTTTTTAGGTCTGTGTAGTATCTATAATGATAAAACAGTACAAAGGTATGAAATGCAACAAGAGACTTCCCTTCAAAGATCAATGGCAAATAATTTTTAGCATTTGAAAACAAAGAAAAACAAGAGACTTAGCGTTTTTCCTTAGTGGTGAAATTTCTTGTCAAAAGCCTCATTTCACCTGTTAAAAGAACCTTCAACTTCTATGCTAAGTACCCCCACTTAATTTTATCTTAGTATTTCCTCTGCAATAATGTTAAAAACATTAGAATCAATTTGATTTGATTTAGGGTTTTGCAACAAGCATCAGCCAAAGTTGCTTCCTCGTTACCTGTTGGGGTCTGCTATTTCTGTCTCTGCGACCCTAATTTGCCCTAAAATTCAGTGAAAATTGTGTCCAAGACTTTGATATTGCAATCTAAGACATTTACCATGGTCTGGAACCACTAGGAAACAGTTTGGAAAATTTTGATAAAGCTGGATGCCTGGTTGCTGGGGAAAAACAATGCGTTGCTAAGGGAAAAATTGGCTAAGTCTTGATGACTTAAAAAGATTTTCGAAGATAAATTGTGCAAAAATGGTATTAGAACACATGGGTTTGATTTTAGGATTGGGTAATATGGCCAAAACACTAACTAAAAATGGTTTGTTTCAGTGGTGGAACTTAGGGCCATGGCTTTAAAAGCTCATTGAAAATACTAAAAATTGAGCGAAAAGCTATGTTTAACCGCCATTTTAGGGCGTGGCCTTAAGTGTCACATGTTAATTTTAATTGAAAGTTAAAGATGACCATAGAGACTTCAGAAATATACAAAAATATCAATGTGACACTTGTGGCCAAGCCAGCTAATTGCTCTCAAAATCTATTCAAAATTAGAATTGTTGTGATTTCAGGCAATGATTTCTAGCCATAGGGTCAAAAAATTTTTCTCAAAATGCCATCTTTTCAAAGTACCCATGGATTCCTTCCAGGAAAATATGTTTTGAAATGAATCTTAAGCTTGATCATGTCTAAAATTGCTCTTGAAGTCAAAGATTTATCAAAAGTGCACTTTTTTGGGCAAATTGGCCCAAATTTTAAAGGCCCATATCTTGGGAACGAAAAAAGATTTTTCAAAAAAATTTTCACAGGATGTTATTTTCATGTATTTGAGCAAAATATCCAAAAATTGGCAAAATCTGAGGATATCACTTCCTCGACCTGTCTGATTCTTACAGAAAATGGCTCTTAAGCCTTATAATGGGCCATTCCAGAAAATTTTTGTTACCCCCGTCGGACGACGTGCATTATTTAATTTTTTCCAGCCTCAGAAATTGTTATATCTATTTGTTATGTACGCGAACGGTATTATATTTAGTAGCGTACGCGTATAGGATTGTATATAGTATATCGAAGGAGCTAGAATATTCCAAGATGGCGTCATGAAAACACATGCTTTTACTCTTGTTTCTGAACATAACATTTGGCGCTGCTAGAGCAGGGTTTTTGCTGCTATTCTTCTTCTACTGCCATACGATCCAGATTGGATGTTTTTATTTCTTCGAGATGGCAAAAGCAATTGATATTTCTGCACCAAAAGGCTTCAATATCCATGGTGACCCTACGAATCTGGGTGCCAGCTGGAAAAAATGGAAACAAAGTTTTGAGGTTTACCTTATTGCTGCTGGTATTAATGATGACAAGCAAAAGAAAGCTTTGTTATTACATTGCGTTGGTGAAGCCATGATAGAACTGCATAACACTTTACCAGAAATTGAGATACCAAATAACCCTACAGAATACACAAAAACTGTTAAAAAGTTGGACAACCATTTTATACCAAAACAAAACCCTAACCAGCAAGATAACCCAACGATACGTTACATCACAGTTGAAGATTCATCCTCTGATGATGAATTCGTATTAGCAATTGACAACCCATCGCATTCCGCAAATAAACGTCATCGTATCTTTCCAATCAAAATGAATAACATTACAGTTGAAATGTTGATTGATAGTGGAAGCGATTTAAACATTATCAGTCAAGAAACTCTAACCAAAATGAACTTTGAACCCAAACGTTTTCCATACAAGGGGCAAGCTAAATCGTTTAATGCTCCAATTCCATTCAAAGAATGTTGTTATGTAAAAATCAGGGCAGGGAACTCTGAAACAAATGCCCGATTTATCATCAATCCTCACCCATCCGTTACTATCCTTGGATATGACTCGTCAATTGAATTGAACCTACTTCGTGTCGGACCTGATCCAGTTGCAACAACTACCACTACAGAAAGAGTTAATAACATTACTGCTAATTCTTCAAAGATGAATGACATTATTACCGAATATAGTGATCGATTTCAAGGCTTGGGTAAATTAAAAGGTGTTTCATTGAACATTAAGACTGACCCATCTATTCAACCAGTTGCACAGAAACCTCGACGGCTTCCAATATTAATGCGAAAGGAAGTGGACACAGAACTAGACCGTCTTCTCGAGTTAGGTGTAATTGAACCAGTATCAGATCCACCATCATGGGTCAATCCAATCGTACCTGTCCCAAAGCCGAACTCTAGCAATATACGTTTGTGTGTGGACATGAGAGCTGCTAACACTGCTATCATACGGGAACCGTATCAAATCCCAACTCTTGATGAATTATTGCACGAATTCAATGGCTGTAAACTGTTCACCAAACTTGATCTAAACAAAGGTTATCATCAAATCGAACTAGATAAAGCGAGCAGAGAGCTTACAGCATTTGCTACTCATCGTGGTATATTTCGGTACACTCGCCTTCTTTTCGGAATGTCATCTGCAGCAGAGATCTACCAACGTGAAATTGAATTAGCACTCACTGGTCTCCCAGGAGTTAAAAACATTTCAGATGACATTATTATTGGCGGCAGAACTGAAGAAGAGCTAATTTCAAGAACAGAGGCAGTATTTGAAAGACTGCGCACCAAAAATCTTACAGTTAACCCAAAAAAGTGTAACTTTCTAAAAACAGAACTGCTTTACATGGGACACAAATTATCCCAATTTGGTGTATCACCAGATGAAGAAAAAGTTCGATCCATCGTTAACCTCCTACCTCCAACAAATATAAAAGAACTTCGAAGTTTCTTGGGGATGATTACGTACTGTTCCAAATTTCTCCCAAATTTTGCTACCGTCACCGAGCCATTGAGAAATCTACTAAAAAGGACGTTCCATGGGAATGGACCTCCGTTCATCAAAGTACATTCGACAGTTTGAAGGAACTTTTACTTGACAGTGAAACACTTGCTTACTTTGATGTGAATGCAGAGACAGAAATATCAACTGATGCTTCTTGTGTTGGTCTTGGTGCAGTCCTCATGCAGAAACAGAAGAATGGGACATGGAGACCAGTCAGCTATGCAAGTAGATCATTATCACCAGTGGAGAGAAGATATAGCCCACTAGAACGTGAGTGTCTTGCAGTCACTTATGCCCTCGAACGTTTTCGATTATACCTCTACGGACTTTATTTTACTATTAAAACTGATCACAAACCACTGGTACCCATTTTCTCATCCCCAATGAAATCAATCACACCCCGCATTGAAAATCTTGTCATCAAAGCCATGCCATACAATTTCAAAATGGTATATCAGCCGGGTAAATTCAATGGAGCTGATTATTTATCCCGATCTAATCATGATAAACATATAACTGTTAAACGTAATGTGACAGAGGATTTTGTTAATTATGTGTATGAACATACCTTACCACAATCTGTTTCAGCTGAAACCATTGCTCACGAGCAACACAGGGACCCAGACATCAAGAGTATCATAGATTTCATCACTAACGATAAAATGTCACCAAAATGCCAGTACTTCACTATGCGTCACAGTTTCTCCATTGTCAACAACGTTGTCATGTTCAATGACAGAATCTTCATTCCAAAATCGTTAAGGCAACACATCATTCAAATCGCTCACGAGGGCCACCAGGGTATCGTTCGTACCAAGCAAAGATTGCGTGTTAAGACATGGTGGCCAGGAATGGGTCCTGATGTTGAAGAATTTATCAAATCATGCCATGGATGCCAAGTAGTTGGACCGCTACCCAACCAACTCCGCTGGCAACAACAAAAATTCCAGATGAATCGTGGTTACTGCTTGGATGTGATCTTGTTGGACCGTTTCCAACAGGTGAAAACCTTCTCGTTTGTGTAGATTATTATTCAAAATACCCAGAAGTGGAATTACTTCACAACGTTTCGTCAAAGTCCATTGCTACGAAATTAAGAAAATTGTTTTGTAGATATGGTGCACCGGATTGTATTGTTACCGACAACGGTCCTCAATTTCGGAAACACACTGAATTTCGGAAACTATTGAAAGAATTTAATGTTAAGCATCGCAAAGTCACACCCTATCATCCGATGGCCAACGGGGAAGTTGAACGATTCAACCGAAACCTTAAGAAAACGATTCAAGCATCAATCGCAGAAGGACAGAACTGGAGACAAGCACTTGATAACTTCCTCCTGTCCTACCGCACCACGCCACATGCCGCAACCGGCAAAACTCCAGCCGAGCTTATGTTTGGACGAGTAATTCGCGACAAAATCCCAAACAACAAGAAATCGAAACCGTCCGCATCCAGCAAATTGGTCTGTCAACGGGATCAAAACAAAAAGATTCTTGTCAGACATCACTATGACCTCAAACACAAAGCAAAGCCGCACGAATTTAAAGTTGGGAATGAAGTTCTCACAACGAATGTTACTAGCAAGAGAAATAAAACCACACCTAAATGGAATACTAATCCAGGAACCGTTGTTAAAGTTAAAGGCAACAGTTTAATCATTCAGCAAGGCGCAAAGCAAATCATGCGCTCAGCCAACCAATCGAAGCAATACAAACGTCCAGTATTGCAAACTCATCTTAAATCCAAAACAACTACTACTAACAGTTGTAGTTCCTCTGATGATGACTACTTTTCCGGTACAGTTGATGTTCAACCGACAGCAGAAAATCCCAACGAAAACGAGAATGTTGCAGTTAACGACTCAACATCATCTGATGCAACAATCCCATATAATGAAGAGGACAATGACCCAGAACCTCTTTTTATTCCAAGACCACAACGTGTAAAACAAGCTCCAAAGTGGTTATCCAATTACGAACTTACATGAACATTAAAAAAAAAAAAAAAAAAAAACTTGAAGTGTTTTGATATTTACAGAACAATTTACGAACTTCAAAGTGTTGACATTTGTTGAAGCTGTCATGATTTATGATTTATGAACTTTTTCCAATTAGAGGAGAGATTGAAATGTTTATCTTAAGCTTTAACTTTATTTTTGACCTCTATCTACTTGCTATTTGTAGTGGGGGAGAGATGTTATATCTATTTGTTATGTACGCGAACGGTATTATATTTAGTAGCGTACGCGTATAGGATTGTATATAGTATATCGAAGGAGCTAGAATATTCCAAGATGGCGTCATGAAAACACATGCTTTTACTCTTGTTTCTGAACATAACAGAAATAATTTTTCTTTTCCAGTGGTGATCAGAAATTCCGATAAAAATTCATGTACTTTTGCAAAATGCATCCGAAATTCCACTTTCTTTTCCTTTTTTAATTAAATTGCCTTGGAAATTCATACATTTTCTTCTCTCGCCTTGGAAATTTCGCATTTTGGTGAAAACATTTGCCCTCTGAAATCCTGTGTCGTCCGCCCCCCTGTTACAGACAAATTCTGGAATGGCCCAATACCCCAAACACACCATAAAAAAACACGGCAGCACAACACCCGCCTCCCCGCGAAACTCTCTTTCTTTTCTTCTCTTAGCACGTGCGTTTGCGTAGGGTAAAATGGCGAAATGCGAAAATCGAATTTGGCAAAAAAAAATATTGAAAAATGACCCTACAAGATTTGACTATATCTTTTTATTCCATGAAGAGATTACTTTCAAATAAAAAATGTATTAACAATGAATTGGTAAGCTTTCTAGAAATCCAAACATAAATTGCATAGCTTTTACCAAAAAATAGCACTTTAGGATCAGAAACAGTCAAAAACCAGCTTTTTCCAATTTTCTTCGAGTTACAGGAATTAATTCCTTGTTTGTTTTGATCTGAAATTTTCAGTAGGGCGGGTGGCCATCATGGTTCCCTTGCTCATATCAGGGGGGGCCCGAGAACGGGGTAAGAGAATTAAAGTTTCTAAGTAAAATCTTAATTATCACCCAAAAAAGTGCCTTTTTTATGGCCATATCTTTTAAATAGATTGTCCCAGCCTTATCCCTCTTTCAGTAAAGCTTCCTATACCTTTTGTCCTTCAGAAAAACCAAAAATATTGGCCTTAATTGCTTGCTTTCAGTTCCTGTAGCCAGTAGTGTGACCCCCTGTATTTCTATTTGTGACTCCCTGTATTTCGCGCGGGTTTTTTAATAGAGATGTCACATGACTCAAATCCCGCAGTCTTATTGGACTAGAGAAAGCGAAAGTGAAATCGCACGATCTGATTGGATGAAAAAAGACCGCGGGAGCTGTAAACAAAATGGAATTCTCTAGAATTCTCATTCCAAAACAAAATGGCGGCGAGAAAAGCACGTCTTTTGCTTTGGACGAAAGGTTGTAAATTCTGGTTGATTTTAAGGTTTTATCTTATCTTATCTCATTTACTTTAATTAGTAAATGTTTGGGGAAGGTAAGTCTGTAAAAGTTATTTGTTTTTCGGTGGAAAAAAGTGTTTAAAAAAGCATTTTTTGTGCTCAAGGTTTATTTTTCTTCGCAAATTTTTGTCTTCAATCTTAAATAGATGAACGAGTATTTGACTGATGCTTATGATTTTTTCATAGTACATAGTAAAACTATTCAGGAACTTAGACCTTTTTAAATAATTTCAAAAAATCTGTTAGTTCTGGAGATATATTGAAAAGTTTAGACATGGGTAGTTTGCGTTCGTGTTTCGTGTTCCCAAACCAAACGCACGTGTTAGTTCTTCTAATGTAAATGGTGCCTTAAAAAATCGAACAATATTCGTTGAACGTTCGAACATTTTTTTATTCGAATCGTCTGTCAAAATCATCAAAAGTAAACAAAAGCAAAAATCTACAAAAGATGGCTTGTTGTTGGTTCTTGGCCAGTTTTGATTTGTTTTCTTGACAAATTCGACAAATTTGATTACCTCCGTACCTCTTTATCATTGAATATTCACTTGGTTTTGCAAGGTAAGTTTAGTTCACTTAAAAGAGCACCCCTCCCGCCCACCAAGCTGCGAAAACTTCTCATTTATTGACCCTATTTGATACTTAATTAATAGTTACTTTTAAAAGTCAAGGAATGATGAAGATCCTTTCTGTCACCTTTCAAACTAATTTTTTTCCATTTAACATCAAAATAAACATTTAAAACCGAAGAACCACTGCTTATATTGCTTATATGCGTGCCGCCCGCGCAGCAATTTGATCAACTTCAGATTCTAAGTCCGTGTTTCGGCTTCCGGTAATTTTTCGCTGTTCACTGCTAGGGTACACCATTTTAAAACGGCATTTTTTGCAGTCCTAGCTACCAAACCGAGAAAATTTTCGTGGCTTCAAGCCAAACCATTCAAGGTCATTTTGACAAAATCATCGGTTTGAAGATGTGATTTATATGGCAAATTTTGGGCCAATTTTCCCTTGGGATAGAAGTTAAAGGTACGTGCACACAATATAGCAAAACTGCTTCGCTCATAAATTAGCTTCGCAATAATTGGATTGTAACATCGAGTTAAGTCTCTTTTGTTAAGTCACCAGGGGGTAAATAAAACAGACCTTGATACATTTATCGTTCGTTTCAACTTGACGATTTGTTTAAAACTCAGCCTCCTAAATATTTGGGGTAGGAAAAAAATGTACAAAGAAATTCATGCTTTTCCAACCCGGCGAATCTTTAAAAAAGAAGCGAACAATAAAATATAATTACCCTTTCCAAATAAACCTCTTCGGTGGCGAGCGTATTCTACTCTGACGTAATTGTAAAATTTATGTCATGGGAGTTTGAGATAGTAATGTAATGTTGTTTGGGGAATTATGAAGTTCTCTGGAATTTCGATTGAATTTATTCAGGTTGATTTTTTATGACTTCTAATGGTACTTTTTCTAACGAGTTTGATTACTCTGTTCTCACACTTATGTCTTTTTTTTTCGCGTCCTTTTCCGTGATTACTTTTATTTATATTTTTAAAGACAGGTAAGAAGGCATATTGATGTAACTGACAAGAAGGCACAATGTGCACAAGTGTTTCAACCGGTATTCCAACGAAGCCATATTTTGGTTTGTACAGAAATTTTGCCCGCTCAAATCATCATGAACAAAATGGTCAATCTCACTAAAGCAAAACATTGCGGCCACGGTATTTCCCTGGATAAAAATTCTGGTAACGTGACCATCCGTGATTTTAGACCAATGAAAACGCTTTATTTCCCCGGATTAAAGTTGTGTCTACACTAACACGCGGGAAATGGCTAGAAAAAGAGAGAAAAAAACGGGGGTGAAATTAAATTTTTCTCCCTTCTTGCGGCAAACATAAAAGACTTTAAGAGGCCATTTATTTAAGAAAGGGATGTTATATCATAAATAAATTATGTAAGTAAGTGATATTTTAAGTAACAAGTTCATTAACAATTTCATTTTGAAGTTTGTTTTTAAAAACAAAAGTCCCGTGCTAGATGATAATCTCATTTTCTTAACTTATGGACCCATTTGGAAGTCTTTGTAATACAGATCATTTGGCAGTGTAGTTGCAGCCTATACAAGAATTGGAATCTAAAGTCTGAAGTCGTAACTCCTTGCCAGTGACCCCTTAGGTTGGTTTGGAAATCGTTCTATTTTGAAATGTAATCTTCACTTTAGATGAATACTTTTATTTATTTGGATTCCTGAAAGGTTCAAGGTTTGTTTACTTTTTATTTCAAATTATTTCATTGATTTATTGAGCTGCAATAGCTGATTGAAAAACAAAGATTTTTGATAGTTATCAGCGTGGCCTTGGCCGCCATTTTGAATTTCGATTTTTTTTCTCCTGTACTCCGCAATTTAGAGGTTGTTTACTTTCTGAAAGTAAACTTTTTATTTCAATTAGCATAACTTTTGATCTAATGAACCAAATTTGATGAGTGACCCCTTAAAATTTAAGTTTATCTTTTTTCTTTCCAATGGAAACAGATTCATTCTTTTAAAATTTATAGAACTTGAGAAAATTTTGTTCAAAAAGAGAAACTTTTTTGTGGTGCACCCGGTTTCTTTAGCAGATACCAGTGCTGCAAATAACGGCCGGTAACTGGTAATTACCGGTCATTTTGTAGTTTATCGCCATTCTGATGCTCAATCTTTCATTTTGTCCCGTTAAAATTTGACCAGAGCCAAAGTTCTGCCAGACCCCCTGCTCAAATTATTTTTGTTGCGCTCAAAAAATTAGTAGCCATCTGAAATCTTCTTATTTGCAGCACTGGATACAGTCCTACCTTTTAAAATTTGGTGTGATGTTTAAGCATGTACCCTCATTGACTTCCCCTTTTTTAATATTTATTGGCCAAAAAAGTTTGGACTGTTCAAAAGTTTTTTTCTGATTTTATTTTCTATTCTAGCTTGACCTGGATGGTTAATTTTAACAACATCATTGTATTTTCAGATTTTTAAATCATTTTAGTGTGGAAATAAAACTACAAAAAACATTCATCTTGTATAAATGGAATCAAATAAGAGTGAATATTCTGAACGAATTGAGGCATTGGAACTGCAAGAACTAACAGCCCAAAATGGTGGAGCTTCATTGGAGGTTTATAAAGAGTTGTTACTTTTGTATCTCATGGAGTTTGACTTAATCAACGCAAAATTCCTCTGGAAAAGGATACCACTTACCGTGAAACTTGATAACGAGCTGACCACAATTTGGAAAATTGGTCAATGCTTATGGAGACGTGAATTCCCAGCAGTGTATGAAATAATAAAATCACACGAATGGTCTGAAGCGTTTAAAGAACCTTTACTGAAGCTTTATTCAATCTTGCAAAATAGGATGACGTGTCTTATAGAAAACGCTTATTCACTAGTCAAAGTTGAAGATTTGAGTCAAGCCTTGGGAATTAGCGAAGAGCAACAATTGTTAGACTTTATCAATAACAGAAAGTGGGTTTTACACTCTGATACAAAATTAGTTAAAGTTGATTGTCAACGTGATGAATCCAACACTACTACTGCCAATACACAAGATAAACTGGATAGCTCTACTTTAACGCAATCCTTGCATCGGTTGACAGATTATGTTTCCTTTTTGGAAAATTGATGGCTTGGTTTTCTATTTTCTAGGTTTATTATTTCAATATAATTATTCTTACTGTTGAAACAAACAAAACGTTTTTGTTTTTATTGCACAAAATTTGTAAAATAGAATTGAATTACCTTAAATTCTTTGGGTTTAGAATAAGTCTCGATAATAAGTAAGTTATAATGTTAGACATTCTTTCGAAACATTTTGGAGAGAGAAGGTTCTATAAACTTTAGTTTAGCTGTTTTGACTGGTTTTAATCCTTTAACCCAGCAGGTCACTAAAGGGCTAAGCTAACCATTATAAGGGGCTAACCTTGTTTCTTATCAAAAATTTTGTTTTTTTGATAGTTGAAAAAAATCCTTTAAAAAAATTTGCAACATCACTGTTTTTGTAGTTTCATTATGAAAAATTTTCAAGATATTTTCATAATGAATTTTGTCCGTTCTAAAATAAAAAATAAAAAGCTTTGAGAATTTCTGATCTTGTGTATTTTATTTATTAGCTCCCTGAAATTCACATTTTGGTTCCCGTTTACTATTATTGAACAACAGAAAATCTTTGTACAGTTTATAAAAGTATTATTTCTATGGCATTTAGTTTCATTTAAATAAGAAAAGTATCTTTTGTCGTTTCTTCTTTATTTTTGTTTGACTTAGACAATCAATTTTTAAAACAGCACAAATTTTACAGACTTCTGAAAAATTATGAGTTTTTTGAAAAAAGTCATTGGAACAAAACATTTATTCGAGTTTATCTTTGCAATAAGATAAGTATATCACATTAATGATCACATTATCAACTCACCTTTTAATTCTCTCTCTTCGATTGTATTGAACAACTTGTTTTTAATTTTATTTTAAATTTCAGGGGAAAAATTAAACAAAAACAATAGTAGAAATGGTGTTTTATTTTGAGTCCACACTAATTGATCCGCCTGTTTTGTTGTACATGGGACGTGATAAACATGAGAATGAAGAACTCATCAGATGGGGTTGGCCAGAAGACATTTGGTTCCATGTTGATCAAATGTCATCAGCCCACGTCTATTTACGGTTACCTCCTGGTATGACCATCGATACTATCCCACAAGAAGTCATCTTAGATTGCGCTCATCTAACCAAGGCTAATAGTATACAAGGGTGTAAATCAAACAATGTAAATATTGTTTACACACTTTGGGAGAATTTAAAAAAGACCGGGGATATGGATGTGGGCCAAGTTGGATTTCATAAAAATAAGGAAGTCCGAAACATAATGATTGAAAAGAAAATAAATGAAATCACTAATCGATTAAACAAAACAAAGAGAGAAGAAGAGCCTGATTTTCGTGCTTTACGTGAAGAGAGAGATGCAATTGAACGCAGAAAAGATAAGAAGAAATTACAAGAACAAAAGGTTGAGCAGAAAAAACAAGAACAATTTAAGAGAGAACAGGAGGATTTGAAAAATTACACGTCACTAATGACTGAAGATAATATGACTTCTAATATTGATAATCCAATTGATGAAGATGACTTCATGTAAAATAAACAATTTTCTAAAAGAAAAATAATGGAAATTAGAAGTTTTACATCCAATATAGGAATATGGTATTTCCTAATCTTGTAATTATGACCATAATACTATAATCCATAATCCTAATATGTAATCCCACACTAAATTCTTATTTTATTTCTAAATGTCTGGGTATTGTTTATTGATGAGAACAGTTTTGAAATCTTGTTAATGTTTCAAATTTGAAAAAAAATTAGTTCTTTAAATTTTCTTTAGAAATGGGCATAATAAAACTCTTGAGTTGTAATTTTGAACAGTTTAAAAAATTCAGTACTGGGTGTGTGGCATTTTTGAAGGCTCACACAAAACTGTCTCCTCATAGAAACAGAGCACATTGTGCATGATGTCTATATTTTTGATATGATTAAGCCAGATATATCCCCTAAATAATGCATTATTTTTTACCTAAATTGACTTACTTTCTCAAGTTATACCCAGAAGTAAAATGTGACAAAAAATGACTTACTTTAAGGATGACATATTTCAGTTTTTTTACCCATAAAGTAAGTCATTTATTGGCATAATCAACACCGACAGTTTTTCATATTTAACTACTGGATGATATAGGAGGTATATAAACACGGATTTATGTTTAAATTATTTTCAATAGTTGATTGTGACAGAGAGTGACATACTTTGAACATAACAGGGTAATTCATTTAGTAAGTCATTTATTGTCACAAAGAATGACTTCATAAATATAATTCTTGAAAAGCTGATAAAATTTCCTGTTACCTGTCAAAATTTCAAGGCTTGTAATTAATTTGAGTAGATTTTATTCAACTTTAAAGATTTTTGTCCATTTTTTGTGTTCTAAAAAATGTCACACAATTTTTGAAACTGTTCTTTTTACAGGTGTATTCCTACAGATAATTTTGAAATAAGACTCACTTACTTTGCTAATTATGAGTCATCTGTGCTAATCATCATTTTAATCACTTTTCAAAATTACAAATTTATATTTTATTTAGATGCACGAAAGAAACATTTTCAAAAATGATAAACCTAACTTTGAGCAACTTGCACAAGAATATCCAGAGTTTACTCCTTATTTACATAAAGGCAGCTCTGGTAAACCTTATGTTAATTTTAAAGATCCAGCTGCTTTAAGAGCACTATCAGTGGTTTTACTAAAGAAATATTTTGACTTGAATCTTGAAATCCCATTGGATCGTCTTATACCTACCATACCGTTACGCTTGAATTATCTTCATTGGATCGAGGACTTGTTGAATTTGAATGAGACTGAAGAATGTGGTGATGAATTCCTCGGCATTGATGTTGGTATAAAAATGTTTATGTTTGATATTGTTTTGAAGAAAACATTAAAAAGTACAGCCAAACTCGAACGTTGAGCCCCTCAAATGTGTAATTTTCCGAAAATTCCTTTTTGCCTTCGATAATTATCTACTGTTTAAAAATTCTCACGAGCTGATTGATTGATTGATTGATTGATTGATTGATTGATCAAATTGAGTAGTCAACTATCTCTATTAGCTATGATGAAACTATTGATCTAATAATGCACTTGATTTATAGGATGTGGTGCATCGTGCATTTATGGGTTGCTTGGTAACAAAATGAACCAATGGAAATTCATTGCCACTGATGTTGATGAAACGTCTTGTAAATATGCACAACAAAATGTTGAACAAAATCACATGCAGCACCAGATTACTAGTAAGAACAAAAATTTGTACCCTACTGTGCACGTTTTTTTATAAAAGCATCCAAAAATTTTTGGAGCCTTCGAATGTTTTTAATTTTTTGAGTTTTAGGCCTAAAAATGATCGTAACATGTACTTATGTTCAATATTTTGTTAGTATTTTTGTCCAGCTTTCTTTAAAAATCGGGTATTTTAAGAATCCTCAAAGCCTGAAAATGTTCTAAACTTGTTCTTAATGTTTTGGTCATCTAAGCCTTATTAAGTTTTTTGAACCTACCCGATGGAGGTCCTATAAATTAACCTTTACGTCCGTCCGTTTGTTCGTCCGTCTGTTACCAGCTTTTCTCGAGAGACACCTTTCTCTCTTTTTTAAAAATCCTGGTTGATTATGAAAAATTGATTAATTTGGTTTTGCTACATATATTCTGGCCTTTATTTCATTCTTAGTTCAACACAAACGAGAAAACGAATCATTTTTCGAAAGCGTACTATCTCAACACCCCCAATCACAGACGAAACTCTTCCATTTCACCATGTGCAACCCACCTTTCTTCGCAGAGGTGTATGACGGTCATGTGACCTACAATCGGACCAATCGCAGGCCTTCTCCAGCCTCAACATCAACTGCGACGGAGAGTGAAAGAGCAACAGAGGGTGGCGAGGTCTCCTTTGTTGAGCGTATGATTGATGAAAGTTTGAGAACTAAAAATGCAATAAGGTTTGTTGATTCACTGATTCACCACAGTGTTGACAAAGCTTTTTTCATTTGGATCAAAGTCTTTTTCTCGGAAATGAGATGACAGGTAGCAAGATTTTTTAATAGATATTTGGGATGGTACAAAGTATTTCAGTATTTGATCTAATCGGATTATCCTCTCTACTAAACATTCGTTACCTGCATATTATCGTTTTTTCGATGCTTAACGTAAATAGGGCCTGGTATACACGGGGACGAGGTAGGCTTCCATTCTACTCAGTTCACTGGTTTATCATGATAGTATTCATTAGAATGGAGACTTGGTGTTTGATATTAATGTTATATTAATACAATAATGACCGGTTAGTGAGGGCTGTACTGAGAAATATTGCCCGAGGTCAAGTAACGACCGAGCTTGCGAGGTTGTTGCGTTGACCGAGGGCAATATTTTCAGTACAGCCCGAAAAAAACCGGTCATTATTGTATTTGTTAACCGTTTCCTTCAACTTTGATTGATTTTTAGCGCTTTATCCAGGAAAAATAGCGAAATAAAGCAGAAAAAACAAGCGAGAAGAGATAAAAAATTGCTATAATTTCTGACGTCAAAAATAAAAAATGAGAGAAATGATGTCAACGCATTGTTCATTTTCCTTTGAAAAAGTGACCTCACAATGAATTTTCCTAACGACGGGCAACTCTGGACAATGTAGGCCCGTCGTCATGCGAAAAGAACCAATTGCATTGCGCAAAAAGCCATGTAGCCCGCTTCGAAAAAGTAACCGGTTAACAAGATATTATAGCGGTTGTCCCGAAAACCTAAAAAATTAATCCAGCTGCTATAATGCTACTATATGCTTATTTAAAATCCAACAGTGCCAGACAATTTCAAAAAGTATAAAAAGAAGCATAACCCAAAAATAAACATTTCCTTGGATTTTTAAATAAAAAACAACAAGAAAATAGAGTCGATGTTGTAGGAATATTTCGACGATCTTTATGTCATCATTTTCAACCATATACTAAAAACATTTCAAATGCTACAATTTATTCTAAAAATCAGTACAGCGGGTAATAAAAATCGTAATTAAAAACATTAATGAGATTAAATAAAACTATGCACAAGGGAATGAAATGATAAAATTGATATAAAAGAATAACGGCTTAAAAGAAACAAAGAGAGTAATCGATTGTCAGGGGCCTATCCAAACAATTGAAGCTCTTTTGAAGCTTTTAAACCGTCATTAATTTTAGGCCGAAATTTCTTAATATAAAATGCCTCTAAAAAAGATAATTGTGACCAATTATCATTCATGTCTAAAATTTTACAGTTATTCAATACTGCATTAATCATATGTTCTTTATGGTCGATCCCGTCGGAATTATCAAACAACCGAGTGAGAGCAAAAAAGTTTGTAACGTCATGGAATTTATCACAAAGTTTTAAGTGTTGATGCATTGGTTGATCTGCCCTTCTCCCATGCTCAAGCATTCGGGTTCTAAAACATCTATCCGTTTTACCGATATACTTCTCTCCACAGCCTGGGCAATTAATTTCATAAATAACATTTGCTTTATGCTCACCCAAGACCTTATCCTTAGTCGGACAAAACATAGATAACTTCTTTGATTGGTAACGAACTATCAATTTTACATCATTTTTGACGTATCTTTTC
This sequence comes from Clytia hemisphaerica, assembly GCF_902728285.1. Taxonomy (NCBI): domain Eukaryota; kingdom Metazoa; phylum Cnidaria; class Hydrozoa; order Leptothecata; family Clytiidae; genus Clytia; species Clytia hemisphaerica. The sequence continues at coordinate 1,291,106 of NW_027104390.1, read as the reverse complement.
AACTTGCGTATAAGATTTTTGACCAGATTTTCACCGTCGTTTCCCAGGTAAGGAATTTTCAAAAAGATTTTGGTCGAGTCGGTTTCATCATTATCATTCTTCTCAAACGGTGGAAGATTCAATTTGTCAACTTGACGTTTTATTAGGCGACTACTGACATGTGAGGGGTAGCCGTTCCAAGAAAGATATTTTTGGATTATTTTGATTTGGTTTTTGAAAAGTTCTTGATTGGAACAAATTTTATGGGCTCTGACAATCAAAGACCTAACCCACGAAATTTTGAAATTCCAGGGTGTCTGACTGGAAAAATCACTGTACTGACCGGTATGCGTTGGTTTGTAGAAAATATCAGTTTCAGTGCCATTAATTTTAATGTCTAAAAAGTGAACATTTTTATCGTCAAAAGTATCAACTGTGAATTGTAAGTTTTTGTCAAAGGAATTAAATTTATTCAAAACATAAGGTATATCGTTTGGTTTGATCAGCAGAAGAGTATCATCAACAAATCTCATGTAATGTTTGATGTAGTTTTTCTCAATTAATTCATTGACAATTTTGATTTCAAACTGGGTCATAATGATGTTGGCTAAAACAGGCCCAAGAGACGATCCCATTGACACACCGTCTATCTGTTCAAAAAGTTTTTCATTAAAGGTGAAAGCAGTTTTCTTGCAGGAGTCATTCAAAAGCTTTTTTCAAAGTGCGTTTCTGTAACTTGGTTGTAATGAGTTCTTGATCATATACACGCTTAAGAATAATATCGATTGTTTTCTTTAAAGGGACATTAGTAAACAATGAGACAACGTCAAATGAAACGTACTGGAAGCCTTCATCGAAAAGTTCTTTTGGAATTTGATTAATTCGAGAGGATGCATCAAACGAATCTTTTAATGTAAATTCATTTTGTGTTAAAGGATTGAGTAAAGAAGATAGATATTTACCAATTCCGTAGTGGGGTGTTCCGGTTGTATCGACGATCGGTCTGAATTTTGGAAGGCGTTCGAAATTTTTGTGAGTTTTAGGTAAGCCATGAGCGCGTCCCAATCTTGCTGACTTTGGTCTCATGGCAGATTTTTCTTCTTCATCGATTTCACCTCTCGAAAGAAGCGTATTAAGATAACGTTGAACAGTACGTAAGTTTCTGAAGGTAGGGTCATCATTAATGCATTTGAATTTAGTAGTGTCATTGAAAATGCCATTCAAAGAATCATAATAATCATTTTTGTTTATAAGAACGATACCTTGACCTTTGTCTGGTTTTAAGATAAGACATTTCTTGCGAAGTTCACGGACAGTTTTAATACGGGTTTGATCGGAGTGAAAAATGTGCGAATCGAGGTCAAGGTAATTATAAGTAAATGACTTTAGAGCAGTTTGGACACGATGTTTAGAAAAGTACTTATCTTGTAAAGCATTCTTACGGTTAATTTGATACCATATGTCTTCTGCAATAACAATCATTTCAGATTCTTTAGGTCGCAATAAAACACCATGTTTCAATCCAAGACGTAAAACTTCGATTTCGGTTTCAGTTAGTTCGAAGTCAGTGAGATTTGTAATGATGCTATTAGGGTTTGGAGCAATACCATCAAGTACACGTTTGTTGATAATCAATGCGTCAAGTTTCTTTTGATGTCGAGATTTAGTTTAGGTTAGTTTTGGTTTTTGGTTTCAAAAACCAAATCAAAATAATCCAAAAATATCTTTCTTGGAACGGCTACCCCTCACATGTCAGTAGTCGCCTAATAAAACGTCAAGTTGACAAATTGAATCTTCCACCGTTTGAGAAGAATGATAATGATGAAACCGACTCGACCAAAATCTTTTTGAAAATTCCTTACCTGGGAAACGACGGTGAAAATCTGGTCAAAAATCTTATACGCAAGTTGAAAAGATACGTCAAAAATGATGTAAAATTGATAGTTCGTTACCAATCAAAGAAGTTATCTATGTTTTGTCCGACTAAGGATAAGGTCTTGGGTGAGCATAAAGCAAATGTTATTTATGAAATTAATTGCCCAGGCTGTGGAGAGAAGTATATCGGTAAAACGGATAGATGTTTTAGAACCCGAATGCTTGAGCATGGGAGAAGGGCAGATCAACCAATGCATCAACACTTAAAACTTTGTGATAAATTCCATGACGTTACAAACTTTTTTGCTCTCACTCGGTTGTTTGATAATTCCGACGGGATCGACCATAAAGAACATATGATTAATGCAGTATTGAATAACTGTAAAATTTTAGACATGAATGATAATTGGTCACAATTATCTTTTTTAGAGGCATTTTATATCAAGAAATTTCGGCCTAAAATTAATGACGGTTTAAAAGCTTCAAAAGAGCTTCAATTGTTTGGATAGGCCCCTGACAATCGATTACTCTCTTTGTTTCTTTTAAGCCGTTATTCTTTTATATCAATTTTATCATTTCATTCCCTTGTGCATAGTTTTATTTAATCTCATTAATGTTTTTAATTACGATTTTTATTACCCGCTGTACTGATTTTTAGAATAAATTGTAGCATTTGAAATGTTTTTAGTATATGGTTGAAAATGATGACATAAAGATCGTCGAAATATTCCTACAACATCGACTCTATTTTCTTGTTGTTTTTTATTTAAAAATCCAAGGAAATGTTTATTTTTGGGTTATGCTTCTTTTTATATGCTTATTTAGTTTAAAGCATGTTGGAAATTTCTAGCTTCTAATGGTATTTTTGTCTCGATCCTACGTCCAATACCTTAATACCTTATTACACGAATATTACTAGGCAAGTATTCAACGGCCTTGAAATTAACACGCAAAAAATTAACACGAATTTTATTTGCTTTTTCAAGGACTGGTTTTAATTAAGGGGGTTTTATTAACACGAAATTTTTCAATTCGTGTTAATAAAATGACTAGTAATATTCGTGTAATAAGGTATATGCTTATTTATTAAAGCTTTACAGTAGTAGATTTGAAATTTTAAAAGTACTAACTTTTCTTTTTTTTCCCAGATGGTACACAACAATGCTTGGCAAGAAATCAAGTATGAAACCGCTCATTCAACGCCTCAAAGATGCAGAGGTAGATATTCTCTTTTTTTCAAAATAAATGACTTTTGACAGCTATGTCTCGTGCAAATAGACTTTGTGGAAGAGCTCTCATTCTTTAAGAAAAAGTAGGTTATCATTATAAGCCAGATTTATAAGCCAGTCTGGCCAGATTTATAAAGCCCGAAGGGCTAGATGTCGTGCTTTGGCCGAAAAGTGTGCCGTGGTTAGGTAGGAAATCCTACCTAGGTCACGTGACATTAGAATGAAATTTCAGCGCTTGACCAATCAGAAGCTTCGCGGATTTTCGAAAACAATAGAATGCAATGCCATATTAATCGTGAAAATACTGTGTTTTTCCATTCTTCAGATCACCAACTACACGACTACAGAGTTCAGTCAGGGTCGTACAACACGATGGGGTTTAGCATGGTCTTTCTCTGATAACCGGCCACCAAGCAAAGTGAGTAGAAACTAGATTCCCTTATCCTGATTTAAAGAGACATAAAAGTAGTGAAATGTAAACATTGCGCGGACCACGTGTCATTAAAGAGAACAATTAAAATCACGTGAAAAAAAACTTGTAAAACAATAAAAACAATCAAGATCAGCCATATTTGTTTTGATTTTTGATTTTGGCATGTGCTATTTGTTTTGATTTTGTACGGGATACGGGTTTGTTTACAAATATCGTCAGTACTTTTATGTCCCTTCAAGGTGTCCTTGCCCTATGAGACACTTGGTGTAAAAGACCAACCCTTTGTACGTAGGAAAGCTTTTTCAAAATGCTAGACTCTTACCTAAAAATCTTGAATTTTCTGACTCTTAGAGATTCGAGATACTTGGTAACCGCCTAAAAGGCTGCACATACCCGGCAACCTCCTATTTTGCCCAAGTTAATCCCCAGAGACATACACGGAAGTCATCTAACTAAGTAAAGCTGTTACAAACTTTTCTTATTCTAGCTACTCGAAAAACCATCGAAAAAGAAGAAGAAAGCGAAGCCCTTTATCATGTCTTTCACAAGGGATTTCTTTGTAGAAACGGAAATTTTGAACATCAAGTCGACAGCGAAATCAACTGAAATAGATGCTGTCGTATGGGATATTGTGAAAGTTGTGGAGAAAGAACTGTTGGATCTTCAAGTATGTTTCGTAGTCAGATAACTAAATATTCGATAAATATTTTTGGCCGAGTAGAATTTCATTTATCTCTTCTTTTTACACAGTAGACTCTCGTTTATTTGAACTTCTATTATTAACTTGTTAACTTCGAACTTGTTCCAAGTCCTTGTCAAGGAGAAAATCACTTAAAATAATTTCTATGATTCGAATGTCTCTGTAATTCGAACAAATAAGATTCCACGTTCGAGTTCGAATTAGCGAGAGTCAACTGTATTTTCATCTTAATTTTCGATAATTTTTATATCTTTATATGTTTAAAAGTGTGCGAATAATTTTAGGAACAGTTTTAAGAGAATTGGATTCCACAAGGAGGATAATAATAACAGTTCTCATCAAGGTCATGTTTCAAATTTCCGTTCCAGATTTCTTTGGATGCTCCAGAACACATCGAACTGATGAACAGCGGTGCGTATGAACTCACTGGTAAAGCCTTCGCCAACACCTGGATACATTCACGACAAAAACGAAGGAAAGAAAAGCGGTTGGAACTGGTTCAAGATGGTACCACTATCTGTGAAACTCAAGATGGTACCAATAGCTGTGAAACTCAAGATGGTACCACTAGCTGTGAAATTAAACCAAACAATCAAGACGGAAACTCTATATCAAGTTTAAATCAAGCCTCGGCTTCTTTCGCTAATAATTCAAACCACCCAAATCAAGATGGTACCCAAAGCTATGGGAAACGAACTTTAGATTCCATTTCTTTTGAAAACGAATCAGAAATACGTAATCCCAAGAAGCTTAAAATGGACGATGAAGACTCAGTTAACAAATACACGAACAAGGAGCATGAAACGAACACTAATGAACTGAAAATGGAAAAAATTTCCACTGAATTAACTATGTTGGAGACGAATATCGTTGAGTGTCCTTTATTTACATTTTCATGCACGGCTAGCACAGCGAAGCAACTGCACGCCACGGGTGGTCGTATACCCGCCCTTTCTATGTTATGTTTGGAGGGAGATCGAGAACAGTTTCATCAATTGTTTTTGCATTTGAAAAATAAACTTCACGGTGTTCAAATAAGCCCGTTGTAAGAGAGAAGTTGTTGGTGATGCTTAAGCTGTTCAAAAAGGTTAGTCGATTTTTCTGCTTTAAATGCGCGCTTTTATACAGTGGAGTCTATAACTCGAACCCGCACGGGAACACAAATTTGTTCAAGAAAATTTTGAGTTATAGAGTAAGGTTTATCAGGCATTGTTAATTGAAGGGACGAGAAAACTTGTTTGAGATAAAAAGACATTTGAGTTTAAAGTGACTGTGCTATATAAAAGAAAAAAATAACATTTTATCTTTTAAGTTATACCGTTGAGTAAACTTCGAACACGCAAGGGAAATTGAAATTTGTTGTGGAAAATTTGAGTTATAAGAGACTTGTTTCAAAGGTTTTTCTAACTGGGAAGAACTAAGAATCTTGTTCGAGTTATGGAAATTCAGCTGTGTATGCTAAGATCTGTCCAAATTTACTCAGGCTAGTTGTGTGTCTGCCATTGAGTTTCAAGCCCGAAGGAGGCGAAACTTTAACCCTTCTTAGGCAAGAGAAATTGAAGCTACTTATTTCCCATCCAAAACGCGCATAGAACGCGCCGTAATCATGACGACGGATTGTATCTAGCGGTTCTTTTGTTTTGGAGGACTACATTTTTTGAAATCTAGCGATAGATTTTAGTTTCAATCCGGCGTTTATGTAAAAACTATGCGCGGGCGTTCTGGATGGGAAATAAGTGGTTTCATTTCCCATCCAGGAGTCTCGCCTACAGCCCTTCGGGCTTGGAACTCTGTTGTTTTAGTCAAAATATCAGAGATAATTGGGACTATTGTTTGTGTGTCTTTTCATAAATTTCTTTAGGTTAAACATCTCATAATTACATAGTGTTTGATTTCACTACAAAATTACAACAAAAACAAAAAAGATCCCATATACCATAATAAAGCGTATAAATTAATGACCAGATTCAGATCGTATTATAAGGGATAGAAAGCTACAAAACATCGTTTAACACAATAATATGTACATTTAGAACTTAATAAATTTATACATTCGTGGAAGAAATTCATGATATACATGCCGTAATGTTTTATATGGAAACACCCAAAAAAGACAGCGTGTTTGCCACTAATTTTAAATTTTAAACAAAACTTATGACAAGCGCCCTGGTTATTTTGGGGTTCTTCCTTTAAAAAAAATATTAACGTCATTTATATAATGAATATGTAAAACACAGGCTAGTTTTACTCTAAACGGATCAGGGCTGCCAGCAAAGACTTTAATTCGAGATCGTATAGAACATCGTATAACACAATAATATGTACATTTAGAATATGATCGACTTATACATGAACAGCTCTCGGTAATATTTAAAACGCAGAGTCTTTATTTATAACATTCATTTAGTAATGTTAGCTACGAAATCACCCTGTTTTTTCCATAGTAATATAAGCTAGAGAATACACTTTTTTTAAGAAACTAGTTTTACCAAGCTGGCCTTTTGAGCCTTAAATGTTTCTTACATGTTTCTAAACTTTTTGACATAATCAGCCTCGTGGCAGGCTGGATTGGAACCGAATTAAAAAATGTTATTTTCTCATTCTCAGTATCTTTCTTAGTTTTTAAGCATTCTGAGCCTCATGTTTCTTAAAAGTGTGTTTCTTTAAAAAAAAACGTGTATTTAAAATTTGCCACTACTGTCAAAAACCGGGGTGATTCCGTAGGTAACATTACAAGATGAATATTATAAATTCGCTTCAATCTTCATGCTCTCATACAGTTTCATTCTCCGTAACTCTTTCATATTCGATTCCGCTTTCTTTTGTCTTTCGATATTTCCGCGTGATAATCTCAACAAATTTGACCACCACGATGACTGTCAGTAAAGCGATGATCAATATGCCTTGCCATGATGTAATGATGACGTCATGATGGCTACCATCTTTGTTGCTTTTGACATCATTGATCGCTGTTTCTTCTAAGAAATCAAGTCAAAAGAGGGTTCAAGATTTTCTGAGATAAGAGTATACGCTTTTTTTAGGAGGGCCAGTTAATTTTGGCTGCAACTCGGCTTTTCTTTAAAATCTTTCTCGAAAATTTTTTGCTTCAAATATCGTTATTAAGATGTTCGTTTTATGATAATCTAATTATCAATGATCATTTTTGATGTTATCAAAAGGGGGGGGGGTGGAAAGATTACTAAAAAACTATTGTACCAAATCATTGTTGATTGAGGCAGGACTGTCACCCGACTCTAGATTTTGGAAGTCGGTCGAAAGTTTTTTATTTTGACGATTTATAAAAGGTCAGTTTACATTTGGTTATTTTTGAAATGAAAACGGAAGAGCTAGAAATGAGTTCTAAAAGAATGAGATAGACAAAAATAGAGATTCTGATTTGAAGAAAAAATTCTTCTTTAATATGTCAGTAAATTTTTTTGAGTCGGCAGGTTTCGAGGTAGGGTCGATCAGATAACAAACAACTTATCTGGCACAAGATGCAGAAATTTTTATCCGACACGCTAAAGCTCAGAAGGTTGGGAAAATTTTCAACATCTGGAAGGTTTAGATCACGGGATTTTGCAAGACCGCGTCAATGATTTTACGGGAGGCCTGGTAACCCAGGGATGAGCTAGAGTTTTTATAAGATACTTCACTTATTGGTCATTTGAAGTAATAGAGATGACGCGTTCTTTAGAAAAAGTAACAAAATTGTTTTATTACTGGTTAACGACCAACCAAATCAAATAAGAGCTTGTAAAAACTCCAGCTTGTCCCGTAACCCAGCCCTTCTTATTCGAGGATTGGCGGGTCCAACCGAAATATTTTTAGGTTAACGTGCAAGGGTAATTGAACCTGACTGGGGATGCGGCCATCAAAGGCCGACTATCATTCCTCTCAAATGGGAAAATAGCCTGCTCATTGAGAGCTTTAGCGTGAGCGGCCGCCAATCCGCCATCGGAACATCAGATAAACACAAACAAACTGATCCTTGATGAAGTAACTTTACCTGAGTTCCTTTCAACGGTAAACATTGACGATCGAACAATCCTTTTCCTCTGAGATGGCACTTGACTCTCCTCCTCGGCGACCGCGCGACGTTTACGGCGTCCGAACGGGTTACAAGACGCGCATGCGCCTGAGACGTCACCAACTAAACAAATTTCTGAACTACATTCGATGTACACTTGATTTTTATCGGGTGATAAAAACCGGAACGCTTCCACGTCGAATTTTATTTGATTTCTCGTGTTTGATGAAACGGATGTTCCAGGGTCAGCAGAACACCTAGAACAAAAATTACACTCTTCTTTTTATAAGAGCAACAACTTTATAAGAACAATGGGGATGAACAATGTCAAAGAAATGAGAACAAAGTAGAGCCTGGAATTGCCGAATTTCATCTTCACAAATGAAAGAACAACTTCCCCCCCCCCTCACGTGCTGTGAAATTACTTTGTTAATTCTGCTTTGACAGCATATAAGCGCCTCTTTTCTATATCATGAAAAAAGGAAAAACAAAGACTTACTTATCATCAATCAGTAAATATTCATGTGCACTCGCTCCATCAGAAGTTGCTTTGCATTTTTGTATGACAGCTTTGAGCACGTCGGGACCATAAAAGTCTTGCTGGAAAGTGATTAAATCACCGACCTTGTAAACGTCTTGTCTTAGACCGGTTCCTTTGGCATAATGATTCAACGTCAAATTGAATGTACCCTCGCTCTCTGAAAAGAAATATTGAAACATTTTGAAATTAAACAATAATTCCCTAAAGAACTTATATATTTGAAGAATTAGACCAAAAATGAAAGATTTACTTTTTTGTTTTCATTTGGTTAGAAATAATTTTACTAAAAGCTACATTTTCTCTACTTTTCTCATTAAAACAAACGATATTTCCCTCAAATCTTTACAGTCAGAACTGTCGATTCTTGTTTGTTAATCAGTCAATCAGAGGAAAGGAAGGAGATTTCAAATTTTATACATACCTCCACTATCACTGCCATCTAGTCTGTGTGTCACATTATAAAAATCACCGCTCAATTTCGTATCCAACGTACGATTCAATTTGCATGAAACTGTATAATTATCATACTCCATTCGGCTAATCGATGGGTTAGCGCTCACGCGGCCGTAAGCTATAGTTATCACTGTACTGTATTGAATATATTCCGTTTCTTGTGTTTGAACGAGACCACAATCATCTGGGTAGTTCGCCGATAAGATTAGATTGTCCCCGATTACGGTCCCGTCTTTGTCCGTCGTACAATTAGCTGTTGTTGTACCGGCGAATGTGATCGTGTACGGCCGCTCGCTGACGCCACTGACCGAGCGGGCGTCTAGTTCTGTTTTATTGAAAGATATTGTCATAGTGGTATCGTCGCAAGCTACCTCAAATGCTGAATAATGAAATAACAACATTACTAGAATATTATTTTTCACAATAGACAGCTTCAGGCTTTTAAGCTCGAAACGAAATTAATAAACATGGGGTACTAATAAGGTCCTGGGGTTGAAACAAATGCGAAAAACAATTTTTTCCCTCTTGATAGAATTTTCTTAGGTTGTGAATTTTCGCGAATCATTTCCGATTGCCCACGCCAAGTCATGGAATGTATATTAGAGCAGAATAGAGTATGGGACTTACCTTATCGGCCAAAACTTAGTCGGCCCTAACTGACTAGATTTTTTTGGCTTGTTGACTAAAATTAGGGCTGACTAAAAATTTGGCCCGACTAAAATTTTGCCCGACTAAAAATAATTATAATTTTAATTATAATTAAGCTTTCCTTAACCAACTTTTTTGAATACCACATCATTACTACAGTTGATTATTTCGTCCGCCATTATTCATTATATATTAGTCGGCCTTTAGTGACTAAATTTTGACGAGGTGACTCATTAGGGCCGACTAATAATTAAGGCCGACTAAGTTTTGGCCGATAAGGTATTATGAAATTCTCTTTTAATAAATCCTCATAAAGAGAGGATTTTAAAATCGCATGGATGTTGAGTTTTCCCTCTGAGTACCTCACAGAAAACAAGGATTTCTTATCTTGTTGCTGTGTAGAAAGATAAGCCTTGGCTATTTCTTACCTGCATTCACACTTCCGTCTCCGTAAGTGCTCGTTGCGCGTACACAACATGCCAGACATGATAATGCTAATAGAGTAATTCGTAACATATTGATTTATTTTTTCCCTGATTATAAAAATATGATAAATTTCATTCGTGTAAAAACTTTGATATGTATGTATATTATAGGCGTTATACTCAATTTTTACTACTTTGACTAATAAACTGCTTGAAATTCGGCAATTTCAGACACAGCTATGTTCTGAAATTGTTCTTATATTTCGGTGCTCTGTTATGAAATTATTCTTATAAATAAAAGTATATAAAATAGAGACGCCAAATTTAGCGGGTGACATAACAAAACCAATCTTTGTTGTCAAATTTCTTTTTAAATCCAATTTAACTTTGTCTCAGAGTTTTCTTTTTGAATGAGAGGCAAATAAGATAAAAGGTGACATAATTTCAATTAGAATACTTATCCTAAAAATCTCAAAATCTAAGTCGATTAAATTAGATAATAACTTGATAAAGTGTTTGTCCTACCATGAAATCGTATGACAATGGGCTTTTCCAGAAATAGTCCGTGCCCCCGGAAAGATCTAGTTTCAATCACCAATTCCGCCCTTCTCCTCTTTTTCTCTATTTCCTATCTCTTACTCTGTTTTTTCTGATTTCTGGACTTAGTTTTTCTGAATTTGACTATTTGAAGCTATATTGCTAATTCTGAAACTATACTCCCACACCTCGGTTCGAACCACCAAATGCAAGCAACCTTGGTTTCCAAACCCGACGCCTTACCACTTGCACTATCGTCGCACAGCAAAATGACGCATTTCATAACATATTATACCGAACTGGCAAAAGACGGGGGTAATGTTATTATAATATGGGTAAAAGTACCCCTTTTTTAAACCTGACTGAAATTCGAGCCGTTACTAGCAACCCTGCGGGGCCCAAGGCGCCGAGTATGCACCCGGCACAGTGACAAGCCGTTACTAGCAACCCTGACCCTAACTAACTGACAATAATCGAATCCTGACCCCCGGAAAATTACCACGGACTAGAAAGAACGAAAAAAATGAAGGGGCGGAATTGCTGATTGAAACTAGTTTTCACCGTGCCCCCCTGTTGAGGATATTGGATATCCAGGGGGTTAACGATTTTTGTTCAAAAGTGGATATCCAGCGGGTTAAATATCTACAAGGGAGCGGATATTCAGGGGGTCTTTACTAAGAAAGTAGGTTATCCAGGGGGTTCGATATTTCAAAAAATCAATATCCTCAGCAGTAGGGGTAAAATTTGATTTTGACCAATATAAACTGGCTTAAATTGCAAAGTATGTATCAAAACAGTCACTTAGAAAAGAGGTTCTCTAGCTGTCCCAGAACTCATGCACTCCCGCAATTTTCTTTCTAAATTCATGCGCTGCGCATACTTTACACCTTTTTTTTCCTCAAGAAGAACACCTAATAACTCTCACTACTGATTAAAACTCAAAATTATAGTTAAGGACATCAAGGTCTTAAAAATTTTTGGATGTTATTATTGATAAAAAAACATGTGGAGAAAATGTGAAGGTTAAATTCCTTCTTCCTTCACCATAATTCTCGACTTTTGTTACAATCTCATTCTGCACCGTACTAAAATCATCACAACTGACTTTGATCTTTTCAAACTTTCAAAAAATTTGCAAGTATCATGTGAAAATACAGCATATTGATCAAATTTAAAAAAAAATCTATTAAAAACCTCACGCAAACCATAACATACCTAACCATACCATAATGGTTTACCCTTTTTACTTTACACGCATTTTATCATACACGTTTTTTTTTATAAGAACAAAATTTTGAAGCCTTGGGATGTTCTTAACTTTTTGGGTTTCAAGCCTAAAAATGTTCTTATAATGTTCTTATTTTCACCATTTTGTGACCATTTTTACCCATTTTCCTATGAAAACGGGTGTTTTTGAGTCCACAAAGCCTTAAAATGTTCTTAATTTGTTCTTAACATTTAGACTATCGAAGCCTTATGTTCTTGTATAGTTTGTTCTTATATAAAAAAGAACGTGTACACATATAGTTTACATATGCCACTTCCTGAGGTTTAATAAAACGGAAATAAAATACCTAAAACAATACCTTACAAATTTTTGCTTTACCTACATAACCATTTGACAATTTTGATGTTTAAATTGATAAACAGATGTCAAAACTACGAAGGCTTTAAGCGCTTATAATGACTTAGTCGTTTTATTGAGTTCCCTAAAATACTGTCTAAAACATACTTCTTAAACGCCTATCAAACCTCGCCTCATTCTCTCATTCAAACTTTTAGTTTCCTTTGCACGAAAGAAAGTGTCCAGTGATGTTTTACACGTCTTTATTTTTTTACCGCTTATTAGAAAAAATAAAGTTAATTGTACTCATTGGGTTTACACCTTTTCGACCGTAGCTGTCAATTGCCGCGCGGGCATTTTGTTGTCCGTTTTACCCCCCTAAAACCGTCCCAGTATTTTTTGGCACCTAAAGACAATAGAAAAAAGTGTGAAAAAGGATTGGATCGAGTTTAGGGTGGTAAATTGAATAATAAAGTGGCACGTGTCTGACCGCACGACTACGGTCGAAAAGGTGTATTCACCTTATCGGGGAAAAAAATATCGGGGGAAAGTGACGAAAATTTTGAAGGGGTGACGAAATTTTCCCCCGACGAATTTTTCCCCCGATATTTTATCACCCGACCAAAACTTTTACCCGATTTTTTTATCCCCGACCAAAACCTTTACCCGATTTTTTAAACCCCAACCAAAATTAAAATCTAAATTTTTTACGCCTTTATTAACCGAAATTAGTACTTTAAACGTTGAATTACAAGATCTTTTTTCGAGCTAGTGAAGGAATTTCATTTGGACAATTTAGTTGGGTGAAAGTGACTAAATTGTAAATTTCGTCGGGGAAAAGTGACGAATTTGAAATTTTCGTCGGAGAAAGTGACGAAAATGCCTCTAGGTGACGAAATTTTTCCCCGACGAAAAAAAAACCCGACTAAGTAAAACCCCGACATTTTTTCCCCCGATAAGGTATAATAAGCCCCCCCCCCAACTACTTATATCTAGAGACTGGGATAAATTAGCCTTATTAAATCTTTAGCTCTCTTTGTTGGAATTTTCTTATTCAAAAAGTCTGGTTTCCTCTGTATTTAGCAAGCTTCAAGGGGAAAGAAATTTACTGACTCTTGCGAACTAACTCAAAAGATTTTCGTGCTGTTTCACAAAAAAACCCATCATTCACTCAAATTAAATCTCGCCACAGAAAAATTCTACTCTTTGACTGGACTAAATTAAAACTTTTGATAACGTATTGAATTTCTTAACGGTCAGGTTATTCAAAAACATCACATTGATATTGTCTTTCTGTGCAATCTCAATCTTATTTTCCAACTTTTGCAAAAACAGCAAGACCATACGAACAAATATTGAAAAGCTTAAACATACCAGCTTCTTATGCGAGAAGATTAACTGGCTTGAGTGTGTGTTACTTTCAAAAAGATTATTACTTTTATTCCCATTTTATGAAAGTAAAAATTATTCTTGCAATACTTTATGTGTATAAGTCAAAGAACGCCCTCACAAAATGCCTCTCTATTCAAAATACACGTTTTTTATAAGAACATCCAAAGTTTTTGAAGCCTTCGGATAGTCTTATCTTTTTGAGTTTTAAGCCTAAAAATGTTCTTAACATGTTCTTATTTTCACCATTTTCAGAGCAATTTTGTCCATTTTCTTAAGAAATCCGGTGTTTCAGAGCCCGCAAAGCCGTAAAAGGTCCTTAACTTGTTCTTGATATTTTGGACATCGAAGCCTATTGTTCTTATATATTTTGCTCTTACAAAGGGGATACGTTTTTCAGACAGGGGCTCAGTCTCCTTGGTGGAGAGCTTTTAACATTCTTCCTTATCTCAAAAGTGAGATACAAACTCTCCGCCACAGAGATTTCATTCCCTTTTTTAAAGAGTTTCGTTAACATCATTATCATGTCTCAGACATACTGTGTTTTTCAATACCTTAAAATGCATACAAGTTTCATATAAGCTGAGCCCTAATAATGACAATGATTTCAATTCACTGTTGTTGCACTTTGTTTAGAATTCAAAATTTGATAATCCAACGCACAAACCAATTTGAATCGGATCTACAAATATGAAATGTGGGCGACCTTACATAAAATAATAGTCAGGCCCTCAGCATGTATCTATCGAATCTTGAATTAATTCGAGTTGGATATTTATCTCGGCTTGAACGAGAATTAATTTTAATTTTCTAAATATATCATTTATTATGTCAAGCAAGTAATTGGATAGGTATGCGAAATCGCTTACTTTTCTAAACTTTGCAATCTTTGGTTGTGTAACCATATTACATATCATTATCTGAAGGACACTAATTTTTGTGAAATTAGAGTGTCTACCACGTTCACAGCGCAAAAAATGCCCGAGAAACCCGGATTCAGAACCTCGTTTCGGGAAGAATCTCTTTGTATGAATTAGTTCATTGCATTACTTAGATATGCACCGGCCGAAATACCATCATGTAATCATAGTACTTTAACCGGATTAAATTTCGCGAGATTAAATTTCGCGAGCTAAAAAAATCGCGAATTTTTTTGGATTTAATTTCGCGAGTCAGAGTTTTGAAATATTTCGCGTGGATTTAATTTTGCGAATAAGCCAGAAAACAGCTGAAAATAGCCATTTTTTGCCATAAATGGAGACTTGGAACTAGTTCCTTCGCCAAAAATACAATTTTAAAAGTTTTGTGGTGGATTTAATTTCGCGAATCAGGAATCTCACGCGTGTTCGCGAGTTTTAATTTCGCGAAAATGGGAAAAATTTGCGAAATCGCGAAATTTAATCTCGCGAAAATTAATCCGATTAAAGTATAAGAAAGCCGCGGCTGGAATATGTACCGGATTGTTTTTTTCAGTTAATTGCTGTTCTATCTCTGTCTCCGAGCTTTATAAGAACATCAAGATCGATTGTCAGTTTATTATTGGTAGATAGTTTTTGAAATTTCTTTCTTATTTATCTTCACAAAAAGTTTTTTTATTGCTAGATATCTTTGAATCTGTACCCAATAGAACATTTGAACTAATTTTGGACATATTTTTGGGTTATTTTGTGGAAACGATAGTTTTTCGCCAAAATTAAAATTATAAGAACTATATTCAAGATAACAACTTTCCTGTCAGTTTGAATGATAAATTTTGAAGGAGCTGGCTTGAATTTTTCACAGAATTATCTTGATGTACTATTTCATTGATTTCTAAAAAGATTTCACTGAAATATTGTGAAGGCATTTCGAGGCACTTCATTAATTTTTGAGTTCTTTCAGCCCAGCCATCTTGTGCTTGTTTAAATTTCTTATTGTTGATCTTTCCTGCACAATGATTCTATAATGCAAGTGTGTTATCAAGGGCATATCATTAATGTCTAAAACGCACTGAGAAGTAAGTACTAGTAACGAAAAACCAATAAAATTTACCATTAAAGATGGTACATTACTGATTTCTTGATCAACAAATAGTCATCAAATACGACAGAGATCGAACAACTGAATATCAGATGTTATCATTCCAGCCGCGGCTTTCTTATACTATGATGTAATCACGTCATAAAAATTGTAGAAAATACTTACTGGCGATGTCCCGTTGGGCACTTACGGGTAGATCTCGCTCAGTTTTTGAAAATCATTTATGAAATTTTTGACGAAATGAAAATTGAAGAAAAAAGCCGATATATGTTTTTTTTTATAAGCATATGAAGGCTCAGATTTGTAGAATTCCTAAGCATAACATATAAGCATTATGTGTCAGCCTGAAATATTTTTCAAGTTGTCATTTTTTATCAGTTTAAAATGGTTTGGTTGAGGTCAAGTAAAAAAAAGACATTCCACGGCTATCACTGCTCCCAAATCTGAACAAATTTTTACAAAATTTCTAAAATTTTATTAAAACTTGGCTCGGGTGAATTATAAGCATGATTCATAAGCATATAATAAACATAATCTATGCCTGGATGCTTTGAGAACTTAAGCATACACGAGCCTGACTAAGGGGCATACCGGTATACTTGCTTATAAAAAACATGTAATTTTGGAGCTTTTGGACCGTTTTTGGAACTTTTCCCAAATTTATCTTATTTAGGGATCTTCTCGGATTTTGTCATTTTATAAAGTTAAGGTTACACTTATGAGGTTTTACAGGTGGCTACAATACAGTTTATCTTGCGTTGCGAGCGCGTCGTGCATAATTGCAAAATAATTTCAAAAAACGTTATAAAAATCGCTCTAACATTAATTTATCAAAATAACATATTCAAATATCAAGAAAAGGGTCTAGACAGCTTCATTTATATTTTTAAGGCGTATAAGGATTCCCTTCCCACCTACAAATTTGCGTGAAATGTCCGTAAAATTGATTTGAGAGTAGTATAACTGTTTGCATTAGTTCACGTAGGTAGAAGCTAATTTCATGCTGTTTCTGGAGGCGATGTACTTGAAAACCGTTGAGTCATTTTGTCTCGCACTTCACGCTGTTTTCATGCTAAGAACCACTTCACGACGACCTAGGTTTCTAAAACATGCTAATAACTATTTCACTACGAAATAATATATTATTAAGTAATATCTAGGTTTCTAGAAAATGCTTTTACAGTCGACTCTCGCTCATTGGAACTCCGGGGGGGGGTACTAGGGTTAGCGGATGAGGGGTATGTCCGGACGGGACCTCCGAAAACCGACCCTTAGAGAGACTTTTTTACAACTTTTTCCTCTCAAAACCAAGAAAATTCCAAAAAATTGTGAATTTTCCAACCCTTAGAGAGACTAATTTAAAACTTTCTAATTTTCCGATCCTTAGAGAGACTTTGAAAGGTGAAAAACCGACCCTTACCGTCAGCACATACCCAGCACCCATTTTTGCCTAAGTACCCCCCCCCCCCCGGTTGGAACTTATATTATTCGAATCTTTCTATATTTCGAACTCACAAATTCACAGTTCCTGTCAGCGAGAAACCCTCTTAAATTCTCTCTATAATTCGAACTTTTCTATTATTCGAACAAATAAAATTCCCCGTCGGAGCTCGAATTAGCGAGAGTCGACTGTAACTATTTGACTTCTACCTGAATCTTCCTAAAATAATACACCTTTTCGACCCTACTCTTAGGTGCCAAATAAACGGTCCCCCCCGCTTGTTAATTTTTCGAAAATTTTCCAACCCCCCCGGACCTTATTAGGACCCCCCCCCCCCCCCGTTTATTAATTTTAAAGAATATTTTCAGTTGGCTAAAAGAAGTCCCCTTATTTTGCTCCAAAAAGCCTGATTTTAGCCTATATTTACCTTATTTTGGGGTTTTCATAAGTACAATTTCCAACCCCCCTGGCAATTAGGTCCCCCCCGTTTATTGAAATTTCAAAAATTTTCCAACCCCCCCGTTTATTTGGCACCTAAGAGTAGTCGCACGGTCAGGCGCGTGCCGCTTTATTGTTTAATTTACCATCCTAAACTCGACCCGATCCTTTTTTACACTTTTTTCTATTGTCTTGTCGAAAAAAAGACTGGGACGTTTTTAGGGTGGTAAAACGGACAAAAAAGATGACGGATTGAATCTAGCAATTTCTTTGTTTTTAATTTTGATGGGAAATGTTATTTCCAATCCAGCGTTCTTAATGAAAACCACAAGGGTCGTGCCACTTATGTAGGAAATAAATGGCTTCAAATCCTACTTATAGGAGATTTAACTCTAGCCTACGGCTCTACCCTATTACATTTAACTTCTACCTAGCTATCTTCTTTATACCTTGAGTTCTTTATACCTTTGATTTAATCGGGGAGAGAAAGATCGAAATTTGGTCTAAATTCAAATTAGTCCCGCTAAGGGTCGTAAAATTTGTACCCCGGTATAAAAGCACTAAGAAGTTTACAGCATATCTACATTTTAAAACCTTTTTAAATCGCTTATTATTTTCTAAAAATATTAGGGTCGTCTCGGCAAATTTTATTTTATTACAAAAAAAATTTGTGTGCAACTTGGTTTACAGTACATCTGAATTCGATTTATAACACATAAAAACATTAAGTTAAATTAAGCTAAATTATGCTAAATTATGAAAGTAAAACGATTCGAACTTCTGATTTCCCAATGTGATCTCGTGTGTGAAACTACAATATACTCTCGCTTATTCGACCTTCTATTAATCGAATCTGATTTTTACTTGACTCCAGCCCATATTGCCATTCAAATTCTTATAATTAGAAGATAAAAGCGTTTTTCATATCATCAACATTAAAAGGTACAGTTGACTCTCTCTAATTCGATCTTCAAGAGACCAAAAATTTCTTTGAATTAGAGAAAGATTCGAATTACAGAAAGTTGTTTAACGACCTTTCAGCTGAGGGGACCAATATTTTAGTTCGAATTAGAGAAAGATTTGAATAATGGAGGTTCGAATTAGAGAGAGTTGACTGTATTTCAAAATTACAACGGTATACATTTTCAAAAGTAGTTTTAAGATACCGCGAGGATCACATATCACAGGAAAAAAATTTTCGATTTCCAAGGTTGGAAATTCGATATTTTTGGGTTGGAAATTTTGGTTTTATAATTGAAGTTGGAAATTTGAGCGATTACTTTAAGCTGATTTGGAAAACGTAAATTACCCATAGGTTTTGTAGAATGTACCAATGCGCTTGAAAAATCAAGTGAAAAAAAACCAATGTAGAAGTGACAATTTTCCAAGGCTGGTTGGAAAACATGACTTTTTGGGTGGGGAATTTTTATTTTCCAAACAGTTTAGGAATTGAGAAAAAAGGTCAAAAATCGATGGGAAAATACATATTTTTGTAAATTTGATACCTAGGGTTGAAAAACTAGACTTTTTGGGTTGAAAATTTGTGTTTCTCTCAAGCAGTTTGGAAAACGTTAAAAATCCATGTGGATGTTACATTTTTGTGAAATTGAGACTCCTCCTTGGAAAACTAGACCTTTTGGGTTGGAAATTTGTGTTTCTCCAAACAGTTTGGAAAACGTTAAAAATCCATGTGAATATTACATTTTTGTGAAATGGAGACTCCTCCTTGGAAAACTAGTCCTTTTGGGTTGGATATTTGTGTTTCTCCCAAACAGTTTGGAAAACGTTAAAAATCCATGTGAATATTACATTTTTGTGAAATTGAGACTCCTCCTTGGAAAAATAGTCCTTTTGGGTTGGATATTTGTGTTTCTCCAAACAGTTTGGAAAACGTTAAAAATCCATGTGGATGTTGGATTTTTTTTTTAATTGAGACTCCTCCTTGCAAAAATAGACTTTTGGGGTTGGAAATTTTTGTTTCTCCAAACAGTTTGGAAAACGTTAAAAATCCATGTGGAAATTACACTTTTGTGAAATGGAGACTTTTTCTTGGAAAACTAGACTTTTTGGGTTGGAAATTTGTGTTTCTCCAAACAGTTTGAAAAACGTTAAAAATCCATGTGGAAATTACATTTTTGTGAAATTGAAACTCTTTCGATTGAAAAACTAGACCTTTTGGGTTGGAAATTTGTGTTTCTCCAAACAGTTTGGAAAACGTTAAAAATCCATGTGGAAGTTACACTTTTGTGAAATGGAGACTTTTTCTTGGAAAACTAGACCTTTTGGGTTGGAAATTTGTGTTTCTCCAAACAGTTTGAAAAACGTTAAAAATCCATGTGGAAATTACATTTTTGTGAAATTGAAACTCTTCCGATTGGAAAACTAGACTTTTTGGGTTGGAAATTTGTGTTTCTCCAAACAGATTGGAAAACGTTAAAAATCCATGTGGAAATTACATTTTTATGAAATTGAAACTCTTTCGATTGGAAAACTAGACTTTTTGGGTTGGAAATTTGTGTTTCTCCAAACAGATTGGAAAACGTTAAAAATCCATGTGGAAATTACATTTTTATGAAATTGAAACTCTTTCGATTGGAAAACTAGACTTTTTGGGTTGGAAATTTGTGTTTCTCCAAACAGTTTGGAAAACGTTAAAAATCCATGTGGAAATTACATTTTTATGAAATTGAAACTCTTTCGATTGGAAAACTAGACTTTTTGGGTTGGAAATTTGTGTTTCTCCAAACAGTTTGGAAAACGTTAAAAATCCATGTGGAAATTACGTTTTTCTAACCATTTTCTGCGCATGTCCGTGGGAAAACCACAAGCGATTTTTCGCTCAAAACTGTTTTGATGTATAGCTAACCTAGATATTAGGCTATAATGTGAGCAGTCAAGCTGTAAGTTTCCGTCAGATGAGGCGTCCCTTCGGAGCAGCCTCGGTCAATCGCAGTGAGTTCGCACAGTGAAGCAAATAGGGTACTTGTGTCATAGCTTCAAATAGTGCCCTGCTGAGCTGTGTGAACCACAGATATCTGTAAAGCCCGAAGGGCTAGATTTGCAGCTTTGTTCAAAAAGTGAAGCTCATCTTTGGAAGGATTTCCTACCAGAGTCACGTGACTAAAATATGCAATTTCACCGGTTTGAGAGATGTGAAATAGCGTTTGCCACCTAATTTTTTTGATATCGCGCTCCGAAAACAATCAAAATGCTAGATCCTATCCATCGGCACGAAATTTAAAAAGTCAAATTTTAGCTTCACTTTTTTTTGCTGGAGAAAGCTTAAAGCTGCAAATCTAGCCCTTCGGGCTTAGATATCTGTGGTGTGAACAATAACGAGAGATTGACCGGGAGCCATCGAGCCTAGGAGCGAGTGACTGTTCACAAAAACAAAACCTTGTTTAAGATCTGTTTTCCACATCTCTGCCATCACTTTTGGGATTTTGGCTTTTTTCAACCTGAATTTTCGAAATTCCCAACCTTGTTTAGCTTGGATTTTGGCTTTTTTCCAACTGAATTTTAAAAAATTCCAACCTTGTTAAAGTTGGATTTTGGCTTTTTTCAACCTCGATTTTGGAAAGTTCCAACCTTCTTTAAGCTTGGATTTTGGCTTTTTTCCAACTGAATTTTCGAAAAAATTCCAACCTTGTTTAAGCTTGGATTTTGGCTTTATTCCAGCTGAATTTTAAAAAATTCCAACCTTGTTTAAGCTTGGATTTTGGCTTTTTTCCAACTGAATTTTAAAAAATTCCAACCTTGTTAATTTGGATTTTGGCTTTTTTCAACCGTTCGAAAATTCCAAGCCATGGAAAATGCAACATTTCCAACATTGGACAATGTCTCACATTTTCAGGTTGGATTTTCCATTGGATTTTATCTTTTTTCCAACTAAGAAAACTTGAAATTTCCAACCTTGGAACTCGAAAATTTTTTCCTGTGTATTGCTATCGAGCTCATTCTTAATACAATACACTCTTATTGCACACTCTTATTCGAATCTTTCTATAATTCGAACTCATAAACGACAGATAAAAAAATTCACTCCATTAAGAATTAGTGAATAAGGCTGAACCTGTGTCGTGGGAGAAGCCTCTCTTTTTTAGTGAAAATAAAAAAGAGAAACAGAAAATAAAACAAGAAGTGGAAAAACTGGTTTGTCATTGTGGAAGTACTGTACCATTTGACAAGAAGGATTGATTTCACAGCTTTTGACCCTGGAACAGCTACGCATGACAAGAGAACACCTGGGTTCCCATGCGTAGCTGAGCAGGTACCAATCCTTTATTTTATCTGCATCATCTTGATCTACACGTTGTGCGAGCATTCTTCGGATACACCCCTCCCTCAGTCTTGTTTGATCTTCTAAGTCTGGGATGGCAAATAATGAGTGCAACAAAACTTCCAAACAAGAAGATGTTAACTCAGTAATTGGTGAGCTCTGCCTACTAGCTCCTACCGACGACATCAAGAGATGTATCAAAACCTACCAATATGGAAAGGACCTTGATCGTTTGAGGAAGGATTTCAACGGATTTACCAAATCTATTTTAGAAGATACCTTGTCTTTTCTACAAGTACCTGAGCAAAAAGACTATCTGAAACCTTCAAACATACATAACCTTATATGTAGGATCCAGAACTTGCTTCCAGAGAGATGCGCCATCTGTAATGAATCTTATTGTGTAAGGTTGGAGGATAATCCCCTTCTTCAATGCGTCATGTGTGGACAGGATGTTCATAGGCAATGTTTTCTTCTTCAACTCGGTGCTGTTGACCCAAATATGGACAGTGATAGTCTCTTGTCTATCATTAATCCACATAACATCAAAAACCTCTACTACCTTTGTGATCACTGTGCTAATGAGAACCTCCCAAAGAGCGAAGCAGGAAAGAAGAAAAACAAAAGACAGAGAGACCTTAATAACCTTGTCAAGCCAATACCAATGGCAGGCAAACAAGATGAGGATGACAATATGAGTGATCCAATCCTGAGTGATAAAGACAACTCAGAGTCAAATGAGACAATTGAGAAAATAAGTGACAATTTGACGGACCAAAATCGACAGATATCCAAAACCTGTGCGCACTATGTAAAAGGAAAATGCAAGTACGGAATAAAGGGAAGAAACTGCAAGTTCGACCATCCAAAAGCATGTCGAAAATTCATGAAGCACGGAACCAGAGCCAGAGTTGGCTGTCAAAAAGGTAGAAACTGTCTCTTTTTTCACCCAAAAATGTGCTTTGATTCACTGAGGAAAGGAGAATGTTTCAATAATATGTGTCAGCTAACACATGTAAAAGGAACAAAAAGAAATGCCGAAACCTACCCACAGAGAGAGAGAGAATATCAAAACAAATGGGATGTCAAAGAAAATCAGTACCAAAATGATTTTAAGGAACAACACTATCAGCATGACAACAGGGAGTATGGATCTCAAGAAACCCATCAAAGGAATAACCAGAATACAAACAAAGAAATGGATTTTTTAGCTATTTTTCAAAAATTCAAAAAAGACTTAATGCTGGAGATCGATCAGAAAATATCCACACTGATGGACAAACAAGTGAGGAAGGAAATACCACTACAATACCAGTATCCTCAACGAATGATGTCCCCTCAGAACACCAACTGGGGAATAAACCCGTCAATGATCAACCCGTCTCGCTAAATTCATTTTCAATTTTAAACGTTCAAGGACTTAAACCACAAACAGTTCAATCAACAGTACCATATATCAAAGACAAGTCGATTGAGAATAACTTTTTATTTATGATTTTAACAGAAACTTGGCTCAAAGACCATAATGATGCGGAGTTACACATAGAAGGCTATGAAATATTTCGGTCCGACAGAAAAAGACCAAAGTCACGATTTGGAAGATGTAGTGGTGGTGTCGCTATATACATGAGAGAAGATATTTCATCACACTTCAAACAGACCGTTACACACTCAAATGGCGTTATCGAAGTCATCTGTCTGAGTTCGACTACATTGGATATCCAAATATGGGGAATATACCGACAGCCAGACGACTCATCAAACGGGAATCCATCTAAGAATGAACAATTCAAACCAGTTATAGAGTTAATTAAATCAGAACTAGACAAAACTGAAGGAAAAACACCAGACATCTTCATAGCAGGTGATTTTAACCTGCCACACGCAAATTGGGACAGCAAGTGCTCAAACCCTGGGGCATCTACAGAGGAACAAAGAATGACTAGTGAAATATTCACTCTTATGAATGACCATAATCTGATTCAACACATTAGAGGAGCCACACACAAAGCAGGAAATACACTGGATTTAATGCTCACAAATAACCCTCTACTAATACACAGCTATGAATCAGCCCCATCACCAGATTACATATCCCATCACTCAATGATCAATGTTAAAATTCACTTTGATTTACACTCAAGTTTCCAAAAGGAGGATCCCTTTGTTGTGCGTAATGTATTTGATGAGTACAATTTTCATTCAAAAACAATAAACTGGGTATCAATCAAGGAAAAAATGAAGGATAAATTGTGGACAGACCTTCATGATCAACCGACAGCTGACCAATTGTCAACAATCACAGACTGGATCATAGACATAATTAAGAAATATGTACCAAAAACGAAAACCAAACACTAAAAAATTTCAGAAGATACCACGCGAGCGAAAGATTTTATTCAGAAAAAGAAAAAACATTTTTAGAAAATTTCCAAACCCAATGAAAAATGCAAAATCCAAACAAAAATTAATAGACATTGAAACTAAACTAAAGCTATCCTACGAATCAGAGAAGAAAAGCCAGGAAAGGAAGGCAACAGAATCAATAAAAAACAATCCTAAATTTTTTTATGCATATGCAAAAAAGCATAGTAAATCAAAATCCAAAGTTGGACCACTGCGTGACAAAAATAATTCTTTGATATATGATGCTGACCGTATTGCTAATATACTCCAAGACCAATACACATCGGTTTTCAGTGTACCATCGGAAAATGACGTCACTCATCCAACAATATGTCCAAACGTGCTAAAAGACATAGACTTTGACGAAAAAGATTTCATTGAAGCAATCTCAACATTGTCACCAAACTCTGCTCCAGGTCCTGATGGATTTCCTGCGATTTTGCTGAAAAATTGCAAAGAAGAACTTGCTAAGCCACTCGCAATATTCTGGAGGAACTGTCTGAACCATGGAGTAACAGAGGAGATTCACAAAAGAAATCATATCACACCAATATCAAAGGGTGGAGATCAAGGAGAGCCATCTAACTACAGGCCAGTATCACTTACGTCCCATCTCACCAAGGTGTTTGAAAAAATAGTTCGAAAGAAGATAGTCGAATTTATCAACAACAATGACTTGTTCAACCCAACACAGCATGGTTTCCGGGAAGGGCGATCATGCCTTAGTCAATTACTCAGCCACTATGACAGTATCCTATCAAAACTAGAAGAAGGATTGGATGTAGATGTTGTATATCTCGATTTTTCAAAAGCATTTGATAAAGTCGACCACAGGATACTGCTATCAAAACTGAAATCTATTGGAATAACAGACAAACTACTTAAATGGATTAAGTCATTTCTTCAAGACAGAAACCAAGTAGTATTTGTAGACGGTCACAAGTCGTACCAGGCAAAAATTCAATCAGGAGTACCTCAAGGATCGGTTCTTGGGCCATTATTCTTCATCATCATGATATCAGACATTGATGAAGGGACAACCAAAGCAGAACTTGCAAGTTTTGCTGATGACACACGAGTAAAGAAAGGAATCCAAAACATCATTGACCAGTTTCACCTACAAAACGACCTTAACAATGTTTATCAATGGTCGACCATAAACAAAATGATGTTAAATGGAAAAAAGTTCGAGCATCTCCATTATGGAAACGGACCAGCCACCAGTTATTTCACAGGTGAAGGAAAGATAATCCAAACCAAATCTTCAACAAGGGATCTTGGTGTTACCATGTCAGACGATGCGAAATTCAACCAACATATTCTAACCATTGTAGAAAAAGTACAGATACTCATTGGTTGGATTCTGAGAACATTCAGCTCAAGAGAACATGATGTCATGCTCACTCTTTGGAAGTCTTTAGTCATACCACACATCGACAACTGTTCTCAACTATGGTCACCCAATGAAGTTAATCTGATCCAGCAGATCGAAGATCTCCAAAAATCATTCACAAGGAGGATTAAAAACCTACACAACCAAAACTATTGGGAAAGACTACAAACATTAAAACTGTTTTCACTGCAGAGAAGGCGTGAAAGATATATTATCATATACACTTGGTGTATTATTGAGAAGCTTGTCCCAAATCCTGGGACAATCACGTTCTATGCCAATCCCAGACAAGGAAGAAAATGTCACATACCACTAGTGAAAAGGGGGCCCTGGCAAAAAGTCATATACTCAAGTTTTAAAGTCCAAGGACCAAGGCTTTTCAACTCGCTGCCAAAACGTCTGAGGGATCTCACTGGGTGCAAGAAATTGAAATTCAAAACTGAGCTGGATAAATATCTTTTTACAGTTCCCGACGAGCCACTCGTGACTGGCTACACTATGATGAGACGAGCTGAAACAAACAGCATCATCAATATGAAAATTTACATCGGTCCTCACAGGATGGATGCGTGAAGATATTACGCAACAAGTTCAAGGTAACTCAAGGTAGGTAACATTCCTAATCTCCGTCAGGGAAAAATGCCTTTAGAAGATTTTCAAAAATTCAAATCTCTTCATAATTCGAACAAAATAAAATTCCCGTTTAAGTTCGAATTAGCGAGAGTCAACTGTACAAGTACTCTTAGGCTCCAAATAAGCGCCCCCCCCGCTTGTAAATTTTTCGAAAATTTTCCAACCTCCCCGGACCTTATTAGGACCCCCCCCCCCCCCCGTTTATTAATCTCTAAGAATATTTTGAGCTGTCAAAGAGAAGGCCCCTTATTTTGCTCTAAATCTGTAAATAGCCTGATTTTAGCCTATTTTTACCTTATTTTTGGGTTTCAGAAGTACAATTTCCAACCCCCGGCAATTAGGTCCCCCCCCCCCCCGTTTATTAAAATCTAGAAAATTTTCCACTTTTTACACTTTTGTAATAAACTTCCAGAATAGGAGAATTTCTCTTTACCTTCTCGATATTAGTTTAAGTAATTCGAATAATTAATTAATCCACATTTGAAATAGGCCAGGAATCAATAACTTTTCCTGTGTTTGTTGTCTTGTTGTAAAAGTACAACATATCTACCAACCATTTTTATATCAAGTAAAGATCCCAGTGTCAATTCATTCCAAATCATTGATTTAATGTTTTGATAATCATTTTCATTCAAAATATGGGACATCTTTCTATTGCACTATGAATTCTGTTCTTCACTTTTTCACGTACACAATGTTAATGAATATCATACTCCTTCCAGCTCCTTTCAATACTTATCGAAACCAGTGTCATAGTGTCGTAAAACATTCATTCCATCTCGTAAATAGACTACCTTTTCGCTCATAACCGTAATTCAGGTTTACGGCAACCAAAACGACATTGTTCTTTTTTAGACCGCGTATCACATATCGTGGTGTGACATCGAAAGAAAGCTCCGTCGAATATCAGGTGTTGATGTGGTTTTGCGTTGAAAGCGAATCTTAGCTTCTTTCGTTGTTTGATATGCATGAAGAAATCCTTGGATCCACATCTGAAGGTGACAGAGATTAAAATAATAGTCACATTAGTTTTTCATCCCATACACGATTTTTTTTATAAAAATGGTGTAAATTCATTTCATCATAAATATTCTTAACGTTTTTGGGAAAATCATCCTAAAATATTCTTACAGCACATTCTTGGGTTAGGATCCTAATTCATAATAGATTTAACATTTAGTACATACGTCTCAAGCATAAAATGGCACTTTTGTAAAAGCAGTGAGCCTAACTTGGGGATAATTGGTAATTTATAATTGAAAATGCTCTTAAAATGGCATTCTTAGCTTTAGTAGCAAAATTCCATGATGGTAATATTCTTAGCATATTCTTAGTTTTTTGGCCATTTTCATCATAGACATTCTTATAAATTGTATTCTTATAAAAAAGCGTGTAGACGTTGAGCTAAAAGCCGAAGACTAGAGAGGATACTTTTATGGACCTACCTAGTTATGCATTTAACACATATATAATTGATATCTACGTGAGCGTGACCATTAAACAATCATTCAGAACACAAATAGTGACGATCTATTAAAATTAGTCGTTTGTTTCTTATAAAAAAACGTTTCAAAACCAAAATTTCATGATCTTGAAATATTCTTCATATTCAAGACTTTTTGAGCAAAAAAACATCTATCTCATCAAAAAATTGAGTAATTTGGCTAAGAACATTGATGTATGCTTATCAATAGTGATTCTTATAGATAAACATGCGTTTTTTGAGCCAACAAAATTTTTTTGAAAAAGTCTACTTGAGCCATCTTTTACCTATGATGGTACCCTATAGTTCCCGTGTGCAGGAACGTGTATCTGAAAATGAATATATCAGGAGATATTAAGGAAATAAGGCAAAATGACGTCATAAAACGATGACGTCATCGAAAAATAAAAATTTACCAAAATTCAAAAAATTTTGTTTTTTTGGAAAGAATACTTTCCAGTAAACAAAAAATATTATTACGAAAAAGTCTGAAAATCCTTTTTAAGAGTTCTATGACCAAAAATTGATATTTTTAAATTTTGCCTGTAATGTGCTTGGGCAAGCTCCAACCTTCGACAGGCAAAAAATGAAATTGTCAATTTTGACCAATAGACTTTTTTTAACGAATTTTCAAACGTTTTCGTAATAATATTTTATGTTCACTGGAGGGTCTTCTTTTCAAAAAACCAAAAATTTTCAAATTTTGCCAAATTTTTATTTTTCGATGACGTCATCGTTTTTATGACGTCATTTTGCCTTATTTCTTTTATATCTCCTAATATATTCATTTTCAGATACAGGTTGTGATCTTTTTCTTTATCAGTTTTTCATGCTCTTTCGATTGAAGCAAAAAAATTTCAATTTTGACGACTTTTTATTTTTGTTGCCATAGTAACCAATGACGTCAGTTTCCAAGGCAACGGATAGTCACACCCGGCCCCACCTCTCAAATTTTGATCTTCTACATTCAAGGAACAATATTCAATCATAAAATCCCTTTGCACAAGCTGCTGCACACGGGAAGACATAGTGGCCTCTACTACTACTTTCATGCAAAAAGTTAATGATTCAATTTTTCACAAAGTCCAAAAAACCCGTTCTTTAGCCGTTTTTGGCCCAAATTTGCCCCAAAATTTTTTTTTTTGAAAGTCAGGCTCCGTCTCATTCGAGGGTTTATAGTTATGCATCTTTGTGCAAAAAATCATAAAGAATCAAAGAGGCAATCTCGAGGAAAGCTAATAACGAACGGACGAACGGACAAAGGTTAATTTATAGGACCTCCACCCCACCGGGGTAGGTCCAAAAAAGTGAAGCCTTGAGATTTGCGCTTATTTTAGGATGACAGATTGAACCCATCTTTCGAAAAACTTTAAAAAACACGAGGTTCAAAAGAACACTTCACTGTGTAGTCGTGAACGAGGAAGGAAGAGGCATGGAAGACTGGGTCCTAATAGCGCGGTCAGGCGGGACTACTGGTGCCGAGGGCGTTCTCCTGTCTACCGCCACTAACCGTAATTTCGCGCCCTAGCCCGAAACTGAGCTTTGTTTTCACACGATGCACTTTTCCAAACCCGGCGTTAGATTTTAATTTCAATCCCTCGCTTCATTTCTCATTCAAGAGTTTCCTGTCTAGCCCCTTAGGGGCTTTAAACTCAATGCCGTCAGACTATCTGTTTGCTTAGGGTCTGAATGAAAATTAATTTGAGAATATTATTGATCTAAGCATATCAATAGCCGAGGATTTGGTCCATCAAATTTATTCCTTGCCAAAATCTATTCTCTTTTTATCTGTTGTTACAAAAAAAAAGACGAAGAAAAGTTTTGTTTTACGTACCTGTTTTTCACAAAGTAGAATTTCTGTGTCATTCCTTTGGGTATAAAGTAACAATCTTGCAGAACGACTTTCAACCTCTTCTTTCGTGTAAACAAATCGATTCCGAAAAATATAAACGATGTGCCCTTTAAGAATAGGGGATATTCACGCGCGTAATATCTAGATGTATACGTTGCGTCCAAGTATTTTGCGAATGTCAGAAATAATAGTCCCATTCTATCTATGTATGAGAGAAAAGAGAAGAAAGTTACGAAAATGTTATAAAAATTTTCACGCTTTCTTTCTAAAACATTAATAAGAATCGACTCTTCTGAATTTTAGTTCTTAAAATGTTCTTCTTTAATATCTTTTTTAACGTATCAACCCCATGTGACATCTTTCTGACTTTGGAGTGAAATTTGGAGTTATTCTTAACTTAATTCTACATTCTGCAAAAAGAGATCTACAAAATGCATTACAGTTGACGCTCTCAAATTCGATTTTCAAGGGGAATTGAATTTTAATCAAAAAAGGGAGCTTATCAAATAGTAGAGCGTCGTTTATGAGAGTTTCTTGTTGACGGTGACTTTCAATATTATCGAATAAGGGAGCGTATCGAATAGTAAGAGCGTCATTTATGAGAATTTCTTGTTGACGGTGACTTTAAATATTATCGAATTAGAGAACGTCAACTGTATTTATGTTGGCTCTTTAATACCCAGCCTGGTGAGCTTTACTCCCACCCTCCCCGCCACTAAAAACTTACGTCCATGGAAGATAACAGAGGCTGGTACATTCATTAACACATTTTCTTTCTTCAGGTGCCGTAAATGTGCACACGTCAGCAGTTTTTGGTCAACAATATAACCTCTCGGATGACTCATCGATGTATATTTCATAATGGCGACATTCTGATATTGCACGTGGGTCGTATTTCGGACAATCGAGGAACCACATGAGATATGTTTTCCCGATATTAACACATGCGTTTTATTGAACACTGTGGTGGAGCAATCTGGTGATTTCATGTGAACAGACACGAGTTTGTAGCCAATAAAAATCCTCCTTTGAATTGCGAGGTTAAGTCTTTGTTTTGTACACGTTGTTGCGAGACTTCCTAGAGAAAAAAGATTTTACAGCGTGTTCGGGAAAAAATGCGGTTGCAAAGCAATCCAGATAATCTGCGTTATCGGACTAGATAATAGAAACAAGATTTAATCAAACAGCTTCGAGAAAAATAAAAAATCGTTTCATGAGTTTTTTGTTATTTTTTAATCCATATGACATGGCACACTTCGACACAATTTGCATACATTATAAGAATATCTATTTATATTATTTCCTTACACTTTTTTTCTTCTAAACACACTGTATAACTTGTTTGTGAGTTTATATAAAAAATGACAGTGAGAATTTATTGATCCTGCAGAAAGCAAATGATTTGAAATACCTTTCTTCTCTATGAATTTTAATTTGAAATGGATCTTGAAATCATTATTGTGTAGTGAGGTACAATGTTGTTTGTTCGAGATGAAATCTTCGATTAATTTGATTGTGAAACTTTCTTCGGCTAAAATAGAAAAATTAGTTTATATTGGGAGGTGGCTTTTGATTGATGGAATTTCTTTGTTACCAATATAAAAACCCTAACATTCATTTTCAGGACAAAAAGAGAAAAAAAAGCTGCCTCACGAAAATTTTTCCCTTCCCAAAGTTAATTTTTAAGCAAATTAGCTGTTCACAAAAATTAGTTCTCTTAAGGGCTCTGACCATAGTGAATTTTTAATATTTAGTGCCATATACAAAATACAAATTTCTGCCTGATGTAGCCCACAAAACTTTGGCATGTTATACATTTTCTGTTAGGCCAACTATCTTTGAGACTGAAAATTTAAAAATCGCAATGAAAAAATTTGATGAAGAAGAAAATAAAGACTTTTGCGAAGAAAAGTATTTTCAGTTTTAAAAGTTTATTTTCGGCGATGAAAAAACATTAGGGGTAGTAGATGGTGTATCTTTCACCAAACTAAAAATAGATTTTGGGAAATTTTTTCTAAAAGCTTATTTCTCTCAAAATCTTAAAAATATAGCTTTTTTACCAATTCTTCATTCCAATTTTTCGTATAAAAACAGTCATAACTTTTGATACATCAATTTTAAACTATTCAATTCCTTGCGGACAGTTTGAAAAACCTAAAAATGACACGTTCATAACGAGTGTACCTTTCGTTGGTGATTGTCTTATCCTTGGCATTGTAGTCAGGTCGATCATAACTGAAGTCGTATTTAGTTGTTCAATATTTCGCCCCACATATAGATGCACCACCTTTTGACCACGACTGTTTGTAATGTGACCGAGAGAAATTTCATCCATGTTCAAACGTACCTAAATAATATTTCTAACAGATGTAAATATCATCCATGAGAATCAATCAAAAGTCAACCAACAAATCCTTATATCAAACACTAAATGGAGCTTCTCCCGTCCCTGGCTGAAGCAAAATAACGCAATTTAGAATTTCGCGAAAATTAATCCTTAAAAAGGAAATTTTTTTTTGTTATTTTTCTTTCAGCAAAAATAAAAATATGTATATTAAAATGTATCCACATTTGATTGGTTCAAGAAATGATCCATATTTCCTTACTGGCAGATTGAAAGTAAGGAGGATTTCCTGCAATGTGATTGGCTGAGTTTTGTCACGTGATATGGATGTTCGCATTTCCAATCTTTTGTTTTGCAATTGCTCTAAAAGACAAATATAATCAAATTATGGTGAGTTGAGTAGAATTCTTTTGATATACTTTTTATTTTCGTTAAGCCCTGACTTAAATAGGTGCTGTGTATTTGCGTATCTGTGTATTAAATCCATGAAAATTCAAATCTCTCTAAGGTTAGGAAACTTTTCGAAAATCGTCTCTCTAAGGTTCAATTTTTTTGCAAAAATTTATTTCTCTTTGGGTCGCTTTTCATAGGTCTGGTTTGCACATATCCGACATCCCCCTGGGTCATTTAGTTTTTGGTGAGGCACTCGCTAGCTTTTTAAGCAAAATGAAATGAAATAAAAGAGCATCACAAACCTCCTACACTGATCAGCAAACACCAAGTAGCACTTGTTATCCTGAGAGAAAACAATAAACAGTCAGTAAACGCGGGAAATAGTTAGGGCAACAGGGCGGTTTACGGGAAAAAAGTGGCGGTAGAGTTTTGGAACACTGTAAACATCTCCGCCACTGATTACTCCACCCGAATTTATCACGCCTCTCCTAGACTATTCCCTTTTTTAGTGATCTTGTGTAGACGATAGGATCGTCTAATAAGTCTGCAACCCAAGTCGGAAGCGATCAAGACATATCGTGAATATCTGATTTAGAAAATAACCTCTTTATAGATTACTTACCCAGACTGTGAGGCGCCATAATAACAAATGAATTGATAGCCTTTGTCCCTTGTTTTCCATTCGAAGGTTTGTATGAAGCTCCATCGGATGTTTGGAGAAGGTTTGAAATCGTGATCCTTTTGGATGGTATCGTGTGTCCGATGATATTGATGTCTATTCTATGAAAAGCGTGGTGACGATTAAAAAACATCCAATATTCTGAGTATGTTTAGAAAAACTCTTCTTGAAAATCTTGTTTGTAGGGGTTGGTACGGAAAATCAAAGTCATCCATAAATTACCCCAAAATAGAGTTCGAAAGCTTTAGAATCAATCGACTGCAGGTTTTCATTCCAAATTTCCATTGTTTAGGGTACAAAAAGGGTTTATAAGCAGTTTTTTTCAATCTTAGTAGTAGCTCTTCTCTGAGAAATATTGTTAAGGTATTCACAACTTAAAAATATCGTGTCGTTATAAAGGTACAATAAGCATTTTGTTTGATTTTACTTGTCTGATGATGTTTTTCTCACACAAGATATGTTAAATGAATCGGTTTGATAATTCTATCTTTTACTTTCAAGAAATTCTTACATTGCTTTAGAGAATAACGTTTCTTAACTTACATTAGCCAGTACCCGGGGGGGGGGGGGGCACTCGATTCAAAAACAACCATACGTGCGGCCCAAAATTAGGCTTTGAAATCGGACCCTTACAGTACAGAGAAAATTTGAGATCGATCCTTACGGTGCATTGTTTTCAATATTTTTGACCATTTTCAGTCAAAATCTGCGCAGATTTTCTAAATTTTACACCCTTAGAG
The DNA here is from genome assembly GCF_902728285.1 of Clytia hemisphaerica. NCBI lineage: Eukaryota > Metazoa > Cnidaria > Hydrozoa > Leptothecata > Clytiidae > Clytia > Clytia hemisphaerica. The sequence goes on along the minus strand of NW_027104390.1, from coordinate 1,257,203 downwards.
TACAACTTTTCTCACCTTTGCTCTTTTCAACCCTTACAGTTGGAAGCTTGGAAAAGTACCCTTGATGGCCGCACGTGTGGCATGTCATATACCTTGAGTGCCTCCCTACCCCGACCAGTCTTTTAATATTTTTGGTTGTCATCTACAGACTCACTTACATTGAATCATCTGCATTTTCTTTTGCACCAAACTTTAACTTTAATCTTTCTCCAATTTTCACAGATCGACAGTTTTCAAAGGGAGTCCGAATGAGCTTCGGCCTATTCCCGCATTCTGTAGTTTTCCTCGATAAAAATTTGATTTTCATGTCGAAACGAACGCGGCTTAATGATTGGCTGAGGCCAGTGATACTGCTTTCTGATTGGTCAAAATCTTCAATATGCATTGACATTGTATGGTGATTGGTCGATGCATTTGGTTTAGCACCAGTAAATGTTATCATGCAGTTTATCTAAAATGTCCAAAGACTGTTACTTTTCAAACTTTAATGAACCAAGATTTTCTTTTTTTTCAATTATAAAATGATAGACGGATTCGAGTTATGGTAAGCTAATTGTTTTTTGTTCGAATTACAGAATGATTGAGTTTCAAATCACAATTTCGAGGTCGAGAAATCACGAAGTTTACAATTTTTTTTCTTTCGCGAATTTGAGGAAATCGTATAAAAGTGTTCAAACGAAAATTGGATTAAAGGTGACAAATCGAATTTCCTTGAATTCGTTAAAAACGGTTGTATTTTAACTTCAAGGTGAAAAAGACTAAATGTACTTGAAATTCGATATCATGACTTCAAAGAACAAAATTATTGATTACCTCATCCACAATAAAGTATGATAGCTGATTACAATCTTTTGACCGACATTCAAAAGTTGTTTTCAATAATTTACACTTGATCTCGTTTCCATCTGGGTCAAATACTAAAAATTAAAGTGAAAACGAAGGCTTGATATTTATTTTGAGATGATTTGTTTGGTTATTCCTTATAAGGAATGAGAAGATGAGATGGAAGAAGATCAATCTTGACCTTTCCAAGCCGCTAACTTTTTTGAAAAAGGCCAAAAAGTTCATCATTTTTTTCGGGAAATTTATTCTTTCAAAGGCAATTTCTTGACCAGGACAAATGATTCAGGTATCAGCTTTGGTATCGTTGGAAAGCTCTTTTTCTCAGCTACAAAAAATAGCAGATTTTTTTTCTCTGAATCTCAAGTGGTCAGGAGTTATGACCAAAAGATTGTGTATCGGTAAAATGACCTTTTCAAGACGTATATATACGCCTTTCGCCTTCTAAGGGTTAAGACAGTAGGAAAACTGTAGAATGGAGGGTACACATATTTCTTTATAACCAACTCCAATTTTCAGGTCAGTCTCTAGGTTGCTTAGCGTTCATTTTCTGAAATATTTGAACACCCCTTGATATTATATTATATTTATGCTTATTGGGCAAGGGTTGCCATAACAACCATGGTTAGATTGTCTAAAAAGCTTTTAATTAACGAAGATAGTGAAAAGGAATTGGCAAAATTGAGCCTTAGTTACTTAGCAACCTGGTTGCTTGTATAAGAATGTGTAGTACAAATAGTACAAAGAGACTTTGTCAGACTATTTACCTACAATCTTCTGCAAAAATTCATGAGACTGGTGAGTTCCCCTCCCCCCTAAGGTAATGTTGGTTGAATCCAAGTATTTTCCGTAGTCAAAATTACGTCCCACCAAGGCAACATTGATTGGGGGCGCGGGAACCCAAATGAGCCAAAATGTCTCATAATTTTTGCAGGTGATTGTAGAATTACCTGGTATTTTCACAGTTCCTCTACAACCTTCAATAACAACTACTTCGTAACCATTAGCAACCACAGGTGGTCGATTGTATCTTCCTTTTTGAATTTTCGTCAGTTTGACCTCAGCCCATGGTAGATTATTTTTAGTGAAATCAACCAAGGATGTCTTCTTTTCCGACAATTCACCTAAATCTATTGAGGATTTCTTCTTGCAGCTATATGTGACTTTGAACATCAAGGGTCTTGATATATTTCGAGTTTTATCTCGAATGAGAGTGGTTCCAAGTTTGACAAAAGACGTTTTGTTTGGACATTTTATTCTCTTGGGATTTCTTTTGATTGCCCAAGTAACTCGATATCTGTTGACCTTCTGGCGAAAGAAATGAATACAGGTATTAGATAAAACCACAGATTTATAAAGCCCGATAGGCTAGATGTCGTGCTTTGGCTGAAAAGTGTGCCGTATCTAGTAAGGAAATCCTACCTAGGTCACGTCACATTACAATAGAATTTCAGCGCTTGACCAATCAGAAGCTTTGCATTTAAAACAATAGCAACAATATATATTTATAAATTTTATCATATAGTTGAAGTAATGAAAATTATTGTTTCAATACTGTCAGTTTCATGTGTCTTATTCAAACAATCCTCAGTTGAAAATTTATACATTTTATAAATCTGTGATAAAACAATGATGGCAAAAAAAGCGTTTGACTTTAATACAATAATGAACGGTTAGTGAGGGCAAGTAAAGACCGTAAAAAACTGGTCATTATTGTATTAATTAACCGCCTAACAATAAATGGTAATGATAAGTTAAGACCATATTAAAGCTTTGCGGACTCTAGAACACTCAGTTTAAGTAAATTGCACAAGAATACTCACAAAATACTGAAAATAAGAACAGGTTAAGAACCTTTTTAGGCTTGAACTAAAAATGTTAAGAACAGCCGAAGGCTATCCAAATTTAACTTCTCTTATAAAAACGTGTTTCCTCAATGAACCGAACCGAACCGAACACACTTACAGTTTTCCCCTTTCTCATAATGATTGGTTTCCATTTTGTTAACGAACCAGTCACATTCCCGAATGCAGATTCTAAAAGCAAACAAAATTATAGTGATGTATATTTCTTATGAGAACAAACTATAGACACTCGACACATAAAACTTCTTTCACACACTAAACGGTACGCCATCGGTAACTTGGAGAGTTGTGAGACACGCGAAAGCATACTCACCTGAAGCAAAAAACTGTCAACTTTGTTTGTGCGAGAAATTTGAATTCGCCAATTACCCAGGCAAAAACTTATTGAATAAACGAACTGAAATTGTCACAAAATGTTGACACAGAAATAAAAATTTACTCATGAACTTCGGCGTCACCTAAAAATTGACGTTAGAATTTCAGACGAAGAAGCCATTGTATATGAATATTTTTCAAACGATTTTTATTAGCTGATGATTGTCGTCCATACGGGCGGCATGAAACTTTAAGTTCTAAACAATAAATCAAAGTCTTTTTTTTAATTTGAGAACAAACTATATAAGAACATAAGGCTTCCATGGGTAAAATGTTAAGAGCAAGTTAAGAACATTCTAAGGCTTTGCGGACATCCAATCAAACCTACAACTAATACTCACAAAATGTTGAAAATCAGAGCATTTTGAGATCAATTTTAGGCTAGAAACTGTAAAATTGAACATCCAAACGCTTTGAAATTTTGGGCATTCTTATAAAAAACGTGCATTTTAACACCCCTGTTCATCTGAAGCCAGATGAATCAAAAAGGCAAATACTAAAACAACAGCCATATACGCGCCAGAAAATAGTACATCCTTTCACATCAACCTAGAAACACCCCTAACCTGGTGAAAAAAATTGTCCAGAAAAGGCCTAATTTTAAGCTGGTGTGATAACGAGTAATCCCGACTAAATTCTCTTGAAATTCTCTACCCCGGTCAAAAATCATTGATTAGAACACACCTTTATTCAATTCCGGCGTATCCTGTGTCACTTAGACAGGGGTGTAAGAAAAGAGTACAGAAAAAGCTATGGAAAAGGCATAAAGGGGAATACAATTTCAATTCAAGTATTAGGACACACACCTTTATATCAAATGTTAAAAAACAGTTCAAAAAGCTATGGAAAATGCATAAATTCAATCCAAGTATGGTAATCAAATGTAGAGAAGTTGGAGTTTCACTTACCAGGGAATTTTAGCAGAAAAGGAATGGTTATATCTTTCTTTCTAAGTGAGGTACAATGTTGTTTGTTTGAGACAAAATCTTCGTTTAATTTAATTGTGAAATTCTCTTCAGCTAAAATTGAAAAAAAGTGAATACTATAGTTCTAAATGAGGCATAATATTGAGACTGATAAACTAGAATAGACTATTAGCCTCTAATTTAAATAGACATTTGAACACTATTCGTGTTCAGTCATTGAACAATAATATGTATTGAAAAAGATGAAAGAAAACGAAATTGTTGTGAAATTTATGTGTAATGTTTGAAGCGACCTTAAAGATTCTCACCAGTCACGGGGGGGGGGGCACTGGGTTTGCGGACTAATGGTATGTGCGGGCAAAAAATTGGCTTAAAAAATTGCACCCTTACTAGAATTATCTGAAATTTCTACAGTTCTACCATCTCTAGTTTTTCCGACCCTTACAGTGCATTTTAAACATCTTGGAAAAGGTACCCTTTAGGGCCCGCACATACCCGTCGGTCATTTTGTCCAGCTGCCCCCCCCCCACCCCCAGGTCACCAGTAGAATAATTTGAAATTATGATGAGTCAAACTGACTGTATATATGACTGGAGGTGTACCAAAATTTGAACATCTGAAGATTCGATCACGTTTACCAACCTTTATATATAGAGTATCTTATCCTTGGCACGGCAGATAAATCGATTTTAATGGAGGTAGCATTAAGTTGGTGAACATTCTTTCCAGCTTGTAAATTCAAAATGGAATGGTTTTTACTGTTTGAAATCTCTCCGATAGATGACTTTCCCATCTTCAAGAGAATCTAGATAAACAAGCAACATGCTGAATGGACCTACCTGTTGATCAAAATCAGAAAAAAATAGGACAAATAGCAAGGGAATAAGAAAGTGTAGTGAGCAGCTTGAATAGATTACCGTAGGTATCAGAGCTCGAATTAGTCAAAAAAGTCAAAAAAAACAAACATTAGGCACTTTTCTACCCAAATTACCATTAAATATTACCATTTTATATCACTATACAAAAAATAAGAAACAAATACCAAGCCAATCTCGAGAAATGCTCATTTTCCCTAAATATGACAAAAGGGAATTTCCCCAAATAAGAAAATCCGATTTTTACGACCAAAATAAATTTTCCGAAAAAAACTACTTCAGTCACGTTTTAGAGAACCTTGCCCTTCATCTTTGTCCAAAAAATCAGGAAAAACTAATGAAGCAATATTGCACCAAGTCCAAAAAAACTTATTTTTAGGTAGTTTTTGGCCTAATCTTGCGAAGATCCGTATTTTACGACGAAAAAAAATTTCCGAGAAAAATTACTTCAGCCACATTTTAGGGTACCTTGCACTCTATCTTTCTGCCAAAAATCAGGAAAAACTAATGAAGCAATTTTGCACAAAGTCCAAAAAACCTTATTTTTAGGTAGTTTTTGGCCCAAATTTTTCGAAAATCCGTATTTGAAAACGAAAAAAAATTTTCCGAGAAAAATTACTTCAGCCACATTTTAGGGTACCTTGTACTCTATCTTTCTGCCAAAAATCAGGAAAAACTAATGAAGCAATTTTGCACAAAGTCCAAAAAACCTTATTTTTAGGTAGTTTTTGGCCCAAATTTGTTCCCCAAAATTTTTTTTCAAAAATCGGGCTCCGTCACTTTTCAGGCATTGCTATTTTGTATCATTATGCAAAAAATTAAAAAAAAATAATGAGCCAATCCCGAGAAAAGCTTGTAACAGACGAACGGACAACGGTCAAATTAAAGGACCTCCCGCGGTAGGTCCAAAAAGAGAATGATAGATTATATTTTCTTGGTTTTTGTTTAGGAAAACAAATAGGGCTGTATGGCTCCTCGAAGGGCCAAGCTGGAGTTTTTAGAGTTTTTACAAGCTCTTATTTGATTTGGTTGGTCGTTAGGATGTAATAAAAGAATCTTATTACTTTTTCTAAAGAATGCGTCATCTCTATCACTTTAAATGACCAATTAGTGAAGTATCTTGTAAAAACTCCAGCTCATCCCTCCTCGAAGTCCCTATATTTTTTGATTTCAAATGAACGTACAAACTGCAACTAAATATAAGATTCTTATCTCGAACAAGGTGAAAATACAGGGCGGCGTGGTGCTCCAAGGTCAAGACATATCGGTACAGGACCAAAAATATCGAGCGATCCATGATGTCAGTGAGCTTAGTGGGTTAAAAAAGTCCGTTTACAAGTTATGCTTTTCCAAAATTGTAAAAAAAACATGGATACAAAAGGAGAACGTTCTAGGAACACTTTTTTACCAAGTTTAGTACAGAATAGTCGAACGTGCGCAACGCACTGGGCTCAACTTCAGTGCTTTCAAACTATTCATAGGTCCAATTTTAGAACCCCAGATATTCACCCAAGGAACAAGTGTGCAAAATTCAGCCAAATCGAACAATTTTTGAAGTCTCCAGGCTGCCTCAAAGTTTTAGCCTCGTTTTGGCGAAAACTCGTCCCCAGGCCCCAAAAATCAAAACTTTTGAAAAATAAAAGAAATACGTCCTCAGATAATCACCCAAGGAACAAGTGTGCAAAATTTCAGCCAAATCGAACAATTTTTGAAGTCTCCAGGTTGCCCCAAATTTTTAGCCTCGTTTTGGAGAAAAACTCGTCCCAGGCCCCAAAAATCAAAATTTTTAAAAAATGAAAAAACCGCCGCCAGATATTCACCCAAGGAACAAGTGTGCAAATTTTCAGCCAAATCCGACCATTTTTGAAGTCTCCAGGCTGCCCCAAAGTTTTGGCCTCGTTTTGGCGAAAAACTCGTCCCCAGGCCCAAAAAATCAAAATTTTTAAAAAATGAAAAAAAGTCCTCCAGATATTCACCCAAGGAACAAGTGTGCCAAATTTCAGCCAAATCCGACCATTTTTGAAGTCTCCAGGCTGCCCCAAAGTTTTGGCCTCGTTTTGACGAAAAACTCGTCTCCAGGCCCCAAAAATCAAAATTTTCGAAAAATGAAAAAGTCGCCGCCAGATATTCACCCAAGGAACAAGTGTGCAAAATTTCAGCCAAATCGAACAATTTTTGAAGTCTCCAGGCTGCCCCAAAGTTTTAGCCTCGTTTTGGCGAAAACTCGTCCCCAGGCCCAAAAAATCAAAATTTTTAAAAAATGAAAAAACCGCCCCCAGATATTCAACCAAGGAACAAGTGTGCCAAATTTCAGTCAAATCCAAGCATTTTTGAAGTCTCCAGGCTGCCCTAAAGTTTTTGTGACAGACAGACAGACAGACAGACATTGTCAGATTGTAGCTCAACTGAAGTTGAGAATAAATAACACATAGTCCAATTTTCGGACCTCTTGAAGCAGTTAAGATCAACTTTAGAAATTTTTCCTTATTTCTCCTATGTTTCTTGTTCTGACTCTGAGAAAAATAAAAACAATTTGGTTTGTGCTTACTGGCAGATTGAAAGTAAGGAGGATTTCGCGCAATGTGATTGGCTGAGCTTGGTCACGTGATATAGATGATCGCATTCCCAATCTGCTCTTTTGCAATCTATCTAAATGACGCAAGTAAATATATTAATTTTTTTCAATCATTTTGGCATTCTTGCATGATCACAATTTTATTAAAAGTATCGTTTGCTTTACTGGATACTCTCAGGTGTATAAAAATCGATAGTTTGAATAAACGGGGAAGCTAAATACCGGGGGTAGCTAGATACTTTACCAAGTACCTCCAAAGTTAAGATAATTATAGCCTTAAACCAGGCAATTTAGAGCAGAATAATTTCTTTTGACAGCTGAAAATATACGGGAGATCCTAATAAGGTCCAGGGATTAGAAAAATCGAAAAATTAATAAGCAGAGGGGGCTGTTTATTTGACACTTATAATGGGCTTTTCTAGAAATAGTCCGTGCCGTGGATATCGGATATCCAGGGGGTTGAGTGATTTCCGTTCAAAAGTGGATATATATGGAGGTTAAATATCTACAAGGGACCGGATATCCAGGGGGTAAAGTGTCTTTTCAAGTAAAAAATACGATATCCAGGGGTAAGCATCATTATAAGAGAGGATATCCAGGGGGTTGAGCATATTTTTAAGGGTGGATATTCAGGGGGTCTTTACTAATAAAGAAGGATATCCAGGGGTTTGATACTTCGAAAAATCAATATCCTCAACAATGGGGGTAAATCTTTTTTTTGGAAAAGCCCAATAACGCAAACAGGCACAAAAATAGTAAGAAACAAAGATACATTGAACAAACCTCCCACACTAATTAATAGGCACACATTATCACTTGTTCTCCTGAAAAATAAAAGAAATTGCAATAAACGGGCAAGAATACTATTGCTTTTAAAATAATTTACGGTCAAAGAAAGCCTATAATTTGTAAAAATATCTTTGATTTAAAATTTACAAAAAGGTTACCGTACTAGGTATGTGTATTGAGTGACTTTTTGACCCTAAAAAAATGCAAAAATGACACATCTCGACATCTTATTTATGATTTCAGCTTTTAGAGCCTCAATGTATACTTTGGCGATTGTCTTACCCAGCCTGTGAGATGCCATAATAACAAATGAATTGATAGCCTTTGTCCTTGGTCTTCCATTCGAAGGTTTTGTAAGAAGCTCCATCGGATGTTTGGAGAAGGTTTGAAATCGTGACCCTTTTGGATGGTAAAGTGTATCCGATGATATTGATGGCTATTCTACAGTGTGTTCCGGAAAAAAAGCGGAACAGAATTGACATAAGTTGAAATCCTCATACTTTAAATGGATTTTACTAATTACTAAATTGCTTTTTTTTTAATAATGCTTATTACCTTTGGGAATCAAATATCTACTTGACGAACAAAAAATTCCATCTTATTTTGAATTATTCTATACTCGGATGAGATATGAATCGTTTATTCTCTTTTCCTTTTCTAAAATGAACCATTCTTGCTGATCTAATTTTACGATATTTTAGCTGTGTCAGCAAACACCAAATATCTTGTGTTCTGGCTATCAAAACCCTATGAACCATACCTAGAAATAAGCGTTCTAGAAAAGCTAATTTTGTCCATTTTCTAGTGTTTTAATTTGGCGAAAGCTTTTGCCAAAACTTGCCAAAACAATGGTATTTTCAAAGGACCTGAGCGAGTAACACTATAGTTGATTAGTACCTACATAGGATCATCTGCATGTCCTTTGACACCAAACTTTAACTTCAATCTTTCTCCAATTTTCACAGATCGACATTGAGTCTCCAAAATTGAGTCAATAAGTTTTGGTGTAGCTGTACAAACATTGTCAATTTTGTTGTTTCTTGTCAGAAATTTCACGTTGATGACAAAATGAACGCGACTCAATGATTGGCTGGAGTTTTTATTTCTGGTTACTGATTGGTCAAAATCTTCAATATTCATTGTTATTGTGTGATGTGATTGGTTCGATAGCTCTGGTACAGTTCCAGTGAATGTCAACAAACAGTTGACCTGAAATGAAAAAAAGTTTATTTCTCTACAATAAGACCATTTTTAGATGTTACGGTACCGCATCGCTCTGATATCGTTTTCGTTTCAAATCGGAAACGATTTTTCATCTTGTTTTTTATAGTGAGTTCCACTTTGATGGTTTTCTGAAAAACAAAATCTTTCAAGTGTCCTGACGCAAATTCGATTTTCCCTACTGCAACTGCAAGGGCTTCAAAATTTTAAAGTAGTGACATCAAAAAAAAATCGAATGTTTAGAGCCCGAAAACCCGGGCTTTAAACATTCGAAAAAGTCTCAAAGTGGAATAGACGTTAATTGCGTAAAAAAACGCGGGTGACGTCTAGTATAGGCTAGAAGTATTCAGGTTCCGGAACATTATGTGAAAGTCAAAATTAGAAAGGTAAAAAAAGAAGACAGATTAAAGCAAAACAGACCGAAACAGTTACGCTCCACTATGAGCACTTCCTTTCCGTAGCAAGCACCACATCGGAGCGATACGGAACTCTATGTTTGAACATATGGTCTTACTTTGTTACGTCGTCGTTTTTAACGTTTTGACGTTCTCTTACCGTGTTTTGGAACAATTTTTTTTCTGGCTGCCCTTCGCGGAAAAAAAAACAAACTTAAAACTGACAAACTAGTTAGTGTAAATACATTTTGGAAATAAATACTGGTTGAGTAAATGGTGTAGTAAAAAACAGATCGAGCCGACAATCAATGAAAAAAACCCAAAATATTTCAGAACAATACCTTTACTAAAAACTTAAATGAATACCTCGTCAAGAATAAAGTACCGCGATTGATTACAATCATCTTTTGACTGACATCCAAATGTTGATTTCCATAATTTACACTTGGTCTCATCTCCATCTGGGTCAAACACTAAAAGTAAAGATGTTTACTAATGATGAAACAACGAAGCTAAATGCCAATAAGGATAAAAGCCTCTATAGTTAGAGATTTTAAATTCTATTGGTTACAGCTTCCAGGTTCTAAGCATGGAGGTATAAAGAAAAACAGGAGATATATGTTATTGTAACCACCTTCGCCTTACGATTAAAATAGTTATGAGGTATGCATGCTCAAATCTTAAATATCGTGCATTTTTGATGAGCTTTTTTGTCGATAGGTGAAATCTCATTGGCTCGTTATGTGTTATAGAAATTAGATGAGCCGAGATTCATTGTTTCTGACATCAGTGTAAGAAAATATTTGGACTTGAAAAAGGCCTGTAAACTTGTCAATCCTTCATCAAATGACAAGATTTTTCGATCAATGGTTTCTTCAAAATGAACTCTATTTCTTGATATGAGAGGGGAGGGGGAGCTACCGGACTTCGAGAAAAGAACTGAGTCCGTAATCGATGAAATCCATATAACAAAAGAAATGATCCAGATCGAAATAAAACATCTAAATCAAAATAAATCATTTGGTCCTGATGGAATACATCCTAAGATGCTACTGTCGTTATCTGACTACGTCTCTGAACCTCTTGCAGTAATAATGAACACATTATTAAAGGAAGGGTCTCTACCAAAACACCCCTGTCTCAGTGCCCCGGTGGCCTGATTTCAGTACATGATTTTTTCCTACGTCACTGCAGTAATCAAATTTTTATTGCACTCATTTGTGAATTGAGATATAAATTGAATAAAGACAGCGACAATAAAAAACAGTTCTTGAATTCCCAAGCCATTTAGGATGATTACAAATGAGTGCAATAAAATTTGATTACTGCAGTGACGTAGGAAAAAATCATGTACTGAAACCATGTACTGAAAAAAATCATGTACTGAAATCAGGCCACCGGGGCACTGATACAGGGGTGTACCAAAGGATTGGAAAGAAGCTCACGTAATCTCCATATATAAGAACAAAGGTGCTCAAAATCTTGCAGTAAATTATCGACCTGTAAGCTTGACATCAATAGTATGCAAACTGATGGAGTCAATAGTGAGAAAGCATATTATGGAGCATCTTCTTGATCAACATCTTTTATCGAACAAGCAATATGGTTTTATCAAAAATCGATCCACCGTTACGCAACTGTTGTATTACTTGGATACTTGCTGTGAAAGTACATCGGAGGGAAAAGTGATTGATAATATCTATTTTGATTTCGCAAAGGCCTTTGACACTGTACCTCATCGTCGTTTATGCAAGAAACTATTAGCATACGGCATAGATGGTCCGATAATGTCTTGGGTAAAATCATTTTTAAATGGACGAACCCAATCAGTGAAAGTAAATAAATCATTTTCGACAACGGATCACGTGGTTAGTGGTATCCCACAGGGTAGTGTCCTTGGACCGTTATTGTTCGTTCTTTACATCAACGATCTTCCTGAAAGAGTGATATCATCATTTATACTCCTTTTTGCTGATGACACCAAAATCTTCCAAGAGGCCAACACTATCGAAGACTCTATTTCCATCCAACAGGATATAGACGCGCTAGTTAAGTGGTCGAAAGAATGGTTATTAAAGTTCCATCTCGACAAATGTCACGTACTAACTATTGGCAAATTCTCTGACATCAAACATGCCTATCCATATTGTTTGGATGGAAATCAGCTTGAACATGTTTTTGAAGAGAAAGATCTTGGGATTGTGATCGACTCAGAACTTACATTCGAGGAGCATATTGCAAAGCAGGTAAAAGAAGGCAAATTCAATACTAGGAGTGATTAACAGGAGCTTTGAACATCTGAATCCATCCATCTTCCTAGTACTATATACTTCGTTTGTCCGTCCGCACTTGGAGTATGCTCAGTCGGTATGGTCACCTAAACTTCAAAAATATGTTAATTTGATCGAGGGTGTACAAAGACGCGCCACAAAACTCGTGCCTATCTGCAAAGATATGTCCTATGAAGAACGCTTGCGCATACTTGACCTCCCCACGCTTGAATTCAGGAGACTCTTTTGTGATATGGTCCAAGTATACAAACATCTCCACTACTACGATAAAAATACTCTTCCAAGTAAATTATCGACTCGAACACGTCCGAACAGGAGACACAAAGATGAGCTGATACCAAATTTTGGTAAAGATGGATTCCGAGGCGCACAAACCAACTCGTTCTTTTACAGGAGTATACCAAACTGGAATAGATTACCAAGATACGTTGTAGAGGCAAAGACTGTCAAAATCTTTAAAGAAAGACTCAACGAAGCTTGGAAAAAACATCCGAAAAGATTCGAGACAAGACAAATGTAATCAAGATCCGGTTCTCAGAGGCCCTCGTGTGCCTTGAACTTGTATATTTTTATTATTATTATTATTATATGATATAAAAGAAATCAAAAGACTTTAACGACCAATTACCAACAAATTCAACTCCTGTTTTTCTTTATACTTCCATGTTCTGGTAAAAAGTTCTATCTCAGGAGAAAACTTGAAAATTAGAGATACCTTACTATTCTTTAGTAATTTTGATCTAAACATACTAACACAGCTACAGCTATGGCTGCCCAAAATTATTAAATATAGTGTACCTGGTATTTTTACAGTTTCCCTACAACCTTCCATAACAACTACTTCGTAACCATTAGCAACAACAGGTGGTCGATTGTATCTTCCTTTCTGAATCTTTGTAAGTTTGACCTCAGACCATGGTAGATTATTCTTAGTGAAATCAACCAGGGATTTTTGATTTAAAGCTTTTGAAGATTCTCCATAACAACTTTGCGAGACTTTGAAAATGAGTGGTTTTGAGATATTTCGAGTTTTATCTCGAATGAGGGTGGTTCCAAGTTTGACAAAAGACGTTTTGTTTGGACATTTTAGCCTCTTAGGATTTCTTTTGATTGCCCAAGTAACTCGATATCTAGTTACATTCTGAAAACGAAAGTATAGATTATTATTCATATACCTTATCGGCCCTTTTTACGCCGGCCCTAATTTAACGCCGGCCCTTATTACGCCGCAGCCTGATTTTGGGCTTACGCCAATTAGGGCCGTAAATAACGCCAAAATTTGTTAGAATGGCTATTTATGCTTCAATTTACATTAAAATATCATTTTTCAGTAGTAAATTGTTGAAAATTCCATTGGAAATCACTTATTTTTGCGAAGTTTTAGAATATGGAGTAAAACAATGGATGATTTTTTATCTTCGAATTGTACCTAAAATCCTTTAAATAGAGAAAATGGTCAAAAGTTAACGCCACTTTTAAGTAAAAATTTTGGCCCTTTTAACACCGGTCCTTTTAACGCCGGCCCTTATTACGCCAAGAGCCTAAAAATAACGCCAATAAGGGCCGATAAGGTAGGGCGATAAACAATTCTTGATATTCATGACGCAATCTTTTATACGAAAACACCCCTTTGCCATCCGTTTCATTGTTTAAATTCAAAACTGGTGGCAAACACCCGGTCTTTTTCGGGTGTTTCCGTATAAAAGATTACGTCATGAATATCAAGAATGAGTCATTACACAGGGTGGCCACTCAAAAAAACAAGTCAAATTCCAGGACTTTTCAAGGACTTTTCCAGGATGTTTTTAAACTTTTCCAGGACTTTTTATCCTAAAAGAAAAGCATTTTCTCTCGGAACTGAGCTATGTATGTGAAAAATATTAACGTAAAAATGAGGTGCAAAGCTTTTTCTAACTTGCTCCAAAGGAACGAAATAGAGAATGGGCCAATTTGACTTTAACCAAGAAGACAAGAAGCCCAGAGGGCATGAAGGCCCAGCGAATAAAAATATGAACTGAACAAGACTTAAGTAACAGAGAGGATTTGAACCTAAACTCGCCTATCTCTTATTAGCAACAATGAGAAATAAATCAATTTTTCAATTTTGTTTTGTTCCTAGCACGTGAACAACTGAACTGTTCACTGAACTGTTCACATGATAGAGAAATGTAAAAACAACTTTTTTTTTGCAGAATGATAATGAAAGGCCCACTACGCTAAAGCTACCTGGGCCTGGCGTATAATCAATAGATCACTTTATTACACTAAGCGAACCCCAATTTGGTTTCTATATGGTAAAAAATGACAGTAGGGGAATTTGCTGTGGTTTCTGAGGTCAAATGATCGAATTCCACTTAAGTTTTATATGGGTGTACCTTGGTATTAATTCTATGGCTAAGATTTGAGCTAAAAAGTTTTACATTAAAAGTCCGTTGAGAAAATGTTGTAAATACTTATCATAAGAAAGCAAATGCCATGCAAAAACAAGTTTGTAAGTCAAGCTAAGCTAGATAGATAGTACACTGAGTTATCATCAAGTCTAAATATTTTATGTCCAAAGTTGGAGCTAAAAGTCGAAATTTAAATGGATATATTTTTCAGGGTGAATATAAGTGAATTCTCCTCGTTATTCATCATTTCGACAACAATTTTTGATCATGACATTTCACGAAATTATAGCGTATAAGAATTAGGCACACTCATAACGAAAATCAATAAAAGCTGCCCATACCTTTAAGTAACAAATCAAAACTTACACCTTGTCCTTTCCGCACAATAGGTATCCATCTTGTTAATGAGCCATTGTTCTTCCCATTCACCACAAATACAAACAAGACAAGAATCGCTAAAATCTCCACCCTTAACATTATGTAATAATAAAAAAAATCTAAAATGAAAATAAAGTGGAGTCTCCATAACTCGAACAAGCAAGGAGAACACAAATTCGTTCGAATTATGGAAATTTCGAGTTGTTATGGCGATTGGTTTACAAGACATTGTTAACTGAAGGGCCCAGAATACTTGTTCGAGTTATAAAGCTTCGAGTTATAAAGCTTCGAGTTATGAAGACTCCACTTTAAAAATAGTAGCATGATACTTTATCTTTTCTCAGTCAAGTTCGACATATTTTGAGCAATAATCCAGAAACCGCCAGACATAAAAGTCGGTAAAATATGAAATTTCAACGTCTTTCAAAATCTTTGCAACCAAAAAAATATATTTTAAAATTGCACATCAAAAGATGTCATTGACATAAACCATGTGATATTAGCTGACAAATTTTTAGCTTCTTTTAAAGAAGTGATACACGTTTTTCTTTTATAAGAACATTCAAATTTTTTGAAGCATTTGGATGTTCTTAATTTTATGAGCTTTAAGCCTAAATATGATCTTGACATGTTTTTATTTTCGCCATTTTTAATTATCTTAATAATCTTAATTATTTTATTTTCATACATCATTTTATAGTTCATTTTCCTAAGAAGTCGGGTGTTTTAGAGTCCACAATGTTTTATGTTCTTATTTCATATTATAAGAACATAAGACTTTATATAGTTTGTTCTTATTAAAATAACATGTGTTAAGCTTAAAAACAGACTACTTTGTTTGTTCAAAATGCCCCTCCTCTTCGCAGATTATAAGAAACCAAATACAGATATATTCTCTCTTTTTTATAAGAACCAGGAACTTTACAATGAGGCTCGGCAATTCTTTGTTTTTGGGACTTTGAGAGTCAAATTGTTCTCATC
Source organism: Clytia hemisphaerica (assembly GCF_902728285.1). NCBI lineage: Eukaryota > Metazoa > Cnidaria > Hydrozoa > Leptothecata > Clytiidae > Clytia > Clytia hemisphaerica. The sequence continues at coordinate 1,241,302 of NW_027104390.1, read as the reverse complement.
TCGTTCTTTTTTTAGGGAAAAATTCGAGGTAATTTAGTGGTTTTAGTGGCCCTTCATGGAAACAATTCTCCAGCTGCCTAAAAGCTTTTGAATTTTTCGGAGCATATCACTATTGTTATTATTATTTCTCTAGTTTTTCTAATTTGTTCTTAAAGAATTTTGACAGTTCATCAATTAGTTCATCTTATCAGCGTTGTTTTCAAGGGTTACAGGCTACAAACAGAGACCTCAACGACTCCATGATATATAGACTGATCATTTTATATGAACAACATCATGTTGTTGTATTGTATATTAAAAAAAAGTAATTTCAATAATATATAGCAAATATGTACAATGAAAAAGACATTAAAATAAAAAAAAGTTGTTGTTTTTAAAAAACCCAATAATTTGTAGGATACCTGATGTCAGGGCTTATCTTCAATCGTCTTGTTCTCCTTTCTAAAATCAAAAAGTTCAGGTAAGTTTTCATAAATGTGTTGTCTGCAAACAAACCCATAATTCATTGCGTGTACTACGTTCAGTTATACGAGAGATAACGAGAAATAGATAGTAAATATTCTTGAGAAAAATAATACACCTTTTGGACCGTAGTCGACTGTAGAGGTCAGGCGCGTGCCACTTTATTATTCAATCTACCACCCTAAACTCGATCCAATCCTTTTGTACACTTTTTTCCTATTGTCTCTAGGTGCGAAAAAGACTGGTACGGTTTTAGGGTGGTAAGACGGACAAAAAAATGCCCGCGAGGCAATTGGCAGCTACGGTCGAAAAGGTGTATTGGTTACATGTTTTTTAATAAGCATACAAAGATTTGAAAACAGGCTCAGAGATACTTGGGTCGAGGGCTTGACAAGGCTGAAAAATGCCTATAAGGATGCTTAAATCCCAAACAAACTTTTAGGGAAATTCCTAAAACCCAATAAATCCAGGCCAAGAACAGGCAAAATCAGGAAAATACATTTTTCGTAGGCTTTAAAGTAATGCTTAAAAATTGTTGCCATATGAGCCTTGATATGCTTATAAATGCAATGCTTATAAAAAAATATGTGGCTTTATCAGACCACTGTATCGGTATAAAAAGTCTGAGAGCTCTTGTTAAATGTTCACAAAGCTCCAAACTCACATGGGTTAAAAAATAGTATTGTGACTTTGAGAGACTTGTTTTTGACAGTTCATATAAATCGGCCAATAAAAACCTGTCATAAAAACCTGTCAATCAAACAATCTTTTACAAACTTTTGCAGACTTTGTCACCCACCTACTTCTTGTGTAACTAGGGCGTTATCATAATATACTAAAGCGAAAGAAATAGCGTTGATAATAGCCTAACGAACGAACGAACGAACGAACAAGTTTTTACCCGATCTTTCTTTTTCTTTTTCTTTTTTTCTTTCTTCTTCTTTTCACCATTCTCGTCTTTCTTTTTCTATGGAACAGTAAGAAAGTAAGTGTTAGGAATTTGATTCTTGGCAAACTGTGAAGGTAGAACATTCGGCTACGGTGCCCAAGGTAGTGTGTTCAATCCCTGACCGGGTCATACCAAGAGTTACCTCAATGGTTCTTGATGCCTCTCTGCTTGATACTTACCAATTAAAGAGAAGGATCGGGGGTAAGTGGAATAATTCAATGAGAAGGAGTGGCACCCTCCCCTACCTTCGGGTAGATAGGTATCGAAAGAGGCACCTTTGGGTCACCTCCGATTGCAGTCGCATAACCTACTACCTATCCCTGTCGTTTATACGCTCCTAGAGGCAGTATTATCAAATACACATTTTCGATTTTCGGAATTTGCTCAAGACCGGGATCTTTGAATTATAAAATTTGAAAGAGAACATGAAGTGCAAATTTCACAAATTCTGAGTTTTGCCCATTTTCTGGTGTAACAGTAAGAATAATTTAAGAATTCTAAGCCCATAAAAATACAAAAAACTTTAGGCGTAGAAACTTTTGTGAACAGAAATAATAATTCGTGCCATTTCATGCACTTGAAAAAAGCTCAAGGTGTTTAATACAGTAGACTTTAGCTTATTCGAACTTCTATATTTCGAATCTTTATAAAATTCAGCGTTTCCCCATCCCCAGTCAAGAAGAAACCCAGTTGAAATATTTTCTTTAAATTAGAGTTCGAATTAGCGAGAGTCTACTGTACTGCAAAAAACCATAATAAATAAAGTTCCAGTATGATTTAAGCCGTAATAGCCAAAAGCTAAACCATTTAAATCGGACTCTAGAGGTATTTATTACGAATACCCGTAATTTGCATCTTTCACCAATGATTTTCGAAAGTTCGTGGACGTTTTTACGCCGAAAGTAGACTGAGGCATCACATAAACAGAGAAACAGAGAATTTGATGAAAGAAGCTTTATAATCACCTTTTTATGTTTTCTATCTTGGGTCGAATCTAAAAAGATAGAAGTGAATAATTATGTATGTCTGAACGGGAACCTCAGAAAGTGAATTCTAGTAAATTTCTTTATCGGACGGGTTAAAAGAGAAAAAAATACTCTGGATTTCTGATCGAAGGAATCTTTATTAGAGCGATTATATTCTTATGGAGCTATTCTTGTTTAATGAAAAATAATCTCTAGCAAATCAGTTTTAAGTGTGTTAACTCGATTCAGTTCAAAGCCAGATGGGGAATGAAATTACTTAGTAACCTGCGTGGGTCTCACACAAATCTGTCATTCTAAAAGTGACACAAATCTTATGGTTTCACTTTTTCTTGCTTGAAAAAGGTTGAAGATTCCTCTCTAGCCCCTTCGATCTTTAAAGCGGTTTATTAGAGCTTTGAATAATCATTGAAAAGTCTTAACCAAAATACAACAGAATTATAGCAGATAGATAAGAATGGTAATTACCATTATTAGGGTTATTGGGGTCATTATTGAATGGTTCATCGTGGTCATGGTCATGGTGTTTATGTTTCTTCTTCTTTTTACGTTCAGGGGGTTTGTTCATGAACTTCAAGTGGTCTGGAACCTAAAGTAGTCAAAAAACGACGTTCAGGGGGTTTGTTCATGAACTTCAAGTGGTCTGGAACCTAAAGTAATCAGAAAATGACGTTCAGGGGATTTTATAAGATACTTTAATAATTGGCCATTTGAAGTAATAAAAATGACGTCTTCTGCTTTAGAAAAAAGTAACAAAATTGTTTTATTACTGGTTAACAACCAACCAAATCAGATGAGAGCTTCTAAAAACTCCATCCCAAAATCGATGGTTTAGGGTTAGATAAAGGAAGACAAATTTTTAAGAATCATAGCTCCATGCTTAATCAGACGTATCTATCATCTTTATTTTATTTTGATATCTTATAAGGGGCCACTCACATATCGATTTTTCCGACACTTAGCGTCATTCCGACACTATAGGGTGGGTGGGTTAGATCAGCTGATGCTAAGAAAATGTACTAAAGATATCGATTTTCGAGGCCCAAGAGATGTTCAAATTCTCAGCCAGAAAACTATAACTTTCAGACAAACCCGATCAATCGAGCTTGTCGAACCAATCGAACAATCGAACTAATCCTAAGGCTACAATACACATACACGTATAATGACGCACAGTAAGATGACCCAATCGATAATTTCGCAAAGAAATAGAGTAAATAGTGAAGTGAGTGCTAATAATGTACTATTACTCTGAATATAAAACCCCTTCTCACAGAACCACTGGGAACCCTTCCCATTGGAGAAATTTTCCAAAATATTGTCCCCAATGCGGTAGAAAATTATCCTCCAATTTTTGTCCCCACGGAAAATAATCAAATAAACCTATCCTAACTGCAAAATATGATGCTTTTTTCCCATCCCCACTGAATTTTCTAACTTGAAAACAAAAGAATTGAAATCCCCAGCCATAAAAAATGTGGGAACATCAATCCCCATCGAGTTTCAGTCCGTTATTTTTTTCCCCACCGGGTTTGTGAGAAGGGGTTGTAATATAGTTTGAGTAACTTTCGGTAACGTAAAGTTTTCAACGTAATAATAACACATTGATCGATGTTAGTCCTATCCAATTGAATGTAACACAGTGAAGTCTCCATAACTCGAAAAACCCACCGGAACCACAGTTTGTTCAATTTAAGACAATTTCGATTTATGGAGTAACGTTTATGAGGCATTGTTAAAGGTTTTGTTTTTAAATGAGTGATATCGTTTGCTCACTCATCAATTTTAATTCACAAGCTTTTTCACATTGGATTGACACTGATGTGAAGCAAGATTGGTCAGAAAAAAGAAATAACAAGTGATACTTTTATGGACCTACCTGGTTATGCCTTTAACCCATATATAATTGATATCTACGTGAGCATGAACGTTAAACAATCATTCAGAACACAAATAGTGACGATTTATTAAAATTAGTCGTTTGTTTCTAATTAAAAAAACGTTTAGAAACCAAAATTTCATGCTCTTGAAATATTCTTTCATATTCAAGACTTCGTGAGCATAAAAAGACATCTATCTCATCAAAAAATTGAGTAATTTGGCTAAGAACATTGATGTATGCTTATTAATAGTGATTCTTATAGATAAAGATGCGTTTTTTGAGCTGAAAAGTTTTTTTACAAAAATCTGCTTGACCCATCTTTTACCTACTTTCATGCAAAAAATCATTTTTTTTTCGAAAATCGGGCTCAGTCACATTCGAGGGTTTATAGTTATGCATCTTTGTGCAAAAAATCATAAAGAATGAAAGAGCCAATCTCGAGAAAAGCTAATACCTAAGTAATTGATAATGTGCTTATAGAATATAGAATTTGGCCAGTTTTTCTATAAAAACACGCCAAGCAACCAAAATTTCAGGTCTAAACATACATATGCTTCAAAAGTAAGCCCTCGTGAGCAAAAAAAACATCTATCTCATAAAAAAATTGAGTAATTTGACTAAGAACATTAATGTATGCTTATTAATAGTGATTCTTATAGATAAACATGCGTTTCTTGAGCCAACAATTTTTTTTTGCAAAAATCTCCCTGAGCCATCTTTTACCTATGATTGTACCCTACTTCCATGCAAAAAATCAGAAAAAACCAATGATCCAATTTTTCACAAAGTCCAAAAAACCCGCTTTTTAGCCCAAATTTGCCCAAAAACATTTTTTTTTTTTCGAAAATTGGGCTCCGTCACATTCGAGGGTTTATAGTTATGTATCTTTGTGCAAAAAGTCTTAAAGAATGAAAGAGCCAATCTCGAGAAAAGCTAATACCTAAGTAATTGATAATGTGCTTATAAAAAAATATTGAACTTGGCCAGTTTTTCTATAAAAACACGCCAAGCAACCAAAATTTCATGTCTAAACACACATATTCTTCAAAAGTAAGCCCTCATGAGCAAAAAAACATCTATCTCATAAAGAAATTGAGTAATTTGGCTAAGAACATTGATGAATGCTTATTAATAGTGATTCTTATAGATAAACATGCGTTTTTTAAGCCAAATAAATTTTTTTGCAAAAGTCTGCTTGAGCCATCTTTTACCTATGATGGTACCCTACTTTCATGCAAAAAATCAGAAAAAATTAATGATCCAATTTTTCACAAAGTCCAAAAAACCCGTTTTTTAGCCGTTTTTTGGCCCAAATTTGCCCAAAAAAATTTGTTTTCGAAAATCGGGCTCCGTCACATTTTGGCCGACACCGTTTTGCACCTTTGTACCAAAAATCAAATGATTTCTATGATTCAATCTCGAGAAAAGCTGGTAACGAACGGACGGACGGACGGACAGAGGTGAATTTATAGGACCTCCACCACACCGGGGTAGGTCCAAAAAGCATTTTTTTTTTGTTTATATCAGCATAATATAACAATAGGCAGACACTGTCCTGATATGAAATATGTGTCTAATATGACACGGGAACACTTATGTAAAAATATAACTTTTAACTGAAGGATCATAATACTTGTTCGAGCTAAATAGCCTCTATTTTTAGAATTATCAGTAGTTGTTGGTCAACGTATAAAGCACTTACAGAACCAGGCATAAGACGGAATCCTTGTAAGGCGGAGTCATTGAGTGGTAATATTTCACGCCCACCAATGGGCGGCTTATCAATAAGTGATTGTAAACTAGAAAAAATATGAAAGTCGTGAAAAAGCTTTTAGACCATGTTCACACGTTACTGTTCCGTTTTACTCCGGTATGACTTTCTTTATGGAACGAGTGGGTTCATATTGGTTTCCGAACGTTTCGGAGCAAGTAAACGGAGCAGTTCCGTTCCGATGACAGAAGGGGAGCGAAACCGTTTCGATCTGTTTTGCTTTGTAACGTCTTCTTTTTTTGACGTTCACACTTGTGTCGGAACCGTTTCATTTTGAAACGGAGCCGTAACGTCTGAACATTGTCTTAGAGCTGAGAGAGAATGATATCCATATGAAGAAGGCTAACAAAAAACTAGCTTCTATAACATAAATTTTCTTTTAACTTTTACCGTCGTTTTGCATAAGATTCCTTTTCATGCACTAAGACTTCCTGACTTTTCGAAGAATTTTCCGCTATTTTCCCCGGGATACCCAGTATGAGATTAGAAAAAGTTTACTTCTACAGAAAATTTTTGTGTTTACTTACGACATAGCCTAACTTTCCGAAGCTCATTTTTTACGTACCCGGAGCCCTGGTCATTTTCCGGTAAAAAAGTGACAGCGGAATCTTCTTGCGGGAATGGGAAATTCAAGCAAAACGATGGTAGGACCTTGCTAGAACTTTGGCCTTTGTAGAAAAAGGTTTTACATCGGGGGTAATATTATCAAGAGGTAGCAGATAACAGTATAAATTTTCCTAGTGTAGTCCAGGACTTTCTTGTCTGAGGAGATTAAAATGAGAGGTTAAATTTGTTTTAGGGTCGATCACTGAAAGTTTTGTATCTTTACCCTCACAATTCCCGACAAAATCTTTAGAACACAACCAATGATTCAGAAAACTAAAAAATTATAAACAACAATTCTTTATACCTGTCCTGAGGGGTGCCGGGAGCATCGACATAACCTGCAAAATAGAAAAAAAGTTCTTTTTCATGTTAAGCGAAAATCATTCAAATCTCATTCATTTGCGTATCAGTAAAACTGTCAAGAATCTTTCCGAGAGTTACTATAGACCTATTTGTATTTCCGGAAATTTTGCGGAATAAACTTTTTTTGAAAAATTTTCATCAAATGGAATTTACATAATTTTGAGTTATATAATTGAGATGTAAAATTTTTGAGATTGGATTCGGTAAGATAATATTTTGTTCATTTTTCAGTTCGAATACATAATACTTTTTGAAGATGAAGGCTAAGTTAACTACACGTTTTTTCATAAGAACAAACTATATAAGAACATACATAAAGGCTTCGATGGCCAAAATATTAAGAACAATAACATTTCAAGGCTTTGCAGACTCTTAAAACACCTGATTTCTTAGGAGAATGGTAAAAATACTCAAAAAGTGGTAAAAATAAGAACATGTTAAGAACATTTTCAGGCTTAAAAATCAAAAGTTAAGAACATCCAAAGTCTTCAACAATTTTGGATGTTCTTATAAAAAAATGGGAAATTTTTCTTAAATTGGACATTAACATCGACACTTAGCTTAGACGTTTAAACGTATAAAATCAACAAAAGCTTTCACACTGGAGTTTTTAGTTGTTTTTAAAAAAAGCTCTCCCATTATCAAAATATTATTGGGCCAAATATATAACATCATAACATCGTTAAAAACTTTTAACTTGTTTATTAGATAAATATCAAAAACGAGACCTTTGGATAACCCCTTTTCTCCTTCCTGATCACAAAATTAAAAAAATTTCCTGATGACAAATGATTTTCAAATTTCCAAGGTTGAACAAAGTATTTTGGTATATGATAATTAAAAGTTAGCTATCAACGAACATTATTGATTTCATTTAGGGCATGACCAATATTTTTTATCATAGAATTTGAGCTTTGAGTTAAAGATTCAAAAGTTAAAGTTTTCTAGAATTTCAATGTTTCTAACTTAAAATTTCAACATTTAAAAGAGTCGACTGGTTTTTGTAATTTTTAGATTGGTTGAAATTTTAAATTAGTCGAGAAGATCTTGTTTTTTTTGGATTGAACATAATGGATCGAAAAGCGGACAGAAAACAACGGACGATAAGTCAAGACTTCACATTTGGACGTAAGTCAACCTCCCAGCTGTGTGTGCCGTTGTTTCAACGTTAATATAACGTTATATGAATGTTGTGAACGTTAGATAAACGTTGAAACAACGTTGTGTGCCAGCTGGGCTCTTACATTTGTACTGCTATTCCAGAAAAAAATTTGTACCCCCTATGTTTAGAAGGTCTTTTTTGAAAATGTGATCCCCTAGATTTTTCTTCAATTTTTCAGGACCCCCTTGGATTTTTTTTCTTCTCATTTTTAAACTTAAAAAACCAGACACCTAAAAAAACATAGTGTAGTGTACCATGTTGCCGAAACAATTCTGTATTACCATCTCCGTCAACTTCAAATTATTCAACCATTTCATTTATATGAATAAAATGCCTATCATCAGTCAAATACACTTTTTTATAAGAACAATGAGGTTCAAATTGCAAAAGATTAGGTATAAACACCTAAAATACCTTAAATTACATCCTGTAAATAAGAACCGGATAAGAACAATTTGAGACTCGAAGTGCCAAATAAAATAAGAACAGCCGAGCCTCAGGAACATTTTACTGGTTCTTATAAAAAAGTGTATGCGGCAAGGAAGAAAGCGCGCAGAACCACATCCGCGTCTACTTATTAAAGCTAAAATGAGCCAAAACGGAAAGGGACCGAGATGTAAAAAAAAATATTCTACTCGATAAAAATTTTTCTTGATATTAGTCAGGCTAGTTAAAGCCTTTAGACTTGTAAGATATTGATTTACATCGTTGCAGCATAAACAATTAAATTACCTGGTAGGTCTGGTAGAAAACTGCTTAATCCATCTTTGATGTTTTGTTTGGAGAATTTGGCAAATGCTTCATCCAAGCCTTGTAAATTGGTACTCATCGAAAGAAGGCTAGGTGGCTGAGCCGCTGAAAGGATATAGAAAAAGCTTCGATTCAACCCAAAAACCTTACATACATTATTATCAAACTTTAAAAACACGATTCTAAAAATGTAATCCCCTTTAGACATCATCCAGATACCCATTTTGGAAAAAGTCTAAGAGGGTACTAGAAGAGTTAAAGAATGTCAGTTATCTCCAGAACAGACCTAACCCTGACATTTCTACCCTCAAGCAAGAGATTTTATGTAAAATTCAACTAGTGCTAGTTTCGTTAAAAGGGATTATTATTTTACTTTTATCAAGTAAAATCAAAATGAATATAGTCGCGTTTTAGTTACGTTTATTTCTCAAAATAGTCTTATAAAAAAGATCCTACAAGAATATTTAAAACCTCACAATCCAATTTTGTAGACATGATGATATAAAAATATGAAATGAATAAGTACCTTGTTACATATAATTAAAAATTTTCTTTATTTTCTTTAACAACAACAAAAGTTATAACTTTGATTTACTTATGAGAACATGTTAAGAACATTTTAAGGCTTGAAACTAAAAAGGTTAAGAACATTTTAAAGCTTGAATTTCAAAAGGTTATGAACATCGGAGCGTGTGTGGGTGAAAGTACATGAAAGAAAAAGATACTATCAGTTCAAAAAACAACTAAGAAAAACAACCAATAACCTTTCTTTCGTCGAAGAAGATGGAATGGGATTCCAGGATCAGTTTTGAAATATTCATCAGGATCAATTGTGGTGGAGCCAACCAAGGGATTTGACATTGTCTCCCAAGCTTCTTGTAAAAACTACAAGATTATTTTCCTTCTTTACTTTTTATTACATTATGACAGTAACTAAATAAAGGAAAACAGGAAATAGAAATATCATTTTGTTTACATGGAATTCGTTTTTTTAAAGACAGTCATGGTAATAAAAATCACATCCAATTTTCCTTGCCTTTTCTCTCTTATTTTGTAAACATTGTAAGAAGGAGCAAATTTCGGCAAATTTGGAGAATTATGGTGAGACTTCATGGGTTCCCTAAAATTATGGTCGTGTTGCAGTTCTGGTGCATTGTTCTAAAACTATGGATATGGGATAAAACCATTCTTATCAGGGGGATCCAAAACAGAACATCAATAACCTGCTATCCAATAATGAAAATGTTAGCTCCAGGGTTCTCCAAGGCTGTTTCTCCAAGAAGTTTGGTCCTGTTTCTGATGATGATTCAGGACTTTCACTCAGTATTGCTGTGGTATAGGAAAACTGAATAACTGACAGCAAACTCTATATATTCACTTTCCTGATTATCATATCATAATCAAATTAAACTATAAATCAAGTCAAAGACCATTATAATGTCACTCAATGTAGATTACACATCTCTCCTTTTTGAACTTTTCTTCAATTTAGAGAAGGATTCGAATTATAGAGAGTATTTTACAATACTTTCCAGCTGAAGAGACCAATATCTTTAAGTCAGATTACAAGAGGGTTCAGATTACAGAAAGATTCGAATTGCAGAGGTTCGAATTAGGGTGAATTTAACTGTATGAGGTACAGTTAACACATCTAAATCTAAAGTTAAGTCAAATCTAACAGCTCATAGATGAAATGTACATATAAGACATACTAACTGGTTATATCAACACTCTGGATATCTCTTGCTACTGCTCATTAAAAGTATTGACTTCCTCAAAGTGATGCTCCATTCAACAGCTTAAATACTTGAGATTCTTTGAGATTGAAACTTCAGATGGAACAGAAACTATAAAGTGTACAGGCTCAAAAGATGAAAGACAGGCATTGTACCCATATCTTTTATTTGTAGAAAATATTTTCCAATTTTTTTAAAAATACAGTTATGAGGAAGGAGGCATGCATACATTATTACACAAATCAGAGACTTAGTTAGAAATGCAATTCAAAACCGGTGAATGTTAAAATAAAAAACTTGGATAAAAATATAAAAATATTTTATTTTTACATATACGTGTTCCTGTTTCATATCAGGAATCAGGACAATGTCTCCCTATTGTTATATTGTGCTGTATAAACTAAAAATTGTTTTTCTTTTCCTTTTTCTGACCAATCTTGCTCTAAATCCGTGTCAATTCAATATGAAAAAGATTGCGAATTAAATTTATGAGTAAGCAAACGATATCACTCTTATTTAAAAACAAAACCTTTAATATTAAAGAAAAGTTGTATGTATTGTAGATATGTGAAAATTTTTTTTAACCTGTAACGGATTTTAATTCTTACTTTTTATTTTTGATTTTAGACCTGATGATGATCAAATTGATCGGAATATATATATTGTCAACTAGATAATGAGTGTGCTAAATTACGTGGGTTACGTGCGTGTCGTGGGTTCGTGGGTTCGTGGGTCCGTGCCCTCGTGGGTTAAAATGTCTCGTGGGTTCGTGGGTTCGTGGGTCAAAATATCTCGTGGGTTCGTGGGTTCGTGGGTCCAAAAAAAAATCCCGTGGGTTGAAATTGCTCGTGGGTTCGTGGGTTCGTGGGTCAAAATCGCTCGTCGGTCCAAATTTTCCCGTGGGTCCAAAATTTTCCGTTGGTCCGAAATGTTCCAAAAATCCCAATACTGTAAGATCGTATAAGATATGATATTTTAAGCAGCGAGAACTGTAAATCATCTTCTTCTAAAACCCTAAAACACTTAATAATGATTCAATTATTTCTTTTGCAAATTTGATTGCGATTCGCGTGTTTCAATATTTGAAACCCTTGCGCAATTTTACCGTCCGAAGGACCGTATTTCAGCTAAGTTAATAAAATTGTTAATGTTATAACCAATAGACATGACTTTTTATAAATACCCAGGAAATGTTTTTATTTTAATAATTATAAATTAAACGATTCTTTTAAAAGACTGTGACCTCTTGTATTAATTGTGTGGTAGGAGGAACATGGTAAACCGTAAAGGGAGATAAAAATAAGATTCCTCATAGTGACGTTAATTGGGCTATATATATTATAAAGCTTTCGATGGAAGTCGTTTTTAAGGTCAGCGGTAGAAATATTAATATTAAAATCAGATCAGCTGGAAATGTTTTTTTGACATTTTCCATTTCGCTCTTTCTTCTCATAAAAACTATTGAGAAGGGTGAGAAGAACGAAAAACAATGAGGAAGTTTTTCAATTTTAAACTTTTACAATTTTTGCTTTACTATAGGTCGTAGATAGTGTTTTCGACTACTCTAAAAAATACCCGATGACCCATATGAATTTTTATTTTTTATTTTTGGAAAATTATTGGAATTTTTTGACCCACGTGATTTTTTTGGACCCACGAACCCACGAACGCACGAGTAATCTCAACCCACGTGATTTTTTTTTGGACCCACGGACCCACGAGATATTTTGACCCACGAACCCACGAGACATTTTAACCCACGAACACCCACGATGGCACGAACCCACGAACCCACGACACGCACGTAACCCACGTAATTTAGCAGACTCCTAAATAATGATACTGTTGTTGGATCTTATTTTTCAAAATTTAATATTAAAGGCTCTCTAAAAGAAACTTGACAAGCTGTAACAAGCTCTTGGACCCTGTCACCTATAAAAAAATAAGTTAGTTAGGTATTGGGTTATTAGGCGTTTTTGCAGTAAGGTATTAGATATTTAACTTTAATCAATTTTTTAATAGACCTTTTTTTAAAGAGGCAGCCATGTTGTATAATTATGTACTCCAGCATAAAAACAATAATACAGCTTGATGCATAATTACTATATCATGCATATTTTAAAAATTATGCATGGCTGTATCATTGTTTTTATACTGGAGTACATAATTATTCAACAAGGTCGATTCCAAGGCCATGTTATTGACATGAAATATAAGATACAATACAATTTCAATAAAAATTTTGGCTCTACATCAAGTATCAAGTACCCTAGTGTTTGACCTGCGAAAATCAATATATATACTATACTTTCTGTCCTACGGTAACAAAACATTATTATTTGGGGCTAGCCAAAACCCGGGGCTAGCCAAAATTTCCACCAAACAGTTACATCAATATGCCAAAAACATTTTGTTCAACCACCTTCATTTCAAGATAGGCCACCATACAATGAACTTCCTTTTATAGGATGAACCATATTTATGTGGTTTTCAGCCTTGCACTCCATCACAGAGGCTAATCAATTTTAATGACTTTTTTGACTAATGACCAAGTTAAAAATTTTTAATTTTTTTATATTTGAGTATTTTTTAAAAAGGCATGCATTCAAATTATAAAGGTTTAAAATTTTTCTCTGGGCTAGTTAGTAATCTCAAATAGGCTCTGTGATGGAGTGCAAGGTTGAAAGCCACATGAATATGGTTCATCCTATGAAAGGAAGTTCATTGTATGGTGGCCTATCTTGAAGTGAAGGTGGTTGAACAAAATGTTTTGGCATATTGATGTAACTGCCAAAAATGGTTGTTGTTCTCTCATTCATTCCAGACATAATTAATCGAACAGTTCGATTACCGAACTAATCGAACTTTGTCAAACTTAATCAAACGACAAAAGTTTGATTAAATTCTTTAATCAAACTTTTCAAAAGTCGCTAAAATTGTGAGTATTCGATTAAGTTCGACAAAATATAGTAAGTTCGACAAAGTTTGACAACGAGAAATGTTCGACAAATTCGACAAAAAACTCTGTTCGATAAAGTTCGACAACAAGAAAGGTTCGACAAATTCGACAAAAGACTCCGTTCGAAAAAGTTCGACAACAAAAAATGACCTCCTTTGGGTACTACCGTGCACGGCTGCTTGAGGTCCCGGCCGAGGTCCCGGGGGGTCCGATTGGTGCCCACTAGTCAGGGGGATGTGAGGGTACACGTCTGCACCATTGGGGGTCCTTCAAAGTTCCTCAAAGCGTCGTCAAAAGCCAGCAATAATTGGAAAATTGGTCAAAATTGGGAAAAATGACCTCATTTGGGTACCACCGTGGACGGCCCCTGGGGGTCCTGGTCGGGCTTCCAGGGAGTTTGATTGGTGCCCACTGGTCAGGGGGGATGTGAGGGTACATGCCTGCACTAGCGGGGGTGCTTCAAAGTTCCTCAAAGTGTCGTCAAAGGCCGGCAAAAAGTGCGATCGAATTAGGACGCGCAAGTGGAGCGGCCTTCATTTGCTTGGGTTTTCTCAAATTTTTGTTTGGTTAAACTTGACAAAGTTCGATTAAGTTAGCAGTCGGGTGTTTAAGATAAATACTGCAATTATTGCTCTTTTCGGAAATTATTGCCGAAAACGGTAATTTTTTTAACGATGAAATGCTGAATCAGCAGAAAAATAAAAAAGTAAATAAATGAAAATTGCCGTTTTCGGCAATTATTGCCGTTTTTGCAAATAAAAGTTGATTTTATTATTGAACACGTGGTATTTGACACCCTCGTGATAAATAGGCCCACTGTGCCTTGTTTAGTTTTGTTTTCAACTGGTTTTTGTTGGAAATGCAGGAAGCAAAATCGAGTCATATGTAAACAAATTTACAACGGGGGTTTTGTTATCTCTTTCTGGCTGTGTTTCGGCATCGATGCAGGATCTTTTAACTTATTATTTTAGAACTTTTCATGTTATTGAGCAACGAAAAATTGAAAAAATCACTTTTAAAAATCCGAGAAACCTTTTTCTCGATGCAATTTTACTATTTTCAAACACCTCTGACATCTTTGCCCTTAAAAGGACAACACATTTTGCTGATTCAGCATTTCATCGTTAAAGAAATTGCCGTTTTCGGCAATAATTTCCGAAAAGAGCAATAATTGCAGTTTTTATCTTAAACACCCGACTGGTTAGTTTAGTTCGATTAATGTAATCGAACTAATCGAACTGTCGAGGTCTCTTTAAAAAAAGTTTGATTAAGGTCGATTTTAGAAATTTGTGAGTATTCGATTAAAGTTCGACAACCGAACTTAGTCGAACATTAATCGGCCAACAAAGTTTGATTAAGTTCGACAAAGTTTGATTAAAAATACCGTTCGATTGGTTCATTCGATTAATTACGTCTGGTTCATTGTGTTTGTCAAGGAGTGAAAAACTCAGACTTGTGCAGGCTAGCCCCGGCTGGGATGGGGGTACCAGGTACCAGTATGTCTAAGAAAATGCAAAGTAAAAATTGAAAAATTAAAAAAAAGGAAAAAGAAACACAGAAAAACAAATCAAAGACAAGGATAGATAGGATAAAACAGGATGAAAACAAATGTCTCACACCAAATTGCCAAGAATCAGAGACTGAGTTTAAAATAAATATGGGAGTTGATTGTAACAAATAGATTAAAAAGTAAATTTCCTGATATACCTAGTCTGTAGTCAAACTCGTCCTAGACGCTCAATGTTCTGATAGTCTTTGTCAAAAGGCATCTGAACTGGAACACTGGAACTGAACATCGCACCAAAACCTGCCATGTTTTTCGATTTTTTCTAGACTTTTTTGTCTCTTTGTTTACGTACTGTGGTCAGATTCCAGTTCATTTCTATAGAACAGCTTACTCTAAAAAATAGTTTTATCGTGTGAGCAAGGATCCCGTGTTCCGGGTTCCTTACTATACTTTACTTACTTTTGGTAAACATTGACAAAAAGGAGGGGAAAGTTTGATTTGACAAGACGGAAATTTAAACGAAAACATACGCACTATTCATCACAAACACATACAAACCTCACCTTTTACCACGTTCTGTTCCCAGTTTTTACATATGTAAGTTTTGACTTTGTTTGTTCTAATTGTCAATATAAAATATGGTTCTGTAATTGGATCGAAATTTGTTCTGAATGAAAGAAGAAAAGAGCAGCTATCAGATCAGTGTTTATAGTTTCAAGTTTTTTTCCATCATCAGAAAGTCAACTTTAGTCTGGAGATTCAAACTTACACCACATAAGCAAAAATCCTATCAGAAGCTACTCAGTGAGAGTATGGTTTTTATGATCCAGTTTGAATATGTTTACATTTGGTTTGGATTTCGTGCCAAAAAGCAGTTGATAAGGTTTTAGCTAGCCAATCAGATTCGAGTGCTGCCCAATAATATATTTTTTAAAGCATTGAAGTCATGAATTGAAAGTGTTTGCTTTTCCTGAAGTGAAAAGCCCAAAAAATGAAGTGCAAACAACCGGCCAATTTTGGTTGGTTTTGAGACCATAAAAAATCACCATTTAGCTATTATTGATATTGAAAGAAACTTCCAATCTTTTTGTGTATAATTGGGGTGGGTTGAGCAAGGGGGGGGGGGTCTATGTACAAAACAACGACATGTATCAGTACCTTGTAGAATATTTCGATTTTAGACACCACCCCACCCCTATAGTACAAAAACTGCAATATACTATCCAGCAAACTCCCAAATATACCCCAATACCAGTATTTTTAAATATGATACAGGGGCCGTCGCTCCACTTAGAAAGTGATAGGGCCATGATACTCTTGATATGTGTAAGTCAAGATGACGTCATATTTTTTAACGGAAGCACCCAAAAAAGCCGGTTTTTGACCTCTGTGTTTCTAATTTTCGTAACAAAGAGAGGTCAAATCCCGGCATATTTAGGATGTTTCTGCTAGAAAAATGACTTACGCATATCAAGAATACTGACGCAAAATTTTTGAATTTTAGCCCTTGTACTGTAGATCGCCTAAAGTAAAACAGGGTTTGTTTCAACGTTATTATATATATTAAACAAAATTTGGCTTGATTGGAAAATTTTCTTTTTACTTTGAAAAAATGTGGTGCGTGGTCGGGCCAATGCCCCGGTACCGCGGTCGTCCCTGTGATATCCAGATAAGCAAAAGATAAATAAAGTATATATATATATCCTCTAAAAGTACTTTAGTCCAAAGAAAAATGAAAATCAAACTCTTTTGGATTTTTTGATTGGGAAGCTAAAATGGCACTCAAAAAATATGCGACGGTCTATCTATTGCATAACTAAATTACTCCACACTTCAGTAGATGCAAGTAAGGCAACAGGATATTAGATATTACTAATACACCGTTTAACAGTCTCGCCATCTCCACCGTAGAGGCGGTAGGTAAAAATGCTCACTTTAGTACTGTGGAAGGTTAGAGAAATCTTTCCTTTAAAGAGAATGTTTTAGATATTTGAACATGATATTAATGACAATTTTATGTATCTCTCCTGAAAATTTCTCAAAAATTCATCTAGAGGAAAAGAAGTTATGAATAAAAGGAGTTCTTTACCTACCATTTCTCTGCTGGGTTTTCTTATGAAAACTGGATGTTTACCTACCATTTTTTACAGGGGAGAGTGAAGTTTCCCGTGGTTGCCAAAATCAAAACAATGGAAAATTGTTCATACGCGTGCGCAGTCGACACTTTTAACAGTGTATTGATTGGTTGATAAATTTTGTTCAAATTGGCACTCTAACATTCTCTGGAATAAGCAAGCGATAACGCTACAAATCTTCCCATGCGACTCTTATAAAGTATTAGCTCGAGTATTAGGGATTTTTTTTCCGTAATGCAGAGCAGATAATTTCTGACCCAGATGGATTGAGTAATTAGATATGTGGAACTGACTGAGTCAATATGTAGTCATACTATACTCTCCCAAACAACTATTGTTCTGCCACAATAAACGGCTTTTTGCATCCATTTTGAAAAGAGCATAACTGTTTCACAGACTGATTTCCATTCATGCATTCAACCAAAAGTTATTTTGAGTCTTTGGTGTAGTTTTAAAGAGTACTTTTCAGATTATGAAAATCAAAAAGAATGATTTCCTTATCTTTGGGTACGTGCTGTTAAAAGACCCACAAGGGCCTGTGTGCCAAATTTTAGCTGCTTTTCAAGGTAAAAAACTAATTCTACAGACTATATTGATAGTCATGTCATGTGACAGCTAAAGAAAAAGTTAGAGCACTGAACTAACAGGGTGAAGTCCAAACTTATTTGGTCAAGAAACAGTCAGTACTGTGTTTTAAAAGGGTGGTGTAAAAACTCTGCAGGGTGAGGAAAATCAGTACAGTGTATAATGTAATAAATACTGATAAAGGTAGTAAGTTAGTAAAAGTGTACCAAAAAGGTGCAAAAATGTGTATCAAAACTCTTGTTGTCGAAATAAGTAATTACAGTATACTAAAAGGGTGATAAAGACATGACTGAATCAGACAAGGTATGTCAGCATTACACAAAGTTGCAGTATATACTTCATCTGTGGTCAATATGAGGAAAAATTAAAAAAAAAAAGAGATTGTAAAGCTGTGTAAAGTTAAATTTCAAGCTTTAAAATTTTTATAAAAACCCTCTGATCCATTCATGATATAATTTATTTTATGAGGCATGAAAGATTTGCTGGTTTTAAGATAACTTTGGGTTTTGTGGAACATTAATTGAAAGACTTGAAACTTAGAAAGATTGGAAAATCTATAACTTATTTTTACCAGATCATTTTTCTTATTTGATATTTAACTTTTTACTTTACGCAAATGGAAAATAAAGGATGCTTTTTTGAAATGATTTGTTTTGAAATTACTAAGAACAGCCAATGGCAAGGCCATTAATAAGATTCCTTTTTTTTAATTTTTTAAATGTTTTTTGTCTTTGTTTTAGATAAAATGTCATCATATGTTGGTTTCGCAAATCTTCCTAACCAGGTCCATAGAAAGACTGTGAAGAGAGGTTTCGAGTTTACACTTATGGTTGTAGGTAAGAGATGATTGTTTTATCCTTCAACCATAGCATTTATTGCAGTTTATTGAGTCAAAAGAAACATTTGGTGAAATCTTTGGTAAAAAAAAGTATTTCGACGAGAGAATTAAGATTAAAAATTGCTGTCAATTATATTTGTGCTTTATTTATGAAAATATAGTTTTATAAAATAAGTAGACATGTAATTAACATGAATTAAGCAATTTCTTCTTAATTAAAACCCCTTTAATTAAAACGAGTGTGTTAATTTAAAGGCCATTAATTATGACAAATCTATATACAAGTAGAAATAAATCTATCCTTTTATACTTCTTCTTAGGATCTCTGTTCTAGTGGTCACTGGTAGTCTTATTTTGAAGAATTCATACATCAAATTTAGGTAGCTGCAACACTTGATAACAAGATAATAGATAAAGTTGATTAGATAAAAATTGTTAAGTATATAAAATCGTATCATTTTTTTTTATGTTTCAGGTGAATCAGGTCTTGGAAAGTCTACACTTATCAACAGTCTTTTCCTGACAGATTTATATGCTGGAAGAAATTTCTCTACTGCCAAAGGTTTGACTAATTCTTTATTTTTCAATCCTTTTGTAAGTGCGCACTTTGAGAAGGGTTTTATAAGAGCTATGAAGCTCAAGCAACAACTTAATTAAGGGTCAATTAGTAAAAGTGCGGTATCAAGCCTACCTCGGGTTTTCTCCAGAAATTAGAATAGGATTAGAACTTTTCCAAAAAAGAAGAACAGTTGAGTCTCATACAAAATGTACTGGTTTTTTATAAAAAAGGAGGAGTATGAAATTCAAGAAAGAGTTACTTCATATTGGTGAAAATTATTTTATAATTTATTAACTACTTTCACAATGATCTATTTATTTTGTCATGTTTAATAAAAAGTTTTCTGAATCACAAAAAGAAAGTCTCAAATTACACAACAAATAATGAAAGATTTTACTTAAAAACATATGTATTTGAACTATAACAAAACTAAACCACATTGTCATGACCTTTTTTGAATTCATTATGATTTAGTGGTGAATTAATTACATGATAAAATGACGTGAGGAACCCTCTTCTTTCAAAACCTTTGAAATTTGTTTCTATCTTTTTATACAAGATAAACAACCCACTGTTTCCCAGTGACAACCCACTTTTATTTTTTTCATAAGCATCCATAAATTTTCCTATGCCCCTTTTTTAAGAATCAGTAATTTTTGACTGAGTTTTTTCTATTTTTATTTATATTTTTGTCAGCCTTTTAGAGTTTTTCTTATATATCATGTACTCATCCTTTACTTTTATTTTATCGTTGTTTTAAAATTCATGCTTGTTTGGGCTGCTATTTAGTCTTCTACAAGCATAGTGTAGTCATTTGAAATTTTACCACTCAATTGAAAACACCCCTCTTTTAAACTAAAAAAAGGTCTTTTCCATTTCCATTTTTAAGCCCTTGTCTTTCGGCCCCAAAACATTAGCTGCTGTTGGGCAGTTTTCAGATTCAGTCTAGCAGAAGATGCATACATTTAAGTTGGTTCACTTGCTTAAAATTAATCATTTCAGGCTCAGCATTGTCCTTAGCTTGTTCTTATTCTATGACATTTTGAGCCTTTATTTTTATTACCTTGACCCTTCACCTGCTTCGAATTCAACTATTTTAGCCTAATTTTTGTTCGTAAAATTTTTAAACCATTTAACCTTCTTCACCATATGAGAATCTAAAATTCTGACAAAAAAAAAGAGAGCACAACACAAACTTCCTGGTTTTCGTTTTGGTAATCTTCAGGGCCGTTATAAATTTCAGATTATAGAATTTTGGTGCAAAGTGGTATTGGGTGCCTGAGATCAAGTTCCTATTAGTCGTAGTTTCTTATAATCTTTTTTCAGTAGTTGGTATCAAAGCTTTTCTAAGTACTCCTTAAAGATCTATTTTATCGAGGCTTAATTCTTACAATTCAGAGATTTTTTGGACCTGCCTCGGAGGTTCTCTAAATTAACCCATGTTCGTTCGTTCGTTCGTCCGTCCAACCGTTCGTCTGTTACCATCTCTTTATGGGATTGGTTGATTAGTTTATTTTGATTGTTTCTGATTGTTTGCATAATGGTGCAAAACCAAAATAGCAATACTACAATATGTGACGGAACCCTGACTTTCAAAAAAAAAATCTTTTGGACAAATTTGGGCCAAAAACTCCCTAAGAATTTGTTTTTTTGGACTTTGTGTTAAATTGCTTCATTAGCTTGTTTTAATTTTTAGAACGCATCAAGAGCACTTTGAATATCGATACCTCATCAGTGGAAATTGAAGAGAGAGGTGTCAGGTTGAAATTGACTGTTGTTGATACTCCTGGATACGGTGACAGCCTAGACTGCTCCAATGGGTAACTGTTTTAACAAAAAGAACTCACTTTAGTGAATGAGGATTTAATTTTAGGCCTATTGACTTCAGAATGACATTCACCTGCTGTCTAGATTTTTCTGAGGCTACTCAAGCGAATACATATCTTTTTATTCTTAACATTGATGTTTATAATTATGTATTGCGTTGGGGCAGTTGCGTCAATTTTCATATTGATTTTCAGTCAAATTTTCTAATGTGCGTGTACTCAATGATGAGAGAATCATCTTTCGAAACGTGAATTTTTTAATTCGAGCCACAACAAACTCCCAATTGCTACATCACTGGGTCGATAGACCCAAAGTTATTTAAATGCTTGATAATTCTTTTTCCTTTCTCTTTTCCAGCTTTGAACCAATAGTGAAATACATTGAACAACAATTTGAGAATTACTTACGAGATGAATCAGGATTGAACCGAAGAAATATCACTGATAACCGTGTTCATTGCTGTTTTTATTTCATCAACCCTGTTGGCCATGGGTAAGCAACGGTTTCTTTGGCTTAGTTTAAAAATTTGTTTAGGTTAACAATTTTTTACCACCAACGCAAAGCTTGACTACACGAATACACTTTTTCTTATTACCAAGATTATAACATAGGCTGAAAGGCCAAGAATTTAAGCTATGCAAATTCCAGAACAAGCTATAAATTAGGAAAGTCTTATAAAATGCTAAAAAGATAGATAGATATGAGCCCTCTAAATGCACGAAGGAGTAGGAATCACGGCGCTGACAGATACTGCGACTTGACGGACGTGAGCTTCCAAACCATAGCGTATACCATAGCGCATACCATGACACTCGAACGACACTGGGAAAGCGATGCTCACGCGAGGCCGAACTTTATGAGTGCCACGGCACGTCACAATGTCTTTCTAATCTTCCCACACTCTTGTACCAGAATCATGGTACCCAATTTTCCTCACATGGCATGGGTTGACCCGGAAGAAGGTATATTCACTTGCCAAATGAATCGTAGAGACACGGTGGGTATCGAACTCTGGCCTCCCAGGCGGGAGTCAATAATGATAACCACTATACCACTACGCCAATGCTTAAAATAGGACGATTATTAATAATAATTTATGATTACTTTATTGAGAACCTTTAGTTTTAGTTCCTATTCGCTCTTCCGTTCTTCTTAGGTTGAAACCGATTGACGTCAAATTCATGCAGCTTTTACACGAAAGAGTAAACATTGTTCCTGTTATTGGCAAGGCAGACACCCTAACCAAGAAAGAACTACAAAAAATCAAACGAAAAGTAAGGCCACAACTTATTGTATATAAGATCTCTCTTTTTGTAACCCTACAATTACGATAAATTTTTCGCGGGAAGG
Organism: Clytia hemisphaerica; assembly: GCF_902728285.1. NCBI lineage: Eukaryota > Metazoa > Cnidaria > Hydrozoa > Leptothecata > Clytiidae > Clytia > Clytia hemisphaerica. The sequence continues at coordinate 1,218,878 of NW_027104390.1, read as the reverse complement.
AATTCATGTTTTCAGTTTCAATGTGTTCAGACCCGTCGGAGGCTTTCAACTAGTGGAAAAAGTATCCTCCACAAAAATTGCAATTGAAGTTGAACAAATGAAGATTTTTCAATTCTGTTTTGATTTTGTAGAAGCCAAAGAGTTTAACTGTTCAACATAACATGCGTAAACCTCCAAAGCTGAAATTTCTGAAAATGGATTCTCACATGGTTCCTACGTCAAATCTTACATATCGTATTACTTCGAACAAACGCCCTCTGGAATAAACGCCCCTCCTAAAAGGAAAATTATTTAACAAATCCCCCTCAAATAAACGCCCCCTTCTTCGAAGTATTCTTTTAGGGGAGGGGCGTTAATTAGAAACTTGTGACTTAAATACTTTGATACAAGTTTTGATTAGGATTGCAAAGTAATACGGTATTCGAATTAATACGGTACATGAAAAACTTCAATTAGTAAAACGCTTCCTCCTTCTTTCTTTCAACAAGGTGTTAGAGGAAGTTCACAAAAACAACATCAAGATTTATGATTTCCCAGACTGCGATGAAGATGAAGATGAAGAATTTAAACTACTCACCAAAGAACTCAAAGTAAGATCTATTCAAGGTTTTATTTTTTTACATTTATTTGTTCTCGTTTTATATCAGACGCTTATTTCATATTGGGGCAGTGTCTGCCTATTGTTATATTATGCTGATATAAGCAAAAAATGTTTTTCTTTTCCTCTTTCTGACCAATCTTGCGCCACAACCGTGTCAATTCATTATCAAAAAGCTTGTAAATTAAAATTGATGAGTAAGCAAACGATATCACTCTTATTTAAAAATAAAACCTTTCACTGACCTTTATTAAACCCTGGACTAAGTTATATTTGTCATTTTGATCGGTGTTTTTTAAAGTGAAACCCGCAAAACTGTTATGAATTAACGTCAAACGGCATTTCATTATCACAAGTATTCGAGAACTTATTTAGGCGAGTAACGCAATTTTTTTATACTTGGCGAGAACTTATTTTGGCGAATGGCAGATTAAATCAATTTCTTTTAGTCTTTTTGTGTATTGTACAAAAAATTTTGGTATGACCTTATTTAAGCGGATAAAGATTATAACTTTGAGAACTGATTCTGGCAAGGCAGCAACTAATTTATTTTTTGCGTGAAATTCGGAGTTTCAGCCTAAATCCATAAAATGTGAAAAAGATGAAATTCTTTTGGTACAGTTTTTAATGTTGCATTTGCATCTATCCATAAACACATCTTTTCTTTTTCTTTTTTCAGGCGGCTGTACCGTATGCAGTCATCGGAAGTAATACGACCATCGATATTCGTGGTAAAAAAGTACGCGGTCGACAGTATCCATGGGGAATCGTTGAAAGTAAGTGGCAAGAATATTAAAAATCCTACAAGTGCTGTACGTACCATCACTTTGTTCACACGCGTCCCGATCTTGTTGACCCATTAGACTTTTTTCATAAATTACGTTGCGAGCAACACTTACCTCGTTTTCAAAATATTGCTACTGTATGGTAATTGATTACCAGAGGAGTTCATAAGAAGTTAGGGTGTATTCACACTGAAAGTTTCAAGCTAATGGCCTTAACATGTTTAGATCATAAAAATGTTTTGTTGAAAAACGAAGAAAGTCTAAAAAAGAAAATAATTTATACTACTTCTTGCTGATGTACGTGAAACGTTCAAACGATAGTAATCATTGCCTTTATTTCTTTGGCGTAGATTTTACCATTGCATTAAAACAAGGTCCTTAATGGTTTTGGTTTGAATTTTGCTTGAGATACGATCACGCGATCATGCAAAGTTAGATAATAAGAGACAAAGGAGAAGATCGTGCTATTCTTTGTTCCAATATTTCAAGCAACTTTCAAGCAACAGTGTGAAGATACCCTTACTCTATTTATTTATTAAAGTAACACTCGAAGACTCGAGGGATTTAATCACCTTGGTATCGGTTTCAAAACGAGGCAATCGTTGCATTCGAAATAATTTATGAAAAGGCCAATTTTCACTGATTTTTAATTGATTGTAGGCGAACCGTCCCTTTTCAAACTATCTCGTGTTTCATGTCTTCAAATTTCTTTTTCTGTTTCATTTTCTAGTCGAAAATCCAAATCATTGTGACTTTATCAAGCTACGAACGATGTTGATGTAGGTGGAATTTTATAGTTCAGAAATGAACCAAAAAAAAAAAAGTTTTTTAAAGAAATTTTATTATACAGTGAACTCTCGCTAATTCGAACTTCTGTTATTTGAATCTTGCTATAATTTGACCTAATTCTCACTTCCCGTCAAAGGCAAAATGCTTTCTGTAATTTGAATATTTCTGTAATTCGAACAAATCAGACTCCCCGTTTGAGTTCGAATTAGCGAGAGTTGACTGTATTTGATGTTTTGTGTGTTCATCCTTTTAATTTTTATGCAGGAAGTGCAAGTTGAAATACAGTTGAAAAGCCGATTCGCACTTGAAAGTGAATCTAATTTGTTCGATAATTACAAAGAGTAGAATTTTAGAAACGTTTTACGAAGATTTTCCTTCCACGGGGGACTGAGAAAAATTCGAATTATAGAAAAATTCGAATAATAGAAGCTCAAATTAGCGAGTCCATTGGATAAGCTACCAGTAAATTTCCCAGAACACCATTATCGAGTTCGCTCTGATGCAATGGAGTCTCTTTATCTCGAACGGGTACAGAGGGCCGCATATTAGTTGCAGATATGGGGGTTTCGAGTTATGGCGACAAGTTTACCAGGAATTATATCGATCACTGAGGGAACTAGATTACCTGTTCGAGCTCTAGAGGTTCTAATCGTTGATGCTGTATGTAATATTTTTGATAAAATAGTTTACACGTTTTTTTATAAATTGCACAAAAATACTCACAAAATGATTGAAATTAGAACATTTTTAAGAACTTTCTCAGGCTCGAAACCTAAAAATTTAAGAACATTCAAAGGCTTCAAAAATTTTGGATGCTCTTATACAAAAGAGTTTAATTGACCCCCGACTGACACCTAATGAATTGTACCTAAATCATTGTACATCCTTAGAACGTACATGCAAGATTTGAAAGAAGTGACACAAGACTTTCATTACGAAAATTACCGAGCTCAACGTTTGAAGACACCGCCAGGAGGTTCACCTAAAAGTGACCGAAAAAGGTATAAAATTATAGCAAACGAATTTTGAGAGTTTTTCGAATACGATAATGATTTTTATACTCTCCTTCCTAAGAGATACTTAAACATTGAAATAAGGCCGAAACGTGATCGTGCTATCGGGAAACTAAAATAATTGATGCTTAAAGCAAAATATTGACGAAGATTTGACATTATTTCGTCAAATATTGCCAAAATTAATTAATTTAATTCATCACTAACATTAGAAGACTGTCTACTTTTCATTTCTTTCTTTAGATCGAACCAAAGCCTTTCTCAGACGGATGGTGCTTCGGGTGAAGACGAAAAATCGAAGATGTTAAGAGAAAAAGAAGCCGAGGTTACTACTCTTTCCTTTCTACCTTTGCGTCTCTCTGCTGCTGTTATTCACACTCTAAGTCTTACTCGAAGCTATCTAAGAAAATTTGATTACATCGCAAGCGTGGGCGTGCTTTGTTATGCCGACCGATATTTACGGTATAGTAAGGTATAGGGTGTGTGTCCTAAAAAGCAGACATTTTTATATAATAAAGTAAAATTCTCATGATTTATGCGAAATTTAATGACTTGTATACATAATATTTCGATCTAAAAAACCTATTCAGTCATCTTGGGAATTGAATATCTATCCACCGAACAGAGGATTTTCAATTATTCTAAGCCCAGTTTAGATAATGAGTGTTGAAGATTTTGCATTATATAAAAATTTGTCCACCGTTTTTAAAAACACACACTGTAAAGCTATTACACACCCCTGTGTCACAGTCCCGCTGGGACCCCAGCCCCACTGGAAATTTTAGCAAAATGTTCTTCCCCGGTGGGAAATTGACTTTAATTTCACCCTATTCGAAATTCAATGATTAAAAATTGCACTGCAAAACCATCCCACTGGATTTTTTAATCTCGGAACAATATAATAGTTATCCCCATTCGGATTTCAATGTTTATCCCCGCTGTGGGGAAAAGTTTCACCGGGTCCGTGAGACAGGGGTGTTGTTGCCAAGAACGGACTGTTCTATGTGGAGGCGTCTGTATTTTATTACGATTTGTTTTATCTTTTATTCGCTTTCTAGCTCCAACGCATGCAACAAATGTTGGAAGCAATGCGATTACAAATGCAAAACCAACCCAAATGAAACATGCTCACTATGAACCAAGAATGAAAAAAGGAGAACTAAATTGACATTTTTTCATAACTATTCCGTTTATTTTGTATCAAGTTTTTTAATAATGGGTTAGAACAACTAGATAGTAATATATATTTTTCACTCTCATACCCATATCATGTACGTAACTTTTCAAACTTGACACTGATTTCAAGAGTTGGTCTAATGTCGACATCCCTCTTCTAAATCCGACACCCAGTTTTAGAGATAGGAATAATAGGAAGGTCAGAATCACTGATATTCCTCTCTAAGCGCTAAGCAAAGAAAAATAGTTTCAATCAGTGATTCTGACCTTCCCGTTATTCCTATCTCTAAAGAAGGATGTCGAATTTAGAAGAGGGGTGTCGACTTTAGACCAACTTGTGGTCTTTAGTAGTCTCTATAGTCTTCGAAGGGCGGAATATCCTTCATTGATTCCTGCCCGAGTTCACTATTTATAAAATCTAGCCCAAGATTTTGTATAAAAAGTCACCTATCAATCCTATTGTTTTGGGAAAACTCAAGGTTTACCTCGGTATAATATTCAACTGCTTTTGATAGAGGTTCATTGGATCCCAGTTCTCCTGAAGGCTTTAGGTTTGATAGATGAATATTCTAGAGAAACAGACTTTCTTCTTTTGTATATGTATGTATTTATATACGAACCATGCATTTATCCTATTATTCGATGTTATACTGTCGACTCTCTCTAATTCGATTTTCATTGGATCAGAAATTTCCTTCGAATTAGAGAAAAATTCAAATTATATACCACTTTTCAGCTGAAGGGACAGACATTTTAGTTCGAATTACAGAAAGTTTCGAATAATAGAGGTTTGAATTAGAGAGAGTTGATGGTACTTTTTATACAATATTATTATATTTCTACTTTATTTGTATACCAAAAACCAATGTTTCCTTTCTTCACTGTTGTACGAAATTTATACTCAAGTTTAGATATTTTGAAAAAGAAAGACAGTATACACTTTTCTTTAATACTTAAAGTTGTTTTGTTCCTGACATTTCTCTTGAAAAAGCTAAGCTACAATCAAAGTAATAATAATTGAGAAAAAAGGGAAATTCCCACGAAATCTTACAACCACAAACATTTTGGAAGCGCTCTAAATTCATAATATTCATGACGTAATGTTTTCTACGGAAAGACCCCGGTTTTAGCCAGTAGTGGCAACTTTAAACTAGACAAAAGTTGTATAAAAAGCACCACTACTGGCAAAAACCGGGGTCTTTCCGTAAAAAACATTACGTCATGAATATCATGAATTAGATTGGACGGGTAAAATTTAACTCTGAGTTTTAACGCTAGACTTGAGACTTTTAGGATCTGGATGAACTAAAAGTTCAAGAATGGTCCAAGGCTCAAAATATCCCCTGGAAGTGTATAAACCCCTCCCGAATTGAAATATTCGAATAAATTTATCAATTTGCAAAAAATGCATTTTTTCGTCCGAACTTTAAATTGCTGAAAACGAGGAATTAACCAAAAGTCCCAATATATTTCGACCCTGATTGTACGCTTACATTTTTATTGGATAAATTCAAGGTTTTAAAATCTTTGAAACAGTTCGAAAACGAATCTAATGAATTTACACTTGAGTTTATGGCTTGGAATTTACTCCAAAAGGAGAAAACTTTAAAAGTGAATACAGTATGTGGCCCCCAAAACGGCGATCAAATTTGAAATTTCTCTCAAATCTAGAGGAAAAGAGATTTTACAAAAATTTTTGCTGCATGAAAACCTTTAACATCTCTACTTTATTTCCTGGAAGTTCTTTTTCAAAATTTTCAATTTCAACAATATTTTTCAATCGCTTAAAGATAGGTAGCTTTTTTCTAATGGCCCCCAAAACGGAGGTTTGAAATTTTAGCGATTTCTCGAGATATCTTTAAAATATGAATACAAAATTTTGACCATAGTTTTGAAATATGATTTAGAGGGTTGTGGGCATAAATTTATTTGATAAAATTTTTACAGTATACCCCTGGTTGTCAAAATGCAGGTTTGGGGCCCCCAAAACGGAGGTGTAGTTAAAATCAAATTATTAAGCCCAGTGGTAATAGGGGGAAAAACTATGAGCATATTTGTGTTTTCCCTTAAATTTACGACCCGATGGAAGTAAAATTTATGATTTTTATGAAATATTTCAAGATTTTCGATATTGCAAAGTCCAAACTGAAAATTTAGAAATTTTCAAAATGACAATTTTGATTTAACAACGTCTTAATCAAGTTTTTGAAAACAAATCTCTTTTGAAAATGGTTACATTCATGTATGGAATAAGCTGTGAAAATTTTAGAAAAAAAGCTTAATTGAAACTGAAAATATTGAGCTTTAAAGATATTTTTCTCCTATATTTTGCAAAAAAATGACCAAATTTGCCGTTTTTGCTGATTCAGGGAAAATTTTTACATATAATGTCAATTTTTTGCTATAAACTATTAACTCAAGGTGATAGGAATAGAATTCCAAGATTTTTTGCTTTTTCTCATATTTAAAACTTTCGGTTTTGTCAATGCTGATTCTAGGGCTCCAAAATACTGGTTGACCTTCAAGATGCTATATCTTTTACCCAGCCTCTAAAGTCACAGATGTATTTGCATTTTCTGAACGGCATTAGCTCGGGTAAGTTATGGCATGTCTTAATATTACCATAATTTTTAGATCGCATTAGCCGACAGAAAACGACCAAACAAATGACTGAATATGAAGGGTACTATGATGTAGCTTCTAGCCCGATGTGTAACCTAATTGTTTTTTCGCTAATTTTCGCGAAAAACCGTAAAAACTGATTATGACGTCATAGTCGATGACGTCATCAAAACTAAAAATTGAATTTCTCAATTATTGTTTATCCAAATGTCTTCAAACTTTCACCAAAGATGTATCCCACTAAATTCGATCATTTGAAAAAAATTTTTTTCGAAATTTTGATTATGTCAGCAAAAAATATGATTTTTTTGTTTTTTGCTAATTTCTGCTGACGTCATCAAAATTTCGAAAAAATTTCTTTTTTAAATGGTCGACTTTAGTGAGATATATCTTTGGTGAAAGTTTGAAGACAATTGGATAAACCGTTTTTGAGAAATTCAATTTTTAATTTTGATGACGTCATCGATTATGACGTCATAATCAGTTTTTGCTGTTTTTCACGAAAATCAGCGAAAAAACAATTAGGTTACACATCAGGTTAGAAACTTCATTATAGTACCCTTCATGTTCAGTCATTTGTTTGGTCATTTTCTGTCGACTAATGCGATCTAAAAATTATGGTAATTTTCAGTTTTTGAGACATGCCATAACTTACCTGAGAGGTGTAGAAAGTTTCCTATACCCCGTTTTCATAACTTATTTTCAATATACAAGGAGCTAGAGTGAGTTATATGCAATTTTTATCTAATTTTGGTGTTAAAATATTTCCTTTAGACGCAAATATGTTATTTTGAATCTGTCTCAAACCAGCAAAAACATGCTCATTTTTAAGTTTATAACCATCTTTCTTTCAAAATAAACAAAAATCGTTTAATTCTGATAAATCTACAAGTCAGAATCTTCATTTTAATGACGACCTCCGTTTTAGGGGCCGTCTCCGTTTTGGGGGCCATATACTGTACTAATTTAATTAAAACCCTCTACATACACAATAATACGGGTCATTTGCCAAAATTAATTTTCGCCGAATTTAAAAAATTTCTTCAGGGCTCTGACCATAGTCGAAAAATTGATTTTAGTATTTGAACATAAAAGTTATGTTTTAGGTTCTTTAACACTTTTAACAAAGAATTGCCTTTATAAATGCTTTTTAATCAAATTCCTGAAGAGTAACTAAGAATTTAATTGCAAAAATGACGTTATGAACTTTAAAAAAAAATTTTTATCACCGTTTCCACTTGTCATAGCATATCACTTCATACATCGAAAGAAGCCTATTGGAGTGTAGATCACTGGAATAGCTGTGCCATAATCAATTTTTTCACCCAAAAAAAGATATTAGACAAAAACCAAAAAATGCTGACGTCAGCAAAACTTGTTTTTTGAATAACTCCAGTTTGGCTTATGGTATAAACATGAAATTTGGACAAAAGTTGCATATCAATAATAGGAACATTTTTGCATAATTTTTTTTGCAAATTTTGCTGACGTCAGCAGAAATCAGCAAAATACGAAATTATGCAATAAAGTGCTGACGTCAGCAAAATTAAAAAAATTTTTTTTTTCAAAATGATCCTTTTAGTGGTGTGCAACTTAGGTCCAAATTTCATCTTTTTACCATAAGCCAAACTGGAGTTATTCAAAAAACAAGTTTTGCTGACGTCAGCATTTTTTGGTTTTTGCCTAATATCTTTTTTTGGGTGAAAAAATTAATCATGGCACAGCAATTCCAGTGATCTACACTCCAATACGCTTCTTTCGATGTATGAAGTAATATGCTATGACAAGTGGAAACGGTGATAAAAAATTTATGTAAGTTTGAAAAATCTGGACAGGCCTTAATTTGCCTGAGATAGTTTTGTGTGCTACATCAAGTAGAAATTTGTATTTTGTACGTGGAAAATATTAAAAATTCACTATGGTCAGAGCCCTTAATTTGCCAAAGTTTCTTCTCAAGGTAGGTTTTTTAGTGATCTTTTGATAGGTTGGGATTGATTGTGCTGCTCTGAAGTATATTAATCTATTTAAACTTCCAATTCTGACGATTTCTGTCAGACGACTATTATAGCTACTTTTTCCAGAAAGTCAAGTCATATCAAGTCTTTTGTAAAAAAATTTATTGAAAAGTTGCCGAAAGAAGTTCGTACTGAGCATTGAGGACAAAAATGGTTCATTTTTTGACAATTCATGATATTCATGATGTAATGTTTTCTACGGGAAGACCCCGGAAAACCGGGGTCTTTCCGTAGGATACATTACGTCATGAATATCATGAATTCTAAGACGCAAACGCTTAAGCCTTTCGTAACCTCTACGAAACCTTTTTAAACAGATAAAAAATGACAACTTGACAATATTTCAAGCTGACATTTTTGATATTTCGAGGAAATAGCATTTTAAGTATTCTCATGTTTGTAGTATTGGACATTGGACAATAAGGCACTCTTATTTTACAGCGACGTCGCTGAAGTCGATATAAGAGTGCCTTATGTCCAATACTACAAACATGAGAATACCTAAAGGGAACTTATTTTGGCGGGAACTAATTTTGGCGAATTTGGCGAATTTAGGCAAAATTCGCCAAAATTAGTTCCCGCCAAAATTAAATATTTCTTTGCTCGCCAAAATAAGTTCCCGCCAAAATTAAATTTTTTGTTTCCTTGCCTAAATAACCCCTGAAATTCATCAAAATTGCTCAAAATAAGGCAAAACAGAACAGATTTACGCTGTCATTCGCCAAAATTAAAAATTTCGTTGACTCGCCAAAATTAGTTCCCGCCAAAATTAAAATTTTTTAAGATTTTCGCCGCTCGCTAAAATAATTTCCCTTAGGTACTTAAAATGCTATTTCCTCAAAATGTCAAAAATGGACATAAGGCACTCTTATTTTACAGCGACGATATATGCTTATGAATCGTGCAAATACGCATCTTTGTGCAAAAAATATGGTGAAAACTAATGGTGAAATCTCGAGAAAATACCAAGTATGTTTATTGAAAATCAGGCTCTGTCACATTTTAGGTATTGCCATTTTGCATCAGTGTCCAAAATTTCATAAAAAATATAAATTACAGCTCGAGAAATTCAAGAAAACCTGTTTTTCCGGCGATTTTTGGAAAGTTCCGGCTTCATAATCAGTTTTATTGACAATTGAAGCAGGCTTGATGGTGGGCATTGTTATCAATATAATGTTTTTGTGTGAAAAAACAATGAAATATATGGAAAAATGCCAATGAAAATTTGCAAAAACGGTGATTTCCGGCACTTTCGGCCGGAAAAAAACTTTCCTCAAAAATCGGACTCGGCCATGTTTTGGGCATTGCTAATACGCACCTTTGCGCAAAAGATCAGAAAAAAATAACGAGCCAATCTCGATAAAAGCTAATAACAGACGGACGAACTGATATTCATAACTGAGTTTTAATTAGACGATGCTATCGTCCGTTTAAAGGTCAGTAAACGCGAGAAAGAGTTAGGGCGGTTTACGGGAAAAAAGTGGCGGTAGAGTTTTGGAACACTGTAAACATCTCCGCCACTGCTTACTCCACCCGAATTTATCACGCATCTCCTAAACTATTCCTTTTTTTAGTGATCTTGTGTAGACGATAGGATCGTCTAAGTTTTAATATGAGCCTTAGGAACTTAGGATCTCAGGATTCAAAAACTGAAAATTGTTCCAATACTGTAAGGCTGGGAATATAGCCACTGAAGCTGTTCAAAATCAAATATCCAATGAAAAAAGTAGAAGTACTAGAATCGCAGTTCTCGCCCGTACTCTAAATTCTGAATAACGTTAAAATACACCAAAGACTTTCTTCTTTCGACCAGGATTATAATAGTTCTTCGGACATCATGTTACTCCCACTGTGAGAGGGGTCGATAATAAGGAAATGCAAAAATTCAAAAGGGAAAATTAATCTTCAAGCTTGATGACAGTTTGATTTTGATATTATGCTTTTGTATTTTTTTTTTCAAAAAACAAATTAAAATTTATATTTTAAACTAGAACATTCCACCAAGGATCATTCATTGCTGCTGAAAAAAATAGACAGAGCAGAGATGAAATATGTTATACCCTTTTTCTGGAGAGAGGTTTCAGTCTTGTCAGTCCCATCTTCTCCTTAGTAATTTTGTTCTTTGACGACTGCTTTGATAATAGGGGCCGTTCACATAGTACGTACCCCGTCCCCCTTGTACGTAAGCGTACGCAAATGGCCATACCCCCCTAGTAAGTACATACTTTTTCATTCACCCCCCTCCCCTCGGTTAAAGAAAATTTCGAATTCAAATCGTTTGGTTCGGACCTTTATTTCATACATGAAACTCAATGTTTATAAAGAAACTTTTTTCTTTTCCTTGATGCGTATAAGAAGCGTAAAAGTCGACAAAAAAAAACAAGCGAAAAAGGGCTATGAAAATTTTCTCTGCGTACGTACATTTTCCTTTGAGCCCTCCCCGCACCCTGTACGCAAGCATACGCTTTTGAGAAGACCCCGTACGTACTATGTGGATGGCAACGGAAGGTCTAAAAACACAATTTGAACAGAGAGAAAATTACAAAAAAAGATAGAAAGGCAGCACATACCTTATTTATTTTCCTTCTAAAGCGTTTAGTAAAGCTTCACAAGTATCTAGTTGAATTTGTGCTTCGGCTTTACCAGCTTCGTCCGCTGCACTGGCCAAAGCAGTCCGCGCGGCATCGGCGGTTCGTCGGGCGGCATCAGCGTCAAAGTTTTCGATGGGTTGGGCTTCTTCAGCCAAGATTTGTGCACTGGAGTCGCTGTTGACGGTGATGGTGCCGCTACTGACGAAAAACTTTTGTGCGTTTCCTAAAAAAGGAGTTTTTAATTCAATTAAGTCGGCACAAAATAGGAACTTTTAGGAAGATGAAACTAACGTAAATTCGCTTTATTTACTGTAATGCGGAAACCATATCAGGGTTATTAGGCTTATTCCCTTGAGAGTGGTTTCTACATAGTAAGAAAGAAGAGAGCACACTTAAAGCGAATGAACATAGCAAATGAAAAGCTTTAAATATGGTTCATGTATCCATTGCATCGGTCATAGAGAAGGGTCTAAATGGCACAATCTTCTTTAAGTAGTAGCTGTTATTTGCTTGGCCAAACAAAGATGACTACTGACAAATCAGTAAGTAAGTTACCATACTTTTCGCCCACCCTTAAGGTAGATGGCGGGGTAAACAATTTTTCAAAAAAGTCGAAAAGGGTGGGGTTTACAGGGATTTCTCGGGCAAGGACAGTTAAGGAGGGAAAAGGTGGGGTATGTTTTAAAAAGAGTGAAGATTTTATTTAATTCAATTAAAGTTGTCCTTAGTTTGGTTTTAGTTGATTTTAAATTGGGGTTTTTCTGAAAAGGCGTGGTTCAGAGGAATTTCTTGATTAAGGACGGGGTAGGTGCCAAAGGGTGTGGTCCAATTTTAGAGGGTGGGGTATTAACCCCGTTTGAAAGAATGCTATTCTAAGATTGAAACAAAGGAAAACTAACCTTCACTGAAAACAGTCATAAGACCAGGTCGAAGGGCAGCAATGATTGGCACGTGTTGGGCTAAGATACTGAAGTTGCCGGAACCTGATGGAACATCGACTTGCGTGACTGGTTCTTCATTGAAGTAAGCCTGACAAAGAAAGAAAGAATAATTTATCAGCAAACCGAGATTTCTTGTTTTTCTAAAGACAAATTTTCGCCTTTGAAAGTAAATACAACAAAAGATACTAGAAAAGGAAGGAACCCCCCCCCCCTTCTTTCAGATTTTCAATGGGTATTTGGATGGAACCAATTCTTTCTCGACAATTAACCTCCTGTAATTTATTCACTGAAAACTTGTCAAAGCTCTCTCAAGACAAAGCACAAATACCAGGGCATTGAAAACAACTGCAGTGACTAAAATCAGTGATTTTCATCACTTTTTGAATTATTTTCAGAATTTTTGCAATGTTTCAAACTAAATTTTAAAATGTTCTCGTTTAAAGAAAATTTCCGAAGTTACTTTTGCATTCAGTCAAATGCCTTTAATGTTTGCTCAATTCATAAACTCAATTTTTAGAGTATTCAATTTTTGCAAAACATGAATATTACGTTGCAAAAATCAGCTCTCTTGAAAAAAATGGCCCCGAGAAGACAATGTTTCTCCTGAAAAGACCAAAATTGGGTGGTCTCTGTGTCTAAATATCCCTAAAAATTGTAGTACATGGTTATTAAAATACCACTTCTCTAAAATGGGGTGGTGGTATGCAAAAAAATCTTGAAAACCCTTTTAGTATTCATATATGTCTGAGATTTTAGTAACGAACCTCCTGTAGTATGCAGTAAATATTGCTTTAAAAGGCTTTTTAGTTTTTTCAAGATTTGAATAAAAAAAGATATCTTTGAAGCATATCCGCATTGATATTCATAATTTAAGAGCTTTCTATACCAGTCTATATTTGACTATAAGGGAAACAAACACATCATTCGCTTTCGAAACTTGCTTGAACAGGAATGAACAGGCAATCTAAATAAGTATAAACAATCCCGAAACTAAATGTAATTCGAGAATCCAAAAATCTACAGCTCCAGCATGAATAAAAGAATCGATGCAAAATTGTACACAACATTGTGTTAGATGTTTACACAACAAATACGAAAATCAAAACAAAATTTTGTTATTTTGGTAAAAATAAGTATTATAGAGGAGTGTAGAACTAGATGATTTGGTATCTAGCATTTGCTCTGATAAGCTTTCCAGAATCACTGAATAAATAACAAGACAAAGCTTCAAAAAATACTTGTTGGTTTTATTTTATATTTTCTGAACTTACTTTTAGATGATGAGAATGAAGAACGAGAAGAATGCTTTTGTAATTTTCTACATCATTTGCAGTGTAATGGGTAAGAGAAAATCTAATTTCTTGTTTTTAGCCTTAAACAAACTCTCGATAAATCCGATATTGGATCTGAATTCCAAATGTCGTTGTACTGAATTGAAGTACTGAGAGGTGAACCATACCATACACCTCACTTTAAACTAGGTGTGGCATCTGAATAAACTAGGTGTGGCATCTGAATAAACAAGGTGTGGCATCTGAATAAAAACTAATAGAGTTAATTTTTTTTTTTTTAGGTTCCCTTCAAAAAGATATCCACATATCACGTGATTCAACGAGTCAGGATGTTACTGGTTGCGGTAATATATCAAAGCCTTGTCAATCAATCCCATATGCTCTTCAACTTTGTTTGGACGGAGATAACATTCTATTGGATTCGAGATTCAAGTACGTCTTGAATGAAGCAATGTGTATTCAAAAAGCTCTTCAAATGAATATCTATCGACCAGACAAGAAGCGCGTCAACCATTTTACAACGATCCAGTTTGACGGAGACTTAGATAGCCTTGTTGAAATTTATGATAATGTATCTTTCACAGACATATCGTTCAGTCACCAAAATTACAATTCAAAACTTAAAACAATTTTTGACATCCACAATAGAACAATGGTTCTACAGACTTTGTTTTGTCAGATAACCGTTAATTCGACAAATGATTTGGATGAAATCTCTACAAATTACACTTTATTTAAAATAAGTACGCCACATAACCCTGTTATTATCTTTGACAACACATATTTCATCAGAAATCAAGCCCAACAGACCAGCTATCATATTTCAGCACCCTTGATTGCCCGTGAAGAATTATCAACAGGTATTCATTTTATCGCGTGTTCCTTCAATAACCTTCACATCAATATCAACAGTGGCGAGTTTATGGGAAAAACACTTGTTTCAATAAAATATACAATTTTTAACAGAACACAGTTTGAAATTAATGGATTCAATGTAGAGATCTACGCAGCATTCTCAATTAAGTCTGCATTACACATTAATAATAACAATCTCAACAATAATAAAATGACTGTTTTTATTTGGGACAGTTCATTTATAGGTTCCTATGGATTGTCCTCAACTCATCAGTTTATGCTTGAAATAGTATCTAACTACAATCGTGATTCCGAAGTTGAGATAGTAAATTGTATTTTTAAGAACGGAGATTCCGGCTGTGTTTATTTGAATTCAGTCAAGGCTCTTTTAACGAACTCCACATTCAACAACAACACGATGATGGCTGGTATATATTCAATGATCAGGGAGATATCAGCTGGAGTAACATCTTTTGCTGGTAAGCTTAATATTGTAGACTGTAGTTTTCGTGGGAATTCAGTATCCAGTAACCAAGTGAGTTCAATATACGCTCGTCCTATGGAGCAGTTTGGTTTTGAGATGATTAAAACAGAGATATACAGCGAACATTGGCAGAATTCAATTGAAGATATCCCTGTTATTGTAGTACCTCTTCAATTTCCATCAAACATAACATTACAGAAAATGAATATAACTTGTCAGAAAGGACAAAATCTAGAAATTCTAGAGTCACCTAGAAGGTCATTTGACACTTATCTAAAAATCAGTTGCAAAAGCTGTAGAGAAACTAGATACAATGCTCTTGATAAATCCTCAATCTTATGGGATGACACAAAGAATATTTCGAAAACACACAAAGTAGAATGCTTTAAATGCCCATATCAGGCTTATTGTGTTGGTAATGGTAGTATCCGCAGCAATGGAAACTATTGGGGAAAATCCAACTTGGAAGGTTATGTAGATTTTTACCTTTGCCCACCAAACTATTGCTGCCCTAATCTCAATAAATGTCACTCCTTTGATACATGCCAGGAGGGACGTAAGGGCAGATTATGCGGAGATTGCTTGGAAAATCACGCTATTTCAATATTCAGCCAAAACAGATGTGTAAGATTTAGGCAATGCGATTCACAAGGATTATTTATACTGGGATATTGTATTAGTGTTTTGCTCATATGTCTTTTCCTGCTCTACAACACTGATTTGTGGAAGTTTTTGAAAAATCTAGCAACGCGTAAAAAAACAAGGAGAGAAAATAGCCAAAATGAAGAGACAACATCAACTGAGAACGAACATCCATACTTGTTATTACAAGATGAAAACACTGCAATTTTACAACAACAGCAGACATCTAGTTCCTTTTCCGGCATTATCAAAATAACGTTTTTCTTCTACCAGACAGCATCCATTTTAAGAATTGTTTCGTCTGCAAAAGAAGCTTACCACATGCCACATTTTATAAGCATAATCATATCATTCTTCAATATCAGAATTGACATAAAAAGTGACGCTAGTGAATTCAACATATGCCCACTCAATACATCGAATCCAATTATAATCGAGTTGATTAAATCTAGTTTACCCCTAATTTCACAAGTAGCATTGTTACTTCTCCTCTTCGCTCCATTCCGTACTAGTTTTCACAGACGTCTAAAAGGAGCCTATGTTAACCTTTTGCTACTTGGATATATGAGTATAGCAGTATTTTGTTTTCATACTGTCAACTGCATTGAAATTGATGGAGAGAATTATCTATACACACGAGCATCTGTGAAATGTTTTCAACCCATGCAAAAAGCTATTCTTGGCATCATCTGCTTATGGATCATACCGTTTCCCCTTGTTTTATATTTTGGATGTCGCAAACTTCGTGTACACAAAATTACACCCAATGAGTTCCTGTTTATGTTAACTATACCAGTATCTTCAGTCTACTATCTAGTTATGCGGCCTTGTTTATGTCAGTCAAATTACATTGATTTAAAACCAGAAAATCTGGATGATGCAGCACATATGTTATCCATCCTGAATGAACCCTTCCACGAGAATAAAGATGGTTTTCAGCTTATGTGGGAGCCTATTCTAATTGCACGGAGACTGGTTTTAGCGGCTGTCACTACCTTCATAATATCACAAATGACCAAACTTTATGTTACCAGTTTACTTTTAGTATTGTTTACAATCCATGATTATATTGCAAAGCCATTTAACCAAAAGAAATTGAACTTTACGCAAATCACATCAATGTTAGTTTTGATTCTCTTAGCAATGGTCAACTTGTTCTGGGCATACTGCAATGATTCAAATCTGATTGGAAAAGATGCATCATTTGTGCTTGGGAAATTTCTACTGGCTTTTGAAATGGTTATCATGTGCTTCCCATTTATTTTTGCAATTTATATTTTAATTTTAAAATGTTTTAAATATTGTCATAGGAAACAAGAGTAAATATTTGTTGGGCATAATTCAAACCCATGAAGATGAAAATAGGAAATTCTATAACGATAAAATATAACCAACCCCTTATGTCAGGTTTTCAACCAACTCAAAAAGTTTCTTAATATAAGAAATTGGAAATAAAACTTTGCCCAATCAATAGAAATATTAGCAACTACAATGTAGTTTTAATTGTATTTTTATTTTTTTCATGATTTTATTTAATTTTTTTAATTTTTAGTGTTTACTGGATGATTATTAAGAAAATTCAGAATAATGTATAATTTAATTTCAAAGAAAAGTATGATGTTAAATTCATCATTGATTATTTCTTTTTATCACAAAAAACTTATCACACCATCAGGCTAAACTTTTTTCTCCATCTTTCGCATCACCAGAAAAGCTACATTTTTTACGTTCTGAAGGTTAATTTCATGAGATTTAATGGAAATAAATGATTGTCAAAAAAACATGATACGTCGGGAAAAAAATGTGGCTCTGAAAAAAAGGATAAGGTCAAAACTTAAGCATGGGGATTTGTGACCAAATTTTTTAAAATGGCTTTGTTGTCTTTTATCCTTTGGCTTTGAAGAGCATAAAAAACTACATTCTGTCAAAATTTCAAACTTCTACCAATTGCAAGCAAATCTGGAATTATCTTGATTCTAATCTAGAGGGACCCCAGCCTGGGAGCCACCGATTCCTTCTTTTTCATTTTTAAATAGGACACCCACCACTCATATTTACAAACTTTCAAAGCCTCCCCACAACTTGCTATCAATTGCAATTGAGGGTAACAGTAAATTTCTTTGATCTATGACTATGTTCTTTTGTTCATACGGCATTTTTTTACAAAATAGTGAGTTAAAAATTGCTCGGTCTACTTTAATGGGACAAACTTCCGCGGGATTAAATTTTGCGGTTGGGCCTATCCGCGAAATTTAAAAGTTTCGCGGGGACTTAATTTCGCGGGTGGCACTATTGGGTGTCTATATTTTCACAATTTTTGACTTTCACTGTCAAATCATACATGTTGGTTGTTGAAATACACATTATTTGCGCCTCTTTGATACAAGTAACCATTCAAAAAGTATTTATTTGACATATTTTGAGTTTTGTTTAGAAATTTTTGCAGATCAGGCCCTTCCAAAATTCCATTGAAACTTAATTTCGCGGATTTTCGCGGATGACACCCAAATCCACGAAATTCGCGAAATTCGCGAAATTTAATCCCCGCGAAAGTTTATCCCATTAAAGTAGACTGCCAATAGAACTAGAACTATTATTACCATCTCTGAAAAGAAGGGTGTTGAAATTTGATGAGGGATTTGGACATTAGACCAACTTACAGTATTGACTTGATTTTCGTAATCGACACATTGAATCTTCTTGAACTTTCTACCCTTAAAAATACTTAGAGATAAATCCAAAAGTACAAGACATTCCTAAACCTTTCCTTCTTTTTGGATAATTTGAGCTTTGGGCTCATCTAACTGCATTTAAGAGCAAGCAGGTTAATGGCAAAATTGTTTTTTGGAGTTCGTAAAGTTCACTTTTAAAATTTGAGAGTTTAGTTGACACACTTGATCCTTAAATGATGGTAGTTCAGGAGGTAAAGATCTTGATGAAAGTTTGTACTATCCCCATGAAACTTTCTAAAAACTAAGATTCATTGTCTTTTTGAGGGCTCATTTTCTGTCCAATCTTGACCAGAAATTGTTATTTTGAGCAGATTTGTTGAGATTTTTAGGATTATAAAGTTAAGACGGACTTTGAGCTAGCCCTAATCTTTAAACGAACGAAAAAAGTTACAACTTCTGATAAATTTTTACACTATCTATAGGATGATTTCATAAAATCAAGAATCAAGTATCAATGGGTACTTATTTTGGGCTCTAGTCAAAAAATTGAAGAAAAAGACTTTTTGGCCCAAAAAATTTGGCACATTTGACAACTTTTTTCACTCAGTTTTATTGTTTTTATATAAAAGATTCATCATAGCCCTTACATAATAACAAATTCAGTGACCTAGACCCCTTTGAAGTTAGCCAATGGGCCAAAATATCCCAAATTTTAGTCATTTTTTGAACGATTTAAAATTTTTTTTAAATCAAGATTAAAATTAAAGGTAGGAGGTTACATAGGTTTTTCTTTTGATCCTAGGAGACCAGGCAGTTGTCTTTCAGGAACAGAAGAGTTGGAGGCCAGACAATGTTGTTATTTCTAAGAAAATTGGGCTAAAGTTGGTACTTTTTCGAGACCATATCCTCATTTTGATTTGAGAAAGCATGGTTCTATATCAAAAAACTTTTTAAGTGCAATGCCCAAAAATGTCAAAAACTTCAAATTAGCACAAATCCGGCATTATGAATTTTCAGCTGTTTTCAGACCAAAATATTTTGGGATTTTACTCAGTTCGTTGTACTTAAAAAAAATATCCAAAAATGAAAAAAATCTATGTTTCAAACTATTGGAACTGCCCCTTAAAAAACTGGCTCTTATTAACCATTGATTAATATTGATACTGTAATATCAATACAAAACACCAATCGATTAAAACTCTTAGGTGCCAAATAAACGGGGGGGAGGAGGGGGGGGAGGGGTTCAAATAAAGGGTGAAAACCGTGTTTTCAGCCAGAAACAGCTATTTTGTCCAGTTTTTGCGCTTTTTGAAGCTCAATATCTCGAGTTAGGTACTGAAATCACCTATACTTGCAATATATCTCTAATCTTAATTTTTTGAGAGCTTTCCAAAAATATACAACAGGTCTCCGTTTTCTCGAGCTAAAATTTTCATTAATTTTAACCCTATGATTTTTGCCTGAGAACGTCATATTTGTCCGAAAATCACACCAAAGTGTCCGAAAAAAAATTGGAAACATTATAATTTCGATTCCCCTACCCCTTAGCTTTCCAAAAATGTATAACAAGTGCTTTGATCAAAACATTCGAGCGATTTTACAAAATGCCCTCTACTAATACTATTTGGGTACTTATTCACATAATTTTGCTGTTTTTCAATAAAAAAAGTAGTTAGTTGTAATATTTTGACTTTTTTCAAATATTAATTTTTTTGATTTGAAGTCTTTTTAATCGACAAATTTTTTTTACTCTTTTGAGAAATTTTTTGATTTTTTTAAAGACAAAATTTCCAAAATGGTCAAGAAGTGTGTGATGAAAATCAAAGGACAAAAGCTTCTGACTCCATCATTGATAGTTTGCTTGAATTACCTGTCAATTCTCAGTCTGAAAAACTAACATAGTACCCCTCTCTTGGTCTAAACTGTAAAATTTAAGATTTTAGGGGTGGTGTCCCTATTTTTTACATCAAAAATGAAGTAGTACCCGGTACTAAATATGGGTGGGTGGTACTAAATATGGGTGGGTGGTACTAAATATGGGTGGGTGGTACTAAACAAAATTTTAGTAAAAAATCAAGTTAGTACAGGGATCGAATTAGCATATCGCATTTCGCGATACGCGATGCGTTTTTGGATTACTTATAAGCTAAAAATTGAAAATTGATCCATTTTAGGATGCAAAATCATGCTTATCAAAAAATTGCGATGCACTTTCTATCCCTTATTTCGATGCCTGTAGTACCCTATGGGTTAGTACCCTGCCTCTGTACCCCACCACCCTAGGCACAAGTGTTTCAACTGGTATTCCAACGAAGCTATATTTTGGTTTGTACAGAAATTTTGCCTGCTCAAATCAAAACAACAAAATGGTCAATCTCACTAAAGCAAAACATTGCAACCACGGCATTTCCCTGGATAAAAATTCTGGTCACGTGACCATCCGTGATTTTAGACCAATGAAAACGCTTCATTTCCCCGGATTAAAGTTGTGTCTACACTAACACGTGGGAAATTGCTAGAAAAAGAGAGAAAAAACCTGGGGTTAAATTAAATTTTTCTCCCTTCTTGCGGCAAACATAAAAGACTTTAACCAGTTACATGTAAATGCCTTGAAAATGTCAATATGAAAATTGCGTAATCAGAGAACGTATGTCTCGCTCATTATAAAGAGGCCGAGACAAACTTTCAATAATTGGATTGTAACATCGAGTTAAGTCTCTTTGTTAAGTCACCAGGGGGTAAATAAAACAGAACTTGATACATTTATCGTTCGTTTCAACTCGACGATTCGTTTAAAACTCAGCCTCCTAAATATTTGGGGTAGGTAAAATATGTACAAAGAAATTCATACTTTTCCAACCCGGCAAATCTTTAAAAAACAAGCGAACAATAAAATATAATTACCCTTTCCAAATAAACCTCTTCGGTGGCGAGCGTAGTCTACTCTGACGTAATTGTAAAATTTATGTGATGAATTTATGTGATGGAAGTTTGACATATGCTTGTACTCTCTGTGTATTTACATTCGTTGTAATGTAATGTTGTTTGGGGAATTATGAAGTTCTCTGGAATTTCGATTGCATTTATTCAGGTTGATTTTTTATGACTTCTAATGGTACTTTTTCTAACGAGTTTGATTACTCTGTTCTCACACTTATGTCTTTTTTTTCGCGTCCTTTTCCGTGATTACTTTTATTTATATTTTTAATGACCTGTAAGAAGGCATATTGGTGTTATATCATAAATATATTAATTATTATGTAAGTAAGTGATATTTTAAGTAACAAGATCATTACAATTTAATTTGAAGTTTGTCGGAAGTCATAACTCCTTGCCAGTGACCCGCAGAGAAATTTTTAGTTGGCAGACACTGACTTTAGGTTGGTTTGGAAATCGTTTTATTTTGAAATGTAATCTTCACTTTGGATGAATACTTTTATTTATTTGGATTCCTGAAGGTGAAGGCTTCTTCATAAAGACGAAAGACATGTATATATTTTTCGGATCCGGTATGCGGGAATAGTGGCAGGACCTGCAGGCAACCTGGTAGGATTGGGTATGGGTGTGGTTTGGGTGTGATTACGTATCAGAATGGCTAGGAATTGGGTTATCATCAGTTAGGGTTAGGGTTGGAGCTCAAAACAAGCACTCTTTTGTGATTTTCTCTTAATACAGTCTGGTCTGCAGTTTGTACAATATAAATAGCCGTCAGAAGCGTTATCCTGGCATGAATCCGTGGCGCAGTGGATAAGGCAATGGGTTTCAAATCATCGGAAATTTGCATTTAGTGGGTTCGAATCCCACCGGTGGAGATCTGTCGGTAAGTCATTCAGTAAGTTAGAAAACATAGAAAATAACTCACAAAGAACCAGAAAGTCAGAAAAACTACGAACAAGAGACTGGAAAGTACGAAATAAGTCCAGATCTGTCTTTGTGAAGAAGCCACGACCATTCCTGAAAGGTTCAAGGTTTGTTTATATTTTATTTCAAATTATTTCATTGATTTATTGAGCTGCAACAGCTGATTGAAAAACAAAGATTTTTGATAGTTATCAGCATGGGCTTGGCCGCCATTTTGAATTTCGATTTTTTTTCTCCTGTACTTGGCAATTTAGAGGTTGTTCGTACTACGCGATTTGGCTTACGCGATTTGGCTTACGCGTAACACTTGTGTGGGGTAACAAACATTTCCTGGGATGGCCCATTAATCAATTTTATTGATTACGACCTGTCTGGATTATGATAATCTTTCCTCGCTTCATTACATGTTCTAGACAGGCAGCTGACGACATCTAAAATCTGGACAACTTTGGGACAAACGTCGAGTTGATTTTTCTTGTTCCCATATATCTACTGATCGTAAAAATTTTACTTAGCGGCTGAAAATTTATTTAACGGACATGTCCGGTAGTAATTTGTCAAATGATGACGTCACCACCAAAAGTGAAAATTTGATTTCAGCATATAATAATGATATATATACCATTTTTATACTACGCATTTTTCGATCTAGATTCTAAATCACATCAGTCTCAATAGGTAAAAATTTAGATTTCAAAAGTTATGACTTAAATTTGACATGTGATTTTGGTCAATCAAGACCCTCTCACCCCCTAAAAATGTCAAATTTTAACGTCATCAAATCGAAAAACAATTTACACCATTCGAAAGCTTGTCAAAAACTATATAGAAGACAATTAAACGGGTATATTCAATTTCTCAGCCTAACTCGAGAAAATTGAGATCGTAATTCCTTACAAAATGAGGCATTTTTTCAAAAATGACGTCATAGAAGAGCTAGGGACCTCAATAACTTTTCATATTCAAATTTTTACTTGTTAATATTAATGTGATTTGAAATCTACATCAAAAAACGCTTCGAATGGTATGTAAAACTTTGAAATTTTGCAACATCAATTTTTCACTTTTGCTTGTGACGTCATCAATTAATAAATTATTCTCGGACACGCCCGGTAAAGAATTTTAAACACGCCGAGTAAATTTTTCTGACTCTCTAAACTATAAAGATTTCTAAATAAGTACTCAATATTTGTCCCTCGAATTTTCACTGATTCACTTTCAGTCAGGCACATCCTGGCAAATGAACGGGGTGAGCATTTGCATGGGGTATTCGTCACCCAGTGTAAATGAGATAGGACGTCTCAGGCTAAAAACGTGAAAATGAATAAAAATGAACTTCAAACTGAAAAAGGGAAAAATGGAAGAAAACTGGGAACTTTATTTTTTTGTTAAAAGTTTCTTCAATCTTAGATGACAAAATTGACTGTCTATTCTTTTTAATTTTCCATTTGATGACCAGACAAGTAAATTAATTTTAAACACCCATCGCTTTGTTTCCCTCCCAGACCCTGCCCAGACCCAGTGCAGTGATGCAAGTTGGTACCCAATTTCACGGCATGTCAACATTATACAAAGTTTTAAAGTAGCTTGAAAAAATGACCAAACTGCTACCATTGGACTAGCAGAAGCCCACAGAAAAGCGCTGCGATAATGGGAAGATACAAGCAAATATCATAAAACCAACATGTTGAACATGAATCAAACTAGTCAAACGAATTTCCCAATTTTGATTTGGTTTGCTAATCAAACAGTTATCATTGGATTAGTTCGATTATTCAATTAACATCGCCTAGGTAATCTTTTTAAATAATTTTTTCTTATCTCCAGACGATCTCAATCGAACGGGATCGGCGATCGAACCAGTCGAACCAAATCGAACACAATCGACCGATTGAAATTCGATTGTCGAACGCAATCGAATCTCAATCGAACGTCAAAATTCTGGGTAATATTCGATTGGTTCGATTGTTGTTTGACTGGTGCGTTCGTAGATTCCGTTCGATTGAGATCGTCTGGCTTTATTCTTGCAGCTCCCCAACATCCAAGCTCTCAAACATCACAAGCTGAATGAAATTACTTTCGATTTCCCGTAGAAATTATGCAATGAACAATCCGGGGGGGTCAATGTATCGACGATCGAACGCAATCGAATGCAATCGAACATCAATCGAACGCAATCGAATATCAATCGAATCTGAAAATTGCAGTAATATTCGATTGAAATTTGAAGGACCCTGCCGACGCACCGGACTTAACGAACACCGGACACGCGAAAGTCCGGTGTAAAATGAGAATTCTTTTTACCACCGGACAATCTCTACACCGGACTTAAGGAAGTCGTATGTCCGGTGCCGGAGAAGGATATTTATTTCCACCGGACAATCAAAACACCGGACATGACCAGTCCGGTGCGTCCGGTGTTTCTTAATTTTTTGTTTCATAAATGTCCGGCGTCCAAAATTCCCTGTATGCAACACCGGACTGACACCGGACTTATTGCGTCCGGTGTAGTGAAAGGATACTTTTTGCCACCGGACAAATACACCGGACAGTCCGGTGCGTCGGCAGGGTCCTAAATTTGATTGCGTTCGACAATCGAATTTCAATCGGTCGATTGCGTTCGATTTGGTTAGACTGGTTCCATCATCGATTCTGTTCGATTGAGATCGTCTGGTTATCTGAAGCTGGTTTATAAAAAATTGATACCTGTGTTGGAGTGCCAAAAGTAAGGTTTAAAGCAGATCCAGATGCTTCAGCATAGTTTCTAGATTGTACAACAGTTTGGATGGCACGGAGATTGTTAACTTTTAAAAGTCTTCGTGAGAATGAAAGTGCCATGATGGTTCCAACAAATGCCTGACTTCCCCGAGTAAAATCTGACTGAAAACAGTGCACTTTCGCTTGGTCCCGCACCGAAATACGGTTTTTTATCCTGGGAGAAAACCTGAATACCAAAATCAGACACAAAACGTCACGATTTAAGTTTTCTAGGGCTTTTACTTTGGATTTTAACTCCCACCAAATGTGAAAAGCTGCCATTTTATTTTCTCTCCACCATACAGGATAGGTTTTTACGGTGGAGAGCTCAATTTCTTTTCGTCCGAAAAGTGATTACCGAGTTTATCCAGACCCCATTACTCGAATAGTTCGAGAATCGAACTAGAGGGGGAGGTTGCAAGCTGACGGGTATGTGCCGCCCGACTTTCGACCCTCGGACCCTTAGCGGAATTAACAAGGAGAAAAAATAAGAACATTTTGCGATTTTTACGACGTTTCCGGCCCTTAGTCAGTGGGACTGAAATTCAATTACAGAGACTTTAAGGTCCCAAAAAGGCACCCTTAAGGGCGGCACACACCCGTACCTTTCACTTGAAGTACCCAAGCTTACTCGAATTTTTAACATATACAATACCCTAGAATCCGAAGTTCGGGCCGACGAGTTTTCTACCGATAAAGTAGTACTTGATTATCTTCGTATCATGTAACATTTGAAAAGTGTAGTTTATTTAACATTTTTCTGAGCTTTTCCTTAAAAATAATTTCGCGGATAAGGTCTTTCCAGATATCCATTGGCATTGGGACTAGGGCGACTAGGACTTGATATCGCAGCGGCGCACTTATGCCAAATTCCGCAAAAATGCTCAAAATTTGATCCCTGCGAAATTTTATCCCATTTGGAGTACCTACCATTGAGTTTAAAGGCCGAAGGGCTAGAGTTCAATCTTTAACCTTTCTTAGCGGTAAATTTTAGTTTCAATCTGTCATTTGTGTAAAATGCAACTATGGTAGGATTTGTTGGCTTCAAATCCTACCAAGGAGATTGACTTCTAGCCCTTCGGGCTTATACTTCATTGGTACCTACCGTGAGAGTGGGTAACTTGCATCAGTGGAGGAACATGCATAGCCCTCAAATGAATGACCTGGCTGGTCATTAAAATGCAAAGTTAAATCAAAACAAAAATGGTAGAGTAGAGCTGCGAGCGGAGCTGAATAGAGTTTATATTTTAATGACCAGCCAGGTCATTTATTTGAGGGCCGGAGGGCTATGCATGTTAGCCTCCACTGATGCAAGTTACCCACTCTCGCGGTATAATTTAGAATGGTGTCACTTACTTTTGAGCCGTAGATTTTACTAGATTACAAATCACCGGGAATACTTCGTGGTCAAATAAAAATTCTTATTCTGTGATTTCTGATAAATATTTTTTGCGGTATCATAATTCAAAGATTACTCCATGTCTAATTGGCATAACAAAAGAAATACAAATTAGTAATTAAAGAAAAAGATGCAAAACTGTAAATGTGTAAATAAAAAAAACTGAATAAAATATTTGTAAATAAAGGTGCTTTGGACAAAAAATAAGGTGTAGAAAGAAGTACAAAATATAAGTTTATAGATAACCCTAAACTCTGAAAAAATGTCGACAGGTGGATGGAATGGATGGAATGGGTCTGTAAATTTACCACACGATTTATATAAAAAGCAGCCTGGACCCAATCGTATTATCTGCTTTTCGAAATTTACTGATGATGCTGCATACGTCCTAATATAGTAAAAATCATTACATCTTAGTAAAAAACAAGGAATGTGATCATGGGTAAAAATTAAAGATTCAAGACCGGAACATCAAATAGAATTCAGTAATCCCGATATAAGCGGAGGGCAACACAACAACAAAAAGATTTTATCAAAAAATACTATTTCCCTATTATTATTATTGTATCAATAAATATATATAATGTATTACAAAAAATAATGGGTTGTTTGTTACACACTTCTTCATACACACTTTTTTATAAGAATACACTTTATATGAATGTCCATGATGAAAATGGCCAAAAAATTAAGAATAAGTTAAGAATATCACCATCATGGAATTTTGCTACTAAAGCTAAGAATGGCCATTTTTAAAGCATTTTCAATCATAAATTGTCAAGTAAGGCTCACTCCTTTCACAAAAATGCCATTTTATGCTTGAGACGTATGTACTAAATGTTAAATTTTGGGTGAATTTCGAACCTAACCAAAGAAAATACCCTAAAAATATTTTAGGATGAATTTCCCAAAAAAGTTAAGAATATCCATGATGAAATGGATTTACACCAATCTTATAAAAAAAGCGTGTATTTAAAGAATCAAGTAGTTGCTACATCTCTGGGAAACTCTCAGGAAACTGAAGAATGACAATAGCACTCTACATTTTGAAAGAATTTTGAGGAGTTTGTAAACATCGGCAGATGGTTAAAGGATAGAAAGGATAAAAATTGACACCATAATCAAGATCCAAGAGCGTCGAAATGGTTGTTTTACGCATTGGGCACGTGGCTCAAAAAAGATGAGACAGAGGTGAGCTTACTCTTCAATATGGTCAAATGATTAGAAAAGACACTCTACGTTGGAGAAAGGGAAAAAACTCGATAAACCAAATTTATCTGGTCGCTGGTCGTGGTCGCCATTTCTAGTCGATGTTTAGAAACTCCCAGAGTTTTGACCTCAACAGAGTTTTTCTAATACAATGGTAATAAAAATCAGTTCCCTCAAGGTACACATCCCTTTCAGACTTATGGGCCATTCTGACTTCAATAATAATAATGTGTTTGGCTGCAACATACTTTTCACAACATTTTATAAAGATTTTCGAGAAATGTGTAACTAATTAAGGACAGTAAGAAAGAATCATTCCCCTAACGTAAAATTGAGTAGAAAATAGAAAAATAGTGAAGTATCATAAATACAATCGTGGTCAAAACTTTTCCACCGACAAGTCCCCCCTCTCCCCCCAAAATCAATGTTGAAGTTGAATTTTTGCACCTTTACAAGACTCAACATCAACACTGATATTGGGGGGAGGGGGTGGACAAACAGTTCTGTCCAGGATTGTAGTAAAACATAACAAAAAACACATATGTAATAGATTGACAATATCGCTATATCTATAAAAAGGACAAAATTGGTTAATTTTCTTTACGAATTTCACGTTACTATTTTTTATAAAATGTAAATTTATCACACACTGACCCTCAAAGGCTTCAATATCCATGAACACCACTACATTTCTGCACACACACATTTTGTCATTTGTAGAGTTATTCCCAAATTGGGTTATAAGGCGAGATCAACGGGACAGTGACAATGTGCTATCCTGACACAAAAGGCATTAGCGAAGTTAAGTATCGGTAGATATTTTGGAACGACGAACGTTTTTTCTCTAATACAAAAAATCAAGCGGATATTTGTTCTAGAAGCAACGTTGATTATTTTACGGAGTAAGTCTGTCTTTCTTTCGGACTACATACCCGTCGGAACAACCGTGGGGAGGCTGAAGGCTCAAATGGGATAAAATTCAATAGGAATTTGAAAAAAAAAATCTCATTTTGTGGTGAGGCTGAAGTGGGGGGGGGGTACTAGGGTTGGCGAATGAGGGATATGTGCGGACGAAACCTCAAAAAACCGACCTTTAGAGAGACGGATTTTTGCTGAAAAGGTGACCCTTAAAGAGACTTTGTTACAATTTTTTCTCTGGAAATCAAAAAATTTCCTAAAAATCCTGAATTTTCCGACCCTTAGAGAGACTAATTTGAAACTTTCTTAGTTTTCCGACCATTACAGAGACTTTGAAAGGTGAAAAAACCGACCCTTACCGTCCGCACATACCCATCATCCATTTTTGCCTAAGTACCCCCACCCCGGGAGTCTCCCCAGTCTCCCTGCTTCCGCCGAACCTGGACTAGCCTGTACGAAGTTCCCATTGCGCAAACGAAGGCTAGTGGAAACACGTTCGTCGTCGCAAACATTTATCGATACTTAACTTGCTGAATTAACTATGTAGCGATGACAGGGAGAGGGTACATTGTGATGCACATTCTAACTAATTTAAAGAAAAACTATTTTTGCGACATAAGTTGCTATGCATCATTGATAACATCATCTGTTCATAGGAGTGTCACTAAAGAACAACTGGACAGCTTTGGCGAATGATGATGCAGATGACCAGCCTGTCTCTTTTCGAATGTCGTTAGCCTGTTGTCGCATGATGGTGATCAAAAGACCGACACCTTTGAAGAAGCCAAGAACCTGTGAATAAAAAAAAGAAATATATCCATTGAACAAAACGAAATTAAATCAGATTCTGATAGTTTCAAACTTATTCTAACCTTTTTCAAAGTACTTTCGAGGTAAAAACTCAAGAAGTTCGCTCAAGAGAGCCTTCGAGGATATTAAAAAAGGAGTTATGTCTAGCATGCTAAATTCAAGAAAAAGGGTTGATAAATAATACAAACTAACAATATCACGTTACATTTATCGCATTATCATATAACACCTATATTATTGCATAACACCCGTTATAAGTAATAGTTATCGGACAGTTGCGAGTACAATATGAGAAATATTTTACGAGTTCCGAGATTTTTCCGTACAATATTTAGGAAAATATACGGAAAATCTGGAACGAGTGAAATATTTCCATATTGTACGAGCAAATGTCTGATAACTGGTTTATCGGTGATTTATGCACTTTTTGTGTCGGAGGACACTTTTGTAGCAAAGTGACGTTAGATTGTTTCTACCGCTACAATGCAACAACATCTTTTCGTCAATTTTGTACATGTAAAATACAAGATATATTGTACTCTTTTTAACCAATCAGATTGCAGATATTTTTTGGATCGCCGATAAAAACTCCAATCTAGAAGGAACCCTAAAGAACTATAGCTGACCTTGATAGCGCCCAACATGCCACCATACATAGCACCTGCCACCGCTGGCGTCCACGCATCTTGTCCAGCCATGAATAAGTTAGGGATCTCAGTGTCGGCTCTGCGAAAGAAGAAAAAATAACATTTTTTGACTACAGATAAAACCGATACTTGAGTGGAAACAAAGAACTTCTAAGTTTTGAGATATTCTCAATAGACAACAGGAATCAAATACCGAAAAGTACTTATGCTTTCTACCGGCGTATTCCAAAGTGATATCCTTTTCAGATTCAAAATTTATACTCTCTGGTCTCTATAACCAGACAATAATATTCAATTTCCAAGAATTCTCCATTCTTATTCCAACCACCCCCCGGCAATTAGTTTTTGAAAAAAATTCAAATCCCTGCCTATCAGCATGAACATATAAACAACTGGACGTCTATCTTCTATTGTGTCTTTGAAGCGAGCTTCGTTGCCGCCTGTATATCAAAATTGGTATAAAAAATCCGA
This sequence comes from Clytia hemisphaerica, assembly GCF_902728285.1. Classification (NCBI taxonomy): domain Eukaryota; kingdom Metazoa; phylum Cnidaria; class Hydrozoa; order Leptothecata; family Clytiidae; genus Clytia; species Clytia hemisphaerica. The sequence goes on along the minus strand of NW_027104390.1, from coordinate 1,188,331 downwards.
CATATTCCGTCACAATTTTATTTCTTGAATTACTTAGCTAAATGGATTGGATGAATGGATGTCTAGTCGTTTTTATGTTCTGCCTATTAGAGCCTTAATAGTAGTTATAAATTGAGTCTAATCGCAAGAATTAAAGAATAATATTCAGGAGGTATACCTTTCTTACAAAAAAAAAAGGTTATTTTTAAAACATCAATCACTTCACAAATTCAATTCATGACAGACAAATATGAATAAATCATATTTCCAAGAATTTCAATTTGTTTATTGTTTATTGTTTATCATTGTGTCGATTGGTGTGTAAGTAAGAAAAAGTCGACGAAAGAAAGAGAGAAAGTTGTACGAGGAATATGTTTGAGAAAATTCAAAAATTGAAAAAAAAATTTGGATTGGATATTTCCAGGTATATAATAATAGACGGGGGATTGGAATAAATAAACGGGGTGGGTGTAGTAATCTCAAAAATCAATACTGTAAGATGTAGGGGTTGATGTAATAAAGTTTTCGGTAGAAAAAGGTAGAAAAGGTGGAAAAAGTCAGGCAAACACATTGGAGTTGTCAGAGTGCTGGCATCCGCTAACGGATTCCTATACAACAAGGCAACCTGAGGTTTTGTATAGAGGTCTGCGATTCAAACTATCCGATTTATGGTTAGTTGGAGGTAAAGAGAGACTTTTTTTATAAAGATTGCTTCTTGAAGAGACCAAGCCAGGGGAATCTTGTGTGAGTCTACGAAACGTTCGAGTTATTGAGGTTCCACAGTTATGGAGATTTTACTATTCAGAAAGGTTTGGGACATTTTCAGGAATATTTTCCCAAAAATTATTAAGTGGGGATAAAATGTTCATCAGAGTAAACAACAATGTTCTCTAAGGATTATCTTAAAAATTATCTTAAAATGTTCTTATGTTCACTATTTTGTGAGTATTTTTGTCTATTTTCATTAAAAATCGGGTGTTTTGGCGTCCACAAAGCTTTAAAATGTTCTTAAAGGCTATAGCGCTATACTTATAGTAGGGGTCGGATTTGGTAGCACTTCCATGGTATACTCTGAAATACATGCTGATGTCAGCCCGAAAGCTGATTGGCTTAACCGACAGTTATACGCAGTTTAAGAGTATAGCTAAAACTTTGTTATGTTTTAAACAGTAAACGAAAGTGAATGAAGACAAAATGTAAACAAAAAGATTGCAGAAGTTTTCGAATAAATTCACAATAGAATGTCTTCATTTAAAAATAGAAACACTCGATTTCATTCAGAAGAAAAAGACATTCTTTTTTTCTTTCAGTTTTATGAAGTCTTTTTGTGTTGTTGTTGAACATTATGGTAAATTATATTCACTTTTTTGAACATATTTTTTGGAATAAAGTCACTTTTGGTTTTTGTTATGATCCAGCACTCCTAAATACTCCTCCGTATGGATGTTTGTGCCAATGCTAGATCAGCATTTCATAAATATACCATGCGTTGTTCCCTTTAACTCGTCGGTTGGCTTTGAGGGATCTGGTAATGAATTTACAAGAAAAAAGTGTCAGCACTTGCTCGTCTATGAGAACGTCTAGATGCAATGACCTCAGACATGACATTTTGACGTCTCAAAACTCAGTCTCCTAATTTGATACATGCATTAAAGGTTTTATTTTTACATAAGTGTTCCCGTTTCATATCAGAATATTTTATCTTTCTTGCTCCACATCCGTGTCAATCCAATGTGGAAAAGCTTGTGAATTAAAGTTGATGAATAAGCAAACGATATCACTCCTATGTAAAAACAAAAACTTTAAAAGGGGCTTAAAATAAGAAATTGAACGTTTATTTGTATTTTCGTTTTTAGTGTAAAAATGTCTATGAAAGAAGTAAGTCAAGAACAAGATATGTTGTCTTACGAAGGATTATTTTCAAAACCATGGCAGGACAGTGACGCAGTTTTGATTGTGGAAGAAAAAGAACTTCACGTTCATTCGAAAATTTTATCCATCGCTTCACCTTACTTCGAAAAAATGTTCAACGGAAATTTCAAAGAATCGCAAAGCAAACGAGTCACTTTGAAAGGCAAATCTTTTGATTTGATTGAGCAAATGTTGAAGATTATTTATCCAAATGTGGATGCAGAATTTGGTAATGAATTTACTTTCATTTAGTGTTATTAAAAAGAAGAAAACAGTGGACTTTTTTTGCAAAATATATAAGTAAAAAAGGCTTTTATGGTCAAAATGTTAAGAACAAGTTGAGAACATTTTAATCAACATCTTAGGAGTTTACAGAAAATTCTGAAAACAAGAACATTTTTAAGTATGTCTTTAAGCTTAACACTCGAAAAGTAACTTAGCTAGAACGCTTAAGGCATCAAAATGCACGCGCCATAGCGCCACTTAGAGAGCAGCTTTAAGACTAAGAAGGAGCCAGAAATTGTCCACGCCGACGGAAAAAATTCTTTTGACCTTCGACACTTCCTACGCCAATTCTTCAAGGTTGTAATAAAAATTTACTTCATTGATACATTGCTGTGTTGCTTTGGCAAACAAAGAAGGCCCAAGGTCTAACGCCCCCCCCCGCCTCGCGCCCGCGCAGATAAAATAGAACTATAGATTATACTAGTATATGAAAATAAAATCATCATGGTTAACTTCTTTATTATTTTCAATGTCAGAATTTAACACGAAGTTGTGTGATAGTTGCTACCCAGAGGCGAACAACAAAAAGATACAATCATGTGAAGATTGCACATTAGCCGAAGGTATGATAGTATTCTTTTTTTCTTTTAAGCTAAATGTTTGAAACAATTCTTGAAAAGATAAAACGTTAAAAAATTTGTAGTTAACGAGAATAGTGGTATTTAATAGACGATATCGGATTTAGATAAATGCAATGCATTCTGGTTTCTAGGGACTCTCAAAGGAATTATAACAGATCAATTATAATAGATTATAATTCCTTTGAGAGTCCCTAGAAACCAGAATGCATTGCATTTATCTAAATCCGATATCGTCTATTGGTAAGTGAAATTAAGGTCGCGACTATCATACTAAGCCTTGAGACCTGTTCCAAAAAGATTTTTTTAAGCATTACCGAGTTTATGTATGCGTGTTTTTCTGCGACGGAGACGGTTAGTTTCTGATTTGACTAAATCTTGATCAACTAAGGACGATAGTAAATCAGCACTTTTACCGTCCTCGATTTTGTGGGTCAGAAGTGCAGGTTATTCCAAATCGCTTCAGTCACTCCGCCGAGTTTATGTATGTGTTTTTCTGCGACGGAAACGGTAAGGCTCAGGACAACGATAAATCAGCACTTTTACCGTCCTCGATTTTGTGGGTCAGAACTGCGGGTTTTTCCAAATCGCTTCAGTCACTTTACCGTCCTCAAAAGTGCAAACACCTTATCGGGGAAAAAAATGTCGGGGGAAAGTGACGAAAATTTTGAGGGGGTGACAAAATTTTCCCCCGACGAATTTTTTCCCCGATATTTAATCACCCGACCAAAACTTTTACCCAATTTTTTTATCCCCGACCAAAACTTTTACCCAACCAAAATTAAAATCTTAATTTTTTACACCTTTATTAACCGAAATTAGTGCTTTAAACGTCGTATTACAAGATCTTTTTTCGAGCTAGTGAAGAAAACCATTACATTTGGACAATTTAGTTGGGTGAAAGTGACTAAAGTCTGTCCAGATATAATTGGCAGTGGAAACAAGAATGCCTGTAACTTTTGATAGTCAAATATAATTATGGAAACATTTTTTGCTTGTTTTAGAGAATCAAAAGCGCTATATTTGAATGTATTTTTGGTTAAAAAATTCGCAATTTTTAGTGGTTAAATTTGCGATTGCAAAAATTGAGCTTTTTTTCTACTTATGCTATAACGTTCATTTTTACATCAGTGGTAGTTCAACCTTAGGTTAAGAAGTTTGTTAAATTTCAAGGCAAACAGAAAAGTCCTTCGGAAGATATGGGACCCGAAATACCCCTTGGTAGCACTTTTCTGTGAAATATCAAATCTCCAACTTTTTAGTAATAAGTTTTGTTTTGTCTTGGAAAAACAGGACATTTTATCAACTTTCACAACAAACTAACTTCTGTTATACCTGAAAAATTACATACTTGCAATCAATATGAAAAAAAAAAGTTTGCACCCAACGAATGCAATGCCGACAATGCAACAATGGGAATGGTTGATGAACTGATTTTAGCTAAAAATTTAAACATGGAGCAAAATTGACTGGTTAATGATTGAATTTCCTTTGGTTTTTTTATCTACAACAATGAATTAACTGCTGGGGCTAGTGACAGTGAAAACTCGTTGCAGTTATAAATTTCAAATTTTAAAGCTGATAACCGGATCCGGAACACCACGGCCTCAATATGAAGAATGTTATGTTATACTTGTTAAAAGGTTTACTGCATTGAATATGGATGTAAATGATTTGAAATCACCTCACATGTACAGTTAAAATTTTTCTTGAACTTGGAGATTTTCTTCCCGCGTGCATTTTAAAACGTGGAAAACTTTAGTCGTAAATTTAGAGATCTTTTGTAACTTGTGTTTTAAACGTGGAAACTTTTGTCGTGGATTTGGAGATTTTTTTACCGTCAACTGCTCCAACTTGGGACTATCTGAAAAAACATGGGACAGCAATTTGGCCACCATTTCACCGAACCACAAAAGTCATTTGATTTGATTTAATGAACGGCGTATTAAAAAATGGGAAAACGATGGTGGGTTTGACGTCACTCGCGCGGCAAGTTACACACGCGTTTTTTGTTAATCCCATCGGGCGATAGGTGGTTAGGCAGCGGGTGTTCTCTAATTCTCCAATCGGCGCTATCAGTGAAAGTTATCGTGACATGTTATGAAAGGAAGTATGATTGATAAACTTGGTGGAGTTATCAAAACAAATTTGTTGTCAAAGAGATTTAACAAGTTAGTGAAAATACAGACCAGATCAACCAGTCCCATGTTTCGACCAATCGTCCCAAGTTAAAGCAGTTGACGGTATGTACATTTAAAACGTGGAAAATTTTGTGATAAATTTGGAGATTTTCTTACACGTGCATTCAAAACGTGGAAAACTTTTGTCGTGAACTTGACATTTTCTTCCACATGCATTTAAAAAATGAAGAAAACTCAAGTGATTTCCTGGCATGACAATTTATTTTATTTTCTGAGATTTTTTTGGAAATTTTGATTGTTTCCAAGTATGTGACATTTTTTGCTCTTGCAGCATGCTCTTGGAAATCTTAAAATGGCTTCTGTTAGGGGAATTTTTTCCTATCGACATTCTTTCAGATTTAGTCTGGAGATCCATACACTCTATTCAAACAAGCAAAAATCCCATCAAAAGCTACTCATTGAGAGTATGGTATTTTTGACCCAGTTTGAATTTGTTTACATTTGGTTTGAATTTCGTGCCAAAAAAGCCGTTGATAAGGTTAGCCAATTAGATTCGTGCACTTCCAATCAAAACAATAATATCACGTGGTTTCAACAATTGTTTAACAGCCAATAGAATTCTGCGGACAGATTTGGCAAAAATACCCGGCCACTCTGTTATTTCTATCAAGATTTCTACTTTATTATTCGTTTTAACTAAATGCTTTACTTCGAAACCACACGAACAGAGTAGACGGGTCCCCCAGCTATTTCAGATTATGAAATGTTTCCCAGTATATAAAAATGAGATTTTTTTTTTTTTGCATTCTGTCGGAAAATATGAAATTGTTTCCCTGTTTTGAAAGATTTTTACTTTTTAGCACGTTCATTATTTCAAAAAACTCCAAAAGTTATATACTTTAAATTTTTACATTTTTTACAATATTTTATATATGAAAGTATAATGCAAAATATTTCATCTCATTTTGAAAATATATAAAATTTTCTTTGGTTTTCTTACTGTGAAATATTCTTCTTTTTGTCTATCTTTCATTTTAAATATTTGCCCTTTTTGGCTATATAATATTTCTGGAAATCAGCGCTTAAAATAATGATTATATAATTATGTCTTTTGATGTGTTCAACAACACTCTACTTGGCGGTGCGACGCCGGGTGACCACTAGTATAATACTAAAATCCATTTAAAGTCCACCTAAACGAAAATTAAAGTTCCAGCCAATTTCATTACTGCATTGTTGTTCTCAGTCGGGTTCAGCTTGGATATATTCCGTGATCCGTAGCTTTGAACCTACAGTCATCTTATGAATAATCCTGTAAATACTTGCAATAACATAAATGGAATTTTGAAATTCTTAGGGACTTGTGTTGCTTGATGTTATCTGAGATTTAAAGCACTTTGAAATCTTTTGGGGACATCAATTATTATTTTAACATTTGTAAAGGAAATATTTATCCGCATCTTTGCGGCTCTTGTTATTAATAGGATTGAACTCGTTGTGTGCAAAATGTGTCAACCCCGGAACTGAATTATGTCCAAAATGCAAGAATTACTTTTTCAAATCAGGTATCAGAATTTAAATTCATTTTACCAGTTTACATTTTAACCGAGATACATTTCCCAAGTGGCACACAACGTTGTTATAATATTCATCTAACGTTAAATGAACGTTAGGGACCTTAGATGGACGCTGTAATGACGTTATGTGCCGGCTCAGGTGAAAATTTAATCGAATAAGTAGTATCGAATTCTCTCGTCGATTCAGTCCAAGTAATACTCTCGAGTACCTAATAAGCGTCTTCCCCGCTAATTTATTTTTCAAAAATTTCCCACCTAGGACATTCTTATACCAACCCCTCCCCCCGCTTATTAATTTTTGAGAAATAGTTTTTTGAAAGTTCCCTTTCGCTTTTATTCTGCTGAAGTAGCCTCTTTTTCAAAAAATTTCCACCCAAGACATTTTTATTCCACCCCCTGCTTATTAAATTTTGAGTATTTTTCGACCCAACCCGCTTATTCCAAACCCCCCTCCCCCGCTTATTAGGTACCCAAGAGTACCTGGAGAGCCATCCAAATGTATTTTGCGTTCAAAATGATAAGTAAAAAAAAACTATCATTTAAACACCTCTAATTTCTTTAGAAGAGGGTCGATCACAACATTTCGAATGTTTGAGGAATCTATCCAAATTACGTGATGAATACATTATTTCCTCGTTGGAAAGAATCGTCGATGCCGAAGTTCTCTCTATGAGCAAGTCCTTGGCTGGGTGTACAATCGAGTACACAATGGAACTATTAGAATTGGCTGACCATCTGCAACATCAAGAATCGGCTGACCTCTGTATACAAAATTTGACATCTCGATTAAGCAGCTATGGCACTTGTACCGATGATGGAGGAAACATAAGAAATGTGACTTTCGAGAAAAACATCAGCCCGAAATCAAAAAACAAATTGAAAGGATTGATAATGAAAAAGAGATTCGAGCAAGTAGAAAAAGAAATAGAATTGCTTGAGCAGAAAGGAGATCAAAGCAAAACCACAACCCAAAAATCCTTTGGAATTTCCTTTGGGTCACCGGCACCGGCGTTCCATTCTTCTGAGATAAATCATAGATGAGTTGCTGTTAGCCCACTTAGAGACGCGCTTAGAGATCTGAAAATTTTAGCCAAAGATCTGACCGTCTGAGACAATAACTCACCTGGAGAAAGGTCGGTAAAAGAACCTTTTTTGTGATTATATATTACTATTGAGATAAAAATGAGCTGTACTTTTAACAGCCGAGAAAAAAACATACTGTATTTTTTTGTTTTACTTTTGTTTTCTGGAAGTCAAATCTGGACCTCCCAGACGCTGCAGGCTTTGATAACCAGCATATCACTACGACTATGATTGATAAATGTGTTACAATGTAGAATTGACGTCCTAGGAATAACAAAAAAAAACTTTTTAAAGCTTACCTCATGACCCAACGTGAGTTGTCTTTGTTAGCGAATTCCAAATTACACCTTGTACCGTAAGAACCACCACGGAACGATTGTAAAAAGTTGGAATCGGAGACAGGTGTACCACATTCGTACCATAATACTTTGCCTTTGACTTGAGGAACCTATTGTCGCGTTAACAGAAAGGGTATGAAATATTTAGGCTACGAGGTCAGATTTGAACGGCCGACTGTTGCCTTTTTCTCTGCATTTCTATCTCGATGTCAGAATGATAGCCGATACATTGTTCAAACATTTGCTGGAAAATGACGGTGAAAAAAATCACTACATTAGCACAGAGCCCGGTTTTAGATTTCCGATAGCTTTTGTAAAAAATGAGGGAAGATAATGAAGATATTGTAGCAATTATTATAGCAAAAACTTGAAACTGCAGTTTCTTAAAGAATTTTTACCGTTTCTCAGATCGAATAAAAAAGGAACAGAAATCGACCGTTCTAAAAAGGTCTTATGTACTTTTGACTTTTAAAAATGGCAGTGACTGATGAATGAAGTCCAAATAAGAAACAAAGGTGTCAAAACAATAAAACCAGCCAAACCTTTTCATAGAGGACATCTAATAACTGATCAGCAAAATTCTGTTTTTGAAGGAAACAATTCATGATATGCGCCATAGTTTTTATCTGACATTACATCATGGAACCAACAGTTGATTGGTTGTAAGTGACGTATTGACTGATTTTACGTCACTTACAACCAATCAGATATTGGGTCTGTGATTAAATGTCAGAAGTCATTGCAATGGTGCATATCATGAATAGAAGCATCTCAAACCTTTTCATAGAGAACTTCTAATAATTTATCAGCGAATTTCTGTTTGTATTGGTCATATTCATCGCCACGTTTGTGAGTTCTCATGTCTTGCCATTTCTCGAACCATTCGTATTTTGCATCAGAAATCAAGATACAGTTGGAGATACCTGGGAAACGTTTCTTCCATGTTGGGTCCTGTAGGATAGATAAGTTCAAAAATGGGCTTTTAAAGGTTTTGTTTTTACATAAGTGTTTCCGTTTCATATCAGACACATATTTCATAACAGGACAGTGTCTTGCTATTGTTATATTATGATTATATAAGCAAAAAAAATGTTTTTCTTTCCCTCTTTCTGACTAATCTTGCTCCACATCCGTGTCAATTCAATGTGAAAAAGCTTGTAAATTAAAATTGATGAGTAAGCAAACGTTATCACTCTTATTTAAAAACAAAACCTCTAACTCAATGAATAATAGCGCATGCACCTTAACAAGGGTTTAACTACTAATGTGCTTAAGATTGCGAGAAAAATGATACCTGGCGCCTCGCCGATAAAACCTCTGGTCAACGGTAAGTGAAGTAATCCTTGGAAAGAAGTGACGCCCATAGGCTAACAAGGGGGGACAGATGGGGGTAGTACAGGCTACAAGGTTTAATTTCATTGAGTTTAAAGTCCTAAAGGCTAGAGATGAATCTTTTGGATTGGAACTGCATCAAAATCGTCTTTCAGTCATAAACCGGATTGAAAGAAAAATGTATCGCAAGAAAATAGTGTACCACGCGAAAAAAAATAACACCTAGATTCAAACTGCCACCAAAGGCGCACATCTTAAAATTTAAATTAATTTTTGTTTGGAAAAAAAGGTTGAAAACTCCTCTTTTAGGCTGTAAAACTTGATGTTTTATTAAAACCATTTGAAAATATATAATCCTGGCGGAGAGGGGTACTTGGGCAAAAAGAGGTCCCGCTGGTTTAGGATCGCAATTCAATTCAATTCAATTGCGATCTTAAAAAGGTACCCTGACCAGCGGGACCCCTTTTTGCCCAAGTACCCCTCCCCTTGTTGCAAAACAACAAAATAAAAAAATCAGTCCCTCGCAGGGTACCTTTTTGGCGGTATTGGAAAAAAGTGCAAAATTTTGAGAACATTTTGGAATTTCAGTTCCATTCAGTGTCACTTTTTTTCGGAAATTTTGGGAAAATCTTCAAAAGAAACGATTCCCACGTAGGGTACATTTTTCGAACCTCAGCGTGTACCCCCCGTCGGTGAGCAAGGGTAGTACCCCGGGTATATAACTATGTCCTTACCTTTGTACAAGGGAATCCGAGATAAACAGTTGGCGGTCGGTGTTCGGTGGGATTTTCGAAATATTTATCAAAACAATTATCAGTATCGTATCCGTTGAAATACCAGGTGTTGGTGACTGGGATGCCTACTTCATCTGCATCGCCTGTGGAAAGAATGGGTGAATGAATGAATGAATGATAGCTAATTATTAGATGGGCGAATGAATGAATGTTACTAATTATCATGAATGAATGAAATTCATTCGGGTAATAGACGATATCGGATTTAGATAAATGCAATGCATTCTGATTTCTAGGGACTCTCAAAGGAATTATAATCTATTATAATTGATCTATTATAATTCCTTTGAGAGTCCCTAGAAACCAGAATGCATTGCATTTATCTAAATCCGATATTGTCTATTGAAAACTTTCTTTTTAAAGGTAGTAAATTAACGAAAATTAATGTTGCAACTAACTCTCCTAGTTAATCCAGATGGAATATCCGATAATAGACTTAGTTTTACGAAGTTCCAATTTCAAGGGTTATTATTGGGACAAAAAAAACAAACTAGAAACTGAACTGGAGCGATTTACATCTTCGCTGCTAAACACCCTAAGTAGAAACATCAAATTGGAAATTCTCGAGACATAGCTGTTGACGTATAAGCCTTTAGAATATTTTTGTTTATAAAGAACTTACCTTTGATAGCTACGAAAAGATAATTATGTCCAAAGGAGGGTATACACTTGTTTGTAGTTTTGTATTCCTTAACAAGCGGTAATTCCGGTGACAACAACTTATTATACAAAGTGTGCATTCCAGTAGCATTGATGATGATAGGCGCGTACAATTCTGTCATTTCCGGACGCTCATCGGCCGATTTGAGTCCTTCCATTGAAGTAGCTTTGCACACGCGTACACCGACGGCTTTTCCTTCTTTGAGGATGATTTCTTCGACGTGCGCGTTCACGAAACATTCACCACCGTGTTCGTAAACGACCTACAATTTAAAGTGGATACGAGAAAAATGTAATTTACACGCTTTAAAGTTCTCTTACGAGAATATATAGCATATGCGGGAATACAAGTAAATGTCAAGCCGCTTTAAATTGGATACGGTAAACAGGGTGTCTTTTTTCAGGATTTTCAAGCTTTTTAGGCTATTTTTAAGTGGTTTTTTAAGATTTTTTAGCAAAAGTTTGGTACTTTTCAAGGTTTTTGATACTAAGTTGACATGGCTCTCAGATAAGTTTAACATCAAATAACAGCAAATAACAGCAAATTAACAAATATTCTTGATATTTTCTTTTGAATTATGGAGAACTTTAAGACAGAAAAGCCTCTCTTTCATATACTTTGCTGAGATGGAACTTTTAACATTGTCTAATATCAGAGTATGACTTTCATTGGCGGAGAGGACAATAGAGAATTCCGAACCTTAGCACAGGAGTTTGAGATACTTTGCGTTTGGCCACTAGTGTAGGCAGCACCATTCATGTAATAACAAGCAGTTAACGCATGCGCAACAACAGTCGAATCACTCGGTTGACATGCGTAATCTCCCAATGGATGCACCATTACACCTAAATGAAACAAAAAATAAACCAGCTGCGCTGGAAGCTCCGGCTTAAGAGATTAAAAGATGTGAAAGATGAGTTTGTTGAGTTAGAACGTTGCCCACAAACTACTCATCAGAACAGATCAGAAAGCAAAGTAATAATTCTATTGCAGAGCGAGTATGAGAAATAATCTTAACGAATATAAAAAAAACAGCTGAAAGTTTAGCTCTTCTAAGTGATTACACATGCACTTTCTTGCCTAAAGAACCAACCCCACCCTACCCCCACTCATCCTCGACTAAAAAGTTCAAAATTGGAGCTAAACATTTAGGAGTTAATATCTTCAAGTTCTTATAAATTTATTTTTTTCTAAACTTGCCATGATGTGCCGTTAATTTGATTGTCCGGATAAAATTTTGGGGAGAAAAATAGCCTAATTAGAGGCCACGGCTTTTAGCTAAGCATTATTTTTTCTGTTGGGATAATTCTTGGAGGAGAGTAGGATAAACCAAATAAAATGGTACAATAGTGTGTATGTAATAAATAGTGGTATATTTGGAAAAAACCTGTTTCGGATTTGAAAATTCTTCAAAAGGAACGGTCGTCACAGCCAATGAAATTACGACAAAGTCCAAAAAATATTATTTTCAGTTATAACACTGTGAAAATTTCTCCGATCTTGTTCAAATTTACACAGGAATTGTGTTTTAGTATCCTTTACTGAATTCCCATAGTGATATGTTTGCAAAAAATCTGTGTCGGGTTTGAAAAATCAAAAGTAACGGTCGCCAGCCGCGATAAAATTACGACAAAGTCAAAAACGTTCATTTTCAGCCATAACACTGTGAAAATTTCTCCAATCTTGTTCAAATTTACACTGGAATTGTGTTTTAGTATCCTTTACTGAATTCTAATAGTGATATGTTTGTAAAAAATCTGTGTCGGGTTTGAAAAATCAAAAGGAACGGCCCAGCCGCGATGAAATTACGATAAAGTCCAAAAACGATAATTTTCAGCCATAACACTGTGAAGATTTCTCCAATCTTGTTCAAATTTACACAGGAATTGTGTTTTAGTATCCTTTATTGAATTCTCATAGTGATATGTTTGTAAAAAATCTGTGTCGGGTTCGGAAAATCAAAAGGAACGGTCGCCAGTCGCGATGAAATTACGACAAAGTCCAAAAACGATAATTTTCAGCCATAACACTGTGAAGATTTCTCCAATCTTGTTCAAATTTACACAGGAATTGTGTTTTAGTACCCTTTATTGAATTATCATAGTAATATGTTTTTAAAAAATCTGTGTCGGGTTTGAAAAATCAAAAGAAGGAACGGTCGTCAGTCAACAATGATGAATACAATAAAACAGGATCATTTTCAGCCATACACATAACACCATAAAAATTACTCAGATCGTTTTCAAATTTGCACTGTAATGTTATGATTTTAGTATTTTCGTTTGAATTCCAATGGCTGTGTGTTTGAAAGTTTCATTTCCAAGTTACAGAGTTTTTTACGTCTAGAAGAAGTTTTAGCCATATGCAAGATTTAAGCACTCGATCAGCTGACGATTCATGGCCAAAATTTCTCCAAAGTCTTTCCACATTGTTGGAGAGCCAGTATGCATCAAACTTCTCATAAATCATGTCCAAAACATCATGAATAATGATGAAAATGATCACTAAGATTTGCTTTTCGGCAGCCATCTTTTTCTAAATACTTTCGGCGAATCAAATCACAATATTATCGGAATCCAGATAATCCGTTTTTATTAAATCGGAATAGATCATCGGATTAGATAAACAAACAAAAAATGTCTTGACCGTCGGACGAGAGAGAATTTAAGGCTCCTAGGCCGGAGCAATAATTGACTCTAAATTCAATTAACCCTATGTGTATATTAAATGCTCCATCCCCTGTTTGTTAATTTTTCAAACCCTCGGACTTCAATTCAATTACATTATTTGTGGCGTACATACAGAGATACAGTTTCCCCCTACCCGTTTAGGCTGGACTTTAAAAAAAATATTGGTTTGCCGTCAGCCGACCGACTCTTCTCTTAACTTACCGACCTAAAAACGTTTATTGCTATTTCAACGAAGAGAATTTTTTTCCTACAAAAATTACAAAATGTAGACAAAAATTCCATGAATGACCAAAATAAAAAGATTTTCCGACCGACCGACCCACCTTAAAAATCTAGGGTCGGGTGACGGCAAACCAAGAATCAAACCTGATTTGAAACCCGTTTATTGGGCACCTGATAACAAACAACGTTTCTAAACGGTTTCTACGTTAACACAGTGTACCAAAAAAAAAATTCAACCCAGAAATCTATACCTTTCATTCGGTTCCAGGTATTCGGTAAATCAATTTTCGGTTCTTTCGGTAATTCCTTTTGAGCCAATACTTCTTCTTCAGTAAACCCATGCTCCAACATAGCACTCAAAACATATTGAGTGGTCAATTTACCGTAAGTGTAATAAGGGATGGTTAAGAAATCAAGTAATTTCTCCACCCATCGTGGTAGCATACGAACGAAAAACATTTTAACGATCGTGCCGCGAGCGTGTCTACAGAATTGTAGGAAAGCGTTCAAACGTTGAGGGACTAATGGTTCATTAGGATTGATTTTTTGTGTGATTTCGTTGATGAGACGATCTTTGCGACATAAGAAGTTGTATGCGTCATTGTTCGGACAGCCAGGATCAACCTGTGAGAATAACAATAGACGGGGGGATTACAATAGAATTCCCTCGAGGAATTCCTAAGAGATTTATATTGTAATACCCCCAAAACAATCCCACAATGCATCGCTTTTTTAGAAAAATCAAAAACTCCGATAATAACATTTTTCTTTCATTTTTTCTAGCATAGATACAAACTATAATGAATCTCATTTGTAAGAATTACAAAAAGCATTTTACAAAGGTGAAAAGGTATGCGTGCTTAGAGTTAGTTCGAATTACGGAAAGATTCGAATACCTTATGGGCCAAAACTTAGTCGGCCTTAATTATTAGTCGGCCCTAATTTTAATCACCTCGTCAAAATTTAGTCACTAAGGGCCGACTAATAATTAAAATCTGTCCATATATAATTGGCAGTGGAAACAAGAATGCCTGTAACTTTTGATAGTCAAATATAATTATGGAAATTTTTTTTGCTTGTTTTAGAGAATCAAAAGCGCTATATTTGAATGTATTTTCGGTTGAAAAATTCGCGATTTTAAGCGGTTGAATTTGCGATTGCAAAAATTGAGCTTTTTTTCTACTTATGCTATAACGTTCATTTTTACACCAGTGGTAGTTCAACCTTGAGTTAAGAAGTTTCTTAAATTTCAAGGCAAACAGAAAAGTCCTTCAGAAGATATGGGACCCGAAATACCCCTTGGTAGCACTTTTCTGTGAAATATCAAATCTCCAACTTATTACTAAAAACGGGGGTAGTGATATGATTGATAAAACAGTTTTTCGATCATAACACATTTTACAATCTCTTTAATGACCTCATAGACAAACTGTGTTTAGGGTTTTGGGAATTAGCAAAGTTCTTTAGACTTAAAAATAACAAAGGCAATATAAGTTCATGCTTATCTTTTCAATGAAAACAATTATACTGTGATTTCACTTCTTTTCGAAATAATAAGTGATACCAATAGCAATGATACCAATGCACCATCACTTAACATTTTCCAACTTTTAATTGCACTGTTCAAAAAAGATAACATAACCCCCGTTTTTAGTAATAAGTTGGAGATTTGATATTTCACAGAAAAGTGCTACCAAGGGGTATTTCGGGTCCCATATCTTCTGAAGGACTTTTCTGTTTGCCTTGAAATTTTACAAACTTCTTAACCTAAGGTTGAACTACCACTGGTGTAAAAATGAACGTTATAGCATAAGTAGAAAAAAAGCTCAATTTTTGCAATCGCAAATTTAATCGCTAAAAATCGTGAATTTTTCAACCAAAAATACATTCAAATACAGCACCTTTGACTCTCTAAAACAAGCAAAAAAAATTTCCATAATTATATTTGACTATCAAAAGTTACAGGCATTCTTGTTTCCACTGCCAATTATATCTGGACAGACTTTAAGACTCACTAACGGTAACTTTGTTAAAGTAATACCGATATGAAAATTGGGTTAAGGAAAGCTTAATTCTAAATTTTAATTTGGCCCGAATTTTTAGTCGGACCTAATTTTAGTCTCCAAGCCAAAATTTAGTCACTTAGGGCCGACTAAGTTTTGGCCGATAAGATAACAAAAGTATTGCAGAAATAGAGTTTATTTGTAACAAGCAGTTGCGTAGGGAAAGATATACGTTTGATAATAGAATCCTTTTATATTTAAACTAATCTATTTCTTATACGTATAAGGAACTTAAAACAAGGTTTTGAATCGTTCTTTAATAAGTAAGTCGAAAATCTAATAATCTAATCAAGTCTCGAATACTCTACCTTTGAGTCATGAGGGAAGACCACGCAATCATACGGGTCACCCAAATCATGCCATTTAGCTTGGCCTTCAGTCAAATACTTCATTACAGCACCAGATCTCATAGTAGGCATTGACATATCGACAGCCGTGTAGTGGCATCCTGTATCAAACTCACAAGTGGTGTGGCCTTCCTCCGACATGTTGGCACGTGACCAAGAGAATGTATGAGTGCAACCACCCAACTTGTCATGGTGCTCAAGAACAATCACTTTCTTACCTGAAATGATGGAGATGAGATATATAAGTAAGATTGTACAGCTTACAAGAACGTTAAACTTTTTTCGTTATCTTTTAGTTCATATTAACATTAGCTGTTATTTTTTAAACCAACGTTAACAAAGACAAGCAAGATAAACAACAAGTTTTATTGATTATTTTTATAGTTTCACGTACACTCTATTTTTTTATAAGCATATGGGAAAATCGGGTTGAGGTTCAATATGCTTAGCAAAATCTCATTTTCAGCCTAAATTTGTGCTTTTTCATATGCTTAAACTTCGATTTGTTCATTTTCTTTGGGTTAATGAAAATTGCGAATTTTTAAGTCGGAACATTGATTCGGTTCAAAGAATGAAAGTTTTCTTATTGTAATTTGGCGCAGCAGGCGCAAGAAGGTCTTTAAAAGCTCAAACAACTTTCAAAGTAACCCTGAAAAGGTCAGTGTTTTAAAAAATCTCCACGAATTTTTTTGCATTTCAGCTTGGAGATACGCTTAGCATTATGCTTATGTTTTACCGAATTTGGGCCTAAGTATGATTATAAAAAAAGACTGTACCAGATGTGTGCAGTCCTTAATATTCGGTAGAAGACTTAAGTAGAAAGCATCTAGAATCCATGGAAGGTTCTATTTAACAAACCAGGAAATTAACAATTACAAATCCATCTGATCTTACCATATTTGGAGAGGATTGATGCACATCCCATTCCACCCATACCAGACCCTATGACGATGACGTCTGCATCTTTTGGAACCTGTTGGTGAAAGAAATGAGGTTGAGATTAGAAGTAGATAGTTTCCTTAGTCAACACTCCTTTTCCAGTGTACCAGAATTAAAAGGTTTTTCGAGAGACGGTAAACTTTGTCTGTAGGCCTTTTCATAAACTATTTTGAGTGTAACGACTGCCTCGTTTTGAAACCATTACCAAGGTGATTAAGTCCCTTGAGTCTTCGAGTGTTACTTTAATAAATAGAGTATACCTCTCATGAACTCCTCTGGGCATCAATCAATTACCATAGCAATATTTTGAAAACGAGGTGACGTAATTTATGAAAAATTCTATATGCTACATTAAAGAAACTTGTTCACTATGGATTCATATAGACCTTAAGATGCGAATTATTCCGAAAAGTCCAATAACTAAATATAACTACTACTCATTTTTAAAATGGTTGAAAGAACAATTTTTACCTATTCAATAACTATTACCTTATTTGGGATAAATCGGTTCTTGGCATAACGATCTTCATTCTCGGGTGCCGTACGAGTTTTGCGGTCGGCCGGTGGTGACGTCAGAATCCACAGAACGAGAATGACCGAGGAGGCGACGAAAACCGTCCACATTAACAGTTCCAAGATCATATTGTGTATGAGATGGCGGTGTCCACTTGAAACTAAGGATTTTTTATTTGTTATCTACTCCTATAAGATAAGAATAAGAACACATCAGCATTTGACTCCGTCTACACTTATTTCGAAAACAACAATCTTTTCACTAATTCCCAGTTTGGTTTCGGTAAAGGTGACTCTTGTGTGTCTACCTTGTGTGTCTCAGCTGTTATCCATAACACACGATATCCTGAATGGTTTTGATGTTGATCCACCCCTAGATACTAGTGGAGTATTCCTTGATATTTCCAAAGCTTTTGACAGAGTTTGGCACGATGGTTTAATTTTCAAACTTAAGTCATATGGTGTTTCTGGCTCCCTTCTTTTATTAATCCAGAATTTTCTTCACGGGAGACGGCAGCGGGTTGTTCTTGATGGTCAAGCCTCTGATTGGACGGACGTCTTGGCTGGTGTACCTCAGGGGTCTATTCTCGGACCCTCCTTTTATTTTATTTACATTAATGACCTCCCTGAAGGAACCATCTCTATGATCAAAATTTTTGCTAAAAACTCATCCTTGTTATCGTTTATCCTAGACCATATTCGCTGTTCTCAAGAACTGAACAGTGACATGCAGAAGATAAGTGAGTGGGCTCGTCAATGGAAAATGTCCTTCTACCCTGATCCTTCTAAACAGGCAATTGAAGTGTACTTTACCCGGAGGTTATATCCACCCGACCCCCCGGAAATTACTTTCAATAATGCAGCCATCGCAGATCAGGATCATCAAAAACATCTTGGTCTCATACTTGATCAAAAGCTGGCCTTCGACCGTCACCTTGATGAAAAAATTAAAAAAAGCTAATCAAGGTATTGGTCTTATTCGCAGACTTCGCAAGTTTCTACCCAGGGATTCTCTTGTCACTATATACAAAACCTATGTTAGACCACACCTAGATTATGGAGATATCGTATATGATCGTCCTGGTAATTCTACATTCTCTGAAAAACTGGAGTCTGTTCAATATGATGCTTGTCTTTCAATTACTGGATGCTTCAGAGGTACATCCAGAGGAAAAATTTACCTTGAGTTGGGCTTTGAAAGCCTGGCAGACAGGCGGTTACTCTCGGGTACCTAATAGCCAGGGGGTTTGGAATAAGCAGGGGGGTTGGAAAAAATCTCAAAATTTAATAAGCGGGGGGGGGGGGGGGCTGGAATAAAAATGTCCTGGGTGGAAAATGTTCGAAAAGGAGGCTGATACAGCAGAATTAGGGCAAAAGAGGGAACTTTCAAAAAGGAAAATTCCCGAAAAATCAATAAGCGCGGGGGGGGGGGGGGGGGTTGGAATAAGAATAGCCTGGGTGGAAAATTTTCGAAAAATTAATTAGCGGGCCCCCCCGGCTATTAGGTACCCGAGAGTAATTAGAAGCCTCACATTTTTTTTATAAAATAATAAAAGGCTTTGCTCCTGCTTTTACGAAAATTCTTCCTCCCCAGAGAGGAGAGGAAGAACGCAATGCAGGGCGAAGGATAAAACCACCACTAGAGGCACCTTTCTGTAGAACCGAGCGTTATTGTGCCTCTTTCTTTCCTTTTTGCATAAATGAATGGAATAACCTCGGAGATCGTATACGAAATCTTCCCACTAAGTCTTTTAAGCAAGCAATTCTCTGATTTCTCAGACCCAGTGCTAACTCAGTTTTCAGAGCTAGTGACAACGATGGCGTTGTTCTCCTTAACCGATTAAGGGTTGGTTTCAGTCATCTTCGTGAGCATAAGTTTAGGCATAATTTTGCAGACTGTCGACAAAATTCAATAGAAACAACACAGCAATTTTGGTGCATTGCTCTGATTATTCTAACGACAGACTTGTGATGTTTGACAGTCTTCTTCAACTTGACATAACCTTGTTGTTTCCATTTAATCCCAAAACATTGTGTAGAATACTTCTTACGGCGACCCCGAGTTTAGCATTGTCCAAAATCATGATATATTGAGTGTAACGATAAAATTCATCTGTGATACTAGCCGTTTTGGGGTACCGTAATTCTAGTCTTTTACTCCAACTGCTCTCCTAGCTCTTTTTGTTTTTGTTTTTGTTTTTCATTTTTGTTAGTAATTATTCTCTGTAGCTAGTTTTTTTTTCTCCATTTATTAATCAATACTGCACTCATTTTGTTAGCTAATTTTGGGCTCCTTCCTCCTGGCGGTATTATCTGGTGGTCCTTTTGCGGGAGGTTAGGAACCTTAAGTTTTGTACTATTTGTTCGTGTTAACTATACTATAAATAAAAAAAAAGGAAACTAGACAAAAATATTCTAAAAAATGGCGAAAATTTTGGATGCTCTTATAAAAAAACGTTTACTCTAAAAGTTAACCTATGCAATACGAAAAATAAAATTTCAGGAAATACAAGGAAACGGGAAACACGCGTCAAGTCTCAAACACTGAACTGTGATCTTACCTCTAAGAAACTTTTCTATTGGTTAAAAATCACGCTGGGTCCCAAAATTAACCAATAGAATGGC
This sequence comes from Clytia hemisphaerica, assembly GCF_902728285.1. Taxonomy (NCBI): domain Eukaryota; kingdom Metazoa; phylum Cnidaria; class Hydrozoa; order Leptothecata; family Clytiidae; genus Clytia; species Clytia hemisphaerica. The sequence goes on along the minus strand of NW_027104390.1, from coordinate 1,168,253 downwards.
TTCATCTCACTTCAAAATCAGACTATTGAAGAAAAAAACGTGTGAACATGGTCTAGCTAGACTAGTAGCTTATCACGTATGAGTAACTGACAAGGCTTAGTTATTTACTAATTAGAAACATGTTTAATGAAAAAATACAATTGGAGCTACATACAATAAGATTTGCAAAAAAAAACACTGTTTCATATATTATTATCACAAGCACTTAATGGAGAAATTGGATAGAATAAAGGGAGAAATGGAAATCATATATCATAATTTTACTCTCCAACTTCTTCTTTGAATAAAAGCTGCTACGTAATTTTCTTAAGAATCTTTTTTATAAGAACAATAAAACAGCCGTAATGACGGCTGCAAACTCCGGTAATTGTCGTGGGTTAGCCTTTCTTAATAAAACTAGCATAAAATTTAAAAGAATATATTCTAGTAAGTGCGAGCGCAAACGCAAACCAAATCGGGAAATCAAACCGGAAAGATCGGGAAATCAAACCCGACTATCACGATTGATCGGATTTACGCACAATTATAAATGAAAAACACTTATTTTAAGAAACTCCTTAACCGGAGTTTAATAAGACTCGGTCTTGACCTAAACCTATAAACAGAATAAATATTCAGGCTCGACATTTTAAGAACATAATTCATGGTCATGAAGCCTGAAAATTACAACAAAACAAACACTGCTGAGCATCAGTCAAAATTTGTCTCCTTTCACTTTTCTAAAAGAAGCAGAATCAACAAAAATCTTTATAAGTTAAAAAATTCAATGAAATTACGGTATAACAGTCCCTTGCCTTCCGGTAGGAATCGTAGGCAATAAATGAGGAAATCTGAAATACTGCAGGTTTGCTTGTAGACCTCCTGTCACTCTTTTAAGCCTATTTCTCGATAAAAAAAACAAAAATACCTGAAACTTCGCACAAAGATATAAATATGAATTATTGAAAACCCCCCAAAATTTAGAAGTGATTTAACAAAAATACGTCAAAATATTAGAATTTGAAGACATATTGTAAAGTTTTTTTGGGACACCCGATATTGCTTGAAAACTATAAAGACGCTATAAACTGAATATTGCCATATACGACAAACAGAGACATATTTTATTAAAACGAAGTTTTTGTTTGAAGATTTTTTCAAAAACTGAATATGACTAGGAAATGGGTGTGTATTGGACTCCAAAAAAAAGGAAGTTTGAGAGGAAATGAAAGAAATGTCTAGACAGATGTATCAGAGCAAAACGAAAGAATGGGAAGGAGGTCCCATACATTTTGACTATATCCGGAATTTTTGAATAGGATATTCTTTTACGGCCTTTTCAGTCTCAGCAGTAAGAAACCTACGAAGTCGCACAACAACAAAAATACAAGAAAACCGTTGCGGTGTTTTCATATTGATTTAGATAGACAGATAGCTTAAGTATTTCAGGAACGTAAAAAAAGAGGCCAACTTGCAAGAAATGGCGACTTGACAAAAGTTTAAAGTAAATGATATGCCTGACTTACCACCATCATTTCAAACAAGGATTTCCATTGTCAACTTACGACTTACTTTTGCCGTTCCTTTCATTTATAACTTTAATTCTAGTGCATGCAATCTAAACGGATGAAAATGAAGACCGAAAAGTAAGGGAAACTACAAATATTTGTCACTCGTTAAATATCAAATTTGTTCAACTATTTTCACTACCCAACCATCTTTTCAGCAATCTTTATATACTAAAGGATCAGAGGAATTCTATGGTTACACTGGAGAGGTTTAAAAATAAACTTTTGCAAAACAAACTTTTTCAGGCCACTCAATAGAACCATTTACCTCAATTTTCAATCGTGTTGATAAATATTGAAAATTTAAATAAGATTTTTAGCATAACGCGATAAAATTTTAAAAATATAACCACCAATTCAAAATATTCAAATAAATTGATAGCTACAGTTGATAAGGAATATTTAAATGAGGAATAAAGGAAGAAGCATCGTGTAATCAGAAATTCAACACCCAATATCAATCAAAATACAATCGAAAACATCAAATAGAAAAACTGGGAAACCAAATAACACACAAAGGAATATTCATAAGATGTAAATTTAGTTTAAAACAGATAAAAATCTTGAAAGAAGATTTTGTTTGCATTTCACGGAGAGAATTTAACCTAAAATTCTTTCTTTGATATGATTTTAAACGATCAAAACGGCCGTTACTGAAGATACTATAATTTTTAAAGAATTCTTTTCTGTTATTATTTCCTTTTTCATGGGAGTCATTTCTCGCCATACAAAACTATGATTGCCTTATGTATACGATCGGCTAGCGTTTCCCAAACACTGGAGTATTTATCCGTTTAATAGAGCAAGAGATGTTTTATGATTATAATAACATAGTTGTTTATACAAGATAAGATTGATTTTATTAGCTGGTGATTGTCGTCCATACGGGCGGCATGAAACTTAAAGTTCTGAAACAATAAATAAAAGTTTCTTTCTTTTAATTTGTATAAGAAAAGTTTGTAAACTTTAAATTATAATTTCAGCTTTCCTTTCGCGATAATAGGCTACTTTGATGATATATACCAGCAAACAACAACAAAGTTACCATAAAAATTACACACACTTCCCTTCTCTAGCATCACGAAAAAGCCACGAAAACATTTCTCTCTCGAGTTGATTCAATTGAGAAATCACGCCACATATCACTACCATTATAATAAGATACTCCTTTCCACACAAAGACCAATATTAAAAAATATGATGTTTAAATGAAAATTTGAAACACTAACATAGCAATATAGTAATACAGTAAATCCACACAAAAATCAACTTTTTTTATAAGAACAATTCAAACGAGTAAATCCCTCGAGAATCAAAGTAACTAATGAAACTGAATGAAAGCATAAAATAAAATATGTTAACATTCTTGTTTTGATATACATGTCTTTTTTTTAAGGAACCTTATAACTTGGCTCCGGGCCTGCAGTTCCTTATTTTGCCAGAGAGTTTCAGCTTCAAAGTTCCTATATCGATTTCCTTATTTCTTGGCTGCAAAGTTTTTGGACTGATTTGATACTTTGTGAAAAAATTGACTACAATATAGAAAAAGACCTTTATTGAAAGTCGTTTCATCAAGATTTATCAACAATTCCAAGTTTAACTCTCTGTCTCTTAGCTTGTTTCTTATTCTCAGCCTGACTAGTTCCTTATCAATTCTTTATTTTTCGGACCTTTTTCAGCCTCAATAAATACTTATAAACATGTTCCTTATAAAAAGAAATAGTCCAATATGGTATGAAACCAAATAAAGGTCTGCAAGCAGCCAAAGATGATGGATATTTCAATTTAGTTTGGTGTCATTCTTATTCTTATTAGAATCAAACATAGTACTAAGCCTTTAAAACCCTAACTAAGCAACGATAAAAAAAATTTTCTTGAGAAGAACTTCAACTTTCTAAGAAAATTTAAACACTAAAATGAATATGTTTACCTATTCAAAAGTATTAAACCCTGTTTACACATGGCCAAAGCTTATTTAGTCAATAAGCCCTAGAGATAATTTGAAAATAATCGTATTTTGTTCCTAAGGTTTGGTCTATAAACTCGCATAATATCTTATTATGTTCTTATAATAAAAGTGTTAAAATAGATGAAAATCCTTATAATAAGAAAACATGACACTTTAATCCAATTAGAGATTGCAATAAAGTAAATTTTCTACAGTTGTAAGCTCAAACATAATGATTCTCTTTTTTCAAAACAAAGTTCAAAGAGCAGAAATATTAATAAATCTCGATCCAAACATTCATTCCCTATATATATGAATCAAAGCTAGATTATACAGTCCAAACATCAAAACATTGGAAATAAATGACACCCCTGTGTCACAGACCCGCTGGGAAGTAAAAATTTCGTCCCCGGTGGAAAAATACCCTTGAATTTCAGCCCCACTGCGAAATTGACTTTGATTACATCCCACTCGAAATTCCATGTTTAGAAATTGTACTCCAAAATCATCCCCTGCGATTTTTAACCTTGGAACAATAGAATTTCTATCCCCATTAGGATTTCAATAGGAATCTTTATCCCCACTGAGAAAAAAAGTTCCACTGGGGCTGTGAGACAGGGGTGTTAAATGACAGCCAAAAAATCTAAAAGACAAAACTTGAATGCTCTACTTCAATATTTCTTTTTCTTTCTAATACACTTTTAAACAGTAAAGCAGTAAAATCTCTAAAGAGGTAAAGATTATCACTGAACTTTGACGTAAGATGAACACACCTCAATATACACTTTTAAACAGTAAAGTAGTAAAATCTCTAAAGAGGTAAAGATTATCACTGAACTTTGGCGTAAGATGAACACACCTCAATATACACTTTTAAACAGTAAAGTAGTAAAATCTCTAAAGAGGTAAAGATTATCACTGAACTTTGGCGTAAGATGAACACACCTCAATATACACTTTTAAACTGTAAAGTAGTAAAATCTCTAAAGAGGTAAAGATTATCACTGAACTTTGGCGTAAGATGAACACACCTCAATATATAAGCAGCAAGATTTTTCCTTCTAAATAAAATAATTTTTATTCCTTATCCAAAATAATAAGTTATAATATTCATCTCAAAATAAGATTTATTGTGAAGGGGTCAATTAGCATAAAGATTTTCATTGCGTGAGCATTTGGTTTCAATTTTGATTTTTATTAGTCTCATCCTGAATTTCAACCGACGACAGTTACACGTTATAATGAGAGGTCTTATCATAGCTAAATTAGAGAAGGAGAGACAAGATTCAAAGACACCATTTTGAGAATAAAAAAATGTTCGATTCTCTAAATTTTAAAAGAAAAGCTAAAATTTTAATCTGAAGAAATTTGAAAACCGTCTCGCAAATTTAGAAAGACAATGGTGATACATTGCAGAAAAGTTCCTGGAACCTATTTCTTTTAATACCATTTCTAAACTGATATTGCTATTCGGCATAAAAAGTACTCTTCATAAAACTTGCAAAAGCCTCTTCAAGCAAAGACTGGAAATAATGTAAATTACTAAGAAATACATTATGTTAGAGCCCGCATAAATTTCAATTTACCATATAAAAACATAAACAATAAAAAAACTTATAAAAGATCCTACCTTGAATGAGTAACACAGACATACATTAACAAATATTAAAAGATGACCACTTAAGAGCAAATCAGTAGTCTATTATATTACCACTCACCCTATAATAAGCACAGTTTAAGCCAACATAATCTGAAAATGAGTCTGTATATATACATTTTCTACTTTGTTGTATACAAGTTTTAATCAGTGGATTAAAGTTGTGTATATTGTAGCTAATGATGAAAGATCATGGAAGTTGATTGATTATTACAAACTAAACAAACCTAAAATGATGTAAATTCAGAGAAAAAAATAAGAGCTTGATTCTAAATTAATTAGCAAAGGTTGGTCGTCTAGTTATCTCTATTCTGGTGGTTTTTGATTACTCTTTTGACAGTTAAATTCTCACGTTTTCTGTGACTTGTGATAAGTGCTATAATGACGGAATGGAGATTGCCTTTTCTTTGTAACGGAAAATTCTGTATTATATAAAAAAGATTGTTATTAGAGATTGTAGAGGGAATATTATAACTAGTTTCAAAGAATTTTACTGTTATCTTCAAAATGGATCAGTTTGTTTTACAGTATAACCTTTTTGTGGTTTTTAGAAAATAAAACGTTTTCATAACCTCATTCATTATTATTTTTTGATAAACATTTCTAATAAAAATGATGATGAAGTCTTTTTGAGAAGGTGAAAACGAGGTTACATTTTTGAGGGCTAAAAGAAGAAGCACTTATGCAAGTGTTCATGAGTTTTCATGACACTTTTGGATGTTTATGTGAAACTTATATTATAACTTTTTGGATAACAACAATAAACATTTTGACACTGAGTTTCATGGTATATGAACTTCAGCAGAGTGAAGAAGAGTAGTTGAAAATGAAAAGGAGTGGATAGAGGACCTACTTTCATTAAAAAACCATATATCATAAACAGAAGACATCAGCTAAAGACATGCGCCACAAACCCAAGAGATATGCTATCTTTTATAAAGATAAAACCATCCTCTTTCTTAGAGTAAGTTCTCCTATTTGAATTTCAAAATTCTTATTATTTCAACTATACAAGTTTTTTTCTTCTTAATCGTAGGGTTCATTTGAGCTAAGGCTTGGCCATAATGCTTAGATTTCTATTGTTTTATAACAATAATAGATCAACTGTTAAAGGCCAATCTCAGTCTGGCTATGCTTATAAGCGTTATGCTTATAATAAAAAACGTTTATTCCTTTTACACGTGAGGTGCAATGAGAAGCCCCATAACTATGAATTGAAAATTGCAAACTCCACCCACAATTTATTTGACCAAACCCAAGGAGCTGAAAAACAATTTTAATATAATATCAAAAAATATACTAAAAAATTTTATTGGTCACAAATAGTCAACGACACAAATAGTACCTAGTTATTAATGGATTAAGGTTTAAGTAGAAAGTAGAAAGACAGATACAAAAAAGATACAAGTCAAAAGAGGTTAACAGGACAAAAAAGAAAAATAGAGGCTTATACCTTCCAAACCTTCCAAACCCTGGTTTCTAATTCATGAACCTTTATCAGTTTCAATAATTCCAGTAAGTTGAAATATATTCAAAGATAACAAAAAGTTCAAAAGACTAGAAGAGTGGAAAGAGAAATCTGGAAACTTATATATTTAAAAACACCTTTCAATGAAGAAGCACATTTGAAATAACTTTGTTTTTGCCCATCTAATGTAGTTAATTAATGCTAATTAACAAAGAAAATTCCCTTCACTGTTAATAAAATGTTACTAATTTTCACAAACATAATAAAAGTTGTTGCCATTAGTTACTATATTGAACCTCTTTTTCATTAATACACACAAAAATAGTACTTAGATGATAAAATAATAATATAAAAACAATTTTTCAAAAGAAATTTTTTCTGAAAATCTCAAGCAGCCCCCCTACAGCTTTATTATCCAATTCAGTTCCACTTGAACACAAAGATACCGTTTAAAACCAGGGCCATTCAGTTATAAAACCATTGCAGGCCTGTAAATAAATATTTTTAGTCACTCAGACATGATGTCCGACTGAAATCAAATCCAGTCAGTCAAACTCAAAATTTTATTTTTTCTAAAATTATCATAATTTATCAACTAGCAGGATATATTTTCTAACCTCAATAAGAAACTAGTTTTTGAAAGTTACACAGAAAGCAAATTGACAAAAGTGATCTTAGAAGCACTCTTAAAAGTTACGAAGAAAGCAAACCAATAAAAATAATTTTAGAAGCACTCTTAAAAGTTAGGAAGAGGCAACTTGAATAAGAATAGAGTAAGAGGCAGGGGTGTAAAGAAGATTTGTTAATGGTTTTATTCATCTTTTAATTCGGACAACATGACCGATACAAAAGGTTTTCAGTTGGTCAAATGGTTTTTTCAGTTGAACATTCACCGATTACCAACACTTATTTGCAGCCTCTGCTTAATTTAGCCACTTGACTTTTGACTATGTCCTCTCTTATTTAGACAATAAAACGCTGAATACCTCTGTATCATTTAGCCACTTTGGGTTTCTTTCAGCCCCGGGATTTCTAAAGGTGACCTAGGCCCAGTCTTTGGCAGGGAGCTGAAATTTAGCAATTTGATGGGGTTACCAATTAGTTGGGAAAACCTAGCTGACCTGATAGAGACTTTGGGGGCTGTTTTCCAGTATTCTGTCAAATTGAATACTGCAGACCATCATTCCAGTTTTTCCGTTTTTAGCTTTTTCTGACTTTATTCAAATCCATAAATTTTTGTTTTATTCATTTTTGCCATGGCTGTACTTCTGCTTCTTTGCTAAGGCGAGCATGTGTTTGAAAACTACAAGCAAATCATTAAGGTTTTAGGAATGACAAGAAAACAAAAAATATAAATTCAAAAAAATTTCTTAGTTAGTGGGGGTACCTAACTAATTTTTCAAGGGGACCTAAATCATTGGGGTACCATGCTTTGTTGGTGGTATCTGAAAAGAAGGCTGAAACCATGGTCACTAAACCATTGAGCTCCCTCTGCCACATTAAGTCAATACAAAAAAATGCTCTTTTAACCCTTTAAGTGCCTTGGTCATTTTTTTCTAAGTTTTTTTAAAGAAAATCGATAGTTCAAACTTTAAAAGCCTATATCTCCGGATCTAGAAGGAGTAAAAAGCTCATCTATAGCCCGTTGGATAGCTTACAGTGTTGCAACTAGGTTTTGTGAATATGGATGGAAACCTTAGGATTAGATGGTCATTTGAACCAAAAACCCTCTTACTGGCAAGGCGGAAATGATATATTTGTATCTCAACTGGACGGATCTGGACGGATATCTGTCTACAGACGGAAAAGTTGCAACACTGAGCTTAGAGTCTCCTCTTTCTTTTAGGCGCCTTTGACGCCGTCCGAATTAGGAATGGCGGGTTGGGCGGCGGCTAAGGGGGGTAGGTAAGGGAAATTAAAGCAGGAGCGGACCTGACTGAATGATAGAAAGGTGCGGAGTGGTTAAACTTCAAACTAATTTGCTGGAGGACAGACTCAAGTTAATCAGGGCCAAATTTGGAGGTTCTTGGATCACTTGTTGACCAAAAATGGTCAAAAAAGGGTCAAAATCTTAAAAAAGTGGATTTTTGTCAAATTTTAGCATTTTTTGACTTTTTAGCTTAAAATCTCGCTGAAAAGACTCATTTTTGATTTTTTTTGCTTGGCCATGAAGCCCAATCTGATTCCTACGAGTTAGATCAAAAATGACAATTTCTAACTCAAACTGGGCATTACAGGAGGGCTTCGCCCTCCTACATAGCCCATGTCTGATATATACGACATTGGCACTTAAAGGGTTAATCGTGTAAAGCCTATTGTGATTGGTAGTTTTAAAATAAAAATAATAAAATAACGTTTTTGAGCACTTTTAGAAAGTAACTTTTTTATTCAATTGAGCATAACCTTTGATCAAATGAACCGAATTCAATAAATGACCCATCAAAATTTAATAAAAATTTAAAACAAAAATATCTTTCTTCTTTCCAATGGAATAGGATTAGTTCTTTTAAAATCTTTAGATTTCGTGAAAATTAGTTTTAAAGAGAGAAATTCTTTTATGGCGCACCTGGTATCAACTGCTCATTAAACTATTAAGCATATCTGTCTCATTTAGTCACTAAACCATTGACTACATCTGCCTCATTCAGTCATTAATGTATGGTTTCTTTATTCATTGGTTTTGTTTTTTTGCTTCTTGTTTCCACTATAATGATTTCCTTTTGACATCACCAAGTGTTTCAATCTACACAAAAGCATCAGCATCTTTCCAAGAGTTTCCAAAGCTCGTTACAGGGATGTCCCATGTAAATCAGTGTTTTTTACATTATTAATTGGAAATACATTTCCTGATGAATAAGATCGTATTTTGTGTATGTTCATTACAACTAATTTTTGCCTTTTTTGACATTTTTTAAGATTGATATTTTTTATTTTTGAACATAACTTTTGAACCAATGTAAAATTAAAAACTAAAACACCAAAATTTAAGTTCTGACTGGTCGATTACAAAATCTTTTTCCTGTTACCTACAATATCAAATCAAAGAGGTCAACTTATTTCTGGCACACTTGGTACAAAAGTTGGAAATTTGTTATAGTACATTTTTTTGCTCAGTTTGCAGAGCTCTTTTCTGTGATTCAAACTTCTCAACAAACTCAGTTGAAAACACACTTAAGGTACCTTTTCTGACACTGCTCTTTATATCCCCTTGCAAAACAATCTCTGTTTGACAAGCTTCAAAACTTATTGTTTTTCACCCATTTAGCTCTTCTAATTTCTGTCAGCTAATATAAAACTGAGCTCAAAATCATTTCTATTTGCCATCATCAAGCAGCTTAGACTAGAAGTTATTAATCAGGATTAGAAACTTGTCTTGCCTCTTTTATTTTGTCCTTTAAAACAATACAATAAAATAGCTGACACAACACATAACGACAAGCAGTCCCTATGAGAAGTTTATATTGAAATAGTTTCAATATAAACCTTTCCAATTGGAGAGCTTCAACTGTATTATCAGTGTATATTTGGATGGAAAAGAACAGTAAAATATCTTGCCCATCTCTACGAATTTAAGGTTGATGCACCTTAAAATAGCAAATAATAAATAGTTTGATCATAGGCATATCACATCTTACAGGACTTAAATGCACTTTTCACGCGGAAGACCAACATAAACTTTATCAAAAACTAATTTTTACTATTTTGTAGATCCAAAAAGCAGGGCTGCAAATAAATATTTTTAGTCAATCGGACATCATGTCTGACTGAAATGAAATCCTGTCGGTCAAACTCAAAATCCTGTCGGTCATTCAGTGTATATTTTTTCTAAAATTATACAATCTTGAGAGTTACTAACTTTGAACTTAAAGCAGTCCCACATGATGATGAAATTTTTTACATTTTACAACAACATTTTAAAACATTTTATTATCTTTTATTGTCTATAGTTAATGAATATGTTCCCTAAGACGTAAAAACTTTTTGTACATTTTGTTGAGATTTTTTCAAAGTAGTTTACACTTGACAATCGTTCAGCGTGAAACTGAAAGTAGTGTATATTTTTCAGTTTTACAAATAAAATCATGAAATTAAAATTATACAGTCTTTAGAGTTACGGAGAAAGCGAGTAGATATAAGTGACCTTGGAACAACTTGTTGCTGTTTCATAGAGAAATTGATTCAATAAAAGTGATCTTAGAAACATTCTTGAAAGTTACGAAGATAGCAAGTTGATAAAAGTGATCTTAGAAACACCCTTGAAAGTTATGAAGAAAGCGAATCAATCAGAGTCAATAAAAAAGTGATCTTAGAAATACCCTTGAAAATTACGAAGTAAGTGAGTTGATAAAATTATCTTAGAAACACTTGTTAAAGTTACGAAGAAAACGAGTTGATATATGATAAAAGTTAACTTAGAAACACTCTTGAAACGGTTGAAAGTTATGAAGAAAGCAAATCTATAAAAGTGATCTTAGAAACACTCTTGAAAGTTACGGAGAAAACCAGTCAAAAAAAAAATGATCTTAGAAACAACCATTGATAAAATTATAAAGAACAGTCATTTAAAGTAAGCTTTAGAAACACTCTTGAAAGCTACAAAGGAAGTGAGTAAAATAATAGGCTAAGTAAGAGACAGGGGTTTAAGAGATTTATTTTAAACTCAAGTAAAATTGATTATTCATGACCGATACATGGTTTTCAGTCAGTCAAAACTTATTTGCAGCCCTGAAAAAGGACTATGAAAAGAAAAAATTTTCATTATTGATTTGATTGAAAAATTACTAAAATAATCTACTATACTACTTTTTTTATCACCAATTCATTATCTTCCTTGTGTTATTATTTAAGTCTGTCTCAAAATAATTTGCAGCTGAGACAAAAATGGCTGTAACTTTTGATAGAATTCAAATCAAGTTGCGATTTTGTGCTTGTTAAAAAGATATTTGTGAGTGGAATATTATCAAGTAAAAAATTTGGAAAAAAAAGAAAATAAAAATGAAGAAGAAAAAAATCAACTTCTTGTAGAAATGTGGTACGATTACCATTTTCACAGGAGTGATTCTTCAATCTTAGATCATCGTCACTGTGAAAAAGTTTTTCAAAAATATTCATTCAATCAAAAGATATCAGACAAAGTTTATTGCTGGTTGATCAACAAATGGCTGCTTTTTGGTCGTTGCCAGATGTCACCAGATGGTGTCAATTGAACGAATCGAACGAATCGAACACCGAATCAATTGAACACAATCAAACGCAATGGAATAATTGCAATTCGATTGTCAAACGCAATTGAATTGTCATCAAATATAACCCAGGATTTGCTGTATGATTGCTTCGAATACGTTCGCTTGATTCAATTGCATTTGTTCGCGTTGATTGCTCTCGTCTCGTGCTGTATTTATGCACTCATCTATTATCTGATTTTCCAATGGCATATTGGCCGCCGCCCACGCTATAGCTTTAAAAAGGGAGTGCGATGATTTAATAGTTGTTTTGGCGAATGTGAAAGTTTTATAATTACCATAAGTTGGTCTTATATCGACATCCCTCGTCTAATTCAGACACCCTTCTTTTGAGACGAGAATAATATGAAAGTTTGAATAATTGATTGAAAAACAAAGATCAGTCTCTAACCACTAAGCAAATAAAACAGTTTCAACCTTTCTATTGATTTCAGCTGATAAAAAGGGTGTCGGAATTAGAGAAGGGATGGTGTCGGAATTAGAGAAGGGATGTTGACATTAGACCAAGCTACGGTAATTACTCCTCCGCATACATTCAGTTAGCCACACTAGGAAATCAAGCTTTCAGAAAAAACAACATCAGTCATCTACAGGATGTATTTGCAACAACAAGGATGAGAGTTACCTGAATCAAGTTCAAGTTCCAAAGACATTAATCAAGACTTGAAAACTTAAAATGAGACAAAATGACCGATTGCGAAAGTGCAACCAACAACCAACAAAATTTGGTTATTCAATTCCCCAGACAGCGATTTGATTTTTAAGGCTTTGTTTATGCGCTAATGTGAAAATAATTCCGCACATGTAAAGGGTCAGTGTTTGAAGTCCGACAAAATTTCTGGGAAATAGCCTATATCCGGCGGTGCACGGATTTAAGTGGGTTTTGTCTCCCCTGTAGATCTTTTTCTTGGGAAGTTGATCCTCAAACTAGTTTTCAAGGTTGGCTTGACTCAAATTCTTTCAATTGTGGCTCAAATTTTAGAATAGTTTTTGAAAATGTTAATTTCATTAAAAAGCGCCGGGTTATTTTTTCATGAATCCCTTTAGAAGTTTTCCAGCGCCTTTTTTTGCCTGCGAGTCAAGTAAATGATATAGCGCTTTAGCAGCATTAATCTTTGATACACATTTCGGTGGAACGCTAGTGTGAATAACTGATATTACTTTCCCTCAGCCAATAAAAACATGATTATCTTGTCTCTAGGTAACTGCTGTGGAGTAATTAGTTATTCAAAAAGACTGTCACATTTGTCAAACAACTATTGCAATCAATCTTATAAAACATCATTGCAATCGAACTAATCGAACATAAATCCAATCTCAATCGAACGTAGTACCAGTTGAACACAATCGAATATAACCCAGGAATCTGCCGTTTGATTGAGATTCGATTGCGTTCGACAATCAAATTACAATTATTCGATCGCGTTCGATAACATTGGATTGGTTCGATTACAATTTTTGTTTGAACTTGTTCGATTGACACATTCTGGGTGTACCGTCAACTGCTCTAACTTGGGACTATCTGACGAAACATGGCACGGCAATTCGGCCACCATTTCAGCGAACCTCCAAAGATTTGGAACCACCTGATTTGAGTTAATGAACGGTGTATATATTAAAAAATACACAATTTCTCTTTTGCACCGAGTAGGCTTTTAAATCGAAATATGAAAAAATCCATAGTGGAACACACGGGAGTGTCTGTGCACTCTGAGAGGAACGAAGAAGTATGATTGATAAACTTGGATGAGTTATCAAAACAAATTTGTTGTTAAAGAGATTTAACAGTAAGTGAAAATACAGACCAGATATCAACCAGTCCCATGTTTCGACCAAACGTCCCAAGTTAGAGCAGTTGACAGTACATAGGTCCAGACAGTACTAATCGAACGTTCGATTGTGATCGAAGTAATCAATAATGATCAATAATAATTGAAGGTGGTCGGTGATCACCTATCAATTTTATTGATGACGATGATCAAATACTCACTCGACTCAAGATTATAGCATTTTCTTCGACCATTTTTTATTTGTTCAATCATTTCGATTACTTTTCAATAGACGATATCGGCTTAACGAAATTCTCCCCGAATGATTATCCATGATGCATTCCGCAAAAAAATTAAGTAAGTCAATATTGTCCGTGAATTTTTTTGCGCAATACATCGTGGGTAATCATTCAGGGAGAATTCGGAAAGCCGATATCGTCTATTACCTTCGATCATATTGAATACCTTTGATTGTATTGAGTACTTTCCAGCCTTCGATTTTATCAAATATGTTTCCAGTAGCAGTGCGTCAAAATAATCTGAAACCAAGTTTACTTCGGCCAATCAAAACATGTGATTCACACGGGAAAACCACTTTCGTTTTTTCCAACCAATTAGAATACTCAATATGAGTTACTTGAGGAAACCCAGGGCGAAGGCACACACAATGGCGGGGAAGTGGCTGCTAATAAGGGAGTCAATCTTTATGGCGGGGCTTCTTTTTGTGCTTTGGTTTTAGGTCAGTTTTTTTGGTTTTTCTTAAAGATCATAGTACCGTCAACTGCTCCAACTTGGGACTATCTGACGCAATATGGGACGGCCATTCCACCACCATTTCACCGAACCTCCAAAATCATTTGATTTGAATTTAATGAACCGCGTATTAAAAAATACACGATTTCTCTTTCGCACCGAGTAGGCTTTTAAATCGAAATATGAAAAAAATCCGTAGTGGAACACGCGCGAGCAATGAAGTATAAGCCCGAAGGGCTAGAATCGAATCTCCTTGGTAGGATTTGAAGCCAACAAATCCTACCAAAGTTGCGCGGCCTCAAGCGACCCGATTGGTTTTTGATGCTGGTCAAAAATAGTGTGACATTTTTATTTCTCAAAAAAACCACCAAATTTAGAATTTTGCTAATATCTTTCTCAAAACTTGATATCCTGAAGTAAGATTTCAGGAGGTGATAGAGCTAATGAAGACAAAGCCATAGATATAAGTATTTCCCTTATTCGAGCCAGTTTGAGGTTGACAGGCCAAAAATGACTAGTTCAAGGAAATGTCATCCTCAGAAAAGGGAACTAAAAAGGAAATGTAAAAATTGGTGAGAATAGCTCCCTGGATAGTTATACAGGACAAAAAGTGTTAAAAGAACCAAGATTTCCTGTTATATTACCTAATTTGAGGTTGACAAAATCGATGTTATTAAAATGCACTGTAAACCTCAAAATTTGGACTTAGAACATTACAATATGTTTTAAGCAAGGCAAAAATGCTAAGCAAAGACAAATTTTCAAACAAAACCCATTAAATGAGCTGTTTTTGAGGTTGACAAGCCGGAAAAGTCTGTATTGAGTCAAAATTGGACAGAAAAGGCTTTTTGGGGGTGTAAACCTCAAAAAAACTCTTCAATAACCATTCGAATCCAATTCCATAGTCTTTCTGTCTTAAAAACAAATAGAATTGAGGTTTACAAATGATTTTAAAAGAGCTTCTGGTTGTTTCCATCAAAAGGCACTTTACCTTGCATTGAAATAAAAGTTGCTGTCAACCTCAAAACTTGCTCAAATAACAGACATTTCCTTGGAAAAAGATTTTTAGATGGTCAATAATGATATTTTGTAAGCCAAGCCAAAGTCATCATATTGATCTATCTTTGTCAAAATTATGCACAAAACTAATGTCAACCTCATTTTTGGATCCATTCAATAAATGTCAACCTCAAATAACACCCTTCATAGCAATTTTCAACCCTTTGAGATAATTTCAGAGCTATAACATATCCAAAATCTAAATCAAAAGTCAACTTACAGGGAGTCAAAGAACCCTAATAGTGTCAACCTCAGGCCATGTTACCCTCAACTTTTGCTCCTACTTCAAAAAAGCATATCTCGAGTTAGGGTAAACCTCATAAAAAGATACTTATATGTCTAGAAAGCAAAATTATTCAGCCTAACCATACTAAAGTTTCAGTTGTCAACCTCGAACTTAGCACATTTTATGGGGCAAAATGTAAACCTCGACAAAAATGTCACAAATACCCCCTCTATTTTTGACCAGCATCTTTTGCCCAAATGACAGATTAAAACTAAAATTTACGGCTTAATTAAAAAAAAAAATCACTTGAAAACAAAGGAATTGCTAGATTCAATCCGCCATAAAAAATACGACGTAGATTTTAAAAGCTCCATTTTTCTTGCCTAAGAAAGGTTAGAGATTCGATTCTGGCACTTCGGGCTTATACTTCATTGAGAGCGTGAGTGTCTGGAACGAACCAGACGTCCGCGTTCGATAGGATTGATCATCGGAACGGCTCGATGACGGATCGATACGTGATCGATGGATTACTTAACGATCCGGATGGGAGATCGATGGAAGATTCAGCCATTAGAAAGTCTTGAGTATCGATCCTTCGTTGATCCATTATCGAGCTAGTATTTCAATCGAGTATACCCATTCGTCATCGATCGTTAATCCAGTGGCGTGGTGGCAGGGGGGCCAGGGGGGCCAGCCCCCCCCCAGCGGAGCCCTTTTGAGAAGGGGCGCCCAAAAATAAGGGACGCCAAGAAGGATTTTTCAGGCGCCCATATTGAAAGATTGATAAATGAAAAAACAAAAATGGCACCCCTCATCACATCAAAAACTCAAAATTTTCTGGCTCGCTTCGCTCGCACACTCCCTTTTTTGTGTTCATAATGAGCATATAGAGAGGGGCGCCAAAAACAAAAAATCTTTAAAAAGGGCGACATATTTGCCTTGGCCACCCCAGAGAAATTTTCCCACCACGCCACTGGTTAATCGATTTGTCATCGATCGTTAATCAATCGTTAATCGATTTGTTATCGATCGTAAATCGAGTATGAGTCGATAGGGTCGATAAGATCGATAAAAGATCGATGATAGATCGATAAATAATCGATAACTAATCATAAGCTTAAAAAAATCTTGAGTATCGATCCTCTATCGATCTCCTATCCGGATCGTTAAGTAATCCATCGATCACATATCGATCCGTCATCGAGCCGTTCCGATGATCGATCCTCTATCGGGCGCGGACGTCTGGAACGAAGAAGACCAAATTGGTGGCAAAACGATGGAGAGTTTGACGTCACTCGCGCGACAAGACATTTACCCCAGACTGTCTGGTGTGCAGACAGAGTTGTGGAAATATTTCCACAGTATTATTTAAATACAGTATGGAAAAGTTTCATTTTTAATGGAGGATTTGTAAAATTTTCTATGATTGATTCTTTGCACAAACCTCTGTTCCTGCATTTCTAAGCTCACCCCAGGCCCTTTGCTAAGATTTTTGCTTGAAATCAAAACCGAAACGGCCCACACTCAACCCCATAATCTTGATATACAAGTTTTAATCTCAAATATGGCGGATATGGTAAATATTTTTACGTATATTTTTTTCTTAACTTTGACTAAAAGATTCATCATCTTACCAGTTTTCTGCAGATATTAAATGTTGAGATCTTTCTTTGCTGTAAATATTTAAAAAATGAGCAATCAGGAACCAGGAAACACGATTCTTATAGATTTTTGGTTGGCAGGTTGTGGAAGCAGCGAGCTGGTGGAAGCGTGACGACCACCTCCTCTTTTTTAAAAAAATCGTGCGACTTTTTCGAATGTTTACTTCTGTTTCAGATACAGTGATATGAGGTTCGTCACTTTCTGTATTCAATGAGCCGATTTTCTAGACAAGAGTCTTACTTTACTAGAGAGTTTTACTTTAAAGCCGTGTTGAACTTTTTGAAACCAATCATAGATAAAAAGGCTACAGTATTTTGGTTAGGCACCAGATGTTGTTTAGAATAACAAACACACCGTCGCCCGTTTTGCAAAAAATGTCTGAAATTTTCTGCACAGTTACTGGAGAGCAGGACAAATCAAGATTCAAAATCTTGAACTGTGATAACAGAAAACAATTAACAGCTCAAGTCCAAAAGGAACATATACATTTGAAATACCTTTATACCTTTGAAATCATAAGTACTTACAAGTATAAATATTGATATGGAAAGTCCAGATTTAGACACAAGAAAGGCAGATGAGGCAGCAGAGGTATAAAATCATTTTTATAAACCTGTATCCACTTTATATGCATGATATACTGATTAAGTCATTGGCTGATAAATTTCTTGTTCACTGTATATGCATATTGGTATAATTTGTTATTTTACACGGTCAACTGCTCTAACTTGGGACACTTGGTCGAAACGATATCTGGCACTGGCTGGTCTGTATTTTCACTTACTGTTAAATCTCTTTGACAACAAATTTGTTTTTATAAATCCACCAAGTTTATTAATTATACCTCTTTGTTCCTCTTAGAGTGCACAGACACCCGCATGTGTTCCACTACTGTACGGATTTTTTTTCATGTTTTGATTTAAAAGCCTACTCAGTGCAAAAGAGAAATTGTGTATTTTTTTATATATATGCTGTTCATTAACTCAAATCAAATGACATTGGAGATTTGGTGAAACGGTGGCCGAATTGCCGTCCCATGTTTTGTCAGATAGTCCCAAGTTAGAGCAGTTGACGGTACCGTAAAACTTGGTCTATCTAATGTATGTCAACATCTCTCTTCTAATTTCGACATCCTTCTTTAGAGATAGAAATAATAGGAAGGTCGGAATCACTGATAGACTCCTCAACTGATTGCTTAGCAAAAAAGATAAGTTTCAATCAGCAATTCCGACCTTCCTATCATTCATATCTCTAAACCAGACGTAATTAATCGAACCAATCGAACGGTAAATATTTGATTTTTCACGTTACAGTCAACAGTAGCCATTTTTCATTTATTCAAGAGCAAAGAGGACCAAGAAATTCTGAGAAATCCCTTAAAATAAAAGTTTGACTTAAATTAACGTTCTATTTTTCTTTAGGCCAAAGATGAAGTCTTTGATGACATGAAATGTAAAACACGACCACCGAAACTCAGTAGAATGAGATCGTAAGTATATAAATTTATAGCATGTTTTGTCTAAACGCTTTGTCTAGTTTTGGTAACCTGATAATAGATCACTCTTTACTTAACACAGCACACTGAAGCTCTAAAGATCTCTGAAAAATAACCTCTGAGGAAAGTGTTCCTGTATCTAAAAGATTTTCAGTCAAAATTAAATTCAGCTTAAATAGTGCTCTATGAAGAGTGCATTTTGTAGATAGGAATTTAAAAATTCTATCCTACCAACCTTTGTGACTCGAGATCTCTCAACTTTGTAGCAAAGAGTTCGAATGAATGTTTTTTTGTGTTGTGAAAACTCAAGTTTTTTTTATAGAAAGTCGCTGAAATTAGACCAGGCCAATTCTTCTTAAAAAGATGCTATACAATCACCATATTCTTCAGATTATATATCTTTTGCACACATCTTAGGAGGTTAAGCAAGAAAATACATAAACTGTAACCTTTATTTATTGACATAGAAGGATGAAAGTGTTTTATTATTTTGTTCTTTTAAAACAGATATATAGCTTTTTAATTTCATAATTCATCTTTTATAGGCCAAGTTTTGAAGGGTACTTTGCATCAAGATCAGGTGCAATTGCACTTCAAACTGGGAACTCTGTTTTGAAAACAACTGCTGATAAGATAGGTATCAATATTAGCCTTATGTTGCATTTTTGTTGTATTTTTTCGTTGTTCATTCTTGAGCAAATTTCTATTTTCAATTATGATAGTCTAAAGTTCTGCTATCTCAGCCAATCACAGTGAAGTACAAGAAAATGCTTATTCCCTTTCAAAATCAGCAAAATTCAATTTTAAATACCAAAAATTCAGGCTAATTTGTTGTGAAAAGTTGTTTTACTTTTTCTGTCTGGAAGGGATAACTTTGCTTTGGCCACTAAATTACTTTTGAAATCGACAAGTTAGTATATATAACCATGCTACCATATATTTTTGGGAAATGTCTTTTTCCCTTTCAGGAGAAATACAGAATCATCTTGAGCACATGGTCAGCATATTGAGAGAAATAGATGCACTAAGAATGGTATGATGACTTTCAGTTCTTCCAAAATCTTCTTTTTTTTGCTCTAACAACAATGAAAATAACAAGTTTTTTCAAAAGAAGAACAAATTTTTTACCAAGCATTCTCACACTGTGACAGAAATGTAATGAGGTTTTGGAAAAGGGGACTATGGTATTGCTTTCCCTCTATTATTTTTCAACCTTCTATGTGATTAAGAATCTATTGCAAATAGTTAACATTTACTCCTGTCCTTCAGGCCACCTTTGCGCAACACTGCCCATTTTTTTGGACCTATCTCGGAGGTCCTTTAATTTAACCTTTGTCCGTCTGTCCGTTTGTCCGTCTGTCCGTCCGTTTGTCCATCTGTTACCAGCTTTTCTCGAGATTGGCTCATTAGTTTTTTCTGATTTTTGGCACAAAGTTGCAAAATAGCAATGCCCAAAATGTGACGGAGCTCAATTTTCGAAAGAAAAAAAAATTTTCCAGCCAAAAATGCCGGAAATATGCCGGAAAAACTTGTTTTTTGGCATTTTCTTGAGATTTTATCATTAGTTTTTTCTGATTTTTTTCACAAAGATGCATAATAGCAATGCCCAAAACATGGCCTATTCGGATTTTTGAGCAAATTTTTTTTCCAGCCGAAAATGCCAGAAATATGCCGGAAATCTTCGTTTTTTCAGATTTTCATTGGACTTTTTCCTCATATTTTTTTGTTGTTTTTTTCACACAAAAACATTATTGATAATAATGCCCACCATCAAGCATGATTCAATTGTCAATAAAACTGATTTTTGCAACCGGAACTTTCTATTTTTTTCCCTACTCTCCTTCCCTCTCCCCCAATCAACGATCAATGATAAAATTTAATGCGTTATGCATTTTCGCTAAACGCTATATTTTCTGACTGATTGTTTTCATTTTTCTCCTTATTGCTATCTAATTTTCATCATCAGGTAGGTCCATTCAGCATCTAGTTTGTTAATCTTGTTTTAGGCTGTTCGTATTGAAAGCAAAATCCCACTGAAGAAGAGATATTTGACAGTTGTATCCAGCGATAAAGATCATTCTGCTATCATTGGCATTGATTGGTGTCAAGGACAAGGGTAATTTCATGTTTTTTGTCTTATTCCTGATTGGAGAAAAGGGTTTTTCATGTTCTTTGCCTTATTCCTGGTCTGGCTTTCAATCTTTTAGCAATAGTTTTAGCAAAACTATTTTTTATCAAGGGGCCTTCTTGGACCATCCATATAGAATATTTGCAGTAAAGGTGGGAGAGGGGGTATTAGCAAAAGCGTACGTCTATCGTTTGAATGATTTTATTTCTATTGTTCTCTTCGTTCAAGGGGGAGGGTATTTTCCAAATACTTGGAAAATTTTGAGCATGTACTGCTTGCATGACCCCTAGAGTATCCTTTACTATTATCGAGGTATAAAACAGTGGATTACAATTATTTGTTTTAATCATAAATTCTAGTACTGTATATTTTGTTCTGAAATACTTCTGAAAACCCTCCTTAACCCTATTCAATTTTTTCCATTTAGTCCAACGATTGGCCTTGTACTTCCTATACACAGCACAACTTATTGTCATCTAGATGGAGATGGGTAAGATTATTTCTATTTCTTGAATTTCCATATTCTTTAATTTCCATGAAGCACATTCTGGCCTAAATTGAAGTTTTAATTTTTTTTATCACAATTATATGTAAACTTTTTGTTCCAGGTACCAGCTCCACTTTGAGCTGAGCTCCTATGTGAACTTTTTGTTCCAGGTGCCAGCTCCACTTTCAGCCGCAATTATTCTAAGTTTCATTTTAAACTCATTTAGTTGTTCATGAACTTATACTACAGAACCTACAATCTCAAAAAATCTTCATGAAACTACATGAAACTCTGAAGTATCAAAAGAATTTAAAACGATTTTTGTTCATTTCCATCTCCATTTCTTTCCCATGATCACTATTTTTATTTCTCAGTGGGTTCTATGTTTCAAAGACTTCAACATTCAACCATATTTTCAGACCAGTCTCCGTTCAAACTTTGTGGTAAGAAATTATAATCCTATTTAAAATTTGTGAATAGTTTTGCACAGATCTTTTCCTCTAGTAAGACATCAGAACAATCCAAACCTCGTCCCCGTATATTCCAAGCTTTATTTACGTTACTGATAGACGCCATAAAGATATTATATAGCTCTGTCAGTAAGCAATAAAAAAGCTGATAACAAGGAACGAGTTTGGAACAATCCATAACTTCATCTAATATATAAATAGTTCATTTGAATTGTGTTTTATCTCAGACTAATTATGTTGCGAGGAATGATTTCGTCTCAGTCAAACTAAACAACCTTTTTCATTTTCAGGTCTGCACGTCATGTTGTAGAGAGAGCAATAGATTATGCCAGGAAGTATAAATATTTTGAAGGAGTTGACACTGATGGATTTCTTGACCATTACATGCAAATGATCAATTCTGATATTCAAAGTATCACAGAATGGTCAGTTTCTTTTTCATTATGATAAACTAATAGTTTTATTGTCCAAAATATTTTCCTATTTTCCAAATTCATCATTCAAATGTTCCAGAGATTAGGGGCTGCGCTTTTTTTAGAGGGCTTTCATTTTATTAGTAGGTGGCTCCATTTTTTAAATTCGAGAGTATTCTCTTATCAAAGCAAAGACCTCTAGGTCTAAGCAAGAAATATTAATCTAAATAAGTTTGCGTTTGCGGTCTACTAGTACAATTAGTGGGGAAAACATCCTCCACATTGCCCGATGATGAGAGAAGAATCTCTCGAAACGTAGCCAAACTTAAATCTCGTGATCCAAGGCACGATAAACTTCCAATACAAGAATTTTTTTTCTTTTTTTGCAGCTTTTTATACGCAAAACTGAATGTTGATGAAAGCTTATTTCAATAGCTTAAATTTCTCTATTTCAAGATGCTAAGGATACAATGATTATCTAAACTTTAACGTGCCTGCTAAGTCTATAATTCCAATTAGCTCTACTTTTGCTTGTTTTAGGAATGAAATGGACTGTGAGAGCTTTATCATGACCAAAGTCAATTTACCTGCTGATCCCGAGTAAGTAGTTTTTATTTTTAAATGAAGCACCGTTTTGTCTCTGGAGGTAAACAAACCCGTTTTTGCCTGAGTTTCCTTAGGGAAGGTTTTTTTTTTTAGCTTTTCCTAAGTTCTGTTGAACAAAATCCTCTCAAATTTTAGTATGTTCTTTCTATTCATGATATTATACAACTCTAAATATTTTTGCCAAAAAGAGATCGCTATCAAAAGTTAGAAGCTGAAAACCCACTTTCCCTAACCTCTCGCAGGAACGCGTTTGTTTACCTCCTAAACAATTTTATACACAACGATAGAGCGTGCATTTTCCCAAGCCACTTTGAAATTACGGGAAAGGTGTATTTTTTTATAAGAACCAGTAAAATTTTGCTGAGGCTCGGCTGTTCTTATTTTTTTGGCATTTTTAGCCCTCAAATTGTTCTCATCCTATTCTTATTTAAGAACAGGGTGTAATTAAGGTATTTCAAGCGTTATACTAAATTTTTACTACTTTGACCCCTAAATTGCTTAAAATTGAGTAATTTCAGGCTCAGCAGTGTTCTTATTTTGGACCTTATTGTTCTTATGATGTTTTTCTTATAAAAGAAAAAAAGGTTAGTCACAATAGTCCAAAGAATTGAACATTTGTTCAGCTTACTAAAATAAAAAATTACTACCTTATTATTTTTTTAGCCCAGAGAAAGAGAAAATCAAAAAGAAAATCCGCACTAAATTAAGAGAGGTAAACAAACACACTGGTTTTTGTCCAATCCTTAATTACTCGTTTTTTATAAGGAATCTTAACTTGGCTCCGAGTCTGGAGTTCCTTATTTTTCCAGAAAATTTTAGCCTCAAAGTTTCTTATCCAGTTTCTTATTTACTTGACTGCTAAGATTGGATTTGCTAAGTATGTAACTTATATGACATGAAACTTTGAGTATGAAATTAACTTTAAACTCGTTTTCTTTACTCAAACTAGAATGTTGTTTCGTCAATATTTTATCATATTTTTGTAAGTGTGAGTCAAAAAATCAGAAATATTGCAAGGTTCTTTTTTTGAAATTACATTTCTTTCTTGCTCCAGGTTGAAATCTTTTAACCTGGAATTTTTTCTTCTTTGGGTTATAGACTAGTCACAAATAAGATTTTTTTATTAAAGGTTTTTGTAACTCAAGCATCTGATTATCCTTAAAATGATGTTGATTCATGAATGGGTTTAAAATATAGTTTTCATAAATCAAACATAACATGAGAATATATAAAACACTGAGTTGATATTCTTTCTTTTAGATCATGAGGCATTTGAACTTAGATGAAGTATCGACAAAACAAGTAAGCATTATTTTTCCCCTATAAATTGTTTGTTGAATAAGTCCATTTTTTTAGAAGCTTAACCACCCCCTTTGATTTCTAACCTTTAATAGTTCAGTGACTTAAATACCGTTATTTAATACTCTTTGAGTGCAATATCTTAATAAGGGAAGAAATTTTGGCGGGAATTTAATTTAGTGGATGGCCGAAAAAAAATTTTCAGAGGAATTTAATTTGACAGATGGCTTAAAAAATTGAATTTGGTGGATGAAGGATACTTAGGGCCAAAAAACTTTACAAAGAAAAAACCTGTTTTGAAATGCCACACATTTTGGGAGTAAATACAATAATTTAAATTTGGGGGAATTAAATTTGGCGAAGAGCAGGAAAAATTAAATTTGGCGGAAATTTAATTTTGAGGATATTGGCCACCACCAAATCCGCCAAATTTTTTTCCCGCCAAAATTACTTCCCTTAAGGGTACTGTTTTCATCACAAGAGAATTCCTTTTTACCAAATGAATACTCAACATATTAACAGCCAATGACTCACACAGTAAAGTCAATCACATAAACTTCATTTTTAAGGTGCGAGATCTTTGCGAGAAAGAGATTGGATTCTCATTACAAAATTACAAAATTTACGTCAGCGATCAAATCCTGGTTGTGATGGGGCAAATGGATTCGGCTTCACAAATACTGGACTACCTTTATTTGGTAAGTAGCAAGAACTAACTCTTAGTCTATTCATGATATGCACGACGGACCCAACAGTTGGTTGGCTGCAAGTGACGACGTACAAGTGACTAAAACAGTCTATCGGAGCATTTTGATATGCATTAAGTTATTTTAATTGATGTTGGTCGACTTTCTAAGTAATTTTCAATGCATTTTTTTAAATAATCAAGAAAATAATATTTCTTTGAATCAGTATGAATAGCTATGAAAATATAAAATCTAGAGAAAATAACTAAATTTAGTATGAACAGGTAAGAATATAAATCAAAATGATAACGGGCAGTAAGTAACAAAATATAACAAACGTATGTCTTTTTTAGAGGTCTAGGTATTAATAGCAGGTTTTAGATAGGATTCATGCCAGCAGTTGCCAATACCATACAGTTTCAGACTAGTTCTCTACTATGTTGAAGAGCAATTTAGCTCTATAGCCATTCATCCGATTTCACAACAGCTTGAAAATTAGTGTAAACGGAATTTAAAGTTAAAGCAAGACTTTGATGCAGTTTGACGTTTTAAAGACAGAAGAAGAGGCAAAACTAGCATGAATCATAATGAATTTTTAATGAGGAATTTTTTCAGAGACCACCCCTTTGGCAATTAATCCACTCTTGGATTTATAGAAATTCTCGCGTATTTATAGAAATTTGAAAATGGACCACCACGGTCAAAACAGGCATAGTGTTCTGGATTAACTGCTTGACCCCCCCCCCCACTATTGACGCAGGTGGGGCGACGGTACTAAAATCTCAGACATATATGAGCTGACACGAGTGTTGAAGCGATTGGCTTTTTACGAAGTTTTGTTCATGTTAGTGCTTATACAATGTGTCTAAAAATTTTCTTTGTTTCTATAGGGATCTGAATGGAATGCATCTGACTTGGTTGGCCTTAAGAAGTTAGGTATTGGATACGTCTTGAATATCACTCGTGAAGTGGGTAATTTCTTTCCGCAACACATGAGTTATTACAACATCCGGGTGTATGATGAAGAATCTGTCGAATTATTGAAGCATTGGGATCACACATATCGGTTTATAGAAAAAGCAAGGTAAATGTGCATTTCTTTAGCAGACCTTTTTTCAACCTAAAAGTGGGTGACTTTAATGTTCTGAACGTTTTTAATTTAACAGCCAATTTAAGAAATTTAATACTATTTTGCGATTAGCGAAGAAAAAGAAATTTCTTTGCGAAGAAATACAGTCATTAAAAACTCAAAACCTGTCTGTTTGAGTATATTTGACGCCAATTTCGTCTAGACTATACTGGATCTGACAAATTTTCTTGTATGTCCAGTAAAGGACTTATTTCTGTTCATTATTTTTGCTGAGGATTCAATGGACCCTTACTATCAGAGACAGATTTCCGTCTCAGCGCAGTATAAAAAGATGCTTTTTCGCCATGCCATTCTAAATCTAGAATCTGAATCTCACACAAAGCATGTCAGTGATTCAAAACGCCATGTTTTTCGCCCTTAGAACTCAGTAAAAATATTGAAAATCTGGGCTAACTTGTCATGTTGATTCTATTTTCTGTTTATGGTGAAAAAGTTTACTTTGACTACTGTTATACGTAAATACAAAATTTCTTTTTAGGGAAGCTGGTTCCAAGATTTTGGTCCATTGCAGATACGGCATTAGTCGTTCCGCTTCCACAGTTATTGCTTACCTCATGAAGAAAGAAGGATGGACAATGGCACATACTATTGATTACGTTGTGGATAAACGCGAGATCGTTCAACCCAACCCTGGGTTTACCAAACAACTCATTATCTACGAAGGGATATTGAATTCGAGGTATGTTTTTCACACAAAAACATTATTGATAACAATGCTCACCATCAAGCATGATGGTCAATAAAACTGATTTTTGTGACCAGAACTTTCTATTTATTTTTTCCCTACAACCCTTCCCTCTCTCCCTATCAACAATCATTGATGAATTTATTGCGTTGTGCATTTTCGCTGAACGCTATATTTTCTAACTGATCTATACTGATAAGATATGCGGGACATTTTTTAAAGTATAATTCCTTTTAAGGACATCATTTAACGTATCTACAACCATTTACTTACTAAGCTTTTTCAAACAGCAGAAAGGATATGTTTTCCCCATTTCGGCACCGCGCGAGAACTTATTTTGAGAAATTATTTTGCTTATTCTGTTTTGTCAGCATAGAGGCGCGCCCATTTCTATATTATAAACTCTAGATAAATATAGATATTTTTTAATACTTGTGAAATCCTCGCGAGCGTGTCCAGTTTTATTCATTCGTTTTTTTTGTTTTCTTTTTTGTACTGGGAATGAAATTTAGGACAAAGTTTATATGTACTGTAAATGGAATTTAAATTAAATAACTTAATGTTTTCTATAGTCGGAACAGGTTTAGTCGTTTATTCCGACCTGGAGAAACAGCAACCACGCCCACTTCGCCACCCATCTCACCTGAGCGTACAGCTGCTGAAAAAAGGAACGCTTTTCGTTCAATTCATGTCAGCGAGAAAGATATGGAGGATTCAGTGGATGGAAAACGGGGAACTGGGGAAGTTGGTGAAGAAAACAATGAAGGTAACGTTCTCTTCATAATTTCTAAGCCATTCCTTTAGACAAACATAATTGATGAAATTCACGACGTAATGTATTTTACGAAAGCACCCGTTTAATTCAAACAATGAAATTAGTGGCATACGTCCTGGCTATGGGTAATGAATATCATGGATTGGTAAAACTAGGAATAAAACTATCATATCTTTTCCCTTGCTTTTAACCCTAAGCGCGAAATTCTTTTTTGAAAATTCTAAAACTCAACACAAAAAGAGCTTGCAGCTTGGGAGCTAGACAGTTGCTTTGGAACCATTGGAAAGATATTTTAATATTCCCTTTCTTAACTCTTTAAGTGACACGGTCATTTTTTCTAAGTTTTTCATAGCTCGTTGGATAGCTTAGAATCTCCTCTTTCTTTTTTCTTTCTTTTCTTTCCCGCCTGATTTAAGAAGGGCGGGTGGGCGGCGGCTAAGAGGGGGGTAGGTAAGGAAAATTAAAGCAGTCAGACAGACTGATAGAAAGGTGCCCAGTTGTAAAATTTCAAACTAATTCGCTGGAAGACAGAATCAATTAAAGCAGGGTCAAATTTGGAGGTTCCTGGATCACTCGTTGACCAAAAGTGGTCAAAAAACGGTCAAAATCTTAAAAAAGCGGATTTTTGTCAATTGTTTGCATTTTTTTGACTTTTTAGCTTTAAATCTTGCTGAAAAGACTCACTTTTGATTTTTTTTTTTTTTTTGATTGACCATGAAGCCCAATCCAATTCCTACGAGTTAGACCAAAGTGACGATTTATAACTCAAACTGGGCATTACAGGAGGGCTTCGCCGTCCTACATAGCCCTTGACCAATATACTCGTCATTGGGACTTAAAGGGTTAAAAACATTTATATTATCTTCCAATTAATAGTGGTCAGGATCATAGATTAGGACTTACGCACATGTGTTTTTCGTAGTTAATGTTATAAATATTTGTTGTTGTTTTTCAGACAACAATAAAATTTTCACACCAGAAAACAGCATGTCAGTGAATTATGATGAAGACTCGATGTTCAATCAACCTTCCAGTGAGTCTATTGATGCGAGCTCAGAATCTTCCAGTAAATTGTGGGAATCTTCTGGATCGCAAAGAAGGTATGTTGTGTTTTATTTAAAGGTTTTAGTAAATTGTTTCCTTTTCATATCAGACACATTTCTTTATTCAGGCCGGTTTTAGGCCTTACTCTTGGTCTATAGGCACTGTTATGGGCGGCCACTAGTGACCCAACCGGAAATTTTTTAATAGGATTAAAATTAATAGATATTTTAAACAAAAGAAGTTTATCAATAGATTTAAAATAAAAGAATGTTTAAAACACAGCTGATTGGCTCGAAAGTCTTGTTTCATCAAAACCTCAGTGCGCATGCGATGTATCCGGAGAATTCCAATATTCAAAATGAAAGCAGTGTGCATATCCCGAACAGTAGGAGTTTTACGCTCGAAACAAAGGACGATTTGATGTAGCCTAGCCGGTGTCTCCTATTGTTATATTGTGTTCGATTCCGTGCTGAATAAACACAATGTTTTTCTTTCCCTATATCTGACCAGTCTTGCTCCACATCCGTGTCAATTCCATGTGAAAAAGCTTGTAAATTAAAATTGATGATTAAGCAAACGATTCCTGGGATGGCCTTATTTTGATTTTTTTTACTTTCTTCATCAGACTTATTTCAAAACTTTTGATTCACCCCTTATCTTTTCATACCTTTTTATTGATTTTTTAGATTACGGCGCGCCATGACGATGACATCGGGTGCTGTTTTCTTCGATACTGAGATCGAAAAAGACGGAGAGAATGAAGTAGTCCAAACACAACCAGATAATCGAGGCATTAATGATGTCATAGAAGGACAAACCACATTGGAGGATAGAGACAAACCTTTTAGTGACGTCACCGAGGATGCCCTTATGGAAAAGGTTGTTATGGCAACACAAATGAAAACAGAACTCATTCAGTCCGTCAAACAGTTAAATGAGCAGGACAACGATGGGGAGAAAAACAAAACTCAAGTTGAAGATAGCTTTGAATTCAATCTAAAACCGTCTTTGTTAAGGCGTTTATCGAAGGCTTCACAGATTCTACATTTAGAAAATATCGCAAAAATGAAACAAAGACGCTCGCTAAATCTAGATTCGCCAATGGAGAGCACTCCTATTGAAAGCGAATGTGAGATGGAGAGCCCGTCCAATGAGAAACAATCTTCTAAAGTCCAGGACCTTACGGAGGTATTTACTGAGAGATCAAAACGTCATATCAAAGGACATATGCGACGGCGGACGCTTGATGATTATCCTGCGCGTTCGTCACCCGATGATGAATTCGGGTCTGTAAATCTTACAGTGAAATGTGACTCAGATGGTGAAAGCGAAAATTGCACTGAAGATATACATGAGCGATCTTTTAATAAAATGGAAGTCGATGTATCTGATCTTGTGCAGTTTCATCATCAAATTATTCAAGATAAGGGTGATAATATTTTGGAGAAGGGCGGTAAGAAAGGAACTGCCTCATCCCGCCTTCAAAGACATCAATCATTTCCGAGTGCTGTTAAAATGGAGTTATATCAACAAAAAGTTAAAATACCCAACGAATGCGACTTTCAAAGCCTTGAGAAAGAAACCGAGTCGCAACAGAGCCAATCTGAAGGTCCTCAAACGGCCCTAGAAAGTCCATTGAAAGACGTTAAAAGTATTGTTGTGACGTTCGAAAAACAAAAGGGCGCGAGTGTTGAATTGATTAAAAATGACAATAAACAACGCTCTAGAAGCTTGGATGATGACTCATCTAAAGTTGAATCCGTTGAACCGAGGAAGGGGTCATCAACTGACGTGGATTTTCGAGATAGTGATCAAAATGAGAGTGAAAGTTAAATTCATTTTCTCGGAAGAAAGGACAGTCAATACTTTAGTCTGGGGACGATATTTAAGGCCAATTTTCCTAGTGGGATGGGCTCCCACCGGGTCTGTGAGAAGGGGGTGTAGTAATATTTTACGATTTAGCCTTTTCAAATTTGCATTGAGGTTTACAATTTGTAATGAAGAAACGAGGGCGAATAAGGTTGATCCAATAGTTTTTAAATATTTTTCTATAAATAAAATTCTTTTTCAGAGAAATTCTATATTCTTTTATTTACGAACAAAACTTTTTATACATAGACATTTTTAAACAATTATGTTATTTTTGATTTGTAACATCGATCAAGTTCGAACTGGGTTAAACACGGTACAGTTGATTAGATTACACGAGTGGCCTAATTCATGTCGCGGGAACTTAAGTCCATCAAAAAGGTATTAAACAAAGTTTTTAACTTATAAAATGTGTGTTTTTTACATAAGCTTTTTTGACTATCTTCCCAACGATACCAAACTTTTTATTACACGACATACGCTTGATGGAAAGTTGTGGTCAAACATTAAAACACTGCACACCTTTTTGACACAGACTTTAGTTTTCAAGTGTTTTGTTGTGAAATGTAATTTTTACTAAAGTCTATTCACGATAAGTGTGCACTCTTTTTTCTTTTACCTATAATTTTTGAAGGAATTCTTCAATCTTTATAAATTTGGTATCATTGGAAAGATATTAGTGAGTGGAACAATTTGAAATAAAAAAATCTTTAAAAAATTCGAAAAGTGAAGATGAAAATGAAGAAGAAAAAAAGGAAGATCTTGTAGAAAAGTCACTGGGAAGAAATTTCATTAAAATATTTATTAAATATAAAGTTATGATACAAAGTTAATAAGTGATTGACCCCAAAAAACAGCAAAGAACTGCAGAAAACAGTGTTTTTAGACGTCAATCAGCTTATACGTAACTTTGTTTGATATCCTTTGACTGAATGATTTTCCACTCATTAATATCTTTCCAATGATACAAAATTTATAAAGATTGAAGAATTCCTTCAAAAGTTATAGGTAAAAGAAAAAAGAGTGCACACTTATCGTGAATAGACTTTAGTATCGTAAAAAGCCATACGACAACGAAAAAATTAAGGAGAAATTTGGAGGAATTAATCCCGATTAAGAGATACCCAGATCTACTTCGACAAAAAAAAGAGCGCTCTCATATGATGCCAGTGGTGCCGTCGTTTCGTATAAGATTTCCATTTCCAGGTAGTTGAAAAATAAGCTTCGGAAAGTTAGGTAGTTTCGTGAGTAAAAACAAGATTTTCCGTACCTTTAGAAACTAACCCTTTCAAATCTCATGCCGGTTATCACGGGGAAAATAGCGGAAAGATTCTAGACAAAAGAGACCAGAATCTGAAGTGCGGAAATGGGAATCTTATACAAAACGACGGTACGGAATCAACTGGCTTCAATTGAAAGACACATAGAATAAGAATCTGAGTTACTCGAAAGTGGAAAATGTTCAATAAATTCTTTAGTGTTTTTCTGGATCAACTTTGACAAACTCGACCCCAGTTCGCTATTTTTTTATCTAAAATTCAAAAAGTTGTACAGGAGCTCTGGGTACGAGATTACATTTTTGATTGTTTCCTGAAAAAACGATATTATTTTGATAAAATTGTAATTTATTATCTAATTATTTACTATAGTCACAAGTTTAAAATAAAAATATATTTTCCTAAAGACAAAGACATCAGTTTTTGGCAGTACAAAAAGTTACCTACTATCGGTTGCCTTATAAACTTCCCCTTACTTAATTTTTAAAGTCTTTCATATAATCCGCCAGTGGAGACGAAAAATGCTGTCACTTTTGAGTGAACTTGAATTAAGAAGCGGTTTTGTTCTTGTTGAAAAGATATTTAAGAGCGGAATATTACCAGATAGAAAAAAATCAAAAATAGTTTGTAAAATGGAGATGAAAATTGAAGAAGAAAAAATCAACTTCGTTAATAACTATGATGTAATTTCCATTTTCATAACGGTAATTCTTTGATCGTTATCATCTCTGTGAAAAAAAAATTGTTTAAAAATATGTATTCAATCATAAGATTGAAGCCCATTTTTTAGTCAATCAGACAGTGGTTTTAAGCTGTATTTTTTTTAATGTTTTGAAGACTTCTTTACATGAAAATTCTTTCAAATTCTATCAAAATTTACAGCCTTCCTTGCACCCCTCTCCGTTTGCTAGGATGAAATTTATGTTTTCATTGAAACTATGTATGATATCAAAATCCTTCAACAAAAATCTTTTAGTTCTAGGAAAAAGTTCCTTTGATACCACGAATCTCAAAAAAATCAAAATTTCTGTATTTTGAAATTATAAACTTTATAAAGCTGGTTTCAAAGAGCTCTTTTCAGCTCTTTTTTGCATTCAAGACATTAAGCAGGTACGGTATAGGAAGATTTAAAATTGGTGGGTGGAAAATCTCAAGGGCTCCTAGACACGTCGTAGTTTTACTCGGTTTTACCTTTAGAGACAACTTAATTTTGCGGTTTGGGCCTAAATCCGCAAAATTTAGTTCCCGCAAAAATTAGTTCCCTTAAGGTAGCAATTTTCTGGTCTGTAAATCAAAATAAACTATACCAACAAATAGTCCTACTTTCAACATTTTCAAAGAATGATGACGTCTTCAAGCCATCAATGATGCCAAAACTTTTTACCAAAAAGCGATAGTCATCCGGGGGGGGGGGGCTACTTAGGAAAAATGGGTACCGGTTATGTGCAAGCTATAAGGGACCCTTTTTTACACTCGCGTTTTTGGACAAGCCATAAGTTACACGAGTTTGATATCCTCCCTGGGATAATAGTCAAATATAATAAAAGTAAGATTTTCTGAATGCCAGAATAAAGCTAGTTGTGTCTTTTGTTTATTGTCAAAAAAAAAACAGAAAAGAATGAAAAAAATCCTACCTAGTTTGCTTTTTATGGATTACTATTTACAATGTTTACTATACCTACAATATAAAATAAATTAACCAGAAGTTCTAAAAGTTTCCAAAAGCTAACAAACTTATTTTCAGAACAAATTTCTCAGCTCCAAAAAACAATCTGCATTATTTTAAGTCTTAATTATTAGCCTCATATAAAAAACCTAAATGGGCTTTTCCAGAAAAAAATTTACCCCCCAGAAATTGCGACTTTTGACCATCTGGACATTCAAAATTACCCTCAAACAGAGCAAAATTACCCTTGA
Source organism: Clytia hemisphaerica (assembly GCF_902728285.1). Taxonomy (NCBI): domain Eukaryota; kingdom Metazoa; phylum Cnidaria; class Hydrozoa; order Leptothecata; family Clytiidae; genus Clytia; species Clytia hemisphaerica. The sequence continues at coordinate 1,134,620 of NW_027104390.1, read as the reverse complement.
ATAGAGCAAGTTTACCGACCACCAGACAAGGTAAATTTTGTGGATTTTTCACTACCCCCGGACACTATATTCTTCACCCCCCATGTACGAACATTTTTTGGAAGAGCCCAATGAATGTCATTTTTAAGTATCGCAGGCTATATGAAGTGCTTGCTCATAAAGAATCTACCAAAAATTAAGCAAACAATCATTAATACTAATCAGTCTAATCTCCCATATTTTTTAGAACGCCTTAATCTCTGAGATTGAACCAAAAATCATTTACTAATCAGAATCTTCGTCTCCCATATTTTGTAGAACGACTTAATCTCTGAGATTGAACCAAAAATCATTTACTAATCAGAATCTTCGTCTCCCATATTTTGTAGAACGCCTTAATCTCTGAGATTGAACCAAAAATCATTTACTAATCAAATCTTCGTCCCCATATTTTGTAGAACGACTTAATCTCTGAGATTGAACCAAAAATCATTTACTAATCAGAATCTTCGTCTCCCATATTTTGTAGAACGACTTAATCTCTGAGATTGAACCAACAATCATTTTCTAATCAGAATCTTCGTCTCCCATATTTTGTAGAACGACTTAATCTCTGAGATTGAACCAACAATCATTTTCTAATCAGAATCTTCGTCTCCCATATTTTGCAGTACTCTTTCCATAGAACGGCTTAATTGGTCCAACCGATCATTCAAAAGTTCCGTTCGTCTCTCCATACCATCTATCCGATTTGTCAACTCTGTGAATTCACCCTCCGCCCGATGTCGATCCCTCGGTGGAGAAGCATCAGGGTAATCTCTATAATGTCTTGGCGTGGGCGGGGGCGTGTCTGAACGCCCGAAAATGAGATTGACAATGCTACGTAGAAGCCAGGTTATATGAACCATACCGTATAATGTTAGAATAGCAATTGCAGTTTGGAAAGGGTAGGTCAACACGAAATCGAATATAAACCAAACCAAAGCTGTGATGGTTAATAGCCTAAAAAATAAAAAATATATCATACCGAGTGTATTAAAAAAAGTATACCATTTTATCAAGATATTGTGAGCTTACTGTGAAATATTTTTTATCCTCCAGGAGATAACTTAACTTTAGAATCGGTTCAGTCAATCAAGAGTTAAGTTAAAAAATGAAAATTTTGATCTTCCCAAAATGACAAAATTTATTAAAAACATCTTCATATAAAACTTTGATAAATCTTTTCAAGGAGGGAATGAGTTTTACTACTCTTCGAATCACAGTTGAATAAAAAATGTGAGAAATTTTAGAACCACAAGTTAAAAATATTACTTTCTGTTCCTGATAGTAAAGCCCCTTTCCAATCAAAGAATTAGAAGGAAGCTCAGAAAAGATGGAATTAAAGAGAGAAAAAAGATAATGTCAAAGTTCTGACTTCAGATTAAATCTGCGAAGCAAAAGAATCACTAGAATTTTCGGAATTTAAGAAATTCACCATTTAGGCCTTAAAATGGCCGAATTCTACAACAAAATGGTGGATTCGAACTTGATTTTCCATCAAAAATGCGATTTAAAAAACCCTGGTGCAATCTTACACAATTTCAGGGAGAAATGTCCAATGTCTGAAATCCGGTTTCACCGAACCGTTTGGACCCCAACTGGAAAATTTAGCCAAAATTTCGTCCCCAGTAGGAAAAGCTCGTAAAAATTTCAGTCCTAGTGGAAAATAGACTTAGACCTGAGGAGGATCATAGTCCGTATAAAAAATCCCGGCCTGGAAGACTTTTGTTTCTTTCCATTGTTTTATACTTGAGCTTACGTTGAGAAATTGGTTTGTTTTGCTCACTTTTTGATCATGTGATTGAAACTTAAACCAATTCCAAGAGGAGTACTTGGTAACGTGATTAAAAACTGAGAAAATTGATTTTTATCTTTTGATATTAATAAAGGAAAAAGTTAACAAAAAGTTAAAACAATAAGCTTCCAGACCAGGGTTTTTTATACAGACTATGAAAGGATAAAGTTTCTATCCCATTGAGAATTCTATAGAATTTCCTGGAGGCTGTGAGATAGGGGTGTCTCTGCTTACTTACCACTTAAATACCATGTATGGTCCACCAAAAGAGTATACAAGAAAGCCGAATGCTAGATAGACCATAAAATTCCACCAGCTTAATATTTTGATGAGGATCAAAGAAATCATGAGACCATACACAAACACCAGAAATGAGACGCTTTGTTCGTTTTGCTCCATCAGAACATTCCATGGGTGGAGTGCAGCTAAAAAATATATGAAAATATGAGAAAAATAAAAAAGGGGCTCTTCCAGAAAATTTTTGTACATGTGTGGTGCAGGATATATTGGATTTTGTGTCCAAGAGGTAGTGAAAAATTTGCAAAATTTGCCTTGTTTTAGGGGCAAACTTTCCCTGATTAGGGGTGATTTTGAATGTTCGGGAGGTCAACTGATGCTTGTCCGGGAAAAAGCCCAATGCTGTACTACTAACCCCAATACAAATACTTCGCCAAATCCGCAAGTTTTGAGTGATGATATTCCATCTTTTCTTTTAAGAGATCCAAAATCTTTAAGAAAATTGACAGAAAATTGGCACCGTTGCATATTTTTGAAGAAAAAGACATTTCGTATCATACTTAAAGTTACGATGTGTGTTTTTTGAAAAGATACTGTAAGTGGATACAATAGCATATTAAGTGGTCAGCCAAAGCTGAGCTTTCAAATCGGTTTTTTCCATGCGCTAGCGAAGCGTCAGTTTAAAAAAAGGGTTTCCCCGATTTCTAAAGTTTTATCCGATCGGGCTAAGTTTGGTTTCCCGATATGTGTAAAAACAATTCAATATGGCTGCCAAGGCGGTGTTTTTTCGTTCGTTCGATGTTTTTATCTCTTGCCAGCTTTTATTTATACGATCATTATACCTTGCTGAAGTGGCTTTTAAACTTATAACTAAGGAAGATACAACACTGGAGTTAGATTATAAGGATGTTCTTTCCTTAAAGTATGAAGATTTTAACTTATTTGCTCAAGTGTTTTCCTGAATTGTGAGTAATTTTTTACCTGCTAGACCAACATATTTTTTTCATTTTAGACTTGAATATAGAATAACCACCAACAATTACTGGAATTTGATGGAGTGTATATATATTACAGTTCACAGCTTAATTATCTGACTATTCACAAAAATAATGTTTTCTCGAACTTGAGTGTTTTCTTTTGATTTGATAGATATTTGATATGCTTGTTCTTCTGGACTTGGAGATAATATTGATAAAGCGTAAATGGAAATTGATCAAGTATATTAAAGTACCGCTCCTATGCGAATTTGAGAAAGACCGAAGTTCTTCATCAAATTATTGATGTAAAAATGATTTTTTATAGACTTAAGTTTTCACTGCGATTTGAAAGCAGACACTTGCATTTGTTCTTTTTGACTTGGAGATAATTATGATCAAGCGTAAATGGAAATTAATCAAGTATATATATTTAAAGTGCAGCTCCTATGTAAATTTCAGAAAGGCTGAAGTATTCTTCATCAAATTATTGACAAAAATTATGTTTTTCTAGACTTTCATTTTTTCACTGTGATTTGATGGCGGACACTTACATACATTCTGGACTAGTAATGACAAATATTGCAATTTTAAGCATATTTAGGCTCAGATTAGGGAAAATACACCAGCTTGAGCTTGAATATAATTATAACTCTAAGCTTAATAAAAAATGCAAAGTGTGTAAGTTTTTTGTGATTTTTGATAAGTACAGTACCGTGAGTGGTCCTAAATCCGACAGCCCTGCCTAAATCTGATGGGGTCTTTCAAAGATACAAACTAAAATAAAAACAAGCCTTTCGCTGTGACGCAATGAAGATACCAAAGTGTCAACTAAACTGAGACATTTGATGCACTTAACCAATTGAACCAAAATACTAATTGCTTCTTAAACAAAACATATTTTTTTTATTACTAAATTGTTAACGTTTTAAACACGAGCAACAAATTCAGAAAAATAGAGGTAATTATTTTTACAACTCTAAAACTTTTTTATCACATTAATTGACATATTGACATTTTAGTCATCTTGTTAGATGTTTTGTTTCGAGAATTCTTGCAATATAGTTTATTGCTTAACTTGGAGAGGGAATGTTTGTAAACATAGAATTTTTTTTCATAGCAGTTATTTGGGGGGTCGGATTTAGGCAGGGCTGTCGGATTTAGGACCACTCACGGGTATGCCTTGCATTTAACTTCCGTGCAAGGATTTTTATTTTCTTGAATCTGTTGTTGATGTAGCCTTTTGTTGCTGTTCATCTGTATATCTAATTTTTATTATCTAAATATCTATTCTAATTAAGAGACGAATAATTATTCTGTCATACAGAATGTAACGGTATATTTTCGTTAATCCATATTGTATACAAACGTAAATTTGATGATTTTTTTACTCTCGTTTTTTTAACAACATATCTTTCTAATCATATTAAGCAATTTAGGCTGACCTTCCAGCGCAGCTGGTTTATTTAATCATAAATCACAATTATCAAATTTTTCCTAAAGAGTTATTTCTACCTCAGTATCTTTTTGTCAATGATATTTCTTGGTGCCTCTCACCCCTATAGAACTAGTCATAGTCTTTTGGTAAAATCTATATAAGAGGCCCCCAGCAGTAACAGTGATCACGCAACGATATCAAGCAATCTTTTGTCGTTAATCACGATAACAAAAATCTTTCAAATCACGCTTTGACCTCTCATCACGCAATCACGCAAGAAAAAGGTCCCTATCACGTCTTTACGATAACCACTTGAGAGCCTCCGATATATATAAAGCCTTATGTTCTTATATAAACTATATTAAAAAACGTGTACAGTCTTTAATAGTAAGTGGAAGCCAGTGTGAATTTTTATGTATAAGAGGCCTCCCCAGCGGTAAGTCTGATCACGATATCAAGCAATCTTTTGTCTTCAATCACGATGACAAAAATCAGCAAATAAAACGGCTAATCACGCATCCCTTTGAAAAAGTTCAAGAATCACGTATCACGGCTCAAAATTTTTTTAAATCACGATCACGTTTTGACCTCTCATCATGCTATCACGGAAAAAAATTTCCAAATCACGTAATCACGTAAACCGCTTGGGGGGGGGGCTCGTATAATACTAACATTTAAAAAAAATCATAGGCGTCAAAATTTTTTCTACTTACAATTCTTATCCAGTGTCTTGTCACATTTCTTCTTCAAGAAGTGCAATAAGAAGACCTGACCATCCCTCATGGCATGGATCAACTTCACACCGGTTTGTGAAATTGCAACCCAAAACAACTTGTGTATGAAATGGAATAACTTGAACACAGAGGGTGATGTCTGCAAATCTTTCCAATCATTATTGAACTTCTGCCACGTGTATGCTTGCCCTATTCTGATGTACGTTCTATGATATGAACATCATTGCATGTTATCAAACAAAATGCTAATTTTTTTGTAAAGTAAAAATTTTATACTTTGTTAGTATCAAAAAAACTTTTAGGAGGAACATTTATTCGATGGGGGGTCATCTTTATAAATTTAAAGGGAGACAGGTTTGCCTTTTGGGTCTTTTTTGAGATAATGTCATTAGCGATGTAGAATTGGGTCGAAATAGTTAGAACAATAAAATATCAATACTTTTAACAAAGTTCTTCTTGAAGAGAAAAATTTTGGCGGAAATTTTGCAAATGGTCAAAAAGAGTTTTCTCAGAGGGAATTTAATTTGACGGGTGGCTTGAAAATTAAAATTTGGCTAAATCCACCAGATCCACCAAAATTTTATTTCCGCAGAAATTTCTTCCCTTAACAAGGTACTTTGCTTCAAATAAACAATCCTCCTGGAGGGGAGGCGTTTATTTGAGAGGGGGTGTTTATCGAGAAAATTTTTTTTAACTTAATAGGTGTTTATTCTATGAGCATTTAAAAAGAGGAGTGTTTTCGTCAAAGTAATACAGGAAGTTGGTTATATGAATTCCCAAGCAGTATACAATTACTGAAATTAAAAGCCAACCTGAAATAGAAGCCAATGGTATCCAGTAATTGTTCCAACCCAAGAGCCTCATTCAGATCTTTGAAGAAGGTTTTGTAATCATCTTTTGGGAAATCATCATGCTCTCTGCCAGCTGTGGTTTGATTGGCAAACAAGAACAACAAAACAAAAAAGAAACTTTTGAAATCCATTGTCACCTAGAGAAACTAGGAGAAAAAAAATTACTTAATATGGGAAGGGTCTTTGTATTTCTTTGTTTATGGCTGCTCCTATGCTTGCCCCAGCACTGAGGCTACTACAAGTTTGAATTCTTTCTGCTAGCTTTAAGTACTTCTTTTAATACTTCTCTATATCAAACCTAATCTCAAGCACGATCTATAACAGCACGCAGGGCTGCATGCTTGGTTATCCACTAATCCTATTTATTCTTTTCTCCTCGTTATTAAGCATTACTCAAAATTTTAAAACATTTTATTGCTCTTAACATTTTATTTATTTATTTATTTATTCATATTTCTTTTTTTTAACAAACAAATGTATATACGGATAATGGGTCCTAGGACCTTTTAGTATGAAATATATAGATAGATAGATTATATTTGAATTTTAAACAGTATATATAATATAGACTTAAACTTGTATCAAGATTATGAGATTTTGAGTGCGGGCCAATTTAATATAATGAAGGGTGAGATTTTATAGCCGCCTGTTGTGCAAGGCACTGAGAGGCCACGGGTGCAAAAAAGAGGGCCATGTGATGTGAAATGCGGCAATCTCATTGGTGGAAATGTGATAAACAGTCTGCAAAGGAGCACCAAAAAGCAATCAGTAGAAGAGACCACTTTTGTTTTTGTTGCAGATTTCAATATAAATATCTCACAATACAGGGATTACTTTAGGCGTACAAACTTTCGCGAGCAAAAACTTTCGGGATTTTCGCGAACTTTAGCCCTTTTCGCGAAAGTAAATGTATTTAAAAATTCTAGGGAGGGTCATTCGTGTAAGTTTATGCTCGCAAAAATTGCTGACAAAACAGAAAATCTGGAAAGGGCTACATACACTAGACAATATATTGTCAGGCAATATATTGACAAAGTATTGCTGAATGTGGGCAATATATTGAAAACATGCTCGCAATATATTGTCAGCTCGATTTGCAATATTCCAACAATACTATAGGGGGGTTGTTTACAGAAAGAAACCATATTGTTGAATATTGTTCGTCAATATATTGTGTAGTTTAAGTAGCCCTTAAAACGTCAAGCTTTGAATGAAATGTAACATTTATTATGGCACTTTTTAGCCTGCTAAAAGACTAAAGAGTTAAAGGACGAAAGTTTCAAGCTAATCCAAGAAATATTGCCCCTCTAAGCCATTTTTTAATGTGAGAATTCTCATTTTTACGTCTTGATTCGCGAAAGTCTATGCTAGCAAAAAATTGAAGATTTTCATGAGCGTCAAATAAAAAACAAGCAAACCCGGAATGGCTACCTCTGGGATATAAAATCACATTGGGCCATTCCAGTTTTTATTCGTTACCCCCCAATGGACGACATGGAATTTCCGTGGCAAATTGCTTTCAAGAAAGTCCGGAATTTCCGTAACAAATTTACAAAATACCTATCTAAACCGCGGAATTCCTCCTCCGTTACTCCAGGCGTACCCAATCGATGAAATCGATACGGGAAATCAATCGATATTAATCGATTTTAATCGATAATAATCGATAGTGATCGATAACTAATCGATAAACAATCGATAGCCAATCGATACTAAGACTTTACGTTCTTATCGATTAGATTCGATTGTTATCGATTGATATCGATTAATCGCTGATTGCTTTCGATTGTTATCGATCAATATCGATTTCTTTATATTCGCTAAAAACGCAATTTGTTTAATCGCCTCTCATACTTCACTGACGATGTCTTTTTCCATTCTGTTTTCAGATCCCGTTCACTGATCGATCAAGATATCGGAAAAATATGGCTTATCGAAGATTTGGAACATGTTCTTCGGAAATTGAAGAAGAAAACCTTCTGATTTTCAGACCCTTTTTTGAAATGCCGAATAAGAAATAATGAAGCGGCCGTGATTGGAGATTCCTTTGGCATTGTGTTCTACGAAAGCCAGTTGTATACTTAAACGAAAAACAATGTCTATTCTTCGTATTTTCATTCTAAAGTTAGGGCGGAAAATTGTTCGCGTTAAAACGCGAATCGCCCTTTTGCGCCCCAAGTTGAAGGCGTTGTTAAGTGATACGGAACCGAGAAATGGAAAGGAGTTAATTATTGAATAATTAAAAAATATCAAATGCCGTCATCATGTCATTCTTAATTACTGCCACACTATCCCAATAGGCTTGTTAGTGTTCAGAGTAGCTAGGAATAAATGTTCAAATATTAATAGTCACTCATTGTTCATGTGAATACAATGTATTTGTATATTTTGTATAGTGATAATTTAGGAGTTTATATGTTATGTATTATTCTCCAGAAGAAAATAGTGGGAAGGGTAAGGCTACAAACACTTTACAACAAGATAAGAACATTTATTAAAGTAACGGACGCCGCGGTCTCTCGTCCTTCCTAGGAAATGTCTTTGACGAAAGGGAATATTTCTAAAGGCTTGATAATGAGACAGGGTACAGTATGAAACAAGACATAGTTTTCCGTTCGTTCATACTCTTAGGTTCCAAATAAACGGGCCCTCCCGCTTGTTAATTTTTCGAAAATTTTCCAACCCCCCCGGACCTTATTAGGACCCCCCCGTTTATTAATCTTTAAGAATATTTTCAGCTGTCAAAGAGAAGGCCCCTTATTTTGCTTTAAATAGACTGATTTTAGCCTATTTTTACCTTATTTTTGGGTTTCAGAAGTACAATTTCCAACCCCCCCGGCAATTAGGTCCCCCCCGTTTATTAAAAATCTAGAAAATTTCCAACCCCCCCGTTTATTCGAACCCCCCCCCCGTTTATTTGGAACCTAAGAGTATGCTGTTCATTCTCTCGAAGTCTCACATCCCCTGGCTTAAATCATCTCTGAGACAGGGCTGCAAATATTTCTGCAAGCGGAAATTGGTAAACTAAAAGAGGCAAGAAAGTATGACACGGTGGAGCCCCTTCCTAGTGGAATAATTGGCAATAAATAATCGGCCCGTTGAGAAAATATGCCCCAGATATTTAAGAACCCGAGAAATTTTTATTTTCTTTATTCCTTACTGTTTTTTATCCTTCATTTTTCCAAAGGGTATAAAAGTTCTCACCGGGCACTGAGAGAGACAATGTTATAAAGTATTTTCTTTCACTAAGAAAAGAATTAAAAGGTACATATTTTCCAAATAAGAGCTTAGGAAGTTTGCCGCCAACTACGAGTATACTATGTATCTGAGCATTGAATACCATATAGAATTATTACTGTCTCCTGTCTTTCTGTTCATGGCGAGTCCACGATGGTTCTGAATTCTTTAAGTGCCACGTGCCACCATAATACCCCTGTCTCAGTAACTCAGTGAAAATTTGAAATCGACCATGGGAGAAGTTATGAAACAAGTAAAATTTCACACACACCGAGTCTGTATTTGTAATCTCTTAATTCTCGCCGGAGTACGGGAAAATTCACTTTTATTAAGCATTATTCCTAGAATTCATTAATTTTTTTTTCAATTTTGACTGGGTTGACCTAGTTGTAGTATAGGTGTCGAAATACCGACAGTACTCTAAAGGGCCATAACCTTTAAAGAAAATACTTTTTTTTGCTTCGTTTTTGCATTTCTGGAATCATCCTCAAATTCTGCGTCGATCGGTAGGCAATTTGTAGGCACTTAAAGCAGAACCAAGGCGGCTGGAGCCTTAATTCAATGAGGTCAAAACTCTTAAAGTGGCTTGGCAGTGAACGTGTCATCAGTATTAGGTAATTTTTTTCATCGGGACGGATCCTTGACCGGGTCACTGAAACAGGGGTGTATCGTACGTTTTCTCTTATCATTTTGTCAACAAATTTTAGAGCCAACCAGAGCGTTATTGATAATCTTCTCCCGTCTCTGAAGTATCAGAGATTGTTCAGTACCTGAAATAAGGAGAAAACAAAAATATACGATGATCGGATTAATTTCTCTATTCTTTTTATCGACTCAGCTATCACACCCAGTATCACTGTGAAAGTAGAAAAGGTTAGCTTTTCACGGGGCATTTGTAGCGGTCGAATGATACTTGAGACAGGGGTATTCAATGGACGCTAAACGTCAAAACAGTGTTCATTTAAAATGTCCGTAAACAACGGGATATGAACACTGGGTTTTTTTCGAGCGCAATTTCTATTAACCTAACATGGCCTGTGAAACAGGGGTGTGGGTGTGGGTGTGGGTGTGCTAGACTCTTCTTAGGTTAAAAAGAAATACGCCCTGCTGGGTGTGATAATTCAATGCTTTTAGATTCAATGCTATCTTCGTAAACCGCGGAAAATAACGACCATATAATATGTGTTTTGATGACTCTATCGATCGATGCGTCGATGAAATTTGATATTTTCGTAAGTTGTCCAGTTTCTCTAATGCTCTTCTTTTTTAATCATTTATTTACTTCTCCCTTTTCATTTTCTCTGGAACGAAACGCAAGCGTTAGATAAAAAACAAACTTAGATTTGGCTAATGTAGTCAGACCTTTCAGAGACGTTTCATTTTCTTACATTGCACTTTCTATCGTGCATTCAACCAACACTTTTCATAGCGCACACTAATCAAAATTTTATTATCAATGATACTAAACGTACTACCCAAATATATCTCCCTTAGGTATTACATCTTTATGATGCTCCATCTAATGACTAATTACTTTGTGAGAATTGCATGAATTCAAATTATAACTTCGGCAAAACGTAATTTTTGAAAAGTGGTATTGCTCCACCACAAAATATAGAGGGTGTTTGTTTATGTTCCGAATGCGCCCGTCAAATTCTATCCACTTCACCCCGAAACGAGTGACTCAATTTTCTTGTATTCGATTGAGATGTTCCTCGTAGAAGAAACTTTTGACTTTGAAAATGAAATTTTCTAAACTCGCGAATTAGACCCCACTCGTCAAGTTCTGCGGTATAATTAGGTGGTAGGTCTCGTCGGGAAGAGGTAATTTGCCAAAAACCTTCCAATTCTATCCGATTCACCCCGTCCTATGGTAAGATTAACGATTTTTCGCCCAAACACAGGGTACGCGTTAAATTAGACTACGCGTTAAATTAGAAAAACCACGGTACCGCAAGGACAAAAAAACTTGCGCCGTTGGTTTTGTTGTTCGGATTGCTCAGAAATTTGGTGCGAAGGCAATTCGCCCGATTTGCCGAAAAACCGCGAAATTAAATTCCGCGAAAAGTTCTTCCCGCGAAAATTTCTTCCCTTAAAGTACGCTACGATATTATCGTGAGATACTATATTTCTGGTACACAGAGTAGCGATCATAAATACAGAAAATTAGCACAATCGATTGCAATCGATCTTAATCGATAACAATCGAATTCAATCGATGGCTAGTCGATAATAATCGAACTTAATCGATGAAAATCGATACCAATCGATAATAAAATTTTACGTTCCTATCGATTGGCCATCGATTAGTAATCGATTGATCATCGATTACGAACGACTTTTATCGATTGCCATCGATTGAATCGACAATCGATGTTATCGATTGGGTACGCCTGGGTTACTGTAACCTAAAAAAATCATGGAATTCTAATACTTTAATACAAAGTTAAGTAAAATTCATGGAATTCCGATACTTTCTCTTTAAAGTTTGCCTGGAATTCCGTGCCAAAATTTATTTCAAAAATTGTTGTCATCCATCCATCCAGGGGGTAATGTTTTTTTTCTGGAATGGCCCATTGCCATTGGAAGTAAGTAAAACTCACTTAAAATCGTCAAAAACATATCCCAGAAATTGCAGGAAATTAAAGGGTGCGCGAATATTCTATTTTACAAGCTGCGTTTTATCATTGTTTTTCTGCTGGACTATATAATTATTCAACAGGGTGGCCTCTTTGAAAAAAAAGGTCTATAAAACCAGGCGTAATCTATCGAACAAAATCGAATTCGATTTTTAATCGAATTTATCGAAACTAATCGAAATTAATACTTCGATTAGGCTTCGATTAATCGAAACTATCGAGCCGTAATCGAATTAATCGAATTTTCCAAGGTTTTTCTCAATTAGTTCGATTACCATTCGATTACTTCGATTAGCTATCGATATATTCGATTATGTTCGATAACTTCGATTAACTTTCGATAGGTTTCGATTAAGATTCGATAATCTTCGATAAGCTTCGATAAGTGTTCGATAGCTTTGATTAATGTTTGATCTTTATCATATTTTCTCTTTTTTTAGACTTCGATCGAAGAGAACAAAACATCGAAGACGCAATGGAAAATAATATATAACATTCGGAACATTCACCGCGCTTCTCTTCGTTCTGATTAGGTTTGGCTTGTTTTTCTGCAGGCGTTTCAGTAGGCGGCAAATCACTCATTTTTAAAAGGGCGCTTGACAAGTGAACGACGAACCTCGTAAGCCGATCGTGAAAAAATGATTAATGTGTGAACCACAGAATTTTCCACGATTTGGTTCCTCGGTGATTTTTTTAATTGGGATAAAAACCTATCGTCAACTCAGGATGACTGGGGCCTGAAGCTCGATTTGTTAGAGGAATTTTCCAAATCACGTACATAATCATACTCATGTGTGGTGGATATCAAGCACGCTATAATGTGACATCTTTTCTATTTCTTTCTAGTCTACCGTACGATTCGCATTGGAAAGGATTGCCGTGGCAATTTAAGGCAATGCAGAAATCAAAAGATTTATGCTAAGTACGACTGTTGAAGCAATACTCAACAGCTTTTACTTGATAGCAATGACTTATCGATGGTTCGTGTGACGGCCGGACGGTCATCCTGGATGCCTTATCGTTTCACCGATTTTGAGCCCGACCCCCTCCCCCCTGATAGGTAAAGCTCTAAAGGAGCGGACCCACAGATTTCTGTAAAGCCCGAAGGGCTAAATCTCGTGCTTCAAGCTCTTCCAAGCAAGAAATTACCTGCTCCA